>NC_137264.1:23944155-24581655 GCF_053477335.1 Acartia tonsa | reverse complement strand
TTCAGTTCTAATGATTGAACTGAGAACAGCAATTTATCCAAGTAAGCTGTTTTTTTGTCTGTAGCATAGGACCTCTCTAATTGCTGAAACGATACGGTTCTCCTTTACAGTGTAGCTTCTCATATGTCCTGGGAATGTTTATAGCTATTTTAGGGGAAGGGTAACAACCCCCTTAAAAAAAAATTCCCTCCCCCCCAAATGGGGGGGATAATTCAGGCCACCATCACCTAAATTACCATTACCTCAAGTGCCCCTAAATGCATCTAGGGGCGTAGCGGCTAGTAATATGTCATTAAAAAATTATGGATGTGTAAATGCCAATATCAGATGTATTTTTGACATTTGATAAAAATACCTACTGGATACACGCGGAAATGAAAGAACACCTTGCTTCTTCTTCCATATATTCATAATTAAATTCACTTTTTACACCTCAAAATTTTGTCAGGACTTCTCTAGGGGTGTTAAATCGAAAGCCACCAAAACGGCAAATTTTTAAGTAGTGAAAACAGGGATTGTCAGGGATAAGACAAAAGAGGATAAATTGATGTATTTTCCCAATTATGAAAAATAAAGTTTGATAAAAACTTTTACCAACCAATCAAAATTTAAGAAGAGTTCTCAAAGTTTTGAAGCCAGCAAATAAGAGAACATATTTTTCATAAAACTTACAAGAAAGTCCAATTTGATAGTAGAAAATAGTATCAGGTAGTTTTATATTCGTACGCAACTAACAGCTGTAACACAAAACAAAGAACAAACTCTTAGATTGTGGGAAGTTTATCTGGAAGTTCTGATTGTACCTGCATATAGGACAAGGCATTCACTCAACTCTCCTAATTATAATGTAAAGTTTATCTGGAAGTTCTGATTGTACCTGCATATAGGACAAGGCATTCACTCTACTCTCCTAATTATAATGTAAAGTTTATCTGGAAGTTCTGATTGTACCTGCATATAGGACAAGGCATTCACTCTACTCTCCTAATTATAATGTAAAGTTTATCTGGAAGTTCTGATTGTACCTGCATATAGGACAAGGCATTCACTCTACTCTCCTAATTATAATGTAAAGTTTATCTGGAAGTTCTGATTGTACCTGCATATAGGACAAGGCATTCACTCTACTCTCCTAATTATAATGTAAAGTTTATCTGGAAGTTCTGATTGTACCTGCATATAGGACAAGGCATTCACTCTACTCTCCTAATTATAATGTAAAGTTTATCTGGAAGTTCTGATTGTACCTGCATATAGGACAAGGCATTCACTCTACTCTCCTAATTATAATGTAAAGTTTATCTAGAAGTTCTGATTGTACCTGCATATAGGACAAGGCATTCACTCTACTCTCCTAATTATAATGTAAAGTTTATCTGGAAGTTCTGATTGTACCTGCATATAGGTCAAGGCATTCACTCTACTCTCCTAATTATAATGTAAAGTTTATCTGGAAGTTCTGATTGTACCTGCATATAGGTCAAGGCATTCACTCTACTCTCCTAATTATAATGTAAAGTTTATCTGGAAGTTCTGGTTGTACCTGCATATAGGACAAGGCATTCACTCTACTCTCCTAATTATAATGTAAAGTTTATCTGGAAGTTCTGGTTGTACCTGCATATAGGACAAGGCATTCACTCTACTCTCCTAATTATAATGTTAAGTGCCGCATATGTAGTAGAGTGTTATTTTCAACCTCTCTAGCATGTGTAGCTACAAAGCAAGGATACCTTATTGTACATATTACCAGCAAAAGTTGGACACATTTCATTGTCTATTATTGAATGACTGTGCGTGAATATTACTTCACTTTTTATTGTAGCGAAGCTTCTGTAATTTTAATTGTGTCTGTACGTCTGTCAGTCCGTAAAAGATATTTTGCAGTAAAGAAAAATATTTTGAAATATGGGGCTTAGGGAATATGATTAAAAATTTTGTTTATAACGACTTGTTCCTCTTTTAAAGTAAGACATTAGAAGAGGAAGGGGTATGTCCACACCCCCCGTGGACTCGAATTTCATTAGGTCTATGGATATCAGCAAATATTAACACAGTCAAATCGCCACTAAAAAGCAAAAAATCAATTTGCCAGCAGACAAAAAAGGTCTCCATCATTGGATCCTGGTAGTTGTCTTACTCATAGATTTATAGTTTCACTGATATTTCATGTTAAGACGAAATTTATTTTTTTTATTTGGATAAAATGCATTATCATTAAACTTTACTCTACTTAACTACTTTTTTGTGCACTAAAATTTTAAAAAAACTGCAAACTCGTTATTTCTTCAGTATTTTGAAAAGTTTTTAGGATATTTACCATGAAGAATTAGTATTTTTTAAAATACAATATACCAACAAGATTTTAAAAGCCCAAGACCATTAATAAATCAAGCCTTAAATACAGATTTTTCTTAGTCTTTCTAGTTGGTATTAAAATTGAAAAAAAATAAGTTCTTTTAATGAGCGGTACAAGAAATGTTAAATGCTTTCTTATCTTTATCTGATCAGTACACAAGACTTATGCATAAAACCTCAACTTTTAGTCAACTTTTTTAGCCACACGCCAATCCTTTTTGGAAATGAAGAAAGATGGGAGCTAATGGTGTATCTCAAAAAAAGAGTTATACAATTAGGCGCCTTAAAAAATGTTAAAAGAGAATCTAGAGCTATAGTCTATCCATCTAATGTTCGTCATAAAAATAACCGGGAAAAAAAGATTGTATGGCATACCAATTAAACTTAACCCCCTAAAAAGTTCTTCTCATTTTACGAAATGGATATGCAATAACATTTTTTGAGTTTTTGACATATTGAGGCTGTGCATCAATTATCTTTTTAGCAAAATTTGAGTTTATCTCGCAAGAAATGTTCTAAAACTAATGACATATTAATGGGTTGTTTTTTAGAGTGGCCAAGGAGGTAGAGGAGGACGATGATCGATAAAATAAATAATGAAAACATAAAAATGGGGAAAGATTATTCTATTGTCCAGTGTCCTATCACCACATCAATGTTGAGTGATGAAAAAATATAAATCTAGGGGTAAGACAAACGACAATTATAATTTGTGGATCAAAATGTTTAAAAAGTATGGACACAGTAAATTGGATATCACATATCAAGATTTAATAGAAATACACCACGTTTTTTAGCCAACATGTGAGAGAATTTATAAAAAAAAATTGAAACCATTATAATATTTTTTGTAACAACGATCATTCGTTGGTCTTTGTGTCATTTTATAAAATTATGATTAGATGGTTCAAACCAGGTTCAAACACTTGCAATGTCCAAACTTTTAGTCAATGATTTTAAAAGGAGTAATTTTCATCATTTATATACGTAAATTCATTATGAAGATTGGTCATTAGAATAGTTTATATTTTTTAAAATAACCAAATAAAACTTGAGTTCGAATGATGATTTTTCTTTAAAAATCATAAATAAGAAGTAATAAATCTTAAAATGATCATTTAGGTCATAATGACACCTTTTTACATAATTAAAAAGCTAAACAAGAAGTTGTTAATTATAGGCCAGAGAAATATTAAAACTTAGGATAAAAAGCAGGCAATTAGAAACAGTCTGGTCTTTTAAAGCAATGCTTTCCTCCAATTTTGATATATCTGCATGTTATTACACTGCACTGTAATTAAATAGATTTGTAATTTGTTTATTCTATAGTTGTCCTAGTGTAATCAATTTTTGAGTGAATCAAACTAAAAATTCTTAATTTTTTGTCACTTTGAGGTAAAGAATAAAGATAATAAAAACTTTGTAGGAATATTTTTTGTGTCATTTATAAAAGAAAGAGAACATTAAAGTTTTACACGAGAAAATTTTTGATTGATTTTACTACTTAATTTTATACAAAGGGAGAGAAAAGTGGTATAAATTGTCTGAAATGATCTAAAGACTAAACGCTATCACAATAATGACTGTTGATATCAATTTTGTTGATATAATGACGAAAAAATAGTATAGGAAAATGGACGACAAAGTTAGGTACGTTCTCAATAATAATGATAAACAAAATTACCCTTCTGTAGATTTAAATTATTAGCCCGAACGTTTTGACGCACACTCAACTGAATAAACCAACAAATCAATCAAAATACCTAAAGTTTATTAGTCAACGTAAAAGAAAATTATATTTTAAAACTTTGGGTACTAGTGTGTTATTAACAGTCTAATGTCCACTCCCTCCCTTGGTAAATGTGCACTTGTATAAATGAATTTAATCTATCCAATCAGAAGCTTATTGTATCCAGCTTTATATTTTAGTTGGGTGGGTTAAAAAATTCCCTCTTCTTAAACACAATTTTAGCTTTTCTATAAATCCATGGAGGGAGTTTACATTGGACTGTAAAGTATGAGTTACCATAAACACTTTCTAATTCGATGGCTTAAAAACTTTGGGTACTTCTATTGTATCTAGATTGGTTGGTTTAAACTAGCAGTGTACAAGTTTTTTAAACAATAATTTTAATCGTCAAAGAAAGTAATGTTTTTTGTTATTATTGGGGATGAACATAAATGTATCGTCCATGTATTGTCCCTTACGATCCCTGGGGGAAAAAAGCTGAAAACCGAATAAATGTAAAAGTATAGATGTACAACCCAGACAAATAACTGTATCTAGTTGTGAGGACCTTTTTCATCTGCCAGCAAATTGATTTCTGCTCTTTTGTAGCGTCTTGGCTATGATGATATATACGACGCTTTTGGCTGAAATATAAAGACTCAATTGAAAGTCGGCAGGGTCCATGGGGTGGGGACATACAGTTATTTAACCCCTTTCGCCTCTATTATTTTACTTTAAAATAAACTTGAAATGGATTTGTTTAAGCAATGGTAATATAGTCAACCTCCCAACCTGCTAAAGAAGTCTTGTTACACTCTTTATTTGGACAAGAAATTTTGTATAAAAATTAGCTTAACATGGGACAAAATTATATATGTTGTGGGTGGGTTTGGGCGTCCATACAATCATGAAAAAATCCACAATAACAGCAAATTTAGTCACAGTATTATATAAAGTATTAAGATTTAAAGTTTGTCCATTACGATCTCGCTTATAACTGAACCGCTTACGTTTGTTAGTTAAGGGTAGCTTCACAAGGTCCCGGTGTTTGGGTTTAGACTTGCTTGTCTTAAATTTAAGGTTAAAAAAAGTCTTCAAGAAATACACCGCTTTAACTACTAAACGACTTTTTGTTATTGAAGCTGAAGAGGCTTCATATTTGGGGTATAGAGTATACTTGTGGCAGTCTTTCAGTAGTTAGATCAGTGAAATTTTTGCTGGTTTCCTTTATGCTGAAGAAAAAAGTTTTTTTCAATCAAAACTATCAGTTTGAATAATTTTCGTTATATTGATTACAAATTTCCATAAAAAAGTCTGCAATAGAACATGCTGTTTCTTAGATATTACTAGATACACTAAGCAGTAAACATATTACTTTTGTGCAAAAGATAATTTATTAAGTTATTGATAAAGTATTTAATAAAAATAGTACCTAGTGTTGCACGAGAAACTAAGAACCCGGTATTAGTGTCTTAGAAATTATCTTAGTGACGTAACTAAAAACGAGGGATTAGAGGGGAGGTGGGAAAGGTAACCCCTAAAAAAGAGATGGATAATAGAGGTGATTGATAATTGATAATTGATAAAGAAAATGTAGGAAATAATTTATACTCTCTGTACTTTCTACCATAGATTAATTAATTTGTATTCTAGACAAGGATGACAACATCCATAAAAACGAAGCACAAAAATCAGAAGGTAGAACAAACGCACAATAGCTAGAGTGTCAGCACTTAATAAGCAGAATATTAATTTTGAAGTCTAAATGAAATTGCACATAAATTTGTTGCAAAATTGCGTAAATATAGCATACAGTAAAAGGACATACTTCCGTGCAAAATTTGAAATCAATAGTATAATTCTAATATGTCTAATAAATGTTGTCAAAAAAAGGTTGAAAAAAGTCCGCATATTTGATTAAATTTTTCTTAAAATCCGCATATTATGTTGATATAAACTATAATATATTATCACTAGCAGTAACATCACTAGAAGCTTTTAGGGTGGTAAGGGGGAAAGTTCATTCTTCCAATTTTCAATTTAAGTTTTAAAACAAAGAAGTAAAATTGCGGAGATGGTACTTTTTTTCTAGGTGTTATTTTTTTTGGAGAGTGGAGAGCCCTCTTCCTAAATAGTTATAAACTTCTCTATACCTATAATAAGCTTCACTGTAAAGAAGAACCCTTTAGGTTCAGCGGTTAACAAGATCCGTTGCTACAGTCAAAAAAAGCTTAGCTTACTAATTCATATAATAGGATATAATAAAGTAACAGGATGTCTGTTTGTCTGTCTCTTTGTTTGTCTTTTTCTTTTAAAATCTAGAAAAATAAATTGGTTTATTAAATTGGACTCTCTCCTCCTCAAGTGCCCCAAGAGGCCTCTAAGGCGTAGCCGCTAGTAATAGGATACAGTAACAAAATGCTAATCCTTATATCAAAGTAAAAGAATGTTTGTGTGTGTGTGTCTATTTATATGGAAGGATCTTCCTAACTAATATGCTTCTCCTTTGCAGGGACATAGGTCATAGGTCATGGGAAGGTTTATAACTATTTTAGGATAGGGTACCTGCACCCTCACGCGCTTAGAAAAAAAACCACCAACATTTTTTAAATTTTTTTCTTTTAAAACTAAATTGTCCTTTTAAGTATATCTGTCAGACAGACAGACAATAAATATATGGAGCAGATCTGTATAAATATAAGGTATCTTGACTAAAACTTACAGCTGGCTCTCTAAAAAAGCAGTCGTGAAAATAACATTTCTCCAACAATAAGGTTTTTTAAGCATGACCGACAGTCAGACAGACAAAATAATGTATAGAGTAGATGCAGGGGGGGGGGGAAGGGGTGATTACTTGAGAGCACCCTCAAATTTTGAAAGTCGTTAAGTAGATGCACATATATCTTGGGTATAGTCCCTTTCATGACAATGCCTCTTAAGGGACGTTTCTTGGTATTTTCACAGTAGATTTTATCCTATTTCTAGCCACTGCGGGGGGGGGGGCTCTATCCATGCGGGGCCATTTTCCTAACCCTGCAGGGCAATCACCTAACCTAACCTAAAATAATCCATCAAAAGCTACTGTAAAAAAAATACATTAAAACACCTCTTAAAAGACCTTTTCACTTAAAATTTCAGTTGTCTTTCTTCAATAGCAGCCAAAAAACACACAAAGCATGTTTTAAATGGACGTACTGACTTTCTGTTAACAATGATAGAGTTGCTTTCTAAATTATACCTAACTGTCATAGGAATCATCATGAAGAGTTTGAAATTGATAGGATAATTCTAACATGTCTTGTTTAATAATCTAAAATCAATTAATAATTTTATCTAATTTCAATTTCAATTTATCTATGAAATAAATGTAAAGCTGTACAGGTTAAGGCTACTATCTGACTCAATACATTTCTTTTTCTCCTCTTTTTAGCAACCGAATGAAAGTAATTCTTTTCAATTCCAGATAATTATAAGAATTGGTAACATTTGCTTAGATATTTATTTTATAAAAACATAGCAAAAAAATAATAACCCTATTATAATACAGGTATTAAATATTTATATACAAACAATAAAATTGAATATGAATAAAAATTAAGGATAGATCAATCAAATAATAATTATGTACAGTGTCAAAGGACTAAACAATCTTGTGAGAGGTAATATAACTTATGCATTTTAAAAAGATATTTGTTAAATAGACTGATTATTTAAAGACATATTTGTTAAATATGTTGCTCTACTGGATATCATTACCCTTGTTAGAATGTACCATTCATAAAGAAGGTTATTTTTTAATGGCAAAACTGTTTAAGCTAGCTTTTTTAACAATTACGTTCAAATTCCGTTAAATTCATTGATATAAATAATCTAATAATTGATTGTTTTGTTTTTATTCGTAATTGTCTTTTTTATATATACATTATTATGCTTAATTAAAAATTTCTGATAAACATCTCATTATATTTAAAGAAAAATTAGCTGTCTCTAAATTTAATATAGAAATAAAATTATTATGGAAAATCAATTGATTTTTCATGGTAAAAGGTATAAGTTATAAAATACAGACGAATTTATAGATGTAATCTTGAAAAGATAGCTTTAATTTAAAATGATAAATATGCGTTATTTTTACCAAAAACTAGACAAAACCCTTTTTTGTTGTTGTTGATAGCAATATCTTATTTCTTTACTCTCGTTTATATATAGTTTTAACCTAATATCTTTTGATTTAATTGTTATTGGTTTGAAATTTTGACTAAAAAGCTGGCTTTAAAAATAGCTCATATGTGATAAAATATATAGCATTTTGCGCTAACTTATGAGGTGTTTATACAATAAGTATAATTATAAAAGCAAATATTTGAAAATTATTTAAAATCATTCAATGTTTAATGTAAGATGTAAGCCAATTATTAATCACGAAATTACATAAAGGTTTTTTATTATTTTGCTAAATAATCTATAAAATATTTACACATTGTAAGTCAACTCTTGAGTTATGTAAGAAGTACAATTGATCAGCTGATAGATCTTATTTCAATTTTGAAAGATAATTTTATAAAAAAAAATAATAAAAAGTTGATTTTGTTTTTTAAAAGTGAGCAAAAATAATGTAGAATTTTTAGAAATATTTTTAATATTTTTTAAAAGCACAAAAAATCTTGATTTCAGGCCTATATTAACAATTCTTAAAAATCCTAGTAGTATCGACACATCCTATTTTTTTTACGTCACTAAGATAATTTCTAAGACACTAATACCGGGTTCGAAACTAATGGTTAGAGTATGGGGTTATGCCTTGGTCCATAAACACTAAACAGGCCCAAACTAGTTAGAACTTTCAGACAAAGGTCGTGCAATCAAGTGGTTGGTTGCCTGTTGAATGGTTAGGGTATCGCATCCCATTACAATCGAATGATGATCTGGTTTCTCTAGATGATCACTTGAAATCAAAGGAAAACTCCGCCCCAACGAGGTAATGAGATAAATTACTAATAATTTTTTACTATCATTTCAGAAGAGAATTTTTATAAAAATAACATAAAACAGGAGGTGAAATAAATTCGCAAATTTTTAATTTGTGCAGAAAAGTATTTGCGTTTGTAGGATGTATGTGTAGGCTTATCTATATGCCATGAAGTCATAGGCTTGTTTCGGTCACTTTGCATATAAATCTATGCATACTCTTTTTACTTTTAATTAGGAATTATAAAATGCCAAAAAATGCATTGGTTTTAATTGGTAAAATCTGAAAAATTTTGTGTAAAATGTTGTTGTAAAATGTTTGAATGAAGCCTAGTCATTTTGGCCACCCATATTACTGCAGTTCAAACAGAGGTGCCGTGTTAAGACAAAAAAAAGAATTCTAAAAGTGCAGCTAATCTAACAGTAGGTATATCATACAAAAGTGATTCCATTTTAAGCTGACAGAGGTGTCGTGTATAATCCATAAAAGTTAGACCCATATCTTAGCTTCTATTAGATCTAAAGAGTTAAAAATTTGTACATGTCCACTGTTTTATAAAGAATTTCCGGCTATAAGTCAGTAAAAGTCATATTTTGCTTCCTTCACCCTTTTATTAATTAAAATATAAATGGTTGTAATTTTCTTCTTTAAAGCTGCATTAGGCGATTAGGGAAAAGCGGTGAAAAATTTTTATAAAATGTGTTATAAAAGCTTAAGTCTAAAATTTGAATTATCAAGTCAATTGCTGTCACAGGAGCCATTTAAAGATTAAATAATTAATGCGGCTCCAATTTTTACCAAAGAAGTTGTCCTAACTTTTGTGTTTTTTTAACCCACTTGTGACGAGCTCCCAAAGTTCAAAGTTTTGATTTAATGGGGTTCAACAAAATAGATTTTTTCAATAATTTCTCAACAGAATTTAAAAAGTAAGGTGTCAAATTAAAGGTCTTACTATTTTTGTTCATAATGGCATTTTTCTTCTTTTTATGTTTTGTTTTAGCACCCTAAATCCAACTTAATTTTTTTTTAAACCTAAATTACTTTAAAAATAAGAGGTCTAAAAAAAACGATTGCATATCTAAATTCTATGGATCATTTTACATCTACTACTTACTAAATGCTACTACAAGCTTTTTTTTAAATCACAAAAGTTAGGACATGTTCTTTGCAGATAAAATTAACCAATACAACCCTTCTGTGAAGTCCCAGTTTTTATCAAAAATACTCACAAATGTACGGTAAGAATGTCCAAGTTTAGAACAAGAATATGAACAAGTGTACGTATACAATTAACCAAGACGGCCCCTCTGTCATGTCCGAGTTTAGTGCAAGAATATGAACAAGTGTACGTATAAAATTAACCAAGACGGCCCCCCTGTCATGTCCAAGTTTAGGGCAAGAATATGAACAAGTGTATGTATAAAATTAACCAATACGGCCCCTCTGTCATGTCCAAGTTTAGTGCAAGAATATGAACAAGTGTACGTATAAAATTAACCAAGACGGCCCCTCTGTCATGTCCAAGTTTAGTGCAAGAATAGGGAGTCAAGGTAATAAATCTTGAGGTAAATATAGAACACAAAATATTCCAACCAGGGATACAGGGAAAATGTTGGATAAATAAATTTGCATCCTTTTCTATCCTTCCAATGAATAAGATACCAAACAATTTGGATTAAGGTGTAGGATTAATTTAATCTCTGTTGTTCGCTCCCTGTCTTCCTGGGGACCAACCAATGGTTGTCCAATGCTCCAATTAAGGGGGTACAAGGACACTTTTTACCATTGTCCTACATTCTTGTAAGAAAAATAAAAGACCCCCATGTATTCTAATTTCATTTATTGAAAAGAAGATATAGAAAAACTTTTAACAAATATTTACAGCTCTTAAAACCCAACTATTGTAGACAACTGACCCTTTGGTGGCAATTCCTTTGTCTGGAACACCTAATTGTGCATCGTAAATTACGCAGGTTTTTGTCCTAAGCATTCCCCCTACTCTCAAGTTTTATGTTACGCTAACTTTTCCCGTCTTTTAAATTTTTAATTATGACGTGGTATGGGCCGAGATTGGAACCCGCCACCTCTCCAGCGAAGAGCGAATTTGTCACATGTTACAATAAATTCGCGGGTTTTCCAAGTAGATGGGAAACTGTCACATTTTTGTCTCTTGAAAAGAAAGAGAGACACGAGAGTAGCGTTGGGAATAGAATATATTATTCAAAATAAATATTTTTAATTGGGGGGAGGGAAGTAAAATTCTATAAAATCATGCATTGTAAATTATTAATATATTTTATTTGAACATCTCGTATTTGTTGAAAATTGATTGGACTGTCTTTTTTCTGATGGTCTCTGAACTGGTCCATAGTAATAGATTATGCCTGTTTTTAAGCTAAGTCATTTCCTTTAATCTATTTTATTTTTTACTAAAAAAAAGTTTTAAACTTTGGTCTGAAAATAAATATATATTTACTGAAAAGCAGAGCCAAACGGTTCAGTGGTTAGCAAGATCTTAAGCTCAATCCTGACGGACAGACCAGACATCAATCTATTTTGGTAGTAAGATATTGTTAGTTTGTTATTGATACTCAACTAAAGCCTCAATTTTCTTTCATTTTTTCATATAATTTATCCCCCTCCCTTGATGTAGTTATGTTAAAGTTAGTAGAGACACTTTTGTTCAATACAATTATTTATTCATAGAAAAGACATTTGAATTAGTAAGAACTACAGTGGCATGGACGAAGGTAAAGTTAATTTTGTTTTAAGATATGAAAATTTAATGAATCTTGTGTTCCCCCGAAAAGGCTAAGTCGAGCACAACCCCTCCTCCAACATCCTTATTTTTAAATTCAAAGAAGGGAGTGTGTAATTTATTTAGGCAAGGTTAGAAAATTTCCAAGGGTTTGTGCTTCGCAGCTATTTTCTAATTGATCTAAAAATAAGAGGGGGTTCTGCGCTCGATGGGCACAATGTGTGAAAACTCGAAGTTATAAGCTTTGTGTTTGTGTGTCCATAAAGATCTTGACACCAGTGTCACATTATTGTTAGGAACTTTAAGTAGGTCTTACACTATTTTAAAAGCAATTAGGAATTATACCATTTGCGATAAATCTCTCATCCGACTCCCTATATTGTTTTTCTCTCATACAAAATACAAAATGGATATACATATAATGCTTCCTTGAAAAGCCAAGCATGCAAGATCCAACTATTTCATAGCAGATATTTCAGAATTACCATGCAAAGTTTGAAATCGATAGGACGACTCTAACATATCTAAATTATCGATCAGTTAAGGAGGGACCGGCCCTAACTGTAGAAAACTTAGTTTTTGAAAAATTGAATTTAAATAATTCTATCCATTTTCCCCACATTAACAGCATGAGTTATGTTTTTATTAATATCATTCTTATGCCTTTTCTTGTATTAAAATTATTGTACACATTATTTTTAACACACAAAACATTTTCTAGCAATAAAAAGCTTAGCTTCCCTAGCTTTTTAATTTTTATGTTTTTAGTAAATTAAAATTTTAAAATATTTGTAAACCCGAATGAATTCCTTACTCTAGTAGGAAGTGTTCCTCCCTCTGAATATGATTAAGAGGTTGTGTGTTTGCCACCTAAGATCTTGCAAATGACTGTGGAAACTTACCAGATAAACCTTTCCCAAAAGGGAAAAATTACCGACCCCAATTCCTTTTAAACTTTTAAATTATATGCAGCAATTTTGAATAAAAAAATCATGTTTAAAGATCTCAGATCTAAGAGCTAAAAATTTCAAAAAATAATTGTCTAAAATGGTTTTACTATTCAGGGAATCTTTTAAAATGTATTGATGTGGCTTTGGGCTATTTGTCTGATCTATCCCACCCTTCCCCAGATGCTGGGGGCGCAAACGCTAGTCCATCTACAAACTGGAGCGGAGTCACATCGCTGATTTTACCTATTTGGCGAAATGACATAGTGACGGACAAATAAACACTATAGAGAAGCTGCATAAGCACTCAATAAACCGTTAATAAGAAAGAAGAATATTGATGAAAAATGCAAAAAAAAATTCTTTGATAAACAATAACAAAAATCATCACTAACATTGTTTCGTGGCTTAAACTTCTATAAAACTTCTATTAAACTTCTTTATTTCGTTGGCTTAACAATTTTAGGCGCTTTTTGATTTGTTGTTCAAACTATTTTTTATATTTAATCTTTAGGAGGGGTAATGTGTTAATCATAATACTAGGGATAATGTACAACAATTTTAAAGTAGTTTTGCTACCAAACAAATAAACAATACAAATTTTACAAAATCAAATTCTTTTTGAAAGAAAAAAATTTGGCAAAAATTCTTTGTTTTTGTAAACTGTAAAATAAGAAAGTTAACAATCAAAGTGTTGCTGCTATATAGCAAAATTTGATGATTTTTTTTAGAATCCTAATGATTAACCTCGATATTTACAAGAGGTGGAGGGGGGGACATTCTACTAGAAACAATGTTTGACACACAAGCCTTATAAACATTATTTTTTAAATAAATGGCTTAAAAACTTTGGGTACTAATATAACATCATATTATCATTTATCGTCCATTGTCCTATCTCTTAGGATCCCTGCGATTTTAGAATATCCCTGAGTAAAAGGTGAAAATGTACAGACCTTAGTGGTAAAGTTCGGACCCCATCAAGATTTTTTCTAAAATTAAATTTTTCGGATAAAGAATGAAAGATCGTGTTGATGGAACTTTGGGAACCAGTTACCAGTTTAATTCACTGTCCAATGTCCCCTCCCTCCTATGGATTTATCTACAACCATAAGTTTCCAAAAACATTTTTATTATAGTTCTTGAGTTTTAAAACGATAGGGCAATCAAATCATTACGTAAATTATTTTGGCTGTTTTGAAATATTTTATTTAAACAATTGTAAATATTTCAGCTTTCTTATTGCCTTATATGAATGAAAATCATATAGTTCAACATTAAATCCTAAATAAAAGGAAACTCATATTGGCTACTTTTAGATTCTTTAGCTCAAACAATTTGGGTACTTCACTCTGGTGGTTAAATTCAGTATTGTACGAATAATTTTATCTACAGTAGGGGTAATTTCGTTCAGCATCATTGGGGATGTACATCAATTTATCGTCATTGTCCATTAAGATCCCTTAAGAGGTATATGTGTCTATTAGTACCTAAATAATCTTATTAACCAAAGACTAATTTATTTTACTTTTAAGGGAAGATCGTACTTCCGAAAAGAAATGCCAATGAGAAATTTGTTTAATGGATGAAATTTTCTACTTCTAATATCAATTTCACACGCCTGACTTAGCAGCAGCAAGAATTTTTTCAACGTCTTTAGTTATGACACGGTTTAAACCAAGACTAAAAGGACCATCGATACGACTTTGACAGTAGTTGTGATCTTAACGTTAAAATATCAGAGTGTCCTTTCAACTCATGATATAATATGCTGACCTATTATTTGACACATTGTTGTTAGAAGAAGGTTTTAAAACAAGGAATATTATTTACAAAGCATGCTATTATCAATCAATTTTAAAATCATGAGTAGGAATTTTGAAAATATTTTATTTACTATCTTTTTAAAATAATCTACTAAAAAGTTAAATACTTCATTTAAAAATACAGGTATAGTTATTTATCGCATCGTATTATATACAACTTTTCGTGAATAATAAGATGAAAAAATTATAAGATTAAAACCAGAGTAGTTAGCCCGAACTGACTAAACTGCTATCTATTTTATGATTTAATTTTAATATTCGTGGAATTTGCCTGTAATTCAATGCTATACCTGACTTTCACTATGGCTGAGAACCGGTTCTAATCTACCGGATATTAATCGGTTTCAAAGCCAAACTGAAAAATAAATTATCAAAGAGTAGCTGTATTTTCTTATAAAAGAGAACTATAATTTTTCTAACAGTTAAAAATACCAGACAGACAAAATGCCTAAAAAGGAGGAAGCTTTTTCTTGTTTGTCTTAACAACAACAAAAAATTTATGAGTTCACCTTCTCTATGATTTGATTTTTCTAGGTTATTACATTCTAAGGGATATAGAAAAAAGCCTAAAAGTACGGTATTTGCAGTTGTGATATTCTCTAAAAAGCACAGCACGATTCAATTATCGGAAAGACACACATATTTCTACTTTGTATTATTAAGGGGGTGTGACTTTTTTAGCTCGACACACCCATTTGGGGGTGTAGTGGGGTGTATTCATTCCCTTTCTGTACGCATCTGCTGTCACATGAAATGTATTTCAGACTACCCCTGTAGTTTAAACCATTTAATTTTCTTCCTAGCTACGCGACTAATGGATAACCTAATCTTATTTTTTGTTTTTATTTGGGTAGAGCAAAACAAAGTAGAAAGCAAGAAAGTAGTAATTTAAGAAAGAATGGAATTTTTTCATGATACGTATAAAGTGTGATTTAAAGAGAAAGAAATTAAGAGAAATAGAAATAGATAGAGATATAGGGAATATAATCCTTCTGTAGATTAGAATTCGTGGCTGAAACGTTTACACACACAACTTAATAATCCGACAAATCAAAATTCAACAAATCAGAAAATGTTATTATAACACTTTGGGGACAAGTTTATAATCAGCCCAATGTCCTCTCCCTCACCTCCCTGGAGTATAATAGTCAAAAGTAATACAAAAAGAGAAAAAAAGACATTAATTTAAACCAAAATAAGAATCATAACGAAAAAGAAAAATTAAAAATAAATAAGAAATTTTGAAAACTAATACCCCAAAAAAAGAGAATGAAATAAAGTTCATTTTTTTAAATGCATGAAAAAAAATATGTTTGCCAAAGTTTTAACCTCAATGTAAGAAAAAGATTAGGAAAAAAGATAGGAAGGAGATAGGTAGATAGACAGAAAGATAAAGTCTCATAGTGTAAGGAAAAATTACAGCTACTATGAAAAGGAATGTAGTTTTTACACCCCCAACCCCCCAAAAATATTTGTTTGACTTTTTACTTTAAAGATTTTTATTTGTATAGAAGATAGTTGGGGCAACAACAAATTTATTTTGAAAATTAAGAACCTTAGAAACTATGATTATGTCGCGCAGATTTATACAAACATCTAGGACCGTGTTTACGATTTTGTTTTGTTGGCGTCAAAGACAACCCCCCGGGCCTTCCCCTCCCACCCCCAATAAATATTCCATGCCATACTCCTAAAAAAATTCCTCTGAGAGGGTACATTCCTCCCTGGATAAAGTCAGGGGGTTAAAACACCCACTGTATGTGCTTCGCTCTTACGTTTAAACTAGCAGCTACGTTCCTAGAGGCCTTTATGTGCATATTTGGTGGTAGATGGGGGCGGAAGTTAACCCCCCCCCCCTATTCTGTCTGAGTTTGATTTTTTTTAAGTAAAAAAAAAGTGGGGTTGTCTTTGCTTATTAGGAACGACTTTACCGAGGGGGGGGGGGGGCACAGTGGGTTTTTTGGTTGTTTTGGGGATTTTTTAACTTTATGAGTCACAAATGCCAACAAAAGCTTATTTTATCTAAAATAAAGTTAAAACCTTTCATATACAGGTTATAACTTATAAAATACTAGCGGCTTCGCCCCTAGCCTCTAGGGGCTTTGCCCCAAGAGGTGATAAAAAAAATTATTGCGAAAATCGTAAAGGACCATGAAAATCTCCTTCAAAAAAAAAAAAAAAAATGGGGGGGGATTTTTTGGTTTTTGGGGGGGGTTGGGGGTGTCCCACCCCCCGAGAAAATAGCTTAAAACCACCACAGGACCAATAGGTAGATACCCTGAAGAGTAGAATCCGATCGGTTCAGTGGTTACCGAGATCTTAAGGGACAGACAGACAGACGGACAGACGGTCAGACGGACAGACGGACAGACAGACATCGTTCTACTTTGTATTATAGATAACATAATAAATACATATCATTGTGATTTTAGATAAGAAAAATGTCCCTAGAACTACTCTACTATTATGGTTAAATGTTCGAAATTTCTGATATTGTTCATATTATAAAGAATAATTTTTTAACATCGATTTAGACCTCAATTAAAACTTTTGGAGAGTTTTTAAGATGTATATGATTTATATACATAATATATTATTCTAAGTTATCAATAAACAGTATACAGGGCTCGGTAGCTGCGTATCAGCTGTGACTAGGCCGTAAATTTAAACCCATTTTGATGCTTTAAAAGATTATAGGGATTGTCATACTTTGGTCAGGTTCAAACTTTCAGTTGATATTTAAAATTGTAAAAGGTTTCCCTTAGGTATACAGGCTGCCGAGCCCTGCAAACATACACCATGATAAAACGGAAAAAATGTGATGTTCTTCAATATTTTATTTGCATTCTCAATTCGATAAACTGATTTGAAGTAATGATGTTTATAGTAAGAATATTCTTCTTTTCTTCTGGAGTCCATAGGCTTTTTATTCAAAGGGACAGCGAAGGGCTAGAAAAATAGCCTAAACCCATCTCAAGTATTAAACTTGAGAATAAATTAGCATAAAACCAACAAAGGATTAATTTAGAGAACCCAATAGGTTTAGTATTCACTGAGATCTTAATCTTTAGACAAAAAAAATCTTACTACTTTATATTAAATTATTATTATTATTATTATTATATTAAAGGATATCTAAGAGTTTTTTTTAATGTATCGTGGTATTACTTATACAAAAGTTTTTGACATTATCTTGTCCGTTTATCTGTCATTTTATTATCTCTCTTTGTTTGTTGAACAACTTCTCTATAGCTCAATTTGCCTGTTTGTTTATTCCAAGTTTTTTTTTGTGCTTTATTACTTATGGATGTTTTCATCCTTATTATATTGTAAAATCTTTTTAAAAGCGAAACTTTTCTATAATTAGGGTCCGTCAGAACGTCTGTCCATCTGTTCGGAATGGATAACATTTTTTTGTTAATTTAGGCATGTTAGAATCGTCCTTTTAAACTTATCAAACTTTGCATGGTGATTCCTGTATATAGTAGTTACGTACAATTTAGAATGCGTAGCAACTCTATAATCATAACCAGAATGTCCACTTTAAACATGGCAATTTTTAACTGTTTGTAACAACAAGTTTCTATATGATATAATTATCAGATTGATCTAATTTTTGGAATACTGATTTCTAGGACAACAAAGTACAATGCTATAATCAAGTCTTAAAAATGTAAGTATGTCCTTAAAAATTATCCTGTACCTAATTATTCAGTTTTTCAACAAATTTACTTACAATTCTGTTCAACTTTTATACATTTATGCTCTGATTATTTAGTTATGACAATCTATAAGTGTTAATGTTCGTTTGTCCAACCATTTCAGAGCTTCGCTTTAATGGATGTTGCCATCCTTATTATTTTCAAATTTTAATAGTTGGATGGAAAATTTAAGTAATACAGTAAATGAAAGTGAATTCAGGGACTACTATTAAGTTTAGAAACCAAGGGCATTGAAAGAATAGAAACAATATATGTAAGTTGAAGGACAGACAGAAAAAATAGTGGCTTAGAAATCAAATTTAATTCAAATGTTTCAGAAATACAGAAAGGAAGACGTACACACATTTATAAAAATTGAGCAGCTTTGTTCCTAAAACTATTTCATAAAAATCATTGTATATATGTTTTCAGTATATCCTATAATATAAAGTACTAAGCTTTTTTGTGTGTAGCGAAGGATCTCACTCACCAATGAACCGATATGGTTCTTCTTTAGAGGGAAGCTTCTTATAGGATGGCTATTTCATTTTTATAAATAAGCCTGGGTATTGTTTTAAGCTATTTTTCTGCCCTTCTATATCTAGGGGCGCAGACGTTAGTTTTATATAGAGTAGATTACCATCAATGAGGTAAATCTTTACCTCCCTCCCCCCCCCCCAAAAAAAAAAGCTGTCTATCTAAAATTACAGCGAAGCTTTTCTATAATTAGGGTCAGTCCGTACGTCCCTGCGTCCGTAACGTTAGCTTTTTTGTTAACTTAGGCATGTTAGAATTGTTCTATTGACTCCTTTATTAGTTCTGTACGATTTGGAAAGCGTATCAACCCTATAATCATTACCAGAATGTCCATACGTTTATGTTGATTTTTAACTTACATTATAAGTACAATGTTATAAGCGAAGCATCTCTATAATCAATTCCGTGTCCGTATACCCTTAGACAGTATTTTATATTTAAGAACTTTTGCAACAAATTTAGGCAAAATTTTGACAAGACTTATTTATATATATTTTACATATTCATGCTCTACAAAATTTAATGTTCGTCTGTCACCCCGTTTCAGAGCTTTGCTTTTATGAATGTTGTCATCCTTGTTCAAATATAAATCAACTGGTTGCCAGACCATTACCAATAGACTGAAAGACTTAGCAAATTAAAATCTGGATGCTTCTTAGTATGGTAATAAAGTCCTTTAAATAGCAGCTGAGAAATTCACGTTTTCCCTAATACTGTTTCTAACAAACAGATGTACCGACAGACGGACAGACGGACGTATCATTTACAGAATAGCTTTGCTATTAAAAACGGAAAGGTAACCTTTAAAGATTAAATATGTGTGTTATTAAATTATATCAATTTTTAGTAGTTTGACTTCATAATGGTATTTAATTTATATTAATACAACTTCACAGTATCTATTTTCTAAGCTGGATTTCTCATTTGGGGCTACGAGTTGCCAAGAGTTATGAACTAATCTTGAATTATGAATACTTGAATTTAATCAGGGCCTAAATAACTTTTGGCAACTCATAGCCCCAAGTGAGAAAAACCTTTAAACGTAAAAAATACATGTTATTTTAAGATGCAATATTAGGTGTTCTTGGATTTTAAATTACAGATTTATGACAACTTTTCTTATTTTTCTTTGCATTTTAAAGTAGAAACATCTGTATATATCAATGAAATATTGCTAAATACCTATCATTTAATCGGATTTTTACACCAATTTACTCTAGGAAAAAGTAGGAAAAGCAATGTATGATGAATTTAATGAAAAATTCACTTTTTAAAAATATTCCTTTGACCACGTTCAGCAAAACGGCTGTATTTTGCCTAATTTTGTAGTATATAAAAAATATCTGTTGCATGGCAACTTTTGAATGGTAATACTAGCCCCTGGGACATTTAACTCAAAATTGAGGAAATTTAAAAAATGACCAAAAATCCCACTGTGGGGGGGGTTGTTTGGTATCATCCTACAGAATAGTTATAAACCTTTCCAGAACTTTTGAGAAGCTACATGGTTAAGAAGAACCATACTTGCCCTCCTTTAGTACAAACAGACACACAGAGAAAGATATCCTGTTACTTTTATATAAGGATTTACAAAGTGGTATCTCTATTGTAAACATAAATATGTCGTTGTCCACAGTATAAAAAATGTTATACTTTTTTCAAACTATAACAAGACACTAATATGATGACAGACACCCAGTACACTAAAAATGTACAAAGACAAATTAATACTTCTAAACATTGATAGTTTTTATGAAAATCTAAAAATTCTGTATATTTATCAAAGTTTCACGAAATGCATTTGAACTTAACCCATTAGTGCTGAGCGCCACTTTTATGGACCGATCAAGCTGAAAATTTCAGGGAAGCTTTGTTATGGTAAAAACAGAATTACAATTTTTTTGTTTTGCTCTAGTGACGTCCATAGGAAAGTTGCAGGAAAACCCGGTTCGGCGCGAGTAAAGAAACTGTTCAGCATTGGTAACCGTTTTTGGCGTTTTTTGGTGCTTTCCCCGGCATTAAAGCCCGTTTTTGACCTAAATACCCGGTTATTTGGCCCAAAAAATTAAAAATGTAATTTTTGAACGTCCAAAGTGAGTTGTAGAGTAGCTAATACTACGATACGATCCGCAATTGAAAACTACATAACCTCATGTAATTGATAGAGCTACAAGTAAGATACAAAACGATTTATATCACATTTAGTGTTTTGGCTATAGGTGCCACCCTTTTCAGTTTAAAAAGCCCGTTTCCCAGAAGTTTTAAAATTTTGATATAGCACGTAAAAAAACGATACAAAAATCATATAGAAAATATTAATTTGAATAAAACGAATTCAAAAATGAATGTAGTTGCCAATAAACTTTAAATTTCACGAAAAAAATCACTAATTTTACTTCATGAACAAAAAAGTTAGGAGGGGTATTTTAAAATCACTTTGTTTTTCTTGGTTTTCAAATTTTGTTGAGCTATACCGGCAAACGGAAGTAAGCAAAACTGCCTGCTCCAGGGGGAAATGAAAACCAGGGTAGTAGAGGGGGGATTCATACTGAGAATGATGCAATCCTGAAACTGAGAACCAGTTTTTTTTCGGGATTTTTGGAACCGGGCGATAAAAACCGGTTCGTCACTAATGGGTTAATTTAATGAATCGCATATTTTTGGCTAGTTAATGGGTTTAACTATATTTATATGGCATATATTTGAAAGAATTTCAATTTTCTACCACGTAGTTTTGAAAATGTCAAGACTTGAAACTCGTCTTTTTTTGATATATGCAATTTAAAAAGACGATTTTCAAGTCTTGATATTTTTAAAAACTATGTGGTAGAAAATTGAAATTCTTTCAAATATATGCCATATAAATATAGTTTAACTAATTAACCAGGAAAACTTATAAGGTTCACTAAATTAAGTCTGAATGCCTTTCGTGAAACTACCACTTTAATATTAAACTGTTTTTAACCTATTTTTAAAACATATATAAAAAATATACTATGACACCAGTAGAATGAGACTGCAGAGCCTATATTTGACTTAAGTCCCCTATAAACTTTTTTGGGGGGATTTAAATATTAATTTTTACTGTTGCCGTGATCATTTTGACTGAAGCAAAAGGTCTTTTTTTATTTGGGTAAAATTCGTAGCTTTTAGAGTGTTTTGCTTCATAAATATTGTATTCTGGTATAGAGTAAAATTAGGCCTTATGATTTTACTATAAAAATTCACTAAAAAGTTAATTCTTTATAATATATCAACGAATTAACATTAACATGTTTGTGTTCTCTCACTTATTTTAAAAACATAAAAAATGGCTGTAAAGGGTTAAATGACAACAAATGTTTATGCAATACAACAAATTTATTTTTGTCACATATACAAATGTGTTATAAAATAAGATTATTCAAACTTATCTTTTAAAATAATTTTAAAAAGTATGTATCTTTTATGTGTATGGTTTTCATTTTAATTAAATAAAAAATATTTAACTACATTGGAAATACGTCACTTTGTAAAAACACTCTTTTTTTGAATTGTAAAGAATTATATAAAACAAGACTTCTTATTGGTTAGATTTCAGAATTATTTGTTTTATTGTAAATGTTAGATTTTTCAATGAAATTAATTGTTTTGGAAAAAAAAATTATTTCCAATGAATAGAGTAATGTTTTTTTATTGTATCAATATAAAGTGAATTATATAAAAATGTTCTGTAAGCCACAATATTACCCGAAGTAAAAAAAGAGCTTTTGCTTCGGTCAAAATGATTACAGCAACACTAAAAATTAATTTTTAAATCCCCCAAAAAAAGTTTATTGGGGACTTAATTCAAATTTGGGCTCTGCAGTCTGATTCTATAGGTGTCCTAGTATATTTTTGACCCCCCATTCAAAAATAGGTTAAAAACAGTTTAAATGTTGTAATTATAGCTTTTCTACTTCTACAAAAACTTATCTTTTAATGTGTGCTATATTACGATAAATTAACGTATTCAATTCTTTTCCTAATTATTAGTAGAAAAATCTTTAATCTGTAAATTTAGATTATTGGTGGAAAAGTTTGAACACTTTAGGTATGTTATCGTAAAGCCAACAAATAAGAGAAGGTGTTTGTAAAACTCTGGGTACAAGTATATAGTTTACTGTCAAAGGTCCCCTTCATTCCGGAAAAAAGACATTTTTTGCGAATGAAGAATACTTTTTTTATCAAAATTCCAAAAGCTTGTTTTCCCTAAAATGTCTGCACATTATTTACATTGTATATCCTTATACTAAAGTAACAGGATGTTTGTATGTGTGTCTGTGTGTGTATCTGTGTGTCTGTACCGAAGGATCTTGCTAACCGCTGAACCGATCGGGTTCTCCGTAACAGGGTAGCTTCTCATAGGTCCCGGGAAGGTTTATAACTATTTTGGGGGAGGGTACCACCAACCTCCCAAGAGAAATCACAATAAAATCAAAAATATTAAATATTTCTGCCGCATAGTGTCGCTAGCATAGTCGCGCTACGTAGTCGCGCTGCGTAGAGGCATGAATTTAACAATTGAAACATAGAAGTTATTTCTCAAATTAGATATTTAAAATAAAATAAAAACATTTAAAGGCCACTAGAGGCCTCTAGGGGCGTAGCCGCTAGTATATTTTAAGTTAATAAGATAATTTTTATATTTTCCGTTCTTTTGTTGTCTGAAAGGTGAGAAGTAGGGTTGCTGCAATTATTTGGGTTTAGAATCAGGGATCTGAAGGGATAAGACAATGGCCGAGAAGTTGATGCACATTCCCAATGATGATTCACAAAATGACCTCTTCTGTAGATTAAAATTAGTGGTTTTATCATTGAAAGAGGGGTTATTTCTCTTGTGAGGGTAGAGGTACCCTCCCCTATTATAGTTGAAAACTCGGGACCAATGAGAAACTACATTGTGAAGGAAGAATATATCGGTTCATCTGTTCGTGATATCATTCTAAACACAGAGACTCACAGACTTTTACTTTTATATTATTATTTTTCACTCTTGTCTTATCCCTAACCAATTTGGTCAATAATTGAAAAGAACTTAATTTTTATACCTTTTTATTTACTTTTCCATAACTCAATTTTTAAAAAAAATTTAAAGGGTTCTAAAACTCTTTTTGTAAATTAGTTAAATATACAAAAACCTTTTAGGAAGTTTAAATTATTTTAGAACATAAAGAGTTTTTGGATATATCAATTAAAGATTATTGAATTCTCAAATTCAAAACAAAAGTTCTATATGTGGCCTGAAAATCTCTTATAGGATTTAACAAGAAGAAACCTAACATTTTATCCGCTTCAGTGATATTGAGTAAAAGAAATACACCAAATAAAGATCAAAGATTATCTTAGACAGATTTCCGCGGTTTGTATAAGGAACAATTATAAGATCAATAATAGTTTTGTTTTCCCGTGCCATCAAAACTGGTATAAACTTATTATTTCTATTTATATGTGTGAAAAATCTATAATACAATACGAAACACGATTTTTCAGTATGACTTACAGCGGATATCTATTGGTTTGAAAGCCATACTGGAAAAGATACTTGTATAATTATATACTATGTACACATATGTGTATCTTCAACTAATTGATATATCACTTAACCTTAAATGTTGAAGTCATCGCAATTATGTAAGAAGAAAATAGCAATGGTGTGCACAAAATAATGCTAAATTTATTCTTCTGATTTTTAGCTATATTATTCAAACTTGGGATGATACACTATTGGTGAACTTTAAAAGAACGCTTTTGATTTAAGGTGATAGGTGAAGGGGTGGGTCAACACCTCCTGACAAAAAAAAATCCATGCGATAGACAACAAACATATAAATGAAATTGTAATACTCTTTGCAAATCATAATGGGGGGGGGGGGAGAGATTTTTTTGTCTTCGATTAACTTATTAACTTAAGTTTTACTAAAATGTAGAAACGCCAACGGTGAGAATTGTGCGTTGAGATAAAATCTTGGGTTGAACATCCATATCCTTGACCCATAATAGTTTTATCAGGGATAAGGAACAAGTATATCCTCATAATAAAGTAACAGGATGTTTGTTTGTTTGTCTGTGTGTCTGTTTGTACCAAAGGATCTCGCTAACCGCCGAATCGATCGGGTTCTCCTTAACAGGGTAGCTTTTCATTGGTCCCGGGAAGGTTTATAACTATTTTAGGGGAGGGTACCACCACCCTCCCCAGAGAAATCGACAAAAATAAATTAAAATTAAAAAACGCCTCCCCGCGGACAAATTTTGCAATTAGCTAAAAACAAAACTAACACCATCTATCGGCGAAAAGAATATTTTTTGTAAATAGCTAAAGAAGTTGTATCAACTTTTTTGCTTTTTATTTAAGATAGCTAGCCGGTCCTTTCAGTAAGTAGTAGATGTAAAATTTTTCATAGAATTCAGATATGCAATCGGTTTTTTTGTAGACCTCTTATTTTTTAAGTAATTTAAGTTTTTTTAAAAAATAATTAAGTCGGTTTTAAGGTACTAAAACGCAACAAAATAAAAGAAGAAAATGGCCAGTATGAACAAAAATAGTAAGATCTTTAATTTGACACCTTACTTTTAAAATTCTGTTGAGTAATTATTGAAAAAATCTATTTTTTTAACCTCGGTTTAATAAAAACTTTAGACCTAAATATTTTCTCAAACAGACATAAAAAACATGGGTTCATATATACCTTTAGAATCAGAAAAATATTAAAGGGTTAGCTTGAACCAAACCTGAACAAAACCTAAACAAAAGACAATGCAATGTAGCAGATATTTTTTAAACACAAGAAACAATAATGTATTTTTAACTGCATTGTTTTGAAGTTTATAAACAGACTGATGCATATTTGTTCATAATTTTTCATTCTTTACATGTTCTGTAATATCACTATATTTATTGTAGTATCTATTGTATATATTGTATGAACGTTCTCCTTTTTTTCTGGCAATTCTATAGGTTAATTTTATAGATTAAGCTTCCCGATTCGTCAATTTTTGCGATTTGTGATTGGCTAGTTTAGTAGTTACAATTCTTAAAATAACTTTTTTATTTTTTCTATTTTTTATTACAATTTTTTTAAACTTTTTCAATTTTGCTTACAATGGATTCATATTATTTTTCTCATTCTAATGGTATATATGAACCCATATTTTTTATGTCTGTATGAGAAAATATTTAGGTTTAATGTTTTGATTAAACCGAGGTTAAAAAAATAGATTTTTTCAACAATTACTCAACAGAATTTTAAAAGTAAGGTGTCAAATTAAAGATCTTACTATTTTTGTTTATACTGGCTATTTTCTTCTTTTATTTTGTTGCGTTTTAGTACCTTAAAACCGACTTAATTATTTTTTTAAAAAACTTAAATTACTTAAAAAATAAGAGGTCTACAAAAAAACCGATTGCATATCTGAATTCTATGAAAAATTTTACATCTACTACTTACTGAAAGGACCGGCTAGCTATCTTAAATAAAAAGCAAAAAAGTTTATACAACTTCTTTAAAATAGATTGGAAAAAAAAATAATTTTACGTGTCGCTAGTTAAAGATAAAAAAGTTAAACATTACATCAATGTTAATTAAAGGGATAAAGATGGAAACAAAAATTGAACTATATCTGAATATCATAAAATAGTATCAAGGAAATATGAATGTTAAGACTCTAGTGGGCTAGGTGTCAACACACCTTGAAACATACATACAATACTTATGATTGCGGTGTAAAGCGTCCATTCACCCATCAGACAACCAACTCTCTGAGATGCACGACCTTAGTCTGAGAAGTCCCAACTGTGCATGGTAGCGAGTTGCGCCTGTTTTGGGCCAAGGCATTCCCCCCACTCTAACTATTTACGTTGCACATCTTACATAGTAGCAGTGGGAACCATTTTTAACGTCTTTAATTATGACGCGGTGTCGGACCGAGATTCGAACCTATCACCATCCCGACGACGAGCGGATTCGCTACGTGTTGAGCCACAGTCGCGGGTAAGGAAATATGAATAGGCAAATGAAATAAAAAAATAAACAACTAAACCTCATATTCTTGATCCATAATATTTTTCACAAGGATGAAGAGAGTGGTAAGTAAACGTCCTTTTCCTTTTCAGGTAAATAGGGAAAGATAAATAAAAAAACAAAATAGGTATACATCTAAATATCTCAATCATTTTGATTTTTATATCTTTATTTTTTCGTTGAATTTATTTTTTCTTCGCATTACGTGTTTCTCCTTAGCTAATACCAATAACGAAATTAATTCGGAAAAAAATCAGCTGTCGTTGGGGGGCAACACAACGTAAAATTGACGACCTCTCCATTTGCCCCCCAAATATTATTTCAAATTTTTTTTGCTTGTTGGTTATACCTTATTTCTGGTTTCTCCTTGTTTTGAAACAATACTTTTAAAATTATAAAGAATAGCAACAGTCCTAACAATTATGTGTTTCTTTACAATTTTAAGTTACAAAACAATTCTTTATATGTGCTGCGCCCGTAGCATTAGAAAGAAGGAGGCTAATGGAATAGCATAAAAACATTCCAAGACTTAATTTTAAATCATTCCAGGACCTATTTAAAGCTTCTTTTTAGAAGCACAAACAAAAAGTTACATCCGCCAGATAACTAACTATTTGATTGCATGACACTTTTCGTAAAGTCTCAAACGGGTGTGGTAATAAGATGCAGAAATTATTGTGCCATGGTTTTCTTCTTATTTTTTTACTTCTTTTTTATGTTATGGTTTCAGAACCAATGAACCAAAATATAATAAAAACATTACAATTCTTTAAAAGTAAGATATCATATGGTATTATAGACATGTTTGGCCGCAGAAATGAAAATAAAAAGTTTAGGATTTAATGATTTTTTTGTAGGCCTGGGCAACAAATAGTCCAGTTGTTATTCCAGCTGAAATTTATCGGATTCGGAGCCTTACTGTTTTCTTAATTTTTGCTGTAGAGGTTTAGTGATTTTTAAAATTAAACATCCTAATATAAAAAAGGTAGGAAGTGTTTTTTAGTTTATTGAAAGGAAATTAGACTGTAAACTCATATCTAGTTTTAAAACACGTTTCATTATTCGTTAGCAACATAGAAAACTTTCATTGAATCTTGATTAGGTGGCACAAATTATCATTGTTAAAACTTTTCCACCAGTAACTTTCATAAATATAATTCAGGGTCCATTGTCTTATTCCTTATAATCCTTGATATATGTATTGTTCTGTTCTCTTTAAAAACTTTTATAGGGTTTATGTTATACAGTTAGGGAGTTGAATCCATTTTTATAGAAGCAGAAATATAATCTATGATTATGGTTTGGACCCTCTAAAAGTGTAATCTACCCTTCCACTTTCCCCTCTCTTGGTGAAGATATCTTCAACGCCGATACAATTTTTGAAATATAAGATTCCACTTTTGTCTCTCTTGTTGAAGATATCTTCACCAAGAGAGCCAAAAGTGGAATCTTAAATTTCAAAAATCGTATCGGCGTTGAAGATATCTTCACCAAGAGAGGGGAAAGTGGAATCTTACATTTCAAAAATCGTATCGGCGTTGAAGATATCTTCACCAAGAGAAGGGAAAGTAGAATCCTACATTTCAAAAATCGTATCGGCGTTGAAGATATCTTCACCAAGAGAGGGGAAAGTGGAAAGGTAGATTACAGTTTTAGAGGGTCCAAACCATAATCATAGATTATATTTCTGCTTCTATAAAAATTGGATTCAACTCCCTAACTGTTATAACATGTGATAGGAGATAATGCAAATACACACAGTATGTAGGAGAAACGGGGAAACAGCTTAAAGAAAGATTCAAACAACATTTAGATTGTGTCAGATCTCAAAATGAAAACTTGAATAAAACTGCAGTTGGGGAACATTTTAATCTTCCTGGACACAGTGTTGCCAACATGAAAGTATCTGTTATAGAAAATTGCAGGCAGGAGTCAGCCATGTACAGAAAATGTCGAGAATCCTTCTTCATCAATAAATTTGAAACAAAGCACCTGGGGCTGAACAAGAAAATTTAAAATTATTGTTATTGTTATATATTTTTGTTAATGAAAGTAAATTTTGCTAATACATGTTGTTTTTTCTTGTAACATAATTTATACCTATTTGACTTGCAAATTACAATAGTTTTTTTAAAATGCTAACCCAACCAAAATTTTGAATATTTTCTTCCTTGTTGTTGTATAAATTCTTTGACCGCCAATTTTCATCTGCTAACCCTTCCCCCCCCCCCTTCCTTTACATTAAATAATTCAGTTATACATAAACTCTCAAACAATTAGGTACACCATATTTCAAAGTAAAAAGATTTGGATTTTATTTTGTTTGAAAAAAATTCTTTTTTCAAAGTACCTAATATTTTTAACTTGTTTTTTGTTAAACTTATATTAATTTTAACTAGTATGAAGCTTGTTGTTTTCTTAAGAATTTTTGCAAATATGGTTATTATTTTATATAATTCAGAAGGCTTGAATAAAGCGAAATATATTTTCTACAAAGAAGTGTGTTCTTACTGTGTAGTTAGCTCTAGCCGCGCGTTTTTTGAGATTTTATAGGGTCCCTCAATAAAAGAATATCTTAGTTTTGCTCCGAGTCTCTCGGAAAGTGCGATGGGGAACAGGAAAATAGCCTAAGGATAAGACGATTCTAAATTGCCTAAAATGTATGTTTAGAATAATATGCTTAGATTTGATGGATGTCGTCATCCTTGTTTCTCCTAATATTTTCACCATATTTATGAATATGAAGTGAACCCATCTCTTTTTTGTGAATCTTCTTTTTTATGAATAGTTAGTTTTTTCCAAAAAAAGAGTTTTCAGTTTTCCTTATCATAAAAATGACGCCCTTTGGCGGCACAATTAAGGCGACAGAAATAGATGAATGATACATTAATAACGTTTCTTCTAAACTCATTGATATCGGTTCTGAGCCATACTGAAAATTCATGTTTCGTATCGAATTATAGACAACTTTTCACAAATAATAAAATAACAATTATAAGATCAATACCAGTTTTGTTGCCCTGGGCATGCGGCCCCTCGGGGACAACAAAACTAAAATTTATCAAGTCAGTCAAATAAACAATATCATTCGAAATTTATTTACTTTCTTTTTTGATAACCAATGATAATGAACAATAATAGGTGTTTTCCATCAAAGCGCTTAGCGTGCACAAACCCTCTCATCTTTTTTAAATAGGGTTGACGTGTTATGCCTTTCCCCTCTTGGGGTCTCTAACACTACGGTACCTATTACTGCGGTGCACTAACCCTGCAGATCTAACCTATTCAATTCGAGATAAGGGACGTTCTGTGCTCGATGAGCACTTCTGTGAAACCACCCTTTAATTTTGATAACTTTATTATCGGAGGTCAACTAGCATAAAAGGTTTTTGTGCCCAAAACTCCTTCTAGAATTTAAATTTATTCAAATTCAAAATTATCCTCTGCCTTTTTATGACAAAATTTTACATCCGTACGTTCTTTATATGAGCGCAGTTACTCTATAACTAGAATATGTTAAGACGTCACTACTCCAGTATTTAAGAAATTGTAAAAATTAATTTAAAATAACATAAAACCACATCCAGAAGAAAAAGAATTACTAAATCGATGGAGTCATTTCAGATCTTTGGCTTGAAATAGAAACCCTTTAAGTTTGACCCCTATTTTAATGTTAGAAGGGGGGGGGGGTAGAGGAGTATAACATGAAATGAACAAGAATATATCGAAAAGGTTTTCAAGATCTTTATACAATATATATATACTTATAATTATTATTATGTTTTTTTTATACATAAATGAAATTTTTACTTAACATTTTTTAACAAAAAGAAACATTTGTCGTTTGTATTGACCAGGTGAAAGTTTTTTTTTTCAAATGAAAGTAAAAATTTTTGTTCAGTGACATTCCTTAAATCTCACCCCACCCAAAGTGAAATACAAACAAGGCTGATTTTATCCATATTTGGACAGGTTTCCAGTATGGCTTGGAAACGAATTAATATCCGCTGGATTAGGACCGGTTCACAGCCTTACTGAAAAATCATGTACAGACAGTTTTCCACAAACATTAAAATAAAAAAATCATATAACTAATACCAGTTTGTTTATCCGGGACTTCGGCCCAATAGGCCTAACAAAATTGGTTTTATTTTTCATTTTAATATGCTTGGAAAGCTATACGTAATACACTGCGATAAATGACTTTTCTCTCATATCATATCTGGATCACAAATTCAATAATATTTGATGCCTTTTTAATGATAGGTTAGGTAAAAGTCAGTATTATGCGTGTGTTTTTATGTTATAAACTATATGCTGTTTATTTAGAACTGCGAAATTACACACAAATTGTCTAGAGATTGCAGAATGTATAGAAAATAAAATTGTCAAATATTTTAAGAGATAATTTAGATTTATTATTTTCTATAAAATTAAATTATAATAAATACTAACTAATATCATTTCTGTTATACGATTGTTTTTTTGTTATTTGGGAAGATTCTTCATAGTTCTTTAGTAATATTGAGTATTTTTAGCGGATAATGACTTTTTCGAGTCGACCAAAAAAGTTTATTTTAGAGTAGCAGCACTAATGTCAAAGAAACAATGAATAGAGAAGCTACAAATGGCCATAATATACGAGAGAGGGAACGTTGGACTGTAAATTATTCTGGTACCCAAAGTTATTTCAACATTTTTGGTGGCTGCAAACTTTGAGAAACTTTATTTATTGATTGGTTCGTTCAAACTAGCAGTTTCAAATTTTATGATATATTTCAATTTAACTTATTTTGTCTTATCCCTTAAGATCCCTTAAAAATATAAATAGATAAATACATATTAGTTAATTAGATAAACAGATAGATCATTTATATAAATAAATATTTAAATTTTAAAAACATAGAAAATACACTTCAAATCATATCCATTGGTATGCTGAGCTGGATCTTTAAATCATTTCAATGGTCCGCTAAATCACCCCGCGCAGAATTGAAATGATTTAAAGATCCAGCTCTGTACTACCCCAAAAATAACTTAAAAGTTGTAATACCTTACTGAACAAGGATGATAACATCTATAAAAGCGAAGTTCTAGAACGGTAGGACAAACGAACAATAACACATGAAGAGTGTCAGAACTAAATAGTCAATCTAAAAAGTCTAAACAAAATTGTAAGTAATTGTTTTGAAAAACTGCTTAATTACAGTATACTGTAAAAGGACATGCTTACATTTTAGGATTTTATTATAGAGACGCTTAGCTTAGCATAATATTGTACTATAATGTCTTGGGAATAAGTATTCAATAAATCAGATAAATAGGATAATTATATCAAATTAAAATTTGTCGTTAGATAGATAAACATCAACATGTTTGAGTGGATCGACTTTCTGGGAACTGTTATAGAGTTGCTTAGCTTTCTAATTCGTAACTAACTACTACAGGAATCACAATGCAAAGTTTGAAATTGAAGGGGCAATTCTAACATGTTTGAATTAACAAAAAGAGCCAACCGTTACGGACGGACGGACCAACCCTAATTATAGAAATGCTTCGCTTCTAAAAAAATACCTAAATGTTTGGCTTCCATTGTTCTTCATTTTCCTCTTGGACACGTTGCTCTGGAGTTTTCTCAATTGTTACAGAACATAGTTGCCAAATGGACGATTTAATGGAGATCTATAAATTGTTGTACATCCCTAATTATTAACCTCTAAAAAAATTGAAAAAGTGTAAATACTTCAATGTTGTTGAGCCAAACAATGAGAACCCTTACTTTAAAAACTTTGGTTAATTAACAGTTCAATGTTCCCTCTGGTAAATAAACCACTAAACAAGTCGTCTAAGTCATTTTTTTACCCCCTTAATTACCTTAATGGGGCGTAAATCTTCTTCGATTTTAAGTGATTATCTAGAGAAGCCATGGTTATAGGATATTAGGTTATTAAACATCCAATAGACAACTTATCCTATGATTGCACGACCTTGTCTAGAAGTCCTAACACACACTCATTCAATTTACTTAAAACAGAATGAGTTTTTATTACTATATTTCAGTTAACTTTACTTTTTCATCTTGATGAACTCTATATGGACATAATTTTCTTTTATTGTTAATTTATCAAAAACTAGCCGCTTCGCCCTTAGACTCAAGGGGCTTTGCCCGAAGAGGTTTGATCAACCTAATTTTTCGTATTTAAGATTTTTTTTTAAAGAAAAAAATTGTGGGGTGGGATTTTTTTTTTTTTGGGGGGGGAGGGGTTAGTCAAACTCCCTTATTCAATTTAAGTTTGAAAAAAGAAAAATTGGGGGGTAGAGGATTATTCATTTTTGGGGGGGTTCAGTGGCTACTCAGATCTTAAGCTTCAGACAGACAGATAGACATCGTTCTACTTTGTAGTATAGATAATTACAAAAAAAAGTAAAAATTCGACACCCTTATATGACTTTAAACAAATTTGAAAGTATTTTTTTCTTTTATTTGGATTTTCTTTTCTTTTTAAGTTCCGTGTTGTCATTTTTCTTCTGCCTAATTCATTTTATAGACAATATACTAGAGGGAGGGGTGTTTTGGAAAGAAAAAGTAGATTATAATGTTCCTATAATAATGTAAATAATCTATATTTTTTCGTCTTTCCCCTAATTTATCTTTAATTCTGTCTGAATCTGCCCTTCAGATCTCGCTGTCCTCAAAACTCCATTTCAAAGAAACTTTTTATAGGTTCCAAGTTGGTTTAAGGCTATTTAATTTTTATCTTTAAGCTTATGACTGCACTATTAAAACAAATTAAGATAATTGTATGTCCATAAGTAGCACAGCATTGGAGGAAAAACAAAACAAAAAAACTTTTTGAAAAAGAAGCTAGTAAAATAAACAGTTAATAATAATAAAAATTATGCTAATTCTAATGTTAATTACCTATATATTGAGACATATGGACGTACGAATTTTTCCTACGAAATTTTTTTCGGTTTTGTGGAAACTTTTATGGCACGAGCAGATCAGACAAATTATTCCATGCACAGGTTACAAGGACAAATAGTATTCAAGACAGACAGACAGGCAGACATGTAGATAGACAGATAGACACATACATATATAAACAATTTTATAAAGGATAAATATTAGACAGACAGAAATCAATAATCATGTAGATAGATATACAGATGGAAAGACAGACAGATAGACAGACAAATAGATAGACAGACAGATAGACAGACAGATAGACAGACAGATAGACAGACATATAGACAGACATATAGACAGACAGATAGACAGACAGATAGACAGACAGATAGACAGACATATAGACAGACATATAGACAGACAGATAGACAGACAGATAGACAGACAGATAGACAGACAGATAAACAGACAGATAGACAGACAGATAGATAGACGGATAGATAGACGGATAGATAGACAGATAGATAGACAGACAGATAGACAGACAGATAGACAGACAGATAGACAGACAGATAGACAGACAGATAGACAGACAGATAGATAGACGGATAGATAGACAGATAGATAAACACATAGATAGAAAGATAGATAGACAGATAGATAGACAAATATACAGACAGATACATTGATAGATATTTAGACAGACAGATAGACAGACAGATAGACAGACAGATAGACAGACAGATAGACAGACAGATAGACAGACAGATAGACAGACAGATAGACAGACAGATAGACAGACAGATAGAAAGACAGATAAACAGACAAATAGACAGACAGATAGACAGACAGATAGACAGACAGATAGACAGACAGATAGACAGACAGATAGACAGACAGATAGACAGACAGATTGACAGACAGATAGACAGACAGATAGACAGACAGATAGACAGACAGATAGATAGACGGATAGATAGACAGACAGATAGAAAGACAGATAGTAAGACAGATAGATAGACAGATAGATAGACATATTGTTAGACAAATAGATAAACAGATAGTTAAACAGATAGATAGTCATATAGAAAAACAGATAGATAGACAGATTGTTAGACAAATAGATAGACAGATAGATATACAGATAGATAGACAGATAGATAAACAGATAGATAAACAGATAGATAAACAGATAGATAGACAGATAGAAAAAAGGCTAAACAGAGAGATAGACAGATAGATAGAAAGATAGATAGTAAGATAGATAAATAGATAGATAGACAGATAGATAGACAGATGGATAGACAGATAGATAGACAGATAAATAGACAGATTGATAGACATATAGATAGACAGATATATAGACAGATAAATAGACAGATAGATAGCCAGATAGATTTATAAACAGTTAGACAGATGAATAGACAGATAGAGAATTAGTTAGATAGATAGACAGACAGATAGATAGACAGATAGAGAATTAGTTAGATAGATAGACAGACAGATAGATAGACAGATATATTAATAGACAGATAGATGTACAGATATATGTACAAAAAGATAGACAGATATATAGAAATATAGAAAGACAAACAGAAAGATAGATAGATATATTTTATCAGATTTATAAACTGCTAGATAGACAAATAAGTATTTTGAAAGGTAGAGAGATATACAATTAGAAAGGCTTTTAGAATGACAGATTTTAAAGACTGACAGATAATTAGACTGACAGACAAATAGTAAAAAGATATAAATAGAGAGACAGATAGATATATTATTAGTAAATAGATAAATATTAAGACATATTAATAAATGTAATAATATATGTATTTTTATATATATTATTATTAAGACTACAGACAGATTAACCGATAGACAAACTGTCTAATTTTTATTGACAAATTTTTAGTAGCCATATAGACAGATACAGTCTACAAGGACAAATAATTTGAAATAGACAGATATTTTAACTCTACATATAGATCAGGAATATTTGACATTAAATGACTTCACATAAATTCATTTCACATAAAACATTTCATGTATATATTACCTACTTTATTACAAACTAGCGGTTTCGCCCCTAGTCTCTAGGGGCTTTGCCCCAAAAGGTAATTTTAAAAAATTTAGTACATGTGGTGGATCTTCATCTTTATCATATGCATAATCAAAAAAAAAATTGAGGATCTTCATCTTCATCATATGCATCATAAAAAAAAATAAAAAATAAATGAGGGAAATTTTTTTTTTTTTAGAGGGGGTTGGGGGTGTCCCACGCCCCCAAAAATAGCCTTAAACCACCAAAGGATCAGTAGGTATATTCCCTGAAGAGTAGAATCCGATCGGTTCAGTGGTTACCAAGATCTTAAGGGACAGACAGACAGATGGACAGACAGACGGACAGACAGACGGACAGACGGACAGACAGACGGACGGACGGACGAACGGACGGACGGACGGACGGACGGACGGACAGACATCAAGCTACTTTGTATTAGAATTAGCGGCTATGTTCCTAGCCTCTAGGGAAAAACTACTAAAAGTACGCGTATGACAATTATAAAGCTTCCCTTAACTGGAGAACTCAATCACCTCTGTAGTAAGTGAGATCTTAGTATACAGACAAAAACTTAGGATATTATAGGATGTATGAGTTACTCTATGTCAAAAATATGTAAACTACTCTATATTAAAGTTACTCTATGTAAGTATGTCCTGATGTCTCCTATTGGGCTATTAGCGTATTGAATGATTGATATTGGTTACATATAGAATAGATACACACACACACACACACACACACACTCTCTCACACACAAATATGAAAAGGACAGTATTTTAAACTTTTTAAAAAATATTTCTTTAGTTAGGGTCAGGGCCACCTGTATGTGTTAGGCACAGGAGAAAAAAACTCTTCCCCTCTTATATTCAATTTATCTTTTCAATATGGGGAGTTATTTTTGCTCAACAGGTATATTGTGTGTAAGCACCAACAATGTTTACCCTCTAGATTTAATAGATTGAAATACAGGGACAAGACAATGGCCGATAAATTGATGTACATCTTTAATGATGATTATCCCGATTGTTTATTAAAATTGGTGCTTTAAACATTTGAACACTAAACTCGATCAACGACAATCAACAAATCAAAATTCACCAAAGTCCCTAAAGTTGTTAATCCAGCGAATAAGAAAATGTGATTATTGGACTAGTTCGTTGGCTCAAAAACTTTTAAATTCATTAAATCTCAATTGGTTTGTTTGAATTTGTTGTGTCCAAACTTTTCAACCAATAATTTACTCTAAATAATGGACAATTTTGTTTATGATAATTTGGGATATACATCAGCTTAGGGCACATTAGCTTATCCCTCCAAATATATATAAAAATAAATCATCAGACAGTCTTTTTACTTTCGTATATAGCATTATGGTACTAAGATGCTCGCTTTACACAAAATGGGACGAAAATGGGGAGGTTAGAAAAAATAATTTCAATCAAATTAAAAATTTTAACTATTTGAACCAAATATTTTATAGATGAATATTGTTCTAGATTAGCTTAATTTATCAATTTAATTTTAAAAAATACTTTTTTCTAACTCCCCCGTTTTTGAAATATTTACTTTATCATTTCAATCATAACCATTCATCGTTTTAGATTCTTTTTTAAAAAGCGTAGCAGTACTATAATCTAGGTGTCTGTCTGTATGTCCGTATAGCTGACCATTACTCGATAAAATATTTTCATTTTTATCATATCAATTCATCCTTTCTTATTTTTTCTGATGCATAACTACTATTTAAAAGGGAAATTTCGTATGACTGTCTGTACGTCTGTCCAAATGACCGTGACGTCATAGAATAGTAAATCTTACATTTAATCAGGTGTCTATCTGTTCTTCCATTAAAACTTATTCTTTTTACTTCCTTAATTTTAAAAATTGCTAAAGTATAAGTATAAAATCAGCCATTTTGCAGCTAACAAGATGACTGTCTGTCTGTTTACGTTCACCAAATATTCTCGCTAACCGCTGAACCGATATGTTTCTTCTTTACAGTTTAGGTCCTGGAAGGGTTTATAATTATTTTGGGGAGGGTATCACCAACCTCATAAGAGATATCCTTCCTAGAAAAATATGGCCCCTTAAAATTTATTTATTTACTTGTTCTTTATAACTTTATAATTGAAAAAAAATCGATCCACTTCCAATCCACTCTTCAAATTCGACTGTATTGAAGGATTTAGGTAAGGTATTACTTATAGAAAAGCTACGCTCACTCAAAAAAATTGTTTAAAGATATGGTATGACCTTTTCCATGCCATATTACAACCATATCGATGCCATTTAAAGCTTTAAAAGAATTTGGGTGTTTTTTAGAAACAGCAAATAAAAATTTAGTATTATTTGTTGATGACATTAACCAATCATGTTTTTTTTAGAAGCAAAGCTTCTCCATAATTTATAATGACTGTCCGTCTGGCAGTTACTCCGTAAAGCTATGGGGGGATGGGAAATGTGATTTTTTCGGTTGCTATTTAAGATAGACAGCTGAAAATAAATTGGACTATATGGCTATATATTGTTCTTTTGTTTATTTATATATTTTATTTGTTTAAGGTTAGTCAAGTAGGAGTTAGGAAAAGCCAAAGGGGTTAGATTAGGCACCGTACAGTAAGATTTTAAAAACTGTAGGGCATAAATCAAATGTTCTTCTTATGTTGAGACTTAATCCCACGAACAAAAATGAAAATAACCAACATCAACAACAAAAAATAGGCGTTTCTTAAAGTTTTTATTTGGGCCAGTTTCGATTAAAGTTAGTTTTGTAAAACTATTTTGCTTTCAATGGAGTTAAAATTTCTGGCTACATTGTGGGACTATATTTGGTTTCACTTTCATTTGAATTGTTCCCCAGTTTTGGTCAGAAAATTCCATCCTTGTGTCTTTTTTTCTAAATTTATATCCTTTTTTAAAAAGCAATACGATTATGTACATGAGTAGCGCAGCAATAACAAGATAACAAACCTTATATAAAAAAGGATATCTGTCTTTTTGTCTGTAGATTAAGATTTCACTAACCGCTGAAAAAATAGGGTTTATTTTTACAGCATAGCATCTTACATGTTCACAGGTAAAGTTTATAACTTTTTGGGGAGTTGCACATGATATGAAATTTTATAAATTAAATTTTTGACAATACTGGCTGATATAATATCGATATAATGATATTCATATGAATGTGAGACTGGATATATACTTTTGTTAGCATTATGCTACACTATTTTTTACAGTATACATAGACGAATCGATAGACGAACATATCTTAGTTGAAGAGTAGTTCCGTCATTTTAAAAAATACTTTTAATCTACGTACATTAGATTGTGCTTTATCTACATAAGATATGAACATTTTTTTCTTAAAGACTTTTCAAAAGCGATCCTTTTCTATATTAATAGTAAACTTTTCCGTTTGCTCTTCTTCAATTTGTAATGCTTATTTTGTTGATTCAAGCTAGAATGACATTTAAAACTTGCAATATGATTCCTATAACCATTAGGTAAAATGATAAAAGCAACTCTATAATCAGGAATTTATGTTAAAATCTTTAAATAAGCAATATTCTGTTTATTCATTATTAAAAGCGCACTATATTTATTTTTGTTCCTTTGAATAAATTTTATGAGCCTCGCTTTTATTGGTGTTATGATCCTTGATTTTTTAAAGAATATTTAAACTATGTAAAATTTAAAGTATACATATCACATACATTAAAAGTTTAGGAATTTTAAAATAGTAAATTGTCCTTTTTTGGTTCCTTGATATAAATAATCACATTTTTAAGATATTCATATGTAAAAGTAACGAAGATTCTCTTTATATCTTAATATTTTTCAAAAATTGGAGGAGGAAAAAGTTTATATTTGATTAAATAACTTTGTTTTGTGAAATAGCCTAATGCATGCCTAAAATTGTGGTATAATCTGTCCAGAAGTTTGCGAGATCATAGCCGACATTCAATACAAACACATATACAAAGTTTACTACTTTATATACTCTAAAATTTCATCTATCGTAGACCCATACCCCCTCAAAAATGACAGAAAACCATCCAACATTTTCATATCATGCCTTAAAAAAACTGAAGATTTTTTAGTGAAATTTGACATAATTACTACTACAAGTATTACTGAATATTAGATCTTTTCATGAAAATACCCTTTCTCGAATTTCATTCTTCTGCTAACCTAAAAAGTTACTTTAGGGGCCTAGAAATACATGTACAAAATTTCAGCTCTTTATCTCTACTGGCGACCTAGCGCCAGGCATGTAAAATATCAACAGATAACGGTAGCACGGCGGTTTTAACAATATCTCAGTAATGTGCAGGTTTTAAGCTCTTCTGCATATTTCAATTTAAACACATAAGGCCAAAGATATTTTATCCAAAAAATCTTTTGTCAAAGTCTACTCTACACCTAGCGCCAGTCAGTTTTCTAAAATTATGCATTTTATACCTGTGAAAAATGAAATCGCCAGCGCTAGGTGTAGAGTAGACTTTGACAAAAGATTTTTAGGATATCATATCTTAGGCCTTATGTGTTTAAGTTGAAATATGCAGAACATCTAAATTCACCTTCCAAGCCATTCTTTATGCATTTTAAATTTTTTCATGAAATAACGGGATTTCAAAACTGCCTTTTGAAAAGGCCTAAAAAGTATCTTTTTTTTGTCCCTTTTTTCACTATTTATAGTTACAACTTATTAAGATATTATTCTCAGTTAAAAAAAAATTGGCGCTTCCAGCACCAAAACCGGCAAAAACAGGCAGTTAAACTTCTGTACCCCTACTTAACCCCCTAACAGACCCCCCTCCTCTATCTCGGCTCCTGTTACAGATAGAGACGTAAAACTTTTTTCTGGTGGTTATGTGTATTTTTAGAGAAAATTACTTTTCTAGTCATAGCGGTCAGACCGCTCCTTATCCGCTTTTTAGCGGCCAGCCGCTAAATATTAAAACTGCTGTAGAGCAGCCAATTTTAAAGCCAAGAAAACCAAATTTTATGATGAACTATTATTTTTTATAACAAAAAAATACCTTTTCTGACCATTGCCGAAAAACGACAAATAACGGAAACCGCCAATTTTGGCGGTAAAATGGCGGTTGGTTTAAATAATATTTTTATCTGTTTATAGTTACAATTTATTAAGATATTATTCTCAGTTAAAAAAAAATTGGCGCTTCCAGCACAAAAACCGGTAAAAACAGGCAGTTAAACTTCTATACCCCTACTTAACCCCCTAACAGACCCCCCCCCCTCTATCTTGGCTCCTGTTACAGATAGAGACGTAAAACTTTTTTTCTGGTGGTTCATGTTTATTTTTAGAGAAAATTACTTTTTCTAGTCATAGCAGTCAGACCGCTCCTTATCTGCTTTTTACATAGCTAATTCTTGCAAAACATAGCAAATTCTTACAAAACAAAGCAAATTCTTACAAAACATAGCAAATTCTTGCAAAACATAGCAAATTCTTACAAAACATAGCAAATTCTTGGAAAACTTAGCTTTTCTGTCCTTTACATAGCTAATTCTTGCAAAACATAGCAAATTCTTACAAAACATAGCAAATTCTTGCAAAACATAGCAAATTCTTGCAAAACATAGCAAATTCTTACAAAACATAGCAAATTCTTGCAATAGGGGTCTCAAACTCAAAAACAAAGTTTCAGCATGATCCGACCACTGGTTCTCAAGATACGGTGACCTGGTGTACTTGGTACTGACAGTAAGATTTGGGAAATGGTTCAAATTCTTAGTAAATTTGGTCCAAAATTTTTTCGACCCGGTTTTCTCTCAGTAGGTACGCTTGGTGTCACCTGGGTATTTTTTCTTCAAAAATTTGACTAAGTGTCAAAATATTTTTGGACTTAGCCAAATTTACTAAGGATTTGAAGCATTTCCCAAATCTTACCGTCAGTATCAAGGACACCAGGTCACCTTATCTCAAGAACCGGTGGTCGAATCGTGCTGAAACTTTGTTTTTGAGTTTGGGACCCTTATTGCAAGAATTTGTTATGTTTTGTAAGAAATTGCTATGTATTGTAAGAATTTGCTATGTTTTGTAAGAATTTGCTATGTTTTGTAAGAAATTGCTATGTTTTGTAAGAGTTTGCTATGTTTTGCAAAAATTAGCTATGTGAAGGACAGAAAAACTAAGTTTTCCAAGAATTTGCTATGTTTTGTAAGAATTTGCTATGATTTGCAAGAATTTACTATGTTTTGTAAGAATTTCCTATGTTTTGCAAGAATTTGCTATGTTTTGCAAGAATTAGCTATGTTTTGTAAAAATTAGCTATGTTTTGCAAGAATTTGCTATGTTTTGTAAGAATTTGCTATGTTTTGCAAGAAATTGCTATGTTTTGTAAGAATTTGCTATGTTTTGCAAGAATTAGCTATGCAAAGGACAGAAAAGCTGAGTTTTCCAAGAATTTGCTATGTTTTGCAAGAATTTGCTATGTTTTGCAAGAATTTGCTATGTTTTGTAAGAATTTGCTATGTTTTGCAAGAATTAGCTATGTGAAGGACAGAAAAGCTAAGTTTTGCAAGAATTTGCTATGTTTTGCAAGAATTTGCTATGTTTTGCAAGAATTTGCTATGTTTTGTAAGAATTTGCTATGTGTTGCTAGAATTTACTATGTTTTGCAAGAATTTGCTATGTTTTGCAAGAATTTGCTATGTGAAGGACAGTAAAGCTATGTTTTGTGAGGTTTTGCTATGTGAAGGACAGAAAAGCTAAGTTTTGCAAGAATTTGCTATGTTTTGTAAGAATTAGCTATGTTTTGCAAGAATTTGCTATGTTTTGTAAGAATTTGCTATGTTTTGCAAGAAATTGCTATGTTTTGTAAGAATTTGCTATGTTTTGTAAGAATTAGCTATGTTTTGCAAGAATTTGCTATGTTTTGTAAGAATTTGCTATGTTTTGCAAGAAATTGCTATGTTTTGTAAGAATTTGCTATGTTTTGCAAGAATTAGCTATTTGAAGGACAGAAAAGCTAAGTTTTCCAAGAATTTGCTATGTTTTGCAAGAATTTGCTATGTTTTGCAAGAATTTGCTATGTTTTGCCAGAATTTGCTATGTTTTGCCAGAATTTGCTATGTTTTGCAAGAATTTGCTATGTGAATGACATAAAAGCTAAGTTTTGCAAGAATTTGCTATGTTTTGCAAGAATTTGCTATGTTTTGCAAGAATTTTCTATGTTTTGTAAAAATTTGCTATGTTTTGCAAGAATTTGCTATGTTTTGAAGGAATTTGCTATATTTTGCAAGAATTTGCTATGTGAAGGACAGAAAAGCTAAGTTTTCCAAGAATTTGCAAAGTTTTGCAAAAATTTGCTAGGTTTTGCAAGAATTTGCTATGTGTTGCTAGAATTTACTATGTTTTGCAAGAATTTGCTATGTTTTGCAAGAATTTGTTATGTGAAGGACAGTAAAGCTATGTTTTGTGAGGTTTTGCTATGTGAAGGACAGAAAAGCTAAGTTTTGCAAAATGAAGGACATAAGCAGCCTTCCTAATGTAAGAATTTGTCAGACAAAGGACATAAGTCACCTTCCTTAAGTTAGACTTTGTTAGATGAAGGACATGAGTAGCCTTCCTTAGATCAATTAGATCAATTTCCAGTGACTTCTGTTCTAATTAGGAATGACTTTGTTTTCTTTCCTATTTCTAAATGTTAATTTATTTAATTGCCTGGGTCTGGCATCTGACTAAAATAAAAATCTATTACATTAGTTTCAACAATTAACTGTGTTGCCCCTTTCTGGACATTAATCAGCCAATTTTTGTATGAAGTCTTTTATTGTGATCATAAACACACGGTTTCCGTTATTTGTCGTTTTTTGGGGATGGTCAGAAAAGATATTTTTTTGTTATAAAAAATAATAGTTCGTCGTAAAATTTGGTTTTCTTAGCTTAAAAATTGGCTGCTCTACAGCAGTTTTAATATTTAGCGGCTGGCTGCTAAAAAGCGGATAAGGAGCGGTCTGACTGCTATGACTAGAAAAAGTAATTTTCTCTAAAAATAAACATGAACCACCAGAAAAAAAGTTTTACATCTCTATCTGTAACAGGAGCCGAGATAGAGGGGGGGGGTCTGTTAGGGGGTTAAGTAGGGGTATAGAAGTTTAACTGCCTGTTTTTACCGGTTTTTGTGCTGGAAGCGCCAATTTTTTTTTAACTGAGAATAATATCTTAATAAATTGTAACTATAAACAGATAAAAATATTATTTAAACCAACCGCCATTTTACCGCCAAAATTGGCGGTTTCCGTTATTTGTCGTTTTTTGGCAATGGTCAGAAAAGGTATTTTTTTGTTATAAAAAATAATAGTTTGTCATAAATTTTGGTTTTCTTAGCTTTAAAATTGGCTGCTCTACAGCAGTTTTAATATTTAGCGGCTGGCCGCTAAAAAGCAGATAAGGAGCGGTCTGACCGCTATGACTAGAAAAGTAATTTTCTCTAAAAATACACATAACCACCAGAAAAAAGTTTTACGTCTCTATCTGTAACAGGAGCCAAGATAGAGGGGGGGGGGTCTGTTAGGGGGTTAAGTAGGGGTACAGAAGTTGAACTGCCTGTTTTTGCCAGTTTTGGTGCTGGAAGTGCCAATTTTTTTTTAACTGAGAATAATATCTTAATAAATTGTAACTATAAACAGATAAAAATATTATTTAGCGCTGCCAACCGCCATTTTACCGCCAAAATTGGCGGTTTCCGTTATTTGTCGTTTTTCGGCAATGGTCAGAAAAGGTATTTTTTTGTTATAAAAAATAATAGTTCATCATAAAATTTGGTTTTCTTGGCTTTAAAATTGGCTGCTCTACAGCAGTTTTAATATTTAGCGGCTGGCCGCTAAAAAGCGGATAAGGAGCGGTCTGACCGCTATGACTAGAAAAGTAATTTTCTCTCAAAATACACATAACCACCAGAAAAAAGTTTTACGTCTCTATCTGTAACAGGAGCCGAGATAGAGGGGGGGGGGTCTGTTAGGGGGTTAAGTAGGGGTACAGAAGTTTAACTGCCTGTTTTTGCCGGTTTTGGTGCTGGAAGCGCCAATTTTTTTTTAACTGAGAATAATATCTTAATAAGTTGTAACTATAAACAGGGAAAAAAGGGACAAAAAAAGATACTTTTTAGGCCTTTTCAAAAGGCAGTTTTGAAATCCGGTTATTTCATGAAAAAAATTAAAATGCATAGAGAATGGCTTGGAAGGTGAATTTAGGTGTTCTGCATATTTCAACTTAAACACATAAGGCCTAAGATATGATATCCCAAAAATCTTTTGTCAAAGTCTACTCTACACCTAGCGCTGGCGATTTCATTTTTCACAGGTATAAAATGCATGATTTTAGAAAACTGACTGGCGCTAGGTGTAGAGTAGACTTTGACAAAAGTTTTTTTGTATATAATATCTTTGGCCTTATGTGTTTAAATTAAAATATGCAGAAGAGCTTAAAACCTGTACATTACTGAGATATTGTTAAAACCGCCGTGCTACCGTTATCTGTTGATATTTTACATGCCTGGCGCTAGGTCGCCAGTAGAGATAAAGAGCTGAAATTTTGTACATGTATTTCTAGGCCCCTAAAGTAACTTTTTAGGTTAGCAGAAGAATGAAATTCGAGAATGGGTATTTTCATGAAAAGATCTACTGAATATAACAAGAAACAAGGGCAGCTATGTCCATAACAAGCCAGGGAGGGAGGGGATATTGATCTGTTTATTACACTAGTCCCAAAGTTTTATAATGACATTTCCTTATTCGTTGACTTAACATTTTTGGGGATTTTTAATGAATTTTGATTAGGCCGTTCATTAAGTTGAGTGTCAAACGTTTCAACCATTAATTGTAATGTACAGAGGGGTAATTTTGCGTATCATCAATTGGGATGTATATCAATTTATCCCTTTAGATTTCTGATAAGAAGCGTAGCATATAAAGCCATTATAATGAATAATTCTTTCATTTTTATAATGGAATGTTAAAAATTTGTCAGCTATATAATACCATATAGTCGATAAATCATTGAAATTGCGTATTGACAAAATACCACTGAAAGTTATAATTAATATGGATGGACACACCCTGGTTATAGAGTAGCTGAGCTACTAGAAATTGGTGGACAGATGTTAAGAACCTGATTTACATACTTTTAATCAACCTACTTAGTCCCTTTTTTATGGCTGTTTTTGTCTTCTTTCTAGTAGCGAGGCTGTTCTATAATTAGGGGGCATGTCCGTACGTTCTCCACCGGCTTATGGTTAAAATATTTAGCGTTAGATATTCTAGTTGTAATTTCTAATTGAAAAAATAAAAATGAAAGTATGTTTTTCGTTACCTTGGGTCAGGTTAGGTTAGATTAAAAGGGTGAAGCGGGGGATTTTCTCGCTAGGCACTTTAAGGACTCTGCTAGGAATGTCATAATATTTTCAGACTTGATAATTTCCAATTTTGTAGCTGCGCTACAAATGGATGCTATTTTCTTTTTCCTTTTCCTTCCTTTATGTGAAAAACAAGGATGACAACATCCATAAAAGCGAAGCTCTGAAATGGTAGGACAAACAAACATTAACACTTGTAGAGTGTCAGAACTTAATAATCAGAATATTTATGTATAAAAGTCGACACAAAGGACATATTTACATTTTTAGACTTGATTATAGAGATGCTTCGCCCATAACATTGTAGTTTGTTGTCATAGGAATAAGTAATAAAAAATTGTTGTAAAAAATGATCAAAATAAACATGTACGTACATTAAATGGACGTACGGACATTCTGGTAACGATAATAGAGTTGCTACGCTTTCTAAATCGTACGTACCTAACTACTTCATGAATCACCATGCAAAGTTTAAAATAGATAGGACAATTCTATCATGCCTAAATTAACGAAAAAAGCTATCATTTCCGGACGTACACACCCTAATTATAGAGAAGCTTCACTTTTAAAAATGTATAGCTTTCCTTTTAGTTTATTTAAAGTATGCTTCAAAACCGATTCACATTCTCCATATTGAAAATACTGAAAGATCATGTATATCATCGTATTATAGAAAATTTTACACGAATATTGAAATAAAAAGCATAAGATAAATAACAATTTTTGCTATACCTGGCCTGGCCATTGATCCCTAGGAGATAACAAAACTACTTATAGTATTTCATTCGCTATTCTCGTAAAGCTGTCTATAATACGATTACGATATAAATAAGTATGATATCGTTTTCTTTTACCAATTTTTTCCTCTACAGTGAGTTATTCAACGAGAAAGAAATAAAAGCTATTGTGTAAAGAATTTACCATACATATAAAAAACTTCGAATTCATTTAGTTAGAAGATAAAACAAATTTTACCAACTAAAGTGAAGATTAGTTTTGCATTGTTCTATCCCTGTAGTTTTAAATTGTATTATATTCAAGAGTCTAAAGTGATAAGAAAATAGCCGATAAATTTATGTTCATCCCAAATGATGATTCATGAATTGTTCCTTCCTTAGACTACAATTAGTTGTTGAACCAACCAATCAAAATTTGATAAAAGTCCCCAAAGTTTTAAAGCCATCGAATACAAAAAACGTTATTATAAAACTTTGGGGACCAGTGTAATAAAAAACCCAATGGCCTCTCCCTCCCTGATGGTTCTATTCAAAGATGTATTAGTTGAAATGATAAATCTTTATACAATGATTGCTGCCATAACTCAGATAATTATGGAGGTAAATTAGACTGTTTTGCATTCTCTTTTTTCCCCTTAGCTTCTAGCCTCTAGATGACTTCATTTTTTACATAAAAAAAAGGTAAGTGCATGGATGTCCAAGGGAGGAGTGGGATAAAGGTGTTTTTACCACCTTAAACGAAAAGGAATAAGCCAATTAACATGGGGGGGGGAGGGGGGGAATATACACTTCAACAGATTTCAGGACAGTAATCACCCCCACAAGCAAATTTCACCCCGTTCAGGCTTTTTTGAGGGGGTACCAAATCTCAATAGTGGGGGGGGGGAAGCTTGGACGTCCTTGAGCTAAGTGGCGTGTTTCTCTTTGGGTATAGCTTCTTCCTGCAAAATAGATTAAACCTTCCCTTACCCTTTACAAAACTTCTCTGACATTTGGTCCTGCCGTTATCTAGATAATTCGGTCTGTTTTTTTTAATTCCATTGGGTCAATATGAACTTAAGGTTTGTCTTAAAGTTAAATTAAATACCGGTGACCCTAGGGTATAAAGGTTCAGCTGTTTGTATGTTATTTTGGTTGGTCTAGAAGTCATTGCTTTGATTTAAAATCCATGTAGCTATATGTACTTGTATACAATGTGAGTTCAGGATTAAAGGAATAGGTGAATTAGAAAAAAAAAATTTCTTCCCGCATATTTTGGATGTCGATGCAGCCGATATTTGATTTAAAAAATAAAAAAAATAAAAATTATTTTTATTGTCCAATCCCTAAATCACTGATATTTACTAGTAGTGGCTTCAATTTGGCATTCAGATATACATACATTGTATATGTAGGCTAGTGCACTGGTGGCTTACAAAACAACAACTATTCAGCTATACATATATTGTATATGTAGGCTGGTGCACTAGTGGCTGACAAAACAACAACTATTCAGCTATACATACATTGTATATGTAGGCTGGTGCACTGGTGGCTGACAAAACAACAACTATTCAGATATACATACATTGTATATGTAGGCTAGTGCACTGGTAGCTGACAAAACAACAACTATTCAGCTATACATATATTGTATATGTAGGCTAGTGCACTGGTGGCTGACAAAACAACAACTATTCAGTTATACATATATTGTATATGTAGGCTGGTGCACTAGTGGCTGACAAAACAACAACTATTCAGCTATACATATATTGTATATGTAGGCTAGTGCACTGGTGGCTGACAAAACAACAACTATTCAGTTATACATATATTGTATATGTAGGCTGGTGCACTAGTGGCTGACAAAACAACAACTATTCAGTTATACATACATTGTATATGTAGGCTAGTGCACTGGTAGCTGACAAAACAACAACTATTCAGCTATACATATATTGTATATGTAGGCTGGTGCACTAGTGGCTGACAAAACAACAACTATTCAGTTATACATACATTGTATATGTAGGCTGGTGCACTGGTGGCTGACAAAACAACAACTATTCAGTTATACATACATTGTATATGTAGGCTGGTGCACTAGTGGCTGACAAAACAACAACTATTCAGCTATACATACATTGTATATGTAGGCTAGTGCACTGGTAGCTGACAAAACAACAACTATTCAGCTATACATATATTGTATATGTAGGCTGGTTCACTGGTGGCTGACAAAACAACAACTATTCAGCTATACATACATTGTATATGTAGGCTAGTGCACTGGTAGCTGACAAAACAACAACTATTCAGCTATACATATATTGTATATGTAGGCTAGTGCACTGGTGGCTGACAAAACAACAACTATTCAGCTATACATACATTGTATATGTAGGCTAGTGCACTGGTAGCTGACAAAACAACAACTATTCAGCTATACATACATTGTATATGTAGGCTGGTGCACTAGTGGCTGACAAAACAACAACTATTCAGCTATACATATATTGTATATGTAGGCTGGTTCACTGGTGGCTGACAAAACAACAACTATTGAGCTATACATATATTGTATATGTAGGCTGGTGCACTGGTGGCTGACAAAACAACAACTATTTAGCTATACATATATTGTATATGTACATTTTAATTTTTATCTCAAATATTTAATTTTAATTTTTTTAAAGTATGTAGGACAACATACAATACACATTAGATTGTTTGTTATCATAAGGATCAAGGATGATGATCAGTTTGGCTGTGTGTGGCTGAATGTAAAATTGAGGCTGCGCCTGAGGGTGGTTTTGGTTGATTTCAAGGGTGTAGTTTCTAGGTGATTCTTTCTTCAATGCATACAGCTTTCCTAAATCCATGAAATCAGTTGCAGATGCTACTTTAGTTTAGTCTAAGCTGTTTGATTGAGTATTACAGTGGCTACAGCTGCTTAAAAGCTGCTTGGTCAGGTGCCTGCAGCTAAAGCTGAGGGTGGCTGTGACTTGTGAGGCTGCGGGTGGCTGATTTTATGAGAAATAAGTATTCATCACTTTTTTAAAGGTAGGTCAGTTTTTGCCAGAGCAAAAATTACATTTTTTGTACATCCAAAAATATGTATAATTTTGCACATACCTATTGATAGACTACAGACTTATGACAAAAAAACAAATATTACTTTTTTGTAGGTGGGTCATTTTCCGCCCACCCAAAATATTTTGGTATACTTTTGCGCACACCTATTGAAAAGCTTATTGTTTTTGTGTCAGTGATTAGGTCGCGAGTTCTGCATAATTTGATAAATCTTCCTACCCCCACATGCGCGCAGATAGAGGGTTGAAACATCCCCAGTTTTTTATAACAAAAAGTTATTTCATGTCCGTCTGTATTTACAATATAAATATATAATAACTAGCGACTTCGCCCCTAGCATCGAAGTGGTAAGAAGGGTGCAGATCGTTAGACTAAAATCATCTGAAAGCCTTAATCTGTAAACAAAATAACCATCCTGGGACCTATGTGAAACTAACCTAAAAAGAAAAATTATATTAGTTTTGTAGTTATCGAAATCTTAAGCTTCTGACAAAAAATCCTTACTACTTTATATACTACTAGCGGCTACGCCCCTAGAGGCCTCTAGGGACACTTGAGGAGGGGAGAGTCGAATTTGATAACCAAATTTCTTATTTTACATTTTAAAAGAAAAAGTAAAGAAATAAATTTTTGGGGCGGGCGAAAAAAAAAAATTTCGGGGGGGGGGAGATTTTTCATTTTTTGGGGGGGTTGGGGGTGTCCCAATATGTATTATTAGCTGTACTATTCAAAGTCACTATGTGCTAGTGGCGAATCCGCTAGCTATGTCACTCCACAAGACTTATTTGTAGGTTGGTCCGTCTGCCGATAATTCCTATTATTATTGAGTAAGCAAGGGCACATCTTTCTTGAAGTGTAAATGGAAAACAAAAAATGTGTGCCCTATAAGAAGAAAACAAAAGTTTTAGACATTTATATCAAGATTAAATTTTCAAGTTCAAATTTCATCCCTTAGGAGTTACAGCATAATTATGACAAGAAAAGCAGAGATTATTTATTTAAAATTTTGAACAACTTTGCTTTTATAAAGTCTTTCATAAAACCTCTCTATTTATGATTTATTTAAGGCTGAATTTCCGTGACCTTAGCAAAGCAACTGATAAAAATGGCCATTAATTAACTCTCTTCAGGAGTGGTTTTATGAAGAACTTTATCAAAGCAAACTTGTTCAAAATTTCAAATAAATAACCTTTTTCTTGACATGATTATTCGGTAACTCCTCGGATTTAATCTTGATAATAATGTCTAAAACTTTTGTTTTCTTCTTATAGGGCACACATTTTTGTTTTCCATTTACACTTCAAGAAAGATGTGAGGGGGTCCATCCAATTTTAGTTTCTTTGAGTAAAAAAAATTGGAAGCTAAAATTTTGTAGAAGCTATTTCTCTTTGGATAGTTGTCTGCTACCTAAAATAGTTTAAAACCATCTTATTTTATATAAAAATTAGTTTTTTAAATATAATATAAATATTTCTTATTTCTTCGGAACGATTCTAAGCCACTATGGAATAAAGAAAATGAAAACTTTGTATAGATATTTAAATATAATGGGTAAAGAATACAATAGGTACCTAAGTTATTAAGTGACAAAATTAAAAATAATTTTCTTTTTACACATGGAGTATCAATATCCTTTTACAAAAGTATCAGGATGTTTAATTTTAACAGGGTGAACGGCAGCTACCGCTACAGTATAGCTGAGCAGCAAAACAATAGACAGATGAAGATTTGAAGGTAGCTTTATTTGAACTGAATTAGAATACAAATTACATCTATAATACAAAGTAGCTTGATGTCTGTCCGTCCGTCTGAAGCTTAAGATCTTGGTAACCACTGAACCGATTGGATTCTACTCTTCAGGGTATATACCTATCGGTCCTGTGGTGGTTTTAAGCTATTTCTTGGGGGGTGGGACACGCCCAACCCCCCCAAAAAACAAAAAAAAAACCCTATTTTTTTTTAAATTTTTTTTTTTTGCAGAAGATTTCCTAGCTCCTTTATTTTTTTTTTGCAGAAGATTTCCTAGGTCCTTTAATTTTTTTTGCAGAAGATTTCCTAGGTCATTTATTTTTTTTTGCAGAAGATTTCCTTGGTCCTTTTACGAATTTCACCTTAATTTTTTTTTGATCACCTCATGGGGCAAAGCCCCTAGAGGCTAGGGGCGAAGCCGCTAGTCGATATATATATAGTACTAAACACAATCTATAAATAGACATTGCTGGTCAACTCTGATAACAACAGCCTGGGGGGCCTGGTGGTCACTGTGATGGTGGGGTAGAGCAGGGGTGTCGAAGGGGTGTCGAAGGGGCGGTTTAGAGTCGTAGCTGGGGGAAGGCTCCTTGGATAGTTGGGGGGAGGGGGCGACATCCCCCCTCTACTCAGTAGGCTTGGACAGGTGATAATGCTAATGGGACATTTTCAGTTATCAACATTCTATTTTTAGCTATCTCATAACAATTACAGAATTATTTGGGTACGTAGCGTCTCTACAATGCATTTGCCTCCACACTACCACATAATATCTGTGTGTAGCAAAGGATCTTGCTAACCGCTGAAATAATATGGTTCTCCTTTACAGCAAAGCTTCTTAAAGGTAAAAAAAATACTATTTCCTAGAAAATAAATTACTTTTTAGAACTAAAATAAAAATTTGATGTTCGACCTTCCCGTCATCCCCTTACCTACAGGCCACTAGGGGCGTAGCCGCTATAAATTAATATCGGTTTTTATTATAAAGCAAAGCTTTTCTATAATCCCGGAACTCTTGACGTCATACAAGAGACGTTAAAAATGCGCACTTCTTTAACATACATAGTTTGGACTTCCAGTCAAATAAAAGATTTTATTGTTCGTTGGGTGTTACTATACATAATACCCTGGGTGTTTGGACATGAAAGGAGTCATTGCTCCCCTTAATTATTCTTGGTTACTGAACAAGTCATGACGTCACTTTAAGACTGAAGCTTAACCCCTAGAAAGGCAGGAAATAAATAGTTTTAAAAGGTTTGTGTTGGTGTTTAGGCTTGATTTATGACTTTGGCTGATGTCTATGACTTGATTTGAAAGCTTGAGGCAGATATTGTAATGTCTGTTTGGGGCGTTCACATGGGGGGCTAGGTTTCTTCAATTATGATTAACAGGAAACTCTTTTTTTACGTTTTTATTAGCGATTGTATTATAGGTAATTTGATAAAATATTTCTAGGCTAAATTTACTTTTTTATAAAGTTTCTTTTAATCTTATGAAAATGTAAATGTTGTAGCAGATTTAAAAAATATCCAGTTATATGAAGGGCCAATAAATTGATGTGCACCCCCAATAATGATACACAAATTTACCCCTGTACAGAGGTTGAATTGATTGTATAGTTATACTCAACTTAATGAACCAACCAATAAAAACTCAATAAAAGTCACCAAAGTTCTGTCACCGAATAAGAAAACCTTATAATAATTCTTTTGGCACTAGTCCACTAAATAGCCCAATGGCAGCCCAAGGTGGCAGAGTATCCTTTTAATAAAAAGTTAGTCTTGTCTATTTGATTAATCAACTCCAATCAAACTTTTAATTGTTTTTACTCAATACTAGAGTTCCTTAGAGGGTAGCGCACCAATATTATCCTATTATATAAAGTAATAAGCTTTTTTTGTCTGTACCGAAGGATCTCGCTAACCGCTGAACCGATCGGATTCTCCTTAACAGGGTAGCTTCTCATGGGTCCCGGGAAGGTTTATAACTATTTATCCCCTCCTCAAGTGCCCCTAGAGGCCTCTAGGTGCGTAGTCGCTAGTTTTATATAAAATAGTAAGGTTTTTTGGCTCAAGATAAAGATCTCGCAAAGTGCCAGGCTTGTTACTTTTCATGGAAGCCTTGTAAATATCATAGAGTGGTTTTGAGTAATTTTTCTGTCCTCCCTTCCTCTCCCCAGGTGAAGCAACTATTCCTTCCTAGGGGTGAAGCAACTATTTTTGTTATGTAAAGTAGTGTCTTTTTGGCTCAAGCTAAAGATCTCGGAGAGTGCTAGTCTGAAATTGTTTCACTTTTCAGAGAAGCTTTATTAATCCTTTGCTTCTATCATCTATCATACTTCCCTAGAAGCTAGGGGCGAAGCAACTAGTCTTATCATATAATGTAATAAGCTCAAGATTTCAAAAACTGTTAAACCGATTTTTCTTTATTTAAGGAAAAGCTTTATTTGGGTAACGGGATGGTTGCAGGCTATTTAATTCAAAAATCTAATCTTGGGTTGTTTTTTACTATAGTTCTGTTCCTCCCGGCCTACACCTTTAAATAGGGGGTCCCTAGGAACTAGATGGAAAAAGTTAGTTTGATATCCAATATCAGCTACAGAACAGTACAGTACAGTATAGAAGTTTGCTAAATTGTAAGAAACTATTTTTGGTAGGTCTATATTGTATTCTAACAGACCTACCAAAATAACAAAGCTAAAATACTGTATACACAGTGTACAATCTACAGCATACAGATCGATAGATGAAAGTGAGGAACAGATTAAATTTGAAAGGGCTAATCTAATGTGTTTTAGAAAATTTTGAAGGGATAAACATCCCTTTACTCCCTCCAGCCCCCCCCCCTCCACCCCCTTGGACGTTTATGGCTATTTGCTTTCCAAGAAATATTTTAGGCAAAAAAGAGAAGGGACAAAACCATTGCCAAATTCCTGTGCACGTTTTATTTTAGCAAGAATTTTTTTTTTTTTGTAATACAATTTGTTCCCTTGAATTCTAACGTCGTTCTGCCTATTTCCTACATCATATTTTTTAATGTTCAAAAAAGGAATTAAAAAATAAAATCATGCTTTTACTTTTTTACTTCAAATAAGGAAGTTTCATTTATTTTGTAAATTGTAAAAGTTGAAGATTTAGAGCAAAACAAGGAGGATGGGAGGATGGTTTTTGTAATAGTTAGGTACGATTTAGAAAGCGCAGCAACTCTATAATTGTTTTCAGAAAGTACGTACGTCCATTTTGCTTAATTATTCTATACATCTGATCTTACGAATAGGGATTTAAATAACAACAAGGTAAAATGTTGTCACAAAGTATCACTGATACCAAGGCCTTAAAATGTAAGTATGTCATTAGCCAATATAGTGTATTGAAGCAATTTTACAACAATTTTAGATAATATTTGTATACAATTTTGTTTAGACTTATACATTAATACTTTACTTTTTAAGTTTAATATTAGTTTGTCAAATCAATGTAAGTAATTCTTTTTTCAGAGGATATCATTTTTATTTTATTTATTTATTTTAAAAGCTAAGACTTATTTCTTCCAAACGGTATAGGTTGAACAAACGGTAGGGAACATGCATATATATATCGTAGTTTGTAGAGTAGCCGTGCAACTATAAAAGGGATATGAAACAAATATGATAACTATACGGGGCATAACTATAACCTAAAGCCATCCCAAGACGTTTCAAATAAAATAACCGAAAGATTCCCTAAAATGTAGAGAACTTGATTAGTTCAGTGGGTATCGTAATCTTAAGCTTAAGACCAAAAAAAATTTTCCTACGTTATATAATACTAGTTACTTTTACCTAGCCTATGGTGAAAGGTGGAGGAAAGTCAGGAAAATAACCTAAAACCATATCAAGACATTTTATCGAGATCTTTAGTTTGAGACAGAAAAACCTTACTACTTTATATTATAAGCAATTGATCTATCCCTGAATGAATGTAGGAAAGACATACATATTTCAATTTTTGACCAGAGAAAAATTTGAAATGTCAGTGAAGTTCACGATCCAGCAATCTAATAAAATAACAGGATTTGGGGGATAGGGAAATAAAAGATTATTTCTTTCTCTTCCATGGTAAAAAAAATTATTAAGATAATAAATCCATTAATTGGACTAACAGTTACATAGCGTAGGAACAATCCGGCCACATTATTCGAAATTGAAACCATTTCGTACGCGAGGCCAATTATTATATCATTGCATTCACATAATAAGTCTACTTACTATAAATAAACAAATTTTTAAATCGGACGTTTTTTTTTATTTTGATGTTTTGATAGTTAATTTTCGCATCTAATTAAAGACAGCTTTCCACAGACAGTAAAACTATAAATTATAAGAATAATTCCAGAAAATTGTCTATAATACGGTTCGATATAAGACTTTTCAATATGACTAACAACCGGTTCTAATCCAGCAGACATTCGAAGAAATACTGTAAACAAATTTATATGCATATGCCTGTCTAGAAATCTAACTAGACCTAAAAGATACACATCCTTTACTTTCATATTCTAGATTATAAGAATAAACAAGGATGCAAGTATCCTTAAAAGCGAACCTTTAAAATCAGACGGTATGTCAAACGAACATTAATACTTGTAGAGTGTCAGAACTAAAAAAGCAGAATGTTAATTTACAACTCTAAAATATTGCATTTAAATTTGAAATCGATTGGACATTCTAATATTCCTAAAGAAAAAATAAGAGCTATCAGTTAAATACGGACAGATGTATTGACCGTAAGTATAGAAAAGCTTAACTTTTACTAAATATTGGGTTTCCAACCAACCTTTCCGTATTAACAGTTAAGTAGGAAACCAAACAGAAATTATATATTTCTAAGGGGTGGAAGATTATTAAAACAAGATAATAGACTTACAAAGCTTAAAATAATTCTTATATAAAAGTATAAGGATGTCTCTCTGTCTATGTGTGTGTCTGTCTGTCTTTCTGTCTCAACCGATATGGTTCTTCTTTACAGTGTATCTTGTCATAGGTCCTGGGAAGGTCCCTAAAAAAAACCGCCCTCAAAAAATTTTACGCTTTTTCTTTTTAAAACTAAATAAAAAATAAAGGTGTTGTCGACTTCCTCCCATCAACCCCCCACCTCAAGTGCTCCCAAGGTTCGTAGCTGCTAGTATAATATATGGAAGAATGGTCAGGCAAAAGTTAATAAATTATTATATTTCTAAGTTAAAGAATACAAAATCAAAAGATTGAAGATAAAACAAAGGTTTTTGTATGCTTTAGAAATCAAAAGATTGAAGATAAAACAAAGGTTTTTGTATGCTCTAATTTAAAATAATATTGCAAATTTTCGAAAACAAATTCTCAATGTGGAAAAGTCTAATCATTATAGAACACACTATATTGTTAAAAACGTTTATCTCGAAGAAATGTAAAATTTTTCTTTGTGTCTAAAACTCAGACATTTTCATAATAAAAAGCGGCTTTTCTATTATTGTGAAAGTTCATCTTGACTCTTAAAACTTAAGGTATAGCAGAATTGATGAGAAACGAATTTCTCCACCCAATTGTGATTAACAAAATTCTAAAGCCCAAAAAAGCTGAAAATCCGATGAAAAAAATTATGTTTAATATGAATAAATGAAAATTTTATTAAAAATTTAATCATAGTTACATTTTAAATATAATATTTATTAGATCTTAGTGTCTATGTAGATTTTTAATTCTTGATTTTGTTCTAACCAAGTCTAAACTTGTTGAAATCTGCGGGTCTGAAAGAATAAAATGTTAAAATACAAAAATAATAGTTATTTATCTCACCGTATCATAGACAGCTTTCTCCGGATATTAAAATTATTAGATTAAAACCAGTTTTGTTGCCTCCAATGGACCAAAAGCCCAGACTTGCAAAACTGGTATTGATTTATTATTCGTGGAAAATTGTCTGTATCATGATACGATATATGGTTTTTCAGTGTTGCTTTTAACCGGTTCTAATAAAGCGGATATTAATCAGTTTCAAAACCATATTGGAAAATCCCTAACATTGGTATGAAAAGCCCAGACAAAAGTTGGTTTGGAATAAGTGTTTCCTTTTAAAATTAAACGGGGAGGTTTGGTGATTTTATGATTTTAAAATTTGAATGCATTCTAGATGTTCTAATATTGAGATAGTAATCTATGACAAATACCTTTAACCCAGAGGAGGGGACATTGTGCTGCTAATTACACTGCTACTCATGGTTTTTAGCCACGTTGAAATAATTCAGTTACTTTTATTGAAATTTGATTGGTTAGTTTGAAAATAGTAGAGTTCAAACGTTTCAACCAATATTTCTAATATCCCTTCTTATAACCAGAGGCTGGCAGAGGGAGGTGTATAGGGAGTCAAGTAAAAATAGTTAACCCTCCCCCATTGAAAATAAAGTAGAATGTAAAAAAATTTTACATTTGGGCACTAATTTCAAAATATTCATCAGCTACGCTTCAAAGAAAAACTTTGTTTTCTCGGCTATTAATTATAGGGGTCTGATATATCTTGTTCAGATTCCTATGATCAATAGGCTTTTAATCTATTAAATACTTTGTATTGATAGAGATTTTAAAAAATAATGCGATTTAATTACTGCTACTTAAGAATGTTGTAATCCTTGTTTAAATAAATAAATCTTACTGAATTTTCTTTAGTAAAACTTGATCCGCTCTGGATTTTAATTTTGTTGATTCTAGAAACAAATCTCTCAATAAATTAACCTAAAAAATTTATTAGTTTATTTGCTACTTGAATGCAAATAATAAACAGTGGTGTTTGTCTGCTATGGAATCCCTTTTTTTAGTTTGACGAATTTTGGAGTCAGATGGACTATTTATATATTTTATGTCTATTTACTCCAATAGCTTCGGAATCTTCATATCATAACTTTAAAATTCAACTGGATGTCGAAACATGTTCCTAAGGAGACAATTTAATATTTTTAATTTTTTTGCCCACAAGAGGGTTTTACTTTTTTCACAATAACCTTCTAAAAAATTATTTTTGGATTATCAATTATAAACAGCTTGACTTTTAAATACTCTAAAAACTAATTTTATTCTGCAGTATCTATGCAGCATAACTTAATTCTAAACACTTTATCAATAAAAGTAGGATAATTTTATTATTATAAAGAAAATATATTTTTTCATATAAAAATGTTAAATACTAAAATTCATGTATATTAATGTATTTGATCATATTATTTTCTTTATTTAGCAACATTTTAGCTGTCTTTATATGATTTATATGTATTACAGACAATTTTCCACAAATATAAAAATAAAATCATAAAAATCATAGGCTTAATATACCAGTATTAATCTTTGCGGAAAGCTGTCTATAATACAATACGATAAATAGCTATTCCACAATCCCATTAATTTTATTCAGGAAAATAAAGGATGGGCTATATAAACTCTTATGGTTTAGCAATTTGTGAATGAATTCTTAAGAAAGTTTTATTTACAAAGTTATGTTTTGTTATTTTGGAAACCTAAATGAGATATACAAATACTAACTACCTTGCCCTTAGCCTCTAGGAAGGAGTTTTTTTTTTTTATTTAATGTTTTTCCTGCTAAAAACTTTCCTTTCCATGCTAACATTTAAACTAACCTTTACTGAAATAGGATTTTTTATAGTATGTTCTAGAAAACGCGGGACATTGGTCTGCTGCGTTAAAATATGCGTCATAAAGTCGTCTTCCATTTCTGGTTGAAATTTTGGTATTGGAAGAATTGTGACAAGTTCTGCTGATGGCTGGAGGATCATTTTTGGTGTTAAATCTGGAACTCGTCGTGATAGGATTGGCATCTAGATAGTATTATATTTTATAAATATATATTTTTTTATATAATACTTATAATTTTTATTATTAAAATTATCAAATGTCATCCAGCTTATTAAAATAAATCAGCTCTTCTACCTTGTAAAGTCTGTGTCTGATTGGTGGAAAAAGCCTCCAGGTGACGGCTGCATTAGACTCAGGTAAAGTTGTCATTAGACTCAACCAGAATAGGTTTAGATATCTACAAATAAAATCCTATTTAAAATAATCCTTATACTAAAGTAACAAAATGTCTGTTTGTCTGTCTGTGTGTTTGTATGTTTGTACCGAAGGATCTTGATAACCGCTGAACCAATATGATTCTCCTTTGCGAGGTATCTTTTCATAGGTCCCAGGAAGGTTTATAACTATATTGGGGGAGGGTACCACCACCCTCCCAAGAGAAATCATAAAAAAATTGAAATTTTTTTATGTTTAGTGACTCCTACGCAACATTGCTAGGTATCGTAGAAAGAGGCTCCTACTTGAACGCAACAAAAAACCAAACATTTAAAGTGCCACTATAGGCTTCTAAAGCGTAGCCTCTAATGTCATATAAAGGGAACAATTATGCTTATATTTAAGTAACAGGATGTCTATATTTCTATCACGATAGATAAATTATATAAAGAAGTAAGCTTTTTTGTCTGTAGCAAAGGATCTCCCTAACCGATGACCCTATTTGGTTCAACTTTACAGTGAACTATTTTGGGTGAGGGTATCTCTACACTACCAAGAGAAATCACCCCTAGAAAGAATTACCCCCTTACAAAAAAATATTTTACTTTTTTTTAAACTTTGAAAATTAGGAGAGTCAACTCCCCACACCTTTAGTGTCCCTTAGGCTTCTAAAATTGTATTTCCACAGATAGACATTCAGTTCATAATTAAATAAAAGTATTGCTTAAAGATGTTACATACCTAGTCCTCATAATATAACTAACGAAAATCTGTAACATTTACTTCTTTTATAAAAAGAAATTATCAACGGAGGAGAAATATTGGCCGTCGGAGGTTTTTTTTGGATTGGAGAAAATATTCCTTTGAGAGAAGTTGACTTAGGAATATTTGAAAGATAGAGAAACATAGTAGATTATGGAGGAAAAGAGGGGGAGAGATATGAAAAAAAGACAGCCGCCTATCTTCGGATTGTAAAGCTCCTATATAGTGCCTAAAGAGGATAAATTTAATACTTTTCGCCGATGTATCCCCAATGACGTAATATTAGAATAATTGGCGTTTCTTAAATGATGTCATTCGCAATGTTTCGGCCAAAAGTTCGGCCCCTTTTTTTCATAGGCACTATAAGAAGTTTTATTTTAATTAGCAGGATAAATTAGGGGAAGATTGTTTTAGTTGGTTTGTTGAGTCATGCAGTATTTTAGTAATTGGTTATTTAGATTTCTTTTTGACCTTTTAATTCTGGTTCTTATGATAAGCATTGCGTGCACTGACTGTGCTGCCAGCCGTTTTGCAGCTGACTGTATTTTAAATTATTTAGTCAAAACTTGGTGTTGGTCCATTAATATTTACAAAATCATATACTTTGGAAAACAGGCTTTTGAGCTAAACTTGTTTATATCTGTGAGAAAACAAATTGCCCCAAGCCAATGAAGAAAAAAGATGGGAAGTGGGTTAAATAAATATCAAAACCAATTCTTTTATTTTAATTAATCCGACAAATATTCATTTGTTTTTAACAATAATTTATTTAATAATATGTGTAAATATAATATTATTTTATATGTCTTGTATCACATTTAACATTATCATACAATAAAACTTCATAATAAGTATTTAATTATTTGATAATATATATATAGTATTTGTTAACAATATTGAAATTAGATAAAAAAAAATATTGAAACCATTTTAAATAAGTTTTTTCTTTTCGGTTCATAACTGGTTTTTATCCCGCAGAAATTAATATGATTCTTAGCTGTGATGGATAAGGGACCGGAGGGAGTACACATTGGAATCTAAATTGCATTGCACAAAGTTTTTTTTAAAGTTCTCTAATTTGTTGCCGACCTTGTATGTTCACTTTGGATATTTCGACTTGGGAAAATTTGTCGTAAATTTAGGTTGCTGCTTTAGTCCTCATTTATTGATCAGAAAATTCCTCCAGTAGGAGGGGAGAATGGGTCAAAAGGAGTGGATGGGAGATATTAGTCATCTGGAAGATCCATTTTATTAGAGTACATTTTAACATAGTTAAAAAAAACTTGTTTATCAGGGCAATTTTTACATTCTAATGTCCCCTCCCTGGTAGTATTAATCAAATTTTTAAGGGTTTCTAATTATTTTTTTGATTTCTGGAAATCTTTATTTTATTTTTGTTTGCAGCTAAAATATAGTAGAATATATTTAATTTTTAAAAAATCACTGTTTTAAGTATGTGAAAGAACATAGTTTCTACAAAAATAAAGTGTTATGGACTGGAATCATATCAAGATGAATATGTATATTTACAGGTTAAGATATATAAGTTTTCCGTAATTTTAATGTTAGGGGGAGATTTGAAATCTGCATCAAATTTTAAGGATTTTTTATAAAATTCGTTTTTTCTATAATTCTTTATCTAAAAGCGGAAATGCATTTTAATTTAATTAATTTTGACCAATAGGATAGGTGGATTTTAAACTACCTCCGCTCTAATTGGTTGAATGATGTACGCCATCCAATCAGAGCGCAGATTTTTTAAATCCACCAATCACAGATGCCAAAATTAATTAACTTAAATTGCATTTCCGTTTTTAGATAAAGAATTATAGAAAAAACGAATTTATAAAAAATTCTCAAAATTTGATGCAGATTTCAAATCTCCCCCTAACTTTAAATTCCGGAAAACTTATATATCTTATTACAGGTATAACTATATTTGATTTTATCTGTATATGATTCCATTTATTTTTATACAGATATTTTATAACTCTGAAAGTGGCTTCGCCTCTAGATTTAAAGGGGGCTTTCCTGATTAGCACAATTCAATTGGTCAAGTTCAAGGAGCTTTGATAAATGCTAAAGACCATTAATTTTTGGTTAATTTTTTTTAAGAAGGATGTGTTCGCCTTTTTCTCCCAAAAAGGAAGTAAATCCCATCCCATATTCAATTTTAGTTTTAAAGATAAAGTCAAAAAAATCGGGGGGAGTCATTTTTTTCTGTGGGGGAGGTTAGTGTTAAATTTCCCAGGACCTTTGAGAATTTACAATGTAAAGGAGAACCATATCAGTCCAGCGGTTCGTAAGATCATTCATTACAAACAAACATATTGACAGAAAGATATTCTGTTACTTTTTACAAGGATTAAAAAATTAATCTATTAGATCATCTAAATTAGTGAATAATTTAACAAATTCTCTGTAGTCCAATTTTCCATCTCCATCAGTATCAACCATTTCTAAAAAAAAAAACCAATTATTTCCAAGAGAAGTCAAGCAAAGGAAAGGAATAAAGTTTTCAGAAATAAGAATTTGTTCAAGAATTTCTTTTAATCCTAAATCAAGTTTAAGAAATACAATGGAGAAAAAAGTTGTAAACAGAGCTCAGCAACCGCCGCATCGGCATCGGCCGCGACTAAGCCTCAAATTCAATGGTTTGATTTTCTATTTTTTCAAAACGTTGAATTGCCATATTTTGGTCAGTTTTAGACTTACAGCTGATTTTTGAAATTGTAATAGGTTAGTTTCCCTGAGGACTACAGACGGCTTACGCGCGGCTGCCGAGCCTTGGTTGTAACAGGGTAATTGAGCCACCAAGTAAGCCTCAACCTCAGCCGCTGCTTTCCTTATTCACTTTAGCGGATTTATCTGATCTACTTCAACTGTAGCCCAACCAAAACCTCACACTGTCTAAGCCGCTAATAATTTGGTGAAAATATTTATTTTAAGTTCGGTCTCTTTTAAAATTTCTATAGAAAAGGATTTTATTTGCCTACCCTACACCAAACGAATTAACAGGTTCAATATTGAACTTCCAGATCTTATAAACACACAGAAAGATAGGTATACAGCTTAGCTTTTAAAAACTTGTAAATTTCAGAGAGAGATTGGGGGGGGGGACAATGGGCTGTTTATTACTCTAGTCCAAAAAGTGTTGTTATAACGTTTTTTTTATTCGTTGTGTTAACAACTTTGGGGACCTTAGTGTTCAACCACTAATACTGTAATCTACAGAAGGATAATTTTGTGTATTGGGGATGCACATCCATTTATTGGACATTGTCTTATTCCTTTAGATCCCTGGGTAAATTTACCTATTAATTCTTCTGCTTCTTCTTGTGTAAGTTTCATTTCACCAGTTTTCATCAAAACTATCCGTAATTCGGACCTGTCTATTAATCCACTAAATTATAATCAATGTTTTTTTTTACAGTATAGCTTGAAACCGATCAATATACGCTGGATTATTACCGGTTCTAAGCCATGCTGAAAAATCATATATGGCTTGTATTACAGACAATTTTCCACGAATATTAAAATAAAAATCTTAAAATTAATACCAGTTTTGTTAGCCCGTGTCTGCAGTCCTCGGGTCTAACAAAACTGGTTTTAATCTTGTAATTTTCTTTTTGATATCCGCGGGAAATTGTCTATGATACGATGCGATAAAAAACTTTTATCACATTTAATGTGAGAATGTTGTTTTTATCATATTCAAAATAAATGCTGTAATAAGCTTTAAAATATTTAAACACTAGTCTCTCATTGGACACAAAATGACGTCCAATAAGAAAAAGGAATAAAAATATTGGAAAGAAAATTATTTTATTTCAAAATTAATTCTTGGCATTTTGGAATAAAAAATATAGGGGAAAGAAAATTATTTATTTCAAATTTATTTCTGGTCTTTAAATAATATTCATTATTTTATTTTGATTCGAGTGTCAACCAATAAGAAATAGGCATGCTGTTTTAAAAGTTTGGAATAAAAATTATTATTTTTTGTCAATTCCTTTTTTCAGAGTATAAAATGAGAATAAATTTTCCAACATCATTATTGATTTCTAATTTAACATTTCATACAGTGGGTAATATTTTTTTCAACATTTTTTGTCATTCAAAATCAAGTGTCACAAAAATAATAATATTTAACATAAAAAAGAAATTTTTAAAATAATTTTGTTTTCTTTATTTGTTGAAGATTTAAGCCCAAGCTTTTTCTGAGGGGGGAGACCCCCCTCAACCCCCCCTCTCCTGAGGGGGGAAACCCCCCTCGACCCCCCCCCCTGACGCTCTCTTCTTTAAATCTTTCATTATTTCTGTAATTTATTCTAACTATCTTATAAATTTCAAAACATGAGATAAAAAGGAAATAATTTGCTGTACATTATTAAAAAATTTAAAAAGTGTAAAAAAAATTCCAACATGATTTTTAATTTTAAATACAAGAATATTTTTTCCTATATGATATGTTAAATTTAAATACAGGAATAATTTTGTACTGTGGAATTGAAGAAATAAATGCTGTACATTAGAGTGGCTTGATTTTCAATGATTTTCTAATTTTAAATGTGCTACATACACTTTCTGTCTGAACATCATATAAGAGACCAAAAAATGAAAAGAAAATATTTTAAATAATGGGGAGGCTTGCTGATGCATATAAACTTTTAGAAAGACACTTGTGGGGAGAATTTTTTTTTTTTTTTTTTTTTTGGGGGGGGGCAATTATTTTTCTTTCAAAGTATAGCTTTATGCACCTTCCCAATTTGGTCTTGAAGAGTAGAATAAGAATAAAAAATCTGTTTTTTAAACTATTGATCCTAGCAAGAAAAATCCATAAATAAATTTAAAAACCAAGAGATTTTACATTTAATTTAAGATTTTTCATGCTTGGATGAATATTTTTTAAAACCAATTTGATATTCTTATATTAATCAACAAGACAAATTCAAAAAGATGCATAAAGCAATACTTTGAAAGAAAAAAAGTTGCACCTCCAGAATAAACTTCTAAAATTTTTACTGCATGGAAACACCTTCCCCCTATTTCCCCTCAAGGACAAAATCAATTTTTTATATTTAGGTTTCTTATATGACGTTTAAACTGTAGATGTTGATTACAAATTCAATGTCCAAAATTGATCCACTCTACTGTACATTGTTATAATTTAATATTTGATGTGGGTATAAACATTAGACATAGATGGTCAATCTGACCCCATTTTTTTCTTAAAAAGAAACCTTTGTTCACTTTTTGTTGTATATGAAATACAGCCCTATAGGCAACATTATTTGCAACTAAATTTTGCTATGATATAATTTTTAGAAAGATAACTTTATTATAAGAAATTAAATTATTTATAACTAACTTATTATATGTTGTGTCATACACTTCACATTATATGATGGAAGAAATATTTTCTTCAAATATTTCACCCAAGGAAAGCTTTAACCTAAGATATTCAACAATTTATAGCTGATACATAATGTAAACAAAATTCCCTTGTGCTGTCTCTAGGTTATCTCTATTGTATAAATGAACGTACAAAAGAGGAGGAGAGAGAGAAGGAAATAGACAGAAAAGTGAGGGAGGGGGGAGGGGGAAGAAATATAGAGAAAAATAGACAGAGATATTTATTGTTCACCCTTAGATGATGTAAATTTTTTGATAGACTTTTTTGAATTTAAGAAAAAGATAGAGAATGAGACAAAACCAAGTATCATATTTTATTAATATTGCTTATACAAGAAAGGTCATTCAAAATTATTTCACCAATATTAAGGTCAAGTGACAAAAATTTAGATTTCCACCTACTTCGCCCCCAGAGGGGGCAATAGTAGAAGGAAAATTCAAATTTTGATCACATGACCAAAATTGTTGAAATAATTTTAATATCCTTTCTAGCATTCACAATATTACGAAAATATGATAAATAACTATTATTAGCATGAAATTTAGGTCGATTGTTTATAAACAAGGATGACAACATCCATAAGTAGCGAAGCACAAAAAATCGTCGATTGGAATACGTAGAATAGATTTATTGGATAAAATAAACATGAAACCTTGTTTTATTTTGCATGATGACGATGGTCAAAGTAAATTATATTAAAGATGCTCATAACAATGGGAAAAATTATTTTGATACAGATATCCCATAAAAGTTTGAAAATTGCATCAAAATATACAAAGATATGGGGAAATATGTAAAACATATAAAAATAGCCAAAAACCTGATAAAAGACAGTCTGGCCGTCATGGTTGTTTTATTAAAACGACAAAAAATTTAATTTTTAAATCCTTAACTTAAAAAATTTGGAAAATCGGACCATATACACTGAAGATATGGAAAAAAGTGTTAAATATATAAAAATAGCCTAAAACCTGCTAAAAAGGCAGTCTGGCCGTCATGGTTATTTTGTTAAAAAGACGGGAAATTTAATTTTGATATATACAACTGAAAAATTTTTGAAAATCTGACCATATACACTGAAGATATGGAGAAAAATGTTAAATATATAAAAAAACAGCCTAAAACCTGCTAAAAAGGCAGTCTGGCCGTCATGGTTGTTTTCTTTAAAAGACGGAAAATTTAATTTTGATATCTGTAACTGAAAAAATTTTGAAAATCTGACCATATACACTGAAGATATGGAGAAAAATGTTAAATATATAAAAAACAGCCTAAAACCTGCTAAAAAGGCAGTCTGGCCGTCATGGTTGTTTTCTTTAAAAGACGGAAAATTTAATTTTGATATCTGTAACTGAAAAAATTTTGAAAATCGGACCATAAACACTGAAGATATGGAGAAAAATGTGAAAAATATAAAAATAGCCTAAAACCTGCTGAAAAGGCAGTCTGGCCTTCATGGTTGTTCCTTTAAACGACGGGAAATTTAATTTTGATATCTGTAACTGAAAAAATTTTGAAAATCGGACCATAAACACTGAAGATATGGAGAAAAATGTGAAAAATATAAAAATAGCCTAAAACCTGCTAAAAATCGGTCCGAACGCCAATGATGTTTTATAGTCAATTGTGCTCCTTAATGATGGGAATGTTGTCAAAAAATTTCAGCATTCTATCTTTTATAGGAGCTGAGTAAATCCCATTTCCCCCATAGCGTTACGGACTGACGGACTGACGGACTGACTGACGGACGGACAAAGTGAATTATAGAGAAGCTTCGCTACTAAAAAAAATTTTGTGCTGTAGTTCTTTTGGTTGGCCTTTTGATTTGCGATTTTAACTTTTTCTGTGTTTTTGGGTTATCAATTTACAATCCTTTTGTTCCCCAATCATCTTATATCTAAAAAGGCTGGATTTAAAGCATAGACTTAAGATAATCTTGGGAAAAAACTAGCATTGTCCAAATATTTCTACCATTAATTTTAATCCACAGAAGATATAATTTTGATTATCAATTACTATTAAAATGTAAAAACAAGGATGACAACATCCATAAGTAGCGAAGCTCTAAATATTTAGTTAATAAATATGCAATAATTCATTGAAATCACGAAACATTTCTGAAATAATAATAAAAAATAATATTTGTAATTTCGTAGGAATGACTGACCGACAAAGTAAATCATACACTTTATAATGTAACAGGGAATCTTCACCAAAAATTTCAGCCATCTATCTTTAATAGCATAAGATTACAGAAAGACTGACGGACAGAAAAAGTGAATTATAGAGTATCTTCGCTACAAAAAAAAAAAAATTTAAAGTTACTTACTTTCCGTTTAAATCAAACACCTTGAATGCCTTTTCGAATTCTTGTGTTGTAGTGTCTATGTCAGGTTGGGTAAACTAAAATAAAAATAACAAGAATTCTTGTGTTGTAGTGTCTATGTCAGGTTGGGTAAACTAAAATAAAAATAACAAGAATTCTTGTGTTGTAGTGTCTTTGTCAGGTTGGGTAAACTGAAATAAAAATAACAAGAATTCTTGTGTTGTAGTGTCTATGTCAGTTTGGGTAAACTGAAATAAAAATAACAAGAATTTGAAGTCTCTAAGACATAAATTGCAGCCACAGGAGCCTTTTAAAGATTTCTGGAGACCTGGAGGATCAGGACTTGCAGGATCATACCTGGAACCTGAAAGTGACTTGAACATCTGTATTTCATATAAGGATGTACTACTAGAGGATATTTTAGTAATTTGGTATGATAAAATGCTTTGTTTTAGTCAAAAAAAATATTTTTGCATTTTACCTGGATGACCCTGCCAGGTTTGCTGGCATCATGTGCCCGCCAGGAGGAAGATATTCAAAATATTCCAACTCACAGTTATGTGTCATACCCATACTTAAAAAGTCACGCAGTTTGGGCTCTTTATCTTTCAGACACAGAAAATGAGAAAAAACAGGAAAAACCGGAGGGGGGGGGCGTATAACGCCTCCCGACCGTTAAGGGTTAATATACCTGTTCTAAATAAAAGGCACTAAGCTGTGACAAGGAAATAAAATCTCCATATTTTTCTGTTAAACTAAGCTTATAATTTTCAACTTCATTATCTGTTGGAAAGTGACCTAAATATTAAAAAAATACAGTTAAACTTAAAATTTTAATTTTAATATCTGTTTATGATGAAATATAAGGATGAAAACATCCATCAAAGCGAAGATAAAAATTGACATTTTTACTTACAAATGTTAAGGTTTAAGGGAAGAAATAATTTAATAATAAAATTATCATGATAAAATATTATCACTAAAAAATTTATTGTTCCTAAGTTGTATAATTACCGATACTTATATTTTAAATAATTTTTGCTGTGCCCATCTCTATAACTAAAAAACCAGTATAACTATTAAAGAATAAGGGTATCTTTATTGCTGTACAGCTGAGAACACTCCAATTTTAGAAAAGCTTTGCTTTAAGAATAATGAAATTATGAATCCAGAAAAGATCTTATATAATAACTATTTAAATAACTTACCTAAAGCTCTTATTAATGTACCCAGAGAACCAATTGGGAATAATCCATCATTATTGTAATCAAAAACATGAAACACAGCCGCTAGTTTAGTATTTGCTGCTGGAGACTCGTCATTAGGTTCACCATCTACAAAAGTTGTTGAAGGGTTAGATGTCTTTGATGCGGGTCTAGAGACCTCTTGTTCACTAAGTGCTGCTATTGGTTGTGCATTGACTAAGGATTTTATTGAATCTGATATTGAAATTGATTTTAGTGAAATGTTGCGCGATAAAGATTTAGCTGAAATAGGTCTTGACCCTCCAATTACAAAAGATGATTGTCTGGAAACAATATCTGGTAAAGACACTAATGATTTTCTTGATGAAGATCTTGACATATCTACCCTGGATGATTGTCTAGAGTGTGCAGTGCTAATATTTTCTGGTAATATAGGTGGATATATCTGTGACTTTGTTGAAGATGAATGAGACATTCCTGATACAGGTCTGGAGGACTTTCTAAAATTTATTTTTTCTTCATTATCTTCTACTATTGCAGTTTGTAAGATATCAACTAGATCATGTAATTCAGGCTCAAGTGTAGGAACTAAATCACTATCTTTAATTTCAACAGGTGCATCATTAACAATATTGTCAGTAAGTGCTTTATTATTTATTTGATATATATCTATTCTACCAATGTCTGCAACCACCTTGCTGAAATCAACATTTCCTTCTTGTTGACCTGTATGATTTAGTCCTGAAAAGTTTACTGATGGACCAGCATCATCAATTGGTGGCAGAGGCTCATAGACCTCTTCTTTATCTGAATTATCATCTTCAGATGGATGTGCATTTGAATCAGTCATCATTAGACCGGAATCAGACCTGGAATCTCTTTTAGATTCACCATGTAACATCTGCTCCATTAAGTCGGTGCTCATGACATGTGTTTGTTTGAGTAATACTGGCCTCATAAACTCCTGATCTAGAGGAATGTGAGGATTACTACACATTTTCAAACCATCAGAATCACAATTAATATTGTCTAGCTTAGCTGAACAAATATTACATACATCTTTAAGTGCTCTGGAATCAAGTGCAGTTTGACTGGTTGAATCAATTCTTAGTTGATTAAATGTCAATTGGTGCTTTTCTTGAACAAATATCTCTTCACCACATGTATTATCTAGAGAATCTGACTTACTTCCTGCTGACGTTTCTCCTACATCTTCTTCACTTTCTTCAAAGATTGAGTCTCTGCGTGCAATTCTGAATAAAAATATGTAATGCTTTTAATGCAAATTAAAAGTTTGCACAAAAAATATTTAATTTGACTAAATTACCACCTTGTTAAACCAACCATTCTTGAACCTGGATAAGCTGTTACAGGCCTAAATATTTTTTTCTTCAAAAACAAAAAATAAGAAATTATGAAGAGGAGGGGTGTTAAAGCACACCACCCTCCCCCATTCTTCCTTTTTCATCTCAGTTTCTGTGTGTGAAATATAGAGGGCTAAAATTAAATGACTTTTCAAATACGGGTATAACACATAACTGAGAGTTAAAATCAGTCATTAAAGTAAAGAACTCAAATATTTTTAGACTTAATAAAGCATTTTATGATTTTTAAAATAACCCAGTACATCCTAATATAAAATATAGGTGTTCAAGTCATTTTCATATTCCAGATATTATCCTACAGGTCCTGATCCTTCAGGTCTTTAGCAATCTTTTAATAGCTCCTGTGAATTTTTGACTTAGAGAACTAAAAATTTCTAAAATCCGCATTTGGTTTCCCACCAATGGTGGCAGCTGGCAGCTGCCAAGTACATTATACATTAAATTATATTTGAGAAATCTAATATAAACTGAAGCTTCACAAAGTGCAAAATTGTTCATCTAGCTTAACAAATGTGAAAATTACAAGTAAAAAAGGACCTAAAAAAAGGTTGTTAAATAAAAGGACGAAGGAAGCAAAATATGACTTTGACTGACCTATAGATATATATTCTTTATCAAACAGTGGATATTCACAATTTTTTTAGCACTTTAGTTCTAACAGAAGCTTAGATGATGAAGGCAGAGGTTTTAACTTTTAAATTCAAATTGGTAAGACTAACTTGTCTTTTATCATGAACAAAACAAACCACCTTTACTTGTCTGATAATAGTCTTAGATTTATTTTATTGTTTTGGATAAACACAAATAAAGTTAAAAATTAAATAAATAATAAAATTAACCTGTTAGTACCAACAGCTTCTTCATCATCTACTAGTTCAGCATCTAAAAACAAATAAATATTTATAAGAATTCATATTTAAATATCTTTCTTGTCTTTGAAAATAATTCTTAAAACTTTGATGATCTTATGAAATATGATTTTACTAACCTTCAGGCTCCTCAGATTCTGTGTTGGCTGTTTTTGCAACAGCTTCCTCTGGTTCAACTTCAGCTGCAGCCTCTGTTTCTACTTCTGGTTCACCTTCAGCTGCAGCCTCGGTTTCTGCTTCTTGTTCACCTTCATCTTCAGCCTCGGTTTCTGCTTCTGGTTCACCTTCAGCTGCAGCTTGTGTTTCTCCTTCTGGTTCACCTTCAGCTGCAGCCTCTGCTTCTCCTTCTGATATATCTTCAGCTGCAGATTCTGTTTCACCTTCAGGTTCACCAACAGCTGCAGCCTCTGCTTCTCCTTCTGGTTCACCTTCAGCCTCTGTTTCTGCTTCTGGTTCACCTTCAGCTGCAGCCTCTGTTTCTACTTCTGGTTCACCTTCAGCTGCAGCCTCTGTTTCTACTTCTGGTTCATCTTCAGCTGCAGCCTTTGTTTCTTCTTCTGGTTCACCTTCAACTGAAGCTTCTGTTTCTCCTTCTGGTTCACCTACACCTTCAGCCTCTGTTTCTCCTTCTGGTTCACTTTTATCTTCAGCAACTATTTCTACCTCTGGTTCACCATCAGCTTCTGTTTCTCCTTCTGGTTCACCTTCAGCTGCAGCCTCTGTTTCTACTTCTGGTTCACCATCAGCCTCTGTATCTACTTCTGGTTCACCTTCAGCAACAGCCTCTGTTTCTTCATCTGGTTCACCTTCAGCTGCAGCCTCTGTTTCTCCTTCTGGAACAACTTCAGCTGCAGCCTTGGTTTCTACTTCAGGTCCACCATCAGCTGCAGCCTCGGTTTCTTCTTCTGGTTTACCTTCAGCAGCAGTCTCTGTTTCTTCTTCTGGTTCACATTCAGCTAGAGCCTCTGTTTCTCCTTCTGGTTCACATTCAGCTACAGCCTCTGTTTCTCCTTCTGGTTCACCTTCAGCTTTTATTTCTCCTTCTGGATCACCATTAGCTGCAGCCTCTGTTTCTCCTTCTGTTTCACCTTCAGCCTCTGTTTCTCTTTCTGGTTGACCTTCTGCTTCAGCATCTGTTTCTGCTTCTGGTTCACCTTCAGCTGCATCCTCTGTTTCTCCTTCTGGTTCACCTTCAGCTGCAGCCTCTGTATCTCCTTCTGGTTCACCTTCATCTGCAGTCTCTGTTTCTCCTTCTGGTTCACCTTCAGCTGCAGCCTCTGTTTCTCCTTCTGGTTCACCTTCAGCTGAAACTTCTGTTTCTCCTTCTGGTTCACCTACACCTTCAGCCTCTATTTCTCCTTCTGGTTCACTTTTAGCTTCAGCAACTGTTTCTACTTCTGGTTCACCATCAGCTTCTGTTTCTCCTTCTGGTTCACCTTCAGCTGCAGCCTCTGTTTCTACTTCTGGTTCACCATCAGCCTCTGTATCTACTTCTGGTTCACCTTCAGCGGCAGCCTCTGTTTCTTCTTCTGGTTCACCTTCAGCTGCAGCCTCTGTTTCTCCTTCTGGAACAACTTCAGCTGCAACCTCTGTTTCTACTTCAGGTCCACCATCAGCTGTAGCCTCAGTTTCTTCTTCTGGGTCACCTTCAGCAGCAGTCTCTGTTTCTTCTTCTGGTTCACCTTCAGCTAGAGCCTCTGTTTCTCCTTCTGGTTCACATTCACCTGCAGCCTCTGGTTCTCCTTCTGGTTCACCTTCAGCTTTTATTTCTCCTTCTGGTTCACCTTCAGCTGCAGCCTCTGTTTCTCCTTCTGGTTCACCTTCAGCTTCTATTTCACCTTCTGGTTCACCTTCAGCGGCAGTCTCTGGTTCACCATCTGGCTCACCTTCAGCTGCAGCCTCTGTAACTCCTTCTGGTTCACCTTCAGCTTCTATTTCTCCCTCTGGTTCACCATTAGCTGCAGCCTCTGTTTCTCCTTCTGTTTCACCTTCAGCCTCTGTTTCTACGTCTGGTTCAACTTCAGCAGCCGCCTCTGTTTCTCCTTCTGGTTGACCTTCAGCTTCAGCATCTGTTTCTGCTTCTGGTTCACCTTCAGCTGCAGTCTCTGTTTCTCCTTCTGGTTCACCTTCAGCTGCAGCCTCTGTTTCTACTTCTGGTTCACCATCAGCCTCTGTATCTACTTCTGGTTCACCTTCAGCAACAGCCTCTGTTTCTTCTTCTGGTTCACCTTCAGCTGCAGCCTCTGTTTCTCCTTCTGAAACGACTTCAGCTGCAGCCTCGGTTTCTACTTCAGGTCCACCATCAGCTGCAGCCTCTGTTTCTCCTTCTTGTTCACCTTTAGCCCCAGCCTCTGTTTCTCCCTCTGGTTCACCTTCAGCTTCTATTTCTCCTTCTGGTTCACCTTCAACTGCAGCCTCTGTTTCTCCTTCAGGTTGACCTACAGCTGCAGCCTCTGTTTCTCCCTCTGATTCACCTTCAGCTGCAGCCTCTGTTTCTCCCTCAGGTTCACCATTAGCTGCAGCCTCTGTTTCTCCTTCTGTTTTACCTTCAGCCAGTGTTTCTTCTTCTGGTTCACCATCAGCCCCTGTTTCTCCTTCAGGTTCACCAACAGCTGCAGCCTCTGGTTCACCTTCAGTCTCTGTTTCTGCTTCTGGTTCACCTCCAGCTGCAGCCTCTGTATCTCCTTCAGGCTCACCTTCATCTGCAGTCTCTGTTTCTCCTTCTGGTTTACCTTCAGCTGCAGCCTCTGTTTCTCCTTCTGGTTCACCTTCAGCTTCAGCAACTGTTTCACCTTCAGCTGCAGCCTCTGCTTCTACTGCTGGTTCACCTACAGCAGTAGCCTCTGTTTCTCCTTCTGGTTCAACTTCAGCTGCAGCCTCTGTTTCTCCTTCTGGTTTACCTTCATCTTCAGCAACTGTTTCTCCTTCTGGTTCACCTTCAGCTTCAGCAACTGTTTCACCTTCAGCTGCAGCATCTGCTTCTACTTCTGGTTCACCTTCAGCTGCAGCCTCTGTTTCTCCTTCTGGTTCACCTTCAGCTGCAGCCTCTATTTCTCCTTCTGGTTCACCTTCAGCTGCAGCCTCTGTTTCTCCTTCTGGTTCAACTTCAGCTGCAGCCTCTGTTTCTCCTTCTGGTTCACCTTCATCTTCAGCTACAGTTTCTCCTTCTGGTTCACCTTTAGATGCAGCCTCTGGTTCTACTTCTGGTTCACCTTCAGCTGCAGCCTCTGTTTCTGATTCAACTTCAGCTGCAGCCTCTGTTTCTCTTTCTGGTTCACCTTCAGCTTCAGCCTCTATTTCTACTTCTGGTTCACCTTCAGCGGCAGCCTCTGTTTCTGCTTCTGGTTCACCTTCAGTTGCTGCCTCTTTTTCTGGTTCAACTTCAGCTGCAGCCTCTGTTTCTCCTTCTGGTTCACTTTCAGCTGCAGCCCCTGTTTCTCCTTCTGGTTCACCTTCAGCCGCAGCCTCTGTTACTCCTTCTGTTTCACCTTCAGCTGCATCATCTATTTCTCCTTCTGGTTTACTTTCATCTGCAGCCTCTGTTACTACTTCTGGTTCACCTGCGGTTGCAGCCTCTGTTTCTCCTTCTGGTTCACCTTCAGCTTCTATTTCTTTTTCTGGTTTACCTTTGGCTGCAGCCTCTGTTTCTGCTTCTTGTTCAACTTTAGCTGCAGCCTCTGTTTCTCCTTCTGGTTCACCTTCATCTTCAGCAACTGTTTCTCCTTCTGGTTCACCTTTAGATGCAGCCTCTGGTTCTACTTCTGGTTCACCTACAGCTGCAGCCTCTGTTTCTCCTTCTGGTTCAACTTCAGCTGCAGCCTCTGTTTCTCTTTCTGGTTCACCTTCAGCTGCAGCCTCTGTTTTTACTTCTGGACCACCTTCAGTTGCTGCCTCTGTTTCTGGATCAACTTCAGCTGCAGCCCTTGTTTCTGGTTCAACTTCAGCTGCAGCCTCTGTTTCTGGTTCAACTTCAGCTGCAGCCTCTGTTTCTGGTTCAATTTCAGCTGCAGCCTCTGTTTCTACTTCTGGTTCGCCTTCAGCGGCAGCATCTGTTTCTACTTTTGGTTCACCTTCATCTTCAGCCTCTGTTTCTCCTTCTGGTTCACCTTCAGCTGCAGCCTCTGTTTCTACTTCTGGTTCACCTTCAGCAGCAGCCACTGTTTCTGCTTCTGGTTCACCTTCAGCTGCTGCCTCTGTTTCTGGTTCAACTTCAGCTGCAGCCTCTTTTTCTACTTCTGGTTCACCTTCAGCAGCAGCCTCTGTTTCTCCTTCTGGTTCACTTTCACTTTTAGCCTCTGTTTCTCCTTCTGGTGCAATTTCAGCTGCAGCCTCTGTTTCTACTTCTGGTTCACCTTCTGCTGCTGCCTCTGTTTCTCCTTCTGGTTCACCTTCAGCTTCTATTTCTCCTTTTGGTTCACTTTCAGCTACAAACTCTGTTTCTACTTCTGTTTCACCTTCAGCTGCAGCTTCTGTTTCTACTTCTGGTTTACCTTCAGCGGCAGCCTCTGTTTCTGCTTCTGGTTCACCTTCAGCTGCAGCCTCTGTTTCTTCTTCTGGTTCATTTTCAGCTTCAGTAACTGTTTCTCTTTTTGGTTTACCTTCAGCTACAGCCTCTTTTTCTACTTCTGGTTCAGCTTCAGCTGCTGCCTCTGTTTCTCCTTCTGGTTCACCTTCAGCTGCAGCCTCTGTTTCTACTTCTGTTTCACCTTTAGCTTCAGCCTCTTTTTCTCCTTCTGGTTCACCTTTAGCTGCAGCCTCTGTTTCTACTTCTGGTTCACCTTCAGCTGCAGCCTCTCTTTCTCCTTCTGGTTCACCTTCAGCTGCAGCCTCTGTTTCTTCTTCTGGTTCACTTTCAGCTGTAGCCTTTGTTTCTACTTCTGGTTCACATTCAGCTGCAGCCTCTGTTTTTCCTTCTGATTCGCCTTCAGCTATAGCCTCTGTTTCTGCTTCTGGTTCACCTTCAGCTGCAGCCTCTGTTTCTGCTTCTGGTTCAACTTCAGCTGCAGCCTCTGTTTCTACTTCTGGATCACCTTCACCTGAAGCCTCTGTTTCTTCTTCTGGTTCACCTTCAGCTTCTATTTCTTCTTCTGGTTCACCTTCAGCTGCAGCCTCTGTTTCTACTTCTGGTTCACCTTCAGCGGCAGACTCTGTTTCTGCTTCTGGTTCACCTTCATCTGCAGCCTCTGTTTCTGCTTCTGGTTCACCTTCAGCCTCTATTTCTGCTTCTGGTTCACCTTCAGCTGCATCCTCTGTTTCTACTTCTGGTTCACCTGCAGCCTCTGTTTCTCCTTCTGGTTCACTTTCAGCTGCAGCCTCTGTTTCTTCTTCTGGTTCACCTTCAGCTGCAGCCTCTGTTACTACTCCTTCTGGTTCACCTTCAGCGGCAGCCTCTGTTTCTGCTTCTGGTTCACCTTCAGTTGCTGCCTCTGTTTCTGGTTCAACTTCAGCTACAGCCTCTGTTTCTGGTTCAATTTCAGCTGCAGCCTCTGTTTCTCCTTCTGGTTCACCTTCAGCTGCAGCCTCTGTTTCTACTTCTGGTTCAACTTCAGCGGCAGTCTCTGTTTCTGCTTCTGGTTCACTTTCAGCGGCAGCCTCAGTTTCTGCTTCTGGTTCACCTTCAGCTGCAGCCTCTGTTTCTCCTTCTGGTTCACCTTCATTGGCAGCCTCTGTTTCTCCTTGAGGTTCACCCTCAGCGGCAGCCTCTGTTTCTGCTTTTGGTTCACCTTCAGCCTCAATTTCTGCTTCTGTTTCACCTTCAGCTTCAGCAACTGTTTTTCCTTCTGGTTCAACTTCAGCTAAAAAAATGTTATTTTACTAACTACTTAATTAGTTTTTTTACAATTTCTAACCAATGAACTGACATGTTACAGTGTATCCTTTTATAGGTCCTGAGGAGATTTATAACTATTTTGGAGGAGATACCACCACCCTACTAAGAGAAATAACCCCTAGAAAAAAATTATTCCCTTCAACAACTAATCTTTATTTTTTAACTATAATTTAACTAATTGCCCATAGAAGCCTGTATAATGTATATAAAGAGAGAATATCAATTATTATCTATACTTCTAAGATATATTTAATCTGAAATAATTAGTTTAACTTTACCTTGTAATGCCTCTTCAGTTATTGCTTCTTTTCCATCTTCATTCTTGTCAGGTTCTATAAAAGTTTCATTTGTGTTAGCCTCTAATTCTGGTTCTTGTTCAGATATATGTTCAGTTTTATCTCCATTAGACTCTTCAGGTTCTTCAAGTGTTTCATCTTCTTCTTTTCTATAATGATTAATCTGTTTAAAATGTAATAATTGTATTAAAACAGAACAATACAAATTTTGTTTATAGCTCTTATCGTTAGTATATTATATTAAAACAGAATTTACCTTGGAGTTCCAAATACTTTGTGAGCTGAACCAGGTCTAGAACTGTTATGAAAAGTTGGTGAATAACTTGCTGAATTTGGCCTGGATATACTTTTTACTGGAAGTCTTTGTCTGTCTAACATCTTTGGTGATCTCAAGGATGTCAGAGAATTTGACCTTGCTGAAGTTTTCCTAGAAGCAGAATAAGTGTTATAAAAATATTAAACAATAAAAAGCAAATAATTGAAATATGCATAAATTTTGGTTGACTGATAATTACATTCTTGTTTTAAATTAATATAGTTTTCCCCCAACATCTAACAAATCAAGAAGATATTTAAAGTTGAATCCAATCAAAAGATAAGTTTATATCTTTACATCATTTTAATTTAGATATTTCATTTCAGTCCCAAACAATTTTGATCCCAGAGTTGTATTAATGGCCATAAGGGACAGGGAATTAGCCTTTAATTAAATTATAATTTCTAACCTGGAGCCATTCACACTTTCTACAGAGGAGGCAATGGAAGAATTGGAAGGATTACGATGGTACTTACTCCCTAGCAATCAGTGCAAAATTGTAATATACAAATAAATATTCCTGCTAGAAGACGTTATGATAAGTAAAATTTACAAATAGAAGGAACCTAAGAGAAGCTACACTGTAAAGATAAATCATAACAGTTCAGTGGTTAGCGCGATCCTTATGTACACACAGACAGACTAACATTCACACAAACAAACAGAAATCTTGTTACTTTTATATAAGGATTATTATTGATCTTATAATTTTATATGCATTCGTGTCCTGTTCAAAATATAAAAGTAATAAAATTTTATTGTAATAAAGAAATATAATTTTGCAGCTCCCTGATAAAGAACGGTTGTTGCTGTATGGTTTCTTGGCTCTGCGGAATATCTTAATGGAGGTTCCTTTAATTTTTAGATTCTCATCTACTTCATTTTCCTAAAATGATAATAGTTATTTATCACATTGTATTATAAACAGCTTTCCACAGATATAAAAATGTACAATAATAAGATTAAAACTAGTTTTGTTAGCCCCGAGATGACGAATTTTTATATTCATAGAAAACGATACATAATTTTTTAGTATGGCTGAGAACCGGTTCTTATCCACCGAATTTTAATCGGTTTCACCAATTAGAATCAATTTTTAATTGAATCTAATTAATTGAACGAATTGTATGTATATGACAAAAAATAAACAAAGGTGTTTGTCTGCTAGAATTTTCCTTTTTCAGTTTTATAGATTATTGGGACATCTAGAATCTAAATTTAATAAATTTACTGTATTGTACAGCATGACCCTCGAAAAAGTATTTTTAAGCATCTGCAGCCTATATTTCTCAATAAAATATTAAAAGATTCATATGTACGTGTTCTCTATAATTTTCTACATCAAAGGATATCAAAATATTTTTTTTACATCAATTAACAGCCGAGATTTTTAAAGCCAAAGTTTGGAAAAAGTGCTTGAGAAACTGGATATTGCTAAATATTTCTTAGTTTTTTATTAGTATATTACTTTTTATCAACCAGTTAAAAAACAAATAAGAAAGAAGAGCAAGTTTACAATTGATACATTTTTTATTGCATTAAAAAACGTTACTTTTACATATAAAAAACTACTTTTCAAATTTTACTGAATACATTTTTCTTATAACCATTTTCCCTCAAATCTTATAATATCTCCCACTTATTAATATGACCTTAAATAAACCCCTCCCCAATTTATGCTCATTACCGAGAGGATTATCGCCACCTTTACCAATAAATTCACGCCCACTCATCAAATTAATCTAAGACACATAAAAATCATTTAAATTGGTAAATGTTTAATAAAAGTTTGTAGCTGTAACTTTTTGTTTTTTAACTTATTTTGATAAAATAAAAAGTGTTTGATTTCTGTTTATGTAAACTTTCAATTTGCTACTATTTTTTATAGGATTTCTTTCTGTAAGGGTGTTTTTGCAATTTACACTAATCTAAAAATGCCTTTTAGAGCAAGTGAAAAAAGTGCTTTCAGCATGAAATAAATTTCTTGGAAACATCTTTATAAAAGTTTTATAAAAAGTATTGAAATAATGAGGAAAACACGTCATTTCAAAAAGCATTTTTCTTGAAAAGTTACTTTTTCCTCAGCCACTTTTTCAAAACTTTGGCTCTAAAAATCTCAGCTGTTAATTGATGTAAAAAAAATATTTTTATATCTACTTATGTGGAAATCTACAGAGAACAAGGACATATACATTTTTTGATAATTCATTGAGAAATATGGGCTGCAGATGCTTAAAAATACTTTTTCGAGGGTCATGCTGTATAAAATACCTCAGAATTGATAAGTAATGGTAGAAGTGCCCCTTTCATTTGAACTGGAATGTCTCCTTCCCTTGTTGAAGCACAAGCAACTAACTCCCCACCAGGTCCTGCTCAGGTAAGTATAATACTTTTTAAAAAGCTTTTTATGTTTCACTTTGTGTATCCGTCTTTCATTTACTGTTCTTAGATTTAAATAATAATTTATATAAAAAAAACCTAGGAGGATACATCAATGATTAGCGAAGTAAAAAGAAATAATGGATCTGGATGCACAAACGGAACAAAGGAGTTGTAGAGCAAACTATAATCATGTCTTAAAAATGTAAGTATGTCCTTAAACAGTTTCCTGTTTTCCAGCAGTTTTTAACAAATTAACTTATAATTTTGTTTAGAGCTTCGATTTTATGGATATTGTCATCCTTGTTTTAATCTAATAATCAAGTATATATCCCTGGGGTTCCAGCTAACATTTCATTGCTGTCATATTTTTCCACACCATCCATTCTTATCAATCTCTAAAAAGTAAATCTTATTAGTTGATAATTTAACCACAGATGGCTCTTTGAAACGTTTTTTGTTTCATATTTCTAAATTAACGGCAATTCGACTTTTATTTTTTTTCCAAGTTAGAAAAATTCGAGGGGGAGCGTGTTTAGCTAACCATTCTTATCTACCTCTAAAAAGTAAATCTTATTTGTTAAGTAATTTACCACATATGGGTATTCAAAATGGATATTTACCACATATGGATATTCTAAATTAATGGTAATATTTCTTTCTTTTTTATGGGGGGGGGGGGGTGGGGGTGAGAGAGGGGGGTTAAGCCACCCAACTTCTAAACAGTAAATCTTATTAGTTTATAAAGATGGCCCTTAATAATCAGTCATTTTGCTCTATAATCCTTTCTAAAATGTATAATAACATACATTTATTCTAAAATAACTGTAAAGTTAAGGTCGTTTCTGCAAAATCTGTTGGTTTTTATAGTTATACGGTGAGGTGCACAAAGCTTTATTTTATAAGAAATAATTGTTGAGTCAAGTTTCGAACCTGTCACCCCTTCCAATGACGATTGCTATGTGAAAGCCACCGTCGCAAGGCCATTCTTGTTCTTGTTCAAAGTTGACTTTGATTGACTGATAAATTGAAAGTAAACAAACTTTCATAATAAATTTCTCATTTTTTTATGTTAAATTAAATACTATTTTTCCTTGACATAAAACCCTCCCTACAAGGGACCGGTATCCACGAGCCAAGCCACCAAACAAGGCTTTTTAGAAGTTGAAGCCGCGGCCACACTTATCTATGCTGAGTAAACAGCCGCACAAAAACGCGCGGATTCTAGATAGCTGGCCGACTTGAAGAAATAATCTGGCAACCTTAGTTGCGGCTAATCTCAGCTGCAGCCGGGCGGCTGAAAAAGCGGCTGCCAACCCCTTCTCCATACCAAGCTATGTATCTACAGCATGTGGTTTATTTAACTCTTCATTAATTATTAAAATATTGAATTCCTAAGTCAGTATTCACTGTAAAAAAAGAATAATTTTTTTCTTCTATACATTTTTTATATTTTAAAAAAAGGTATTATTATTATATTCAAAATTTCGTAATATCAAACCTTGAGAAGTTTGATTCAAATTTATGAAAAGAAACATTGATTTTAAGGATAAGACAATGGACGATGAATTAATATAAGGTACCTTAATAAATATGATAAACAATATTACCCCTTCTGTAGATAAAAAAAAACTGTGCTAGTTTATACTAACCAATCAAGATTTTTTTAAAAAGTACCCAAAGTTTTTAAGAAAATGAATGAAAAAATCGGTACCAGCATAATTTATTTTTCCATTTACCCTCCCTACATTCCAATCTCTCTAATTAGGTTTGTAATAAAAAGAAAAAATGAACAATAATTTTTTACAGTGTATTTAATAAAGAATAGTCCCCAACACGAAAATGCAATTTCCACAAGTTCTATTTTTTCAACAAACTTTTACTTTCTTTTTGTTAATTATAAAAATTTTTTTTACACTGTAAATGTTACATTTAATTCTAGTATAAAAGTAAAGGGATGTTTGTCTGTTGCTGTGAGGATCTCAGCACCGATAAACCTTTACAGTGAAGCATTCTATAGGTCAAGTGAAGGTTTATACACCTCCCCTCTCTTTTGAGAAATCGCCTCTGTAATAAAACTATCAAAACAAAAATATTTTAATTCTTATTAAACACTAAAATTGAAATTATTTAGATGGTCAACTTTCCTCTCCCCCCTTCCCTCAAGTTCCAATAGAGTCCTCTAGATGGGGACATAGTCGTTAGTATATATCATAAAATAGATAGGTATAATTCAAGTGTCTTTTTTGTGTGCACATAGATTATTTTATTGAATGAAGTATTTGATTACTTTCAAAATCAAAATCAAAAGTGCTGTAAATATGATGACATTGTTATGTTGATATGATAATTGACAGCTTGATCGAATAACCACCACGAACAGATAACTGGAAGTCCTTACTGCATGAACAGGAGTTAATAATGTTCAAGATACAATGCTTTTCCTTCTACCAATGGTTTTTTTCATGTTCTTGACATTGCAGAAGATTGAGGAAAAATTTTTAACGTCTTTTATTATGACACTGTTTATACCAAGTATAATCCATCACCTTAAGTGCATTGGTCTGTCTGTCTGTAGTGAAAAAAACACTTACTTGTGATTTTAAATGCTCAAAGGATTTTGAATATGACAATCTGAGATCAACAATTTCAACCTAAATATAACTATTTTTATTATCTTCTCTATATTAGTATTTCCATGCGCTAGTTTGTAACAAATATTTTGATTTACATGTAACTGAATGATGCTCCTTCAGCCTACCTTTAGAGCCTTTTCAAATGATTATAGTCAGAGAGGAATATTTTTGGGAGGGACGGGGGGTTGCAAGAAAATAGCTTAAACCCATGGTATGCCAGTAGTTATTTACCACAACCAATCCAGCGGTTACCGAAATCTTCAACTTCATGAAAACAGACAGCCATTGTTCCACTTTGTATTATAGATTAATAAATCTTTGATGACAAAAAATATAAAGATGCATGAAAACAATATCACATTTTGATAAGATTTCAAGGGTTTGAAAACAACTTGTTGTAAAATGATAATTTAACCGCCTCCATTACAAATATTTCACAGTAATTTGATTAAATGCAAAGCTTTTCTATAATTAGGATCAGTCCATTCGTCAGTCCGGAACGGTTAGCTATTTTATTGATTTCGACATCTTAGAATTATCCTATCGATTTTAAACTTTGCATGATTAATCCTATAACGGTTAGGTACTATTTAGGTAGCGTGACAATTATATAATTGTTACCTTAATGTATGTATGTCCATTTAACATGTCGATCTTTAACTTTTTTGTATACAATTTTGTTCCGACTTGTACATTTATATTTATTTATTTCAGTTTTGACACTGTCTACAAGTGTTTTTGTTAGTTAGTCCTCTTTTTACAGAGCCTTGCTTTTATGGATGTTGTCATCCTTGTTATTACCTTAAATTGATTTGGCTTTGGAATTCAAAGTAATACAAAGTTCATATATTTCCAAATACTAGAGCTTATAGCGATTCCAACAGTATGCATAACATTTTTGTACTATTAACTCGAGCCGCGCAATTAAATTATTTCCCCAAACCATTTACTTTAACCTTTAATGACTTACTGGCAAGTCAGTTGGGTCATTTTAACACTTAGCTCCTAAACCATGCGTAGCACAGCATTTTTTTTATATTTCGAGTTCAAAGCGGTTCTAACAGTAGACATACATTTTCTACCAATTCTACCATTAGCACAAGCCGCGCAATTTCTTTTTTAATTTACGCATTTTTTGCTCACCCTTAATTTATGAGATGATATTAAAAAAGAATAAGACTCACATCCTCTTCGTTAGTAATACTCATTCTTGACTAACTTATAGAATCTCCTTTCCAAAATTGTATTTCAAAATTCCTAAAATTAGAAAACAATGATATTATCCGAAAGTTTAGAGACATAAAATGTAGAATACTTATTTATTGCATCGTAGTATAGACAATTTTCAGCGGATAGTAAAATAATTCCAGATTAGACATTTCTCATTGATTAAAAATTATCTTGGCTGGCTTAACACTGACATATCGTTGAATTAGCTTCTTGCCGGATATATAGGTTAACATTATGCACATTACTACTTTAATTAGGACTGTATATAAAATTCGCTGTATTTTATTCGGTTCCGAGTTAAACTGAAAAATCATGCATCGTATCATATTAAAGACGTTTTTCATGAATAATAAAATTAAAATCTATAAAATTTGTTAGCACAGGTCTTTGCATCATCAGAGCAAACAAAACTAATAATTTTTTATTTTACTCTCCTTGGAAAGCTGTCTATAATACGACACAATAAATAAATATTCTAGTTGTAGAGTATCTTTGCTATTTTTATATATAACATATGAATTTTATATTGACATTTTGTGTATGTACTTTTTTAACATTTAACTAGAGATTTTGCTTCAGCGCACGTAATATATTCCGGTATTGAAGGAATTAGGAATAATCAACAATTTTACTCTTTGCAAGTTTGTTTGGGAATAGTCCCTTTCGGGGCGTATTTTTAAAATGGCTTTTGATAGGTTATTTTAGGTTAGGTTAGGTTATATTGAGTTAGGTGATATCCCTGCAGGGTTAGGCAATTGGCCCCACCGGGTTAGAGGCCCTCGCAGGGGCTAGAAATAGAAGAAAAGCTACTTTGAAAATACGAAGAATCGATCCTTAAGGGGCGTTGACACGAAAGGGACTATACCTGTTTTTTAGGCGAAGCTTTTCTATAATTAGTATCGGTCCGTCCATCCAAAACGGTTAGCTTTTATAATTAATTTAGACATGTTAGAATTGTCCTATCGATTTCAAACTTTGCATGATGCTTCCTATAACAATTAGGTATGATTTAGCAACCGTAGCAACTCTATAATCTTTACCATAAAATCCGCACGTCCAATTAAACCATGCTGATTTGTTACTTTTTCGACACAAATGTTTTGTTTGTTTTAATGATCCTACCTATCCATCTGGTTTTTTTTAATACTGATACTTACAACCAACAGGTACAATGTTATAGGCAAATTATCTTTATAGATAAGACCTAATTTGTACCCCTCGAAGGATTTTTCTATCTTATTCTTTACATAGTAGGGTTGAACTTCTTAACATTCTAGTGAAAATGTTATTAACATTATTATAAGTCGAATTTATATATAATTCTTAAATTTTATTAATCGGAATCTTTAAATTCCTGAAAATTGTCTACTATTAAAACTGGCTGAAACCAGTGGAAACTTGAAGGTAAAATTTTAACATTTGGCCAGTTTCTGAGATTTTTAATACACACACATTCACTTTACATATTCGTATCCAATATTTATGAGAACAAGAAACATTATGTCCATCAGTAGCGCAACAACAGATAACAGTTTCGATTAAAAAGAACAGCATTTATAATCAATGGTATTTTTAGAAATAAATCACTGAATATGATTCGTTAAATGGCTTAATAGATTCTAGGGTTTAGCCTGGATTAGGGGGTTGTGGTTTATTATAATTTTTTTAAAAAGACAGAATTTCAAGGGCAATAGGATAATTGTTTTACCAATACTAACTTTTTTATCAAATCATTTTAGCCGTTTGTGAGATCTTACTGGACAGGGAACTCAATAATAAATAGTATTATCCTTGTTTGGTGTACATTTAAAAAAGGAATTTTCTTCAATATTCACATACCACAATATCAATGATGTCATAAATTGCAGTTTACCAAATATTCGCAAACATTCAAAAACAAGGATGACAACATCCATAATTGTAAAGCTCTGAAATAGAGATGCTTAGCTTAAGACACTGTACCGAGTTGTCATTGGATCGGAATCAGTATCCGAAAATCAGATGGATAATTATATCAGAAAAAGTTTGTTGTCAGAAAAAGTTTGAAATCAATAGGACAATCTCTCATGTTTAAATTAGTGAAAAGAGCTACCGTTCTGGACGGAAGAGCCCTAATAAACCGATTCTCATCCATGACGGAACGGCATGTTTGTTAGGGATTTTTTTTTGTAGAAATTGACAGAAATACAAAAAAAATATTATTAAAAGGTATTAATGGGAGGTAGATTAATCTTTTCCCCTAATTTTTATGTTCATGATTTTGACTGCTTAGAAAACATCACATTCTTCCTTGACTTTTTGAAGCGGAGGGGGGAGGGTTGTTTTGAAAGGAAAAATAAAGTAATTTGGGTTTAACCCTTAACAGTCGGGCCCCTTGCGGCGGGAAAATGGCGGCGGATCTTTATGAAATTTTAATACGTTATGTAGACATGTAAGAAAAGCTTAAGTTTAAAATTTGAAGTCAAAAATTGCGACCACAGGAGCCTTTTAAAGATTTCTGGAGACCTAGAGGATCAGGACATGCAGGATCATACCTGGATCCTGAAATTGACTTGAACACCTGTATTTTATATGATGTACTACTAGGAGATATTTAAGTATTTGGTAAGATATAATGCTTAGTTTAAGTCAAAAAGATATTTTTTGCTCTTTACCTGGATGACCCTGCCAGGTTTGCTGGCATCCTGTGCCCGTCAGAATGGAGATATTCAAAAAAATCCAATTCTCAGTTATTTGTCATACCCATACTTAAAACGTCACGCAGTTTGGGCTCTTTATCTTTCAGACACAGAAAATAAGATAGAAAAAAAAACGGAGGGGGAGGGGGGGCGTTCAACGCCCCCCACCCCCGACCGTTAAGGGTTAAAGAAAAAACGTGTTTATTTTTTTGAATGCTTCGGTTTTATGTATATTGTCATTTTTGTTAAAAGGAAAGCTTTTCAATAGATAGATTATGCAAGTACTTCCTCATTATACAGTTAGGCACGTTAGAATTGTTTTAAAACTTTTATATTAATATTCTGCTTATTGATAACATTAAATTAAATACAAATAAAAATAATTATTACTTGTAATACGAAAGTTAATGTTCGCTTGTCCCACCTTCCGATTTTATGTATGTCATCATCCTTGTTTATTAGTGAATCCCCAGACGAATATAAAAGCAAAGCAAAAATTCTAAAAGATAAAATACACTAAAAACCTGTTGTTTCCAGTAAAAAAGTGCAATAATTTGAGATTAAAACTCTGCAAATGTTCATTTAATACTAATTCTTTAATCGCTTAACACAGAAACCATTCGTCTGTTTGTATGTATGTTTGTATGTCTGTCTGTATGTCTGTATGTATGTTTAAGTATGTCTGTTTTTCTGCACATTATGTTTGTTCATAATACAAATTGCGTCACATAGATTTAGAAATACATGAACAAGGATGACAAGATGAATAAGTAGCAAAGCAAGTAAGATATAGAACAGATGCTAATTAATGAGAGGAATCGTCTTAAATAATTTCAGACGGAAGCGTGCAGAAGGGAATGTAGTGGGGTGTATTCAACCCTATGGGAACCTCGCTTCAACTTTCAACTTGAAAGGGGTTTACACCGCCCTTATACACCCACCGAAAACAGCGAAGGGGGATATCAAGTTAAAATAAAGCCACACCTCTGAGTATTTAGGGGTGTTAGAAAAAAGGATGCTTGTTTAGAGAATGTAAATTTTATAGGGGGTTGGAACCCCCTAACAATAGATTTAAAGGAAGCCTGCAAGAAATACCACGCTTTAACTGCTGAAAGACTGCCACAAGTAGAGCAAATACCCCAAATTTGAAGCCTTCAGCTTCTATAACAAAAAAGTTCTAGGCATTTTAAAATGACATTTTATGTACAATGAAAATTTTAAAAGAATTGCAATGCTCATGTTGAAAACTTTGAAATTAAAAACTCAAAACTCTGTGCTCGCCACTGTATTAATCATTTTTAAAAATTATTAGTTTTACAATTTTTGTAACGCACCTTCTATGTGTGTGTTTTGTCTGTTATGCAGATAATGCATATTAGTGCATATTGATTCTATAATTTGTGCAAAATTATCTAAAAGTAGCATTTAAGCTGTTTTGATAATTACAATGATAATTATAAAATATTTCATAACTAATTGATATAATTTACAGAAGAACTCAGCAGCCGCGACTAAGCTTCAAACTTAAACCCGTTTGGATGACTTGAAAAAATGATTGAAGAGAGGGATTGCCATATTTGGGTAAGATTTAGGCTTTAAAAGGTTTATTTCCCTGGGGCATAGAGGCGGCTGCCAAGCCCTGATTTATATCTCTATTATATCAAACAATTAGATTTAGAGTATAGTAGACTTTATATTTAGTAGATAATGGATCTATACATTTCGAATACTTACAGACTACAAGCCCTTTGATTGCTCGATCTTTGTATGAAAGTACTAATTATGCATTTTCATTACAAAAATAACAACAAAAACTGCTCAAAAAAGAAATTTACATGTATAACTAAGACCTACAGGGAAAGGTTAACTTATAGATCATTGACTTATTAATTTCATCAATAAAATGCAAAGCAATATTTGAATGAGTGTCATAAATTTTTTTTAAACTTAAAATATTTGACTTTGGTTGATATCAAAATTAAAAATCCAGCTTATTCCAAAAACATTTTAACACATTTAACATACCAGCTGATTTATAGTAAAATGACATTTTAAGTAATTGCTTTCCACTATCAAATTTTTTAGTGTGAAAACATTTAAAATATTCTATTTTCATTAATATATTTTTTTAAAGCCAAAAAACGCAACAAAAACAAGCAACGCACATTATTATAAGGTAAAACACTACCTGTTTTTTTTTAATGTATGTGTGTGATGATCTCTCGAGGCTAGAGTTGTGTCCTGACTAAAGAACGGACCTTCCATGATATACGACAATTTTTCCAATATGTGTGTGTGTGTGGGTTAGTGTGTGTAATTTGTAAGTTTGTGCATGTGTGTGTTAAAATGCATACTCAAACACACACACACACACACACACACACACACACACACACACACACACACACACACACACACACACACACACACACACATACTTTCAATGGGCCTTTAGAAAGTATAAAGGAAACCAAAATCTGCCTTTCTTCTACTTTTTATTAAATTTTATATTTTAACTAAAATATCCTGTATATCAAAATAGCCGGATGTTTGATCAGTAAGATCTTAGAAACCAATAAGTAGAATTACAGCATTAGAATAAAATAACTTTGTATTGGTAAAAGATAGGTTTTAGGTTGGATATACAGTTATCTTTTCCAAAAAACCTTCAATAGTTTATGTCGAAATGTTGCGGACAAAATTTTGACAGGGAAGCCAGCAGTAGATACTATAATATGCCTAATTTATTAGGTAATGAATTTGTTTTCCATATAAGAAGTTTATGGCTTCGAAACCGAATAATATCCGCTGGATTAGAACTGGTTCTAAGGCATACTAAAAAATGATGTATCGTATCGTATTGTAGACAATTTTCTACGAATAATAAAATAAATATCATAAACTTAATACCAGTATTGTTGCACGTGTCCAAGCTAACAAAAATGAAATTAATCTTACATTTTTTTAATTTACAATTTGCGTAAAGCTTTCTAATAAATAACTGTTCTTTATATATAAAATCAAATTTGCTATGTTGAATAGATCTCAAATAACAGAAGACAACCGGATAGAATCTATAATAAAAATGACATGGTTTCACCAGAATAATCTTGAAAAATTAATTAAGCTGTTATCCAATAATACAATATATTCACAAACAGAGAAAGTTTTTTCTATAAAAAAGTAAACAATAATGAAAATATGAATAAAAGCGAAGCTAAACAAATGAAACAGCATGCAATGATTTTCCCATATAAGAATAAGGGGGAAGATTTATTTAATAAACGCCGATAGGCAATGGTTTGGGGATTAGAAAATGGATTTAAAATCCATTTTTAAAATTGAAATATGCTTTTAAAATTATGAAAGATTTCTCAAAATGATGAGCATCTTTGCTATATGTTACATCTCTCTTTGTGTTTTCTTTATATCACCTAATATTTGTATTAACTATGGAGGTTGTCATTCTTGTTCAATGTTTTATTTATTTTACAAAATACTCTTTCCTCTCTGAGAAATTATCATAAAGAACTATTAAGTACAAATTTTGTATGAAGAAAATGAAGTAGGGGTTTCGTCGTATTTACACAGTAGTTTTTATCCCATTCATTAACAATCACATTTACCTAACCTAGCCTAAAATAACCTATCAAATTCAAAAGCTATAGTGAAAATATGACAAAACCCGCTACTTCGTTTTCTTTCCGTGACCCGATATTTCTAGGCTAAAAAATTGCCACATTTTCAGGACTAAAATTTCTTTTAAGTATAGAATTAATTTATTTAGGGAAACAACAAATTTTTGTCTTTATTTCAATGCTTTGGATTTTGTTACGGTATATGCTTGTTTAGATTTTTAACTTAATAATTAATCATTATAGAGATGCTTCGCTGTTTTAATAGGAATCAGTTTTATAAAAATCAAATGAATAGAATAATCATATCACAAAGAAAATGTTGTTAAAAGGTAAAAAAGCAGCATGTTTTAAATTGACTACTGACTTTCTGGTAACAATTATAGAGTTGCTATGCTTCATATATCGTACCTAACTGTTATAACAATCATGCAAAGTTTGAAATAGAAAGGACAATTCTAACCTGTCCAACGTAACGAATAGAGCTAACTGGTACAGACGGACCGACCCCAATTATAGAAAAGCTTCGCTTTTAACAACCAGTAATACAGCTTCAATCAGTAATATTAGTTTTTTTTCTATAGGTGTATCTCATCTCTATACATGCGAACTGTAATGAATATATTATTACTTAGATCTAACATCAGATTTTTATGTTCTCTAATAAAGGTAAACTTGCAGCGAGGCAAATTAATGATCCTCCCCTTTCACCCCCTTTGCCACTTTCCATCCTACCAGATGTACGAACTGACAAATAATCGAGTTTTATGTTAGCAAGCTAAATTAATGAAAAGTTTTCCCTTATCATAGTATCCACGTATATTCTACAACTATTTAAATCGTAATTTCATAACAACCAGGGGTCGAAAAATTGATGTAATTCCCCAATAATGGTACACAATATTACCCCAAATGTGGATAAAAATAAGTGATTGAATCAACCAATCAATATTCACTAAAGTCCCCAAAGTTGTTAAGCCAACGAATAAAAATAAATAATAAAACTTTGGGGACTAGTATAATAAATTGCCCATTTTCCCCTCTCTATCTGAAAAATTTGTCAATCAGAATACTTTCATGCCTATAAGTAGACAAATTGAGCAATTGTGCATTCGTTTTCGCAAATACCAAATCATTTGAACCGTTACTAATTACAATTAGAATAAACTGCCCTTTTCCCCTTACTTGACTATCATACCTTATCAAGCGTTTTACTTTTGAAATGTCCTCCTAGTACGTTTGTCCTCTTATTTGGTACTAGCGGCTGCGCTCCTAGAATCTAGGAGCTCTGTATTCGAATGTGTAAGGAAAGTAGGAAAATAGCTTAAAACCAAACCTAAATATAAAATAAAACCATCCTAGGACCTTTGTTGAGCTACCATAAAATGGAGAATTCGATTGCTTCAGTAGTTAACTAAATCTTAAGCTACAGACATGCAAAAACCTACTACTTTTTATAATAGGATTGTGAAACACTTGCGGTTATGAAAGTATGCGGAATTTAAGGCACATCCAATGGAAATATTTAAGGAAAGCCATATCCCCGGCCGATGTGATTAAAAGTAAAACCACGAAATTTGGAGGCTTCAAGGTTATGAGGCCGGTATCAGGGAGTTTTTATATACAGGTTCATCATTTACAGTATGGCTTCGAAACAGATTAATATCTGCTGGATTAGAACCGGTTCTAAGCCGTACTTAAAAATCATATATCGTATCGGATTATATCTAGTTTTCTACGAATATAAAAAAGTTTAATCATAATAATAAAACCAGTTTTGTTAGCCCGTACCCCCGGCATCTCGGAGATAACAAAAGTGGTCTTAATCTTATATATGTACATTTTTATATCCGCGGAAAGCTGTTTATTATACGATAAATAACTATTAATACGGCCGGAGGATAACAGTTAAAAGCAAAATTATTAAAAAATTGCGCGAAGCATCGAATATAATTACATCCAGGAATATTTATTTATGTAGTCGTGGTATCATTATTAGGATAGAGTTACATTGTATATGTTTCTTAATAACTTTAATCATTGAAATACAGGGATCTGAAGAGATAAGACAATTGCCAATAATTTATGTAACTCCCTAATGATGATATACAGGTATACCCCTTCTGTATATTATACATTAATATTTCAAACCTTTGGATACTTAACTTAATGAACCAACCAATCAAAATTCAATAAAAGTCACCAAAGCTGTTAATCCAACGAATAAGACAACGTTATTATAAAACTTTGGTGACTAGTGTAATAAACAGTCCAATGTCCCCTCCCTCCTTGATTTGTTCTCTATATATCCCAACCTTTAGGACTCTATTTGCCTAACTTTAAGTATGTAATCCAATTAGTGCTATTGTGGTATTCGGCAACCGTGAGCCATGCCTATGGCACCCCTGAAACTGGGGTTCGGTGGAGGGTCAATGGCCCTCCCCCGAGTCCTGGGGAAGGGGTCTGACGACCCCCTCCCTATGCTTAAAATTAATGATTGAATCTGTCATGTTTATTATGGTTAACTGTATTCTTAATTCTCCCCCACCCTTTCCAGGGATGGGGGATCATTATTGCCCAAACTGACTATTGTATATGTATTATAATGCTTTTATGTTATGATTATTTATTCCTATCCATGTATTTATTGTTTGTTGTATATAGCTTTAGTATCCTTTAAACCTTCAATAAAGTGACAACTGAAATAGATGTTGATTATTATCTAGTGAATGCTAGAGAAGCGTAGCTTCTCTATAGTAAGGTGTCCACGTCTGTCACACTGCCGTAATCTAATTGAACTCCGGTGTCTGCCATTTATCCTCGGCGGATACCACAACTTTTGGTGACAGCTGTGTGAGATTACGGCGAACCACAAGTGTAGAGCAGACGCGCATCTGAGGCTAAGGTACTCCCAGCAGTGAAACTGGCAAAACTGACGCAAGCAACCTGAATTATCCACCCTGGACAGCAAAGTTTAACTCTGCATCCGGCAGTTGTGGAAGCGAGACAGCGAAATTTGACGAAGAACCGCGAGCAGCGCCGATATCTAACGGAGAATTGAGCGCTCAAAGGGCTGAAACAGGCCTGCGGACCGGCTGAAACAAGCCAAATAAGTGTAAACGGCTGAAAATAGGCCAACTTTACTGCAAGAAATAGCAGGATCCGAACCAGTGGCGCTAGCAGGACGGGACATTCCCTGCCGCCATCAGCCGGATTTGGATCAGCGGCGCTAGCAGGACGGGACATTCCCTGCCGCCGATAGGCTGAAACACGCCACATAGCTGCAAGCTGCGAGCCAACATACGAGTGTAGTGCACCAGAACAGAGAAAAACTACGTCAACTCCAAGTATCCTGAGAGGCTACAACGCAGCCACCCATCTAGAAAAACAGATATTATGTCACATTGCAGGGATTACCACCCTGGTGTGATGGCTAAACAATAGATTTATGAGCAAAGCTTGGCAAACAAATTGTTGTGTTGTGATAAAGCTAAAAATAGAACAGGCTTGGATTTATTGTGTATTGTGATAACAGCTAAAAATAGAACAGGGTTAGTAAACAAATCTGTTATGCAATTGTGATAAGGACAAAAATAGAAGCTAGATGTAATATAATAAAGACCCTGATATACAATCAAATCACCTCAAGCCTACAGCACAACAACAATACACCCCTTATTCCAGGGGAAAGGGAGGAGCCCCTCTCCATTGAAGGCAAATACAATCAGGGTGATATAATAGATAAGCCTAGGATTAAGAAGAAAAGGCACTATTACACCAGCACACAGTTACCCCCCTCCCTCACAGGGGGAACGGACGGAATTACCCCCGTCCCCTCACACGCTTCCCCCTTCCTACCCACACTAAACTAAGTCCGTCTGTAGTGTGGGGCTAGCGACCGGGAACACAGAGCGCCATTCACGGGTAGCGCAACAGAGTGCGGAAAATATCATAAATTCAACGGACAAAGCGGACCAATGAGAGAGCGAGTTGAGGGATAAGTGCGCGTTTTCCCCGTGTGCGCGGATTTGACGGTGCGTACGCGCGTTGCAAGGACAGGAGATTTCACGCACACACACACACACACACACGCACCGGAGCGGAGCGGAGCTACTCCATAGCATTTAACAGGGGTATTTTTAGCAAATAAAGAATTACAAGCTTCTCTCCTTCTAGCTCTAGTGTGATAAAGGAAAACCCAATCAGTTCCTGACAGCAGTTCAGACCCTCAACATCTATCTACCCCTACCAGCCTACCCTACAACCTCAGCACCTAACTAGTGATAAGTACAGCTAAGTTATACCTTTGCAACTAAACTACCAACCTAGTGATACAAACAGTGTTGGCTGTTAGGCTAGAAAGCCTCAAGTGACAAACCATTCATTTTTAGTACTGTATAACTTTGTGCCCCGCCGTTGAACCGTTGACCCGATGGACCAGCCGCAAGCCCCAGGAGGTGATCAAGCCCCAGGATGGCTCCAGGATGACCCTCAGCCGGCCCCAGCCGAGTACCGCAAACTGATGCTGAGCAATCTGCCGGAGTATAGAGGGCCGCCCAAGCAATCCTGGTCGTCACATATCCGCAGACTCGAGATGTCATGGGCGGCTTACCGCGTGCCACCTCATGATTCCCTCAACCGCCGCAACGCCCTCCTACTGTCACTGGTAGGGCAAGCGGCGGAAATGGCGTCCCATCTGTTTGGCGAGGCAGGCCAAGCCTTGACCTACGAGCAGGTCAAGGCCGAGTGTGAAATGCTATTTCGTCCTGCTTTTGAATCCCAAATGCTTAAACAAGCATTTAGGGATTACAAGCAACACTCGACAGAACCGATACAGGCGTACATATCCACTAAATGTGCCCTGTATCGGGACGCCTACAGCCATGAGGATCTTGAGTTGTTGGTGGACGAATTAAATCGTGGAATTCGTAACGCCAATGTAAAACGCATCATGATGGGACATGAAATTACGAGTGTACCTGAGTACACTCGTAAGGCCATGTTTACCGTCACCATGATCACAAAGCAACTGAAAGAAGGTGTGTGCCTAGTGGACTCTACCGACGGGCTGACTGGATCCGCCAGCATCCAGTTGCCCCAGTATGATGATTCGGAGCCAATGGAGATTGGCGCCTTGGCTCCGGGTCTCCACCAGATGGGGAAGGTCGCTCCAGATGACAAGGTTCCAGGTCGCTGCTTCCGCTGCCAGGGGAGAGGCCACCGAGCTCGAGACTGCCCGACGCCTGTGGAAGTTAGCCTAGAGGAGAGACGCACCCAGCCACGCCGTGACCGTTCTGCCAAGTGCGAGCGTTGCCACTATGACGGTCACACGGCGGCCGATTGTAGAGCTGACTGGGCCCAGGTAGCCAGCCGCAGGCGCACCGCCGATAAGGGCGCCCCTCCAGGGAAGCCCAGCAGAGTGGCCCACATGGAAGGGAGCGCGCCCCCAGCACCACCGCAGCAAGCAGCCGCCCCCAAAGCTGCGGACCGAGCCGATGGGATGCCGCAGTTTGGGACTGTCCCAGCTAGGATCAACGTACTGGGCGGCGCGGCTGAACCCAACCGGGTTGGCCTAGGCTTTAGCCTCAACCACCTAGGGCCAGAGCTGATACAACCCAACAACATCGCCGAGCCAGAGATTCTGAGGCCCCAGCCTTTTAGCCTCAACATGATGGAACCTGCCCGACTGAGCCTACCCAGCAAGAGTGGAGGGGCGCTACCCAGCGTCCCTGAGACGGTGTACGGGGAGGCCCTGGCGGCCACTGAACGAGAGAGGCAGGAGGCGCTAGCCAGCGCCTCAGCATCGATGTATGGGACGCCACCCGGCGTCGCCACCTGGGATGACGGGGGGGTGCTATCCAGCGCCTCCCACCTGGTGCCTGGGGCGACAACCGTCGCCGCCACCGAGATACCTGGATCCTGGAACGAGCCAGCCTCCAACCTGATGTCTGGGGCGACAACCGTCGCCGCCACCGAGAGACCTGAGTCCTGGAACGAGCCAGCAGTCCCAGAGGAAGGGGTGACACCCGTCACCCCCAGTCAGCCAGCGCCACCAGCCTGCAGGGAGAGCCCAGCTACATGCCATCCAGAGCCCCCTGCCAGCCGAAGGAACCCAGCTGCCCAACACCAGGATAAGTTGAATTTGTTAAATGTGTTGTATCCAAGCTATTGTAAAACCCCAGCCTTGCCTGTGCCCCCTGCACCAGAGGCTGGGGAGATTGAAATTTGGGAAAATAAGGACTTGCCTGTGCCACATGCACCTGAGTTCCTAGGGCAGGGGAGGGAAGTGAGTAAGGGCGAGCCTGTGCCACATGCACTTCAGCCCCATGCCACTGGGCATGCCTTGGACAAGGGAAGGGAGCACTTGGGGCTAGGGGAGCCGACACCCAGGCAAGCGCCAGTCGCTTGCCAGTCTGTCATTGGGGAGGGTATCGGGGTGCCCCGGCCGCACAAAGATAACGCTCAATGGAAACTTGTATCTAGCCAGGAGCAGCCCAGCCGTGTCCAGCCACAAGAAGCAGCCGTGACCAGAGCTGAAGATCCCCAGCCGCGTGTGCGAGGTAGATGGTTGCCTGGAAGCCTCTCCCATTGGTGGATGGTCCTGTGGGGCCTCCTGCTGGCAGCCGTGTGGCCTACAACCAGCTACGTCCTGGTGGGATGGGACTGTGCCAACCCCACCCACGTCACATCCTACAATAAAGAAAAGATGTGTAACACGGAGCCCCTACACCAGGAGGTGCCCCTGGGCCATGAAGTGCACGTCCTGCAGCAAGTCAAGGTGAGGGAAACAACCGGGTACAGTTGCCAGCTCACCGTGTCCCAGTGGACATTCAGGTGTGGGGTATGGGGTCACCTCAAGGTGACCTCGGTCCCCACCCTCATGAGGCCAACCAAGATAGACCCAGAAGCGTGCCGAGACCTGGCCAGGAACCGAGTCTACACGCTGCCAGGCAAGACCCAGCCACTGACGTTCCAGCTGAACCATCCCCTGTTCTTCACCATCGACATGGTGGGCGCCCTCGTCAACAGCCCCGAGGGGGTGGGTTGTGAAGGGGAGGACGTCCACTTCGAGGGCCAGCTGTACCGCAATGAATTAGTGCTCCAGGAGCGACGGCTGCTGGTCAAGGAAGAGACCTACGTGGTAGAGGATGGACGGGTGGAGTCCCAATCTGACCACCTGACCCTGGAGTGTCCCCATTCTGAGCTGTCCTGCATCACTGGGGAAGCAACCTACGTGTGGGACCACCTGGGGAGAGATTGCCCCTTGAGGCTGATCCGCAGCCTCCAGCCCAGCCTAGTGATGGATGCATACCTGGTTGACCATCAGGCCCAGTTTTTCATCAACATGACCAACCCCACCTTGATTGTGAACTGCGACTTCGAGGCCCATGCCACCAACCATCCAGCGTTGTTCGTGGCAGCTGACCCAGCCGCGGCTGCGCTGCCCAGAGTGTCGGCCAGGGATGTTGACGTCCCCCTACAAGCCCAAATACATGCAGGTTATATTGGGTTTACCCTGGAAACGCGCATGAAAAGCACAGCAGCAGAAGAAGTAGCGGCCAACTGCTGGAAGCTCCAGCAACTAGACCCGGCCCACCCGGTGCGTGTCCAGGGGAGCACGTTCTCGGTACTGAGGGGAGACATCCTGCTGCAGCTGACCTGCCAACGCCATAAATACGTTGTCCGCGAACACAAGGAGTGTTGGGACAAAGTGCCAGTAGAACCCACAGGATTTGTAGACGCTGTGACACGAGTATATAGTGAACACGCCACCAAGATTCCCTGCTCCTCCACATACCCCCTGACTGTGCACGCGGAGGAAGGCTGGATAGAGTTAACCCCCGCTCCTAAGAAGAGGCCACCCCGGCTGGATACGCCTAAGCAATTGTTGACAGAGCCCTTAGATGACTTCAGTTCAGGGGGCTTGTATTCGCAGGCTGAGTTGAACGACTGGCAACAACTGCTGGCGTTCCCAGCATACAAGAGCGCCATGCTGACCGGCCTATCCTATGGCTCCTGCGTTCAGCAAGGCAGCTGTTCGGCCACAGGAGACCATGGGATAGTGTCCTACAACATTGACCGACTGGCGGAGGAAGGAGAGGCCGCCCTGGATGTCTGGGCTGGATTTAGACAAGCTATCCACGAGTGGGGAGATGGCGCAGCCATACTGTGCTTGCTGTTGTTGATCCTCAAACTGCTGGGGGACCTAACCATCATTTCTCTGGCAGCAGCACAAGGAGGCGTCCGAGCAGCCCTGAATGCGATGTCACAAGTGTTCCTGTACCATCCAACTTTGTATAGGAAAGCTCTGGCTAGAGCCAGGCTCACCCATGCCAAGTCCCGGGACTTTTCAGTAGACTGGGATGCCATTCCCATCGGCAGGGAAGCAGCCGAGGAGATGGTGTCTATGCAATCAGCTGATAGCGGGCATGACCGCCCAGGTAGGCCAGGACCACCCTCTGGCAGACCCCGCGGCCCCTCAGGAGGACAGGCCGCTGCCCAGACGATCAACCTGGCAGCCAGCGCCCCAGCCGCTGCCAACAACAACCAGCAGGCCCCACTGCTGACCGTTCCAGCAACAACGGTGCCACCTGCCAACCTGACACCTGCCGGCGCCGAACAACGTGTCCAACCAAAGCCAGCCTCTGCCTTCTATCCCACGTTGGGAGCCCATCAACCCTGAGAAAACACTCACCACTAGGATTCCATTGAATCATTATCGTTTGTATATATCTTAGCCCTAAGGAGCGGACCGAAGGCCTCAACCACTGTCGGAAGTCTGGTAGAGAAACCCTCTCCCAGCCTTCCGAGGGGAGAGTTGTGGTATTCGGCAACCGTGAGCCATGCCTATGGCACCCCTGAAACTGGGGTTCGGTGGAGGGTCAATGGCCCTCCCCCGAGTTCTGGGGAAGGGGTCTGACGACCCCCTCCCTATGCTTAAAATTAATGATTGAATCTGTCATGTTTATTATGGTTAACTGTATTCTTAATTCTCCCCCACCCTTTCCAGGGATGGGGGATCATTATTGCCCAAACTGACTATTGTATATGTATTGTAATGCTTTTATGTTATGATTATTTATTCCTATCCATGTATTTATTGTTTGTTGTATATAGCTTTAGTATCCTTTAAACCTTCAATAAAGTGACAACTGAAATAGATGTTGATTATTATCTAGTGAATGCTAGAGAAGCGTAGCTTCTCTATAGTAAGGTGTCCACGTCTGTCACACTGCCGTAATCTAATTGAACTCCGGTGTCTGCCATTTATCCTCGGCGGATACCACACTATCTTTATAGAATGCATTTAAATTATTGGTATTTTTAGTAGCAAAGCTACTCTACAAGTTAAGACTGTCTACCTTATTTCAACTTTATGGTTTAAGATTGAAAATAAGAGGTGGGTTCGTTTTATTGTTTGTTTGTTTATTACTTTTACAGGAGTTAGGCATAAGAAAAAATGTCAAATAAATATCAAATACAAATTTGGGGGGGGGGGGGGGAATTAAATTTCCCACGGGGGTTCACAGATCCCCCCACCAAAGAACAAAATATCGATATAAGGTTTGCTAAAAATATTTCTAGATTCAGAATTAGGGGAAAAACTTCATATTTTGTTATTGGATTTTAATATTTTTAGCTTATGGATTTGATTGTTCTTGTATTTCATTAATTATCTTTTCTTGTATACGTCTATTGTCTAAAATAATATGTCACATTTTAACTTTATGCTTTTTTTTAAAAATAAAGTATAGTTCTAGAATCTAAATTATAATAAACAAGAACAATTGTATTAATATGTAGCGTAACATTTGCAGTTTCTTGTTTAAAAACCTTGGACGAACGTACGAAGTGGCATGCCATATTGATAGAGCAGTTACTTTATCAAAAAATTGTAAATATTGAATGTAAAAAATAAACTGATAAAAAATCCTCGAATTTTTTGGAAAAAAATCTTTGAAATTTTAATTTGAAAATTGTCGATAATTATTTCAATAGTTCTTTTTAATTATCGTTAGAATGGCATCTTTAATTCTACCTGGAACAAAAATTGGTGACTTTTCTGGAAATCTTGTAAAGGGGGACGGTCAGTCGACTGCTTTGTGGACCTCAGATAATATTGATGAAGAATATATCCTGTTATGTTTCTTTCCCATGATAAATGCTGTAGATTCTACTGAGGTTAATGCTATAAAGGTAAATAAACAAATATTGCTTTGTTGTACAATTTTTTTTCTTGACAATAACACCTACAAGTAATGAATAGATAGTATTTTTTTGTTATAAGTACATATAAGATATACATTTATAATAAGTTCTTCTAATTTTTACTTTAATAACGATCTTTTAAGTGTCGCAGCTACTCTATAATTGATAATAAAGTGTATTAATACTGCCAAGTCTGTTACTATGGAATTTCACTTAAAAATATCGTTAAGAAAACAGTCTCTACACAGCCTGCTTAAGTTCCTAAGCAGTCTACACAAGCCTGCTATAAATAGATTCCCTCTAAAATCATACAAATGTCCACTCAATTACAGACAAACCCGCGATCGTGGCTCAACAAGTAGTGCATCCGCTCGTCGCCGGGGAGTTGACAGGTTCGAATCTCGAGCAGACACCGCGTCATAACTAAAGACGTTAAAAATAATTCCTATTGCTGCTATGTCAGGTGTGCGACAAAAATAATAAGAGTAGGGGGGATGCTTTGGCCTATAATTGGGCGCAACTTATTACCATACACAGTTAGGACTTCTCGGACAAAGGTCGTGCAATCAAAGGGTTGGTTGTCTGATGGATGTTTCTTAACCTAATATCCTTGTGTGTTAACGTATCGCATCCCTTTACACGCGAATGATGCTCTGAAATCTCTAGATGATTACTTAAAAATCGAAGGAGAATTCCGCCCTTACGAAAAATAGTAAAAATTACAGACAAACAAACCTTCAAAACACTCTTGCAATAGATAAGATACTTCAAGTAAAATTACAATCAATTGTCTAGTTACTTTTAGGTATAAATTTTACTTTAAATTTCATTAAATTTTCGGTATTATTACTGCTTTAAGGTTTATAATACTAAAAAGCTGTTAGTTTATTTATTCTAAATGCCCCTTAAGAAATTTATAATTGTATAATTTTAAATGAAAAATGAAATTACGAATAAACTGTATTTAGGAAAATATGGACAAACTAAATGAGCTAAAATGCAAAATACTTGGTGTCACAGATGAAGGAATACCATCCGTCAAAAACTGGATAAATTTGAGCCCAAGTTCTGGAGGATTTGGCGGTCCGGTAAGTTTAGAAATGTCAAACAAAAATTTGTATTTTGATAATATTAAGCTGGAGTATATTTCAATTGTCAGGACTGAATCAGTTCATTACCAAACCTGAATTTATGATGTATTAATTATGCAGGGCATAGCAGCTGCGCGTCAGCCTTCTATAAGCCTCAAGGAAATCAACCTTTTACAATTATAAAACAGTGCTGGAAGTCTGAATATGGCAATCATCCTTTTCAAAAAACACCTAAATTGGTTTAAATTTGAGTCTTCGTTGCGGATGATGCACGGCTGGCGAGCCCTGAAGTATTAATTTAAGTTAATAAATGTACATAAGTTAGGAATTTTTTTTGTTAACCAATGATAACATTCAATTCCTATATTTTATTTTTGCATTTAATTTAAATGCTTAAAGTTTTGAAATTATTTCTTAAAAAAAACTTTTTTTATATACTAGGTTGGATTTGATATAATCTGTGACAAAGGAATGGCTGTTGCCAACAAATTTGGAGCCAAAACATCTTCAGGAGAACCAGCTAGGAAATTATTGCTTTGTTTTAAACTTTTTAAGACATTTATTATATCTTTTGTCATTTTACTATCCGCGGAAAAAAACTGTCTATAATACGATGCGATAAATAACAATAGAAATAATTCACTATTGTATCTACGTGCATTTCATCTTTTCAAAGAATATACGTGCATATTATGACAAGGGGAAAAATTGTCGTCATTTTAGGATGTTAACATGGAACTCCTGTATTTGTTAGTTCGTTCATCCATTACAGTAGGGGAGGGGATAGGGTGGAGGGGATGGATGGGGGTAATCGTTATTTTAGCCCACTGAGTGTTTCACTTTATTAGATTACATGAAAATCTGGTGTAAGATCCAAGTAGTAATGTTATTACATCCATTCAACCCTTATCATTTGAAAGAATAACCATCGTATTTTTAGGCTTTTTTTTTTGGCGAATAAACACTATATATACCGTATGAGATATCATGCAGAATTATGCACACTGATACTATGTGAATAAGAAGCAATAATGATTTATAGAGCCACATATATTCTGGATAAGAGTCGTACAGTCAGACATTGTTCTTTCTACCCCAGGTATAAAAATTTATTATGTTCTATTATAATTTAAGTTCTGATTGTGCAAGGTGACTAGTTGCAATCAGGGATCTAAAAGGATAAGACATTGGCCGATGTATTTGTGTACATTTCCAATGCAATGATACTCAAAATTACCCCTTATGTAGATTACAATTAGTGGTTGAAACGTTTGGACACTCACTTAATCAATCAATTAATCAAAATTCAATAAAAGTCTCCAAAGTTGTTAAGCCAATAAATAGGAAAACGTTATTATAAAACTTTGGGTACTAGTTTAATGAACAGCCCAATGTCCCCTCCCTCCCTGAGTTTCAAAACACTTTCACTACTACCAAATAATTCCACTGGCACTTGTTGGAATTATTTTGAACGTCTTTCATGTTAAACACGGATAAGTAACCCATAAACTATTATGCACATTTCGTAATGACTTTCCATTAATTTTAGATATGTTGGTAGAAATTTTAGTAGTCTTTTGAATACACTGACAGCAATCCAAACAATTGATTCTGATGATGTAATTATTCCTGCTGGTTGGAAACCTGCAGATAAAACCATCAAGAATACTCCAGATGGTATTTATGACTACTATGGTATTTCTGGTAATACTATCACAACAGGATCTCTAGTTCAATCAGAGAAGGCCAAGTCTTCTGTCAAATATTCAGAATCTGGTGTTGATGTCCTAGAACCTGCTCTACCAAATGAAGATCCTAGCATGACTGCAAGTAAGAAATCATCCAGCAGAGCTTCTCCAGCTGTCATAATACCGGCACCAGCTCCCCCAAGCTCAGCAAAATCTTCAAAGTCAAGCACAACAAAAGCTTCTTCATTAAAATCGCCGAAACCAAGCTCCATAAAAGAAGCATCAGTAAAATCAGAATCTTCTAAAACAACATCAAGACTTGGATCAGATAGAGGGTTAGAGGTAGCTTCTGTAGGATCCAAGAAAGATTCATCTCATCCTTCCCAATCACCATCAACTCCCTCTAAACCAGCTTCATCAGCTGGAAAGGTGTCCTCAAAAGGTATTTTTATAATCTCAGGATTGAATGTGCTTCTTTTTTTCTTGTCATTACTAAATTACTATCCTCTTATAAAAGTAACAGGATCTCTGTCTGTCTGTATTAAAAGAACTGGCTAACCGCTGAACAAATATGGCTCACCTTTACAGGGTAGCTTTCATAGGTCATGGAAAGATTTAAAATTATTTTGGGGGAGGAAACTACCATTCGCATAAGAGATCTTGCCCCTAGAAGAAAATCACTTCTAAATTTTTTTTCTTTTTATATCTAAAAAATTGGGTACTCAAAAACAACCTCCACTTCCCTGAAGTGCCCTTAGATGCCTTTAGGAGGCGTTTTCGGTAGTCTGAAATAAACACCTTATGATTAAACCTATCTTCTTTTTTAGTATAGATTCCTTAGATACTTAAAAAGAAGGCACAATCAATTTTAATTTAGATGAATCCAAAATACCCGTGCCTAAATCAAAATCACCATCTCTACCATCAACAAAGACAACAAGTTTATCATCAGCTTCCAGCAAGACCACAACAGGTGAGTCAAAGAAGAGCATTTACCTGACAATTGATGGCAAGAAGATGAAATGTGATTGTACAATTACCAGTGTGCCCAAACCAACAGAGAAGAAATTAAATTGTGATTGTGTTGAGATAGATTCTCAGTCTCCACAATCTATGTCAATTGGTGAAAAAATTTCTGTTAAAAGCAAGAAGAAATATCGTATTGAATAAATCTTTAGTTGCTCTATTAAATTGAAAAAAAAACATATAATCTAAACTTGTATAAATAAAATTATAAGTGTATATTTATAGTGTTTTAATTTTGGTAATTTTGAATAACTAAATATTTTTGTTATCGAATCGTAATAAGGGACAATACTCAACTGCAATAGAAAATAGATGACGTATGAACTTTTTCATAAACATTCCATTGACTGAAGAGCATGTACTCTATGACTCAATTGGTCAGTCAGTCTGTAATTTTCTAAATGCAATCAAGATAGATGGCTGATTTTTTTCATGTATGATCTCAAATTATCTTTGCCCGTCCATCCACAACTGTACAGAACAGAACAATGAGAAGATAGAAAACCAATAAAATAAACTTAACTTACTCTTTCTATCCATCATCAACATAATTATACTAAAGTAACAGGATGTTTGTCTGTGTATATGTATCTGTACCGAAGGATCTCGCTAACCGCTGAACCAATCGGGTTCTCCTTAACAGGATAGATTCTCATGGGTCCCGGAAAGGTTGATATCTATTTTGGGGAGAGTACCACCACCCTCCCAAGAGAAATGACAAAAAAATTGGAATTTATTTTAATATCTGGGAGACTTCAACGTAACATAAAGAATTATCGTAGAGACTTTAACAAACAAAAACATTTAAAGTGCAACTAGAGGCCTCTAAGGGCGTAGCCGCTAGTAATTATATAAAGGAAAAGTGATTTTCTATGCTGCTCATATCAATCAAAATTTTTGTAGCGAGGGTACTTAATATTTCTATGGTTAGGCAAAACGTGAATTTCTTAGTGACTATGCAAGATAGAAGTCCGAAATCTGTTGTTGCCTAAGTGTTAAAACGGCTTAACACCTAAGGTTTGAAAATGTCAGAAGAATTCCATTTTAAAGATTGTTAATCATTCATAATTATTTTTGTAAACTGACGCTTAAAAGTGCATTGTATCACTTTTTCCTGCAAAGAAGCCAAGAAAATTTGTGGGGGTGGCAATCATTTCACCTTAAATATTGATTAATATTGCTGGCAAAAGTATCCAGGTAATAGTTACAGTGGTTGACGGACAAACACAAAGATCTAACTTCTAGCGGATACGCCCCTAGAGGCCTTTAGGGGCACTTGAGGTGGTGGGGAGATGAGTTGAATTTGATAAGCCAATTTTTTATTTTAAATTTTTTTTAAAGTAAAAAAAGTAGTTTTTTTTTTTTTTGGGGGGGGGGGGTTACTTTTTTCCAAGGGGCGATTTCTCTTGGGAGGGTGGTCGTAACCGCCCCATAAATAGTTTTAAAACACTAGACGCAAGCGGTTATCAATATCCATCGGTACAAACTCTCGGACATTATGTTGCTTTCACATAATGATGATATAACATCTAATAATTCTTTAGATATACATATTTGTACACTTACGATTATGGCGGTCAAATCAAATTGTTTTTGTGGACGTGATCACACACTCAGTCATAATCTCTTTACATTTATATTTTGTTTTAAATTTCATAATAAGGAAGTATTAGTTGCAATTTACATTTATTTAATTTCTTTTACATAACTAATGTGAATGTTATAAATTGCGTTTCTAACTTTTTCTTTAGAAATACAAATGCTATACTAACCAGATATTAAACTGTGTTGATTTTAAATTGACGTCAAATAAGGCTTTCCTGTAAAAGTAATAAATTCGTTCAGAAGTTTCTAACTTTACAGTAGTGGCTGTGGCAAGGGTATATTATTAAAAGCGGTATGGAAGGGTCAGAAAATAGCTTAAAAACGTCCAAAGATATAAATCTAAAAATTAAATAGCCTTATACCACCCCAGGACCCACATGAAGCTTGCCTAAATAGGAAAATTAATATAGTTTGTTGAGATATTAAGCTTCAGACAAAAAAAAAACACCTTACTACTGCGGCTATACCCCTATACAATAAAATATACCTAATCAAAATATTTTCAAATGCATTTCAAATTTTATAATATTACAATTCTTTTATAACACAATAAAATCACATCATACAGAAAAATATCTTTCCAGTATGGCTTCGAACCCGATAGGTATCCACTGGATTAGAAACGGCCCTCATCCATAATTAAAAATCATGTATAGCATTGTATTACAGAAAATCATACAATTATTGGCCTTAATTGGTATCATTTTAATATCCATAGAAAGCTGTCTAATACGATGCGATACATAAATAGAAATTCTCTTTATAATAATATGAAATGTTTGAGTAGTAACGTATCTACTTTATAACTACGAAACACAATTTTTACTGCAACATCTTACAAACATTTACACTTTACTGTTTTTTTTCCTCAAAATATTTTCGTCAATTTCTTTTTGATGTTTTTAGAGTTAACATAATAAAATAAATTAAATTGGCCATTTAGGTTTTTAGTTTTTATGCTTATTTTTAATAAATATAAAATAAAAAGGGTTATTTTTAATAAAACGATTTGAAAAAAAACTAAATAAAAACAGGGGGTTGGGATATTGATAAGTTAAAATAAATAAGATAAACCTGATTTTACAAGAATCTATTAAAAGGCATTAATCTGACTGTTATATTTTTAAATATATAGTTAATTACATAGCTAGGCAAATATTCTGAAAAATAGTGAAAAAAGTTACACGGTTGGTTTTTTATTAAATGAATAAGTTAGGGTACAATGTTTGGCACTTTCGATATAAGTAAATGATAATAAAAAACCCATAGAATGCGATAATAACTTCAGAAAAATCGAAGAAAATAGTTTTCATACTTAATTAACGTTTTTAAGTTTTTCTTCAAAAAGTTTAGATAAGATGCCTTTAAAAGTCGTCTATGATTTTGTCAGGGATAAAAATGTAACTTTAAAATAAGAATTACAACATATTTTTTCAATTAGTACAAAGTAAAATTTTGAACATTTTATTGATCAGTATATTTTTTAAAATGTGAAGTAGAAACCTGAATATTTTATCATGAAAATTGTGTTATGATTTGATTGTCTGCTAGATTACAAGAAAAAAGATACTGACAGTACTAGTTGGTTCTTTAAAAAAAATTAGGTAGATTACTTTCAGAACCCCACTTTTTGCAACGTTATTTCAATAGAACAGAGCCGTAGTCTTAGTGTACTCAATATCTAGACAGCCAACCATTGTTTTAGAATTGTTCAATTTTTTTAACTTCTGATAAAAACAGAATTAATGGTATTTTTGTAAATATTATACCTCCAAGAAATGGCTATACTTTCCAATCATATGTTGTGTGATATTTAAGAGGAATTATTTTGATATAATGTCATTAAAATATTCGTTGAAAAAAGTGCTATTCTAGCTTATACTTTACATTTTAATGTGTATGATAATTCAAATAAAAGATAATGAAGATTTATATTATATTTAATTGTTATAATTATAAAGAAAAACCTGGAAACAGTAAAAAACTGACTTTATTTTATTGATGTAGGGAAAATTTTGTCAAATATTTGAATAAAAAAACAATATGAAACAAAATAAATTATTTTTAATATAGTCACAAAAAGGCTTAATGAGTTTAGGAAATATTTCATTCACTAATCATGTCATTTAAACTCTATTACACAGAATACAGTGTAGAAAGATGTTCCTGTTTTAATTTTAAGTAATTTCAAATGCATTTTAATACCTTTTAATGATTTATTTTTTGAAACATCTTTTTATAAAATGTTATTGATTTTTGAAGTTATATGTTAAAATGTTTTTAAATTTTGTTAACATTTTGTTTTAAATGTAGAAAATTGGTAATTCTAAACATTCAAAAAATGATTTTATTAAATTTTCATCACTTAAATTGCATGTTTGATGAAATTTTCAACTGATAATTCAAGAAAAATCATTTAAGTTTTATTATATTTTACTTTGAAATGTTAAAAAAATATAATTATTGTCAAAAATGTGGAAGTTATACTTTCCTCAAAAAAAGACCTAAAATATGCAAATTAACACGTGTAATGAGATTTTTTTTCTTTCAGGTTTAATTTTAAGTAATTATTGATATTTTTTGTAAAAAGGATTTTATATAAAAAGTTTTAAAACTCGAGTTATGTAGTGGTTCTAAAAAAGGTTGCGAATTTATGCAATTTTCTTGCAAAAAAAATTTTCTAGGATTTTAAAAATAGCAAAGGGTGTTATTAGACGTACTTACAGATACAATTGCTAAGTCATTTTGGCCAAACACTAAAATAAAGTTTTCACATCTGAGGGTCCAACCGTGGTTAGTTTTGTGTTTAAAATATTGCGTTGCTACAAAAGGTCTAATTACATAAGTTCTAATTTACAAATGGTGTGTGTTTTGTCGCCATATTGGATTCGATTTTTCCATTGCATTGTTTTGCTGTTAATAGATTTTTTTAATTTTTTGAAATTAGACCTTTTGTAGGATTAGGTCTTTTGTAGGGTTAGACCTTTTGTAAATTAGATCTTCTGTAACATTAGACCATTCGTAGGATTAGATCTTTTGTAGGGTTAGATCATTTGTAGCAACGCCTAAAATATAGCCTATAATCTAATTTTAAGTGTCCACCAATTTCTGCATTTATTTTAACAATACCTGCCAACCCACTCCCAGTATAAAAAAATTAAAGCATATATAATTTACAGAGATTTTAAGGGATAAGACAATGGACGATAAATTGATATATATCCCCAATAATGATAAACAAAATTATCCCTTTTGTAAATTAAATTATTAAGGTCTTCTTGTACATTGCGAGTTTGGAAAAATTAATAAAAATATCTAAAGATTTTGAATTAATGAATAAGAAAACGTGGTTATAAAACATTGGGTACTAATATAATTTACCGACCGATGTCCCCTCCCTGCCTGGGGATTTATGACAGTTCAAATCCAGTATTGCATGTTATGGCATATCTTAACTTCTCTCTGAAACAAACAATAACATTAGTTTTTCCTTTACTAGCACCTACGCCTCTTTAAGGGGGAGGGGGGTTATTCACACCATAAAAAAGCTTAAAAAACCACCATAGGACCAGCTTTATAATTTACTGTATATCCCGTCACATGCAGAATGTTATCGGTCCAGCAATTATCTAAATCTTTAGCTTTACACAGCCAGACATCGTAATACTTTGTATTACCTATAGACAAATAATTAGAAATGCTGCAATTACCTCAAAGTTGATTTCTTTTGATAATTGGGAAGTTTCAAAAGATTAAAACAAGTTGACGCTGTTGGTAATCTAAATATGAAATAAGGTTGGAGGTAGTAGCAATAAGTAGGCTAATAAATGATAAAACATTATTATGTTCCTGTTTGGGTTATCTGAGACTAATATTTTTTTATAAACAAAATGTAAAACGAGCATAAGTGCGCAGATTTATCTAGTAAAAAGTTCAAAATAGTAAATTTTACAATTCATAAAGGAATTTTAAAAGTAATGTTATCTAACATTTAAACTCTAGTAGCTTTGATATGGAGGGGACTCTGATAGTCTATACTCTAATACACGGTAAACAACTTTTCTGTTGGAAGGATGTCAAAAGGATACTTATAGAGATACTACGCACCTACCTACAAATGGGATGAAAGCATGAAATAATACCTGTTTACAGGGTCTTTATTTTTGAATGCAAGGAATCCCCTGAGATTAGAGCCCAGTATAAAATAATACCTGTTTACAGGGTCTTTCTTTTTTAATGCTAGGAATCCCCTGAGAACAGAGCCCAGTGTGTCACCATCATCATCATCTTCCGCCACCTAGGATCACAGGGTATGTCCAACGTTCAAACTTTTTTATTGGGGGAGTGGGGGGGGGGGGGAAACGTCCAAGCTTTTTTCATTTTGGGGAGTGGGTAAAAATTAAAAAATTTGGGGATGCCTACGTCACCTCCAATTGGGGAGGGGGGGGGGGTAATCCTCCCTTACCCCCCCCCCTTGGACGACCCTGGTATGTCAGTCACAAAAAGGTTGTTAAGAAAATTGATTTTATGCTTATTGGTATATGTCCCATTAAAAAAAATTGCTTCAATAATATAAGCAATCTAGCTAGGACTACAAATTTTGAAATGGATAGGGGATATGCTAAGATGACTAAATTCATGATGTGAGCTATCTATTACACATTATAGATTCTGACAACCAGACATATAATCTGTTAACAGAAAAAGTTCACTTTCAAATAATATTTACCTCAACACAGCGTATGCTGAATGGAGGTTCCAGATTGTAGAACCCGAGTAAAGGTGGTTTCGAACACGAGGTCACAAACTTTAAAAATGCTCCTTTCTCCTGTTAAAAAATATAAACTCTTAGACTTCAAATTCTTCGTTGGTGTCTACACTAGAGGGCACTGATAACCACCACCATTATTTTAAAATAAATTGAACTTAAGAAAGGAAGGGTTCGCTCGGTGTTTTTTTATTGTTTTTTTAATATGTACGGTTAAATCGGGTATTGGGTAGCCCCGCTAGGTTATGGTCCCCGCAGGCGGATTTAGCACAGAGAAAAAATTACTCCCTGCATTATTTTCAATTTATTTCATAAGAGTGAGGGGATATCATTACTCAACCGGCTCTTTGTGCACTGTTTCGTTAACTGTAACATAGGGAGAAGGAATGGCCCTGAAGCACAGTTATGAATCTCGACCACAAAGATTTTTTTATCCAATCCTGACAAGTGAGGTATTTTTGGAAAGAGGAATATAAATAGAAAACGCCTATGTAAATTAGAAAATCCGCAGAAATCATATTTGCAAGTTATTTGCAAAAATCTGCAATGTTAATTGCAAAATTAATTTCATGCCTTAAATGACAGATTTGAAATTAGACGGGTCTAGCTGGATATAATACGATGCTAGACATAGTTTTTTCGTATGGCTGAGAACCAGTTCTTATTCACCGGATATTAATCGGTTTCGAATAAATATGAGAAAAAATGCTACCTTAATCTATATTATGAATAATGAATGTTATTACCTTGTCATTAAAATCTTTCTCTAGAATATCCCAGAGCCAAACAATAACTTTATGAGAATCATGGAATCCTCCGTAGTAACTAGTGTTCCTCCGTAGATCCTGTACAAAAAATCCTTTTGTAAAAAGTAGTAAGCTTTTTTTGTCTATAGCAAAGGATCTCGCTAACCGCTGAACCGATATGTTCTCCTTTATAATGGAGCTTCTCATAGGTTCCGGGAAGGTTTATAACTATTTTTTTGGGGGTGGGACACCCCCAACCCCCCAAAAAATGAAAAATACCCCCCACCCCCCAAAAAAATTCTTTTTATAACTAAAATTAAAATTAAATAGTGGGGTCGACAACCCCCCCTCCCCAATAAAAAAAAACATTAATTTTTTTATTTTTCTTTTAAATGAAAAATACAAAAAATTAGGTTAGGGCCGAAGCCGCTAATATTGTATAAAGTAGTATAAAGCTTTTTTTGTCTGTAGCGAAGGATCTCGCTAACCGCTAAACCGATATGGTTCTCCTTTATAATGGAGCTTCTTATAGGACCAGGGAAGGTTTTTAATTTTTTTTGGAGGTTATCTTTACCCTCCTAATAAAATTACCCCCACCCCCACCCCTCCAAAACAAAGCTGGAAATAATCAATAAATAATGAGAAACCTTTATAAAACAAATTCAAAGTATAGTTTACTTAAAATAAAGAATACTTTGATTGAGACTTTAATTTGTGTATCTTTGACTTAAAGGTAGCATTTAATAGCAGTTCATAGAAAAGTTGAAAATCCAATTTTAATCCATTAAATCTAATGGGTTGTAAATTCTAAGTAATCAATATTTTATTAATAAGAAAAAAAATTAAGACATCGAATTTATTCGAGATCATTTTTACCTGACCAAAAATTAACCCAATCAACATAGTTGTACCTACGACTGATGGATTAGTTATAAATCTAGTAATTATAGACAGACGTACATAAGCTACTTGTAGAAAATATCATACCTTTAAATCTATAGGTGTATTATCTCCAGATATTAGGCGTTGAACTTCAGGTCCGGAAAATAATGTTAACCAGTCGAAAGAGACAACTGTACGGAAGCCTCGACGAAATGCAGCAACCTTAATAAAAATGATAAATAGATTTATTATCCTGGAAGGGCTGTCATACGCAAAAATCCATCAAACTTGTTTATATTTAGTCACAAACGATTCATTCTAATAATACGAGTGACAAAATCATAGATATTTTATATAACAAGAATATGATTTTTTAATCTAGATATTTTCAAAACTACGTGGTAAGAATTAAAATTCTTTCAAATATATGCCCTATATATAGTTTAAACCATTAAACAGGAAAAAATTTGCGGATTACTAAATTGAAGTTTAACTGCATTTCGTGCAACTACCTCTTTGCCATATAAGTATATTTTTTTGGGTGTGGTAAATACAAACTTTCCGCAGACTTTTTATCTTCCCCTAAACTTGAATAAAGAAATTTTGTAACCCCGGCCCCCGCACTGATAAAATGAAGCTTGGACATTCTAGCTTGAATTATCACTTTTTTACCTGGTTTTGAATTTGTTTGTGCATCTTGAAATGTGCCATCATGTGGATATAGAGAATCCTATTTTCATTTGTAACATTTATACTCCTGCCACCAGGCACTAGCTCGTGAGATATTATTCTTCCCAACACATCCTCAACAATATTAAATACATTTAGAAAAGTAATAGGAGGTTTGTCTGTGTTTAGTTATAATATGATGTGAGGGGCGACTTTCCCCTCACATCATCTTAAGTGACCCTAGATGCCTCTATGGGTGTATATGCTAGTATTTTAAAGATATTTATATGTGGAATGGTCATGGGAATCTTCACAAATAAATTTCTAAAATAAATTCAAGGAATTCACACTTTGTTCACAGTATTATACAAGAACATACGGATAAAATAAGTTATAGAATAACTAGCCTTAGATAGCCTTTAGAAGACTGGATAGACCGTGAAATAACATTTTGGTGTATGTCTAATCCAAATCTTTCTTTTTGATTAGCAATGGTTTATGAGCAGCAGTAGAAACCATTTTTAACGTCTTTTGGTTTAGAACATATCACCTTCCTTACAACGATCGGATGCGTTATGTGTTACACAGTCGCGGATTTATAGAATAGCTAATTTGGTTAGACATCTATGATTTTATATTTAATAACATCCGAGAAAATAAATTTTCTTACCTGGTCAAATGAAAATGTTAGGCCCAAATCCTCTACATCTCCTTTGTAATGTTTAATGTAGGTCAAATTCTTAAAAATATTTAATATAATTATCCTATTACATAAATTAGTAAGCGTTTTTTGTTTGTCCCGAAGGATCTCGCTAACCGCTGAACCGATATTGTTCTCCTTTACAGTAAAGCTTCATATAGGTCCTTGGAAGGTTTTAAACTATTTTTTAGGAGGGTGTCTTCACCCCCTCTCCACCCCAAAAAATATTTTTTTTACTCTTTAAACTAAAATTTAAAATGGGACGAGGTCGACTTTTCCCCCTCCTACATTAAGTGCCCCTAGAGGCTTCTAGGGGGCGTAGCCGCTAGTTATTTATATAATAATATGGCAGGTTCGATCTTATTCTCTCAAGGTTGTTCCTCAAAGGTTTAATAATTTGCCTAATAATATTCCTATAACTAAAAAGTGATTATTATGTGATTTCAGCTGTTTACGAGGGTATGCATGCAGAGACTCAAACAAATATTCATTAAAATCAATTTACATCTAAAAACTTTTTGCACCTAAAACTGTTTTAATTCAGAGAAATGGGAAGGGGGGAGGGGTATGACTTTATTGTTTTATTTCATCAAAACTCAGGGATCTAAAGGGATAATGCAATAGCAGGTGAATTAATGTACCTCCCCAATTACAAAACACAAAATTTACCCTTAGTTGGATTACAATTAAAGGTTGAAATATTGAAACACTCAACATTATGAACTTTTTGTGATATGGAAGATTATTTGAATGTCCATTTTCCTATACATGAATCCAATGTTAATGATGCATACATGCGACCACGGCAGTGACATTGAAATATCTAAATTTAGAATTTAATTAATTTTAAACAAGAATGATCATGTGAATAGGCAGCAGTCATGAATGATGATTAAAATTTACATGTTGACCTTTTACTTAGAGCAACAGAAAACTCTGACAAAGAAAGTTAAGTCTAGAATAAGGACAAGGTTGCGGGAAAATTTATAAAAAAAATATGCTGGTTTATTCCCGTTGATTTTTTAAGCATTAAGCCAAAAATTGTATAAGAATGACGTCATACGACTGGATGCTATTGGTTTCCTGGCAGCTGTAACTTAATATTGTCTATGAACTCTAAATTAAGAGACATTTTAATAGAAACCTTTCATACACATAAAACAGGAAAATAATATAAGTTTTAGAAAAAAGTAAACTATAGAATTGCTTCGCTTCTAATACTACTTATGAAGAAAGATTAAACTGATATGAAACATGCAATTTTATTATATTATACCAGGAAGGGAAAGTTCGAGTACAGGTTTTTATATTTTTAGTACTGTAGCTACTCTTTAACTAGGGTTTCCGTATAATCCGGTTGTAGCTAAATAATTGGCCATAAATTTCTTAAATTCCTCGTGTATCTTAAAACTTTGATACACAGTGTTTTTTGACAATTCCAGCCAAGATAAACCTTTAACATTCAACATATATTTTTGACAATTTAAAAACAAAATGCCCAATTTTTCCTTTATAATAATTGTATAATAAATACATTGCTTTGTTTCAATAAAAAATATTGTTGGCTTGTCATTGTAATTGTCCTTGTATTCTATTACGAATATTGATAAAATAATAATATATATGAACATCTTTCCTGAATATCAACATATGTTTAGATAATGATTCAGGGAAAAACGTCTTTTATCACATAATTTTTTAATAGTATTTTCGTACTCAATAATAATTCGGGTGGTGATTATTGCAGATACTTCGTAAAAAAATATAAAAAACTTTTTTTGTTACTAAGGAATACATTTCATAGTACAAATAATGATAGTGTTAAAAACCTGTTTCTAAGACGTTATAGTTAGTATTTTATTTTTAGTAATCTTAAATGCTTATTGGTTTACTTAATACCTTGATTACGAGACCTTTACATATATAACCTTCCATTTTGTTTAAGTATAATCATACTCTTAGTTAGTTTAACATATATACAACCCAATACCCATTACCCTTCTTTGAACTTCTTGAGTAAAGTCAAAACAGTTTTTAATACCTATTGAAAGATAGAATGTATTTGTGTAATGATAAAAAGATAATTATATTCCTTGTAGAGTTCTGGATCTGCACTGGCCATTTCATCCAGGTAGCTGTACAGTGCTGAGTGGTCATTACCTGACATACAAACATGTTAGAATCGTCCTTTTATTTTGAACTTTTAAAACGATTCGTATAATATAAAGGTATCATTTAAAAAATATCCTAACAACTATTTAGTTATCGGAAGGTTTATTGAGTGCAATAACTGTCATCTAGAAATTAAAATCCTTAAAATTTAGAATTTTTTTCCTATAACCTAAACGTTAAAAGCTGTGGGACTTGTGGTGAAGCCGCTAGCACAATAAAATCAGGTATGAAAGTTTTTGTATGAAGATATTATATCATTATTTTTAAAAAGATGTTATTTTCCTCAACATATTTTTTTTACAATTTTTCTTCAACAAAATGATATTTTTTGTGGAAAAAATACTTTTGATAAAAAACCTTTTTATGTCACTTTTTCCTTAGCTAAAATTCAAATAAATTTTAAGTTACCTAAAACTTGAGTAAGGAAAAAAGCAGCAAATGGAATATCGACGACAATGCCCTCGTAGACTGCTTTACCAATCATTCGGCCCACAAACTCAAACAAATCTAAACAAAAAAAGCTTTCCAATCGATCAAAAAAATTATTATAAGCAGTTTAGTAAAGCACAAATTATAAATGTTCTAAAATGTTGAACATGTATAATTGTTTAGGTAATAGAGAAGATTACCAATATTTTTCACAACTGAAAAAAGCTAAGCAGTTAGCGAGATATTTTGGTACAGACAAACATCATGATATGATCATACATTTAAGAGTACACAATATTTTTATTAGTCCCAAAAAATTTGAAAAGAAACTATTTTTTTTCTTTTTCCGAGATAAAATATAATGCATTACAGCCTATACGAACTAGAGACAAAGTTGTTATAGATTAGCATCCGCCAAAGAATATAATTAAAGATTACCTAAGTGATTATCAGTCATATGTGAAAGAGGGGAGGGAAATAACCTCTCCTCGCTTGTGGATGTAAACAAATTTAAACCTGCAACCATGGGGGATTAAAAGGTAAGGATGAGCGGTTTTATTAAGAGTTAAAGCTATAGTTATGGAAAAATAACCCTGTTCATATTTAACACTACTCGTATTTCTAAACTAAATACCTACACTTTGTATTTTTATGTTCCATCATGACTTTTCTTTAAAGATTCATCGTTTTTTTTTAAATAGTTGCTTTTCCTATTGCTCCTTACTTTTTATGCTTCTTTTATGGGTGCTATTTCTCTAGGATCGATTGGCTAAATTAACTTAGAATAAGTGATCTTTAGGTAAGAACAGACACACAGTTAGACATCCTCTACTTAAACAAGGACAGCATTTTACATTTGGAAATAAATATGCATTCTTTTTTTCTACGTATTTTTATCCTTTTATTCCTGCCTGGATCAAAAACTTTTTTGATTGTCTCTTCAAGAAACTCCTTGAAAACACCGTCCTGATCTATACCGGCTTCGTCTAGGCCCTTAATAAAAGTTAAAATAAGTATATTTTCACCTATACATTTAACTTTGTACAAGAAACATTAAAAACATACTTTTCTTGTAAATACCTAGTGATTTTTATTTTTTCTCAAAAAAAAATATTATAATTTCTAGCACTAGCAAAATCTCAATATTTTTTTTACGTCTAGCGTTATGAAAATATAATCAAAGATTTGTTAAGCTTAAAAAATTACTGTATTTACCCTTAAATTATCTATTCGCAATTTTTTCTCCAACTTAACGAGCAACTATGCTCCTATCTACGAACATTTACTCTGAAAATAATCAGAACAGAAACCCCCCCCCCCCCAAAAAAAAAAATATTGTACCTGTAAATTGACAAATTTGACTCTAATGAGACCCTTCATAGCTTGACTAGATAAATTAGCTAATTGTCTGTAACCGTCCTCGACCAATCGACTCCTAAATAATAAAAAATAGCAGTAAGACAATGAAAAAATTATACCTACAATATAAACTCTTATCATTACTTTAGGCATTTAAGAATTGTCCTATCAAGTTCCAATTTAAGATGATGACGTCTGCCACACTATAACCATTATCAGAAGTTCATTATGTCCATTTAAAACATTTTTAGTAGCGAAGCTACTCTATAATTCACTTTGTCTGTCCGTCAGTCCGTCCGTCCGTAACGCTATGGGGGAAATGGGATTTACTCAGCTCCTATAAAAGATAATATGCTGAAATTTTTTGACAACATTCCCATCATTAAGTAGCACAATAACTATAAAACATCAATGGCATCGGACGGCTTTTTAACAGGTTTTAGGCTATTTTTTGATTTTGCACATTTTCCCCATATCTTTAGTGTCTATGGTTCGATTTTCAAAATTTTTTCAGTTAAAGATATCAAAATTATATTTTCTGTCGTTTGGAGAAAACAACAATGACGGTCAGACTGCCTTTTTGCTGGTTTTTGGCAATTTAAATTTTTTTTACATTTTCCCCCTTTATCTTTGGATTTTATGGTCCGATTTTCAACATTTTTTCAGTTATAGATATCAAAATTAAATTTCCCGTCGTTTGAAGAAAACAACTATGAAGGTCAGACTGCCTTTTTGCAAGTTTTAGGCTATTTTATATTTATTACATTTTCCCCCATATTTTTGGTGTTTTTAGTTCGATTTTAAAAAAATTTCAGTTAAAGAAAATAATTTCCAGTCGTTTGAAGAAAACAACAATGACGGTCAGTCCCATCCACGATTTTTTGTGCTTCGCTACTTATGGATGTTGTCATCCTTGTTTAAATCTTATTTATGGGACGATTAGACTCTAAAATACCTGACCTCTTAAAATGTCAATATGTAAAGCATCCTACTTTGGGATAGATATCAGACTCCTTCCTGATAATGTTGATTTTAAATACATTATTCTATACCTATATGAGCGATTACTTTTTCTGTTTTTTACCTTATGAACTATTTTCGACATTTTTTTATAAAACGGCTTGCTTTATTGCATCAAGATCCATGACAGATCTATATAGGAAATAAACGTCTATAAATGAGCTCGAATCTTCCAATAGTAGAGTGTTTAATACTCATAGTGCTCCAATATTTCATTATAAACTATCATTGACCAGAACGATAAGACCCATTATTTTACTCTATAAAGAACAAATTCTTTTTTTTTAATTTCATGTTGCTATTTGAATTATATTAAAGTATTAAATTTCTATTCATAAAACAGAAAATTTAAATCTATAAAATAGTAAATCAAAGAAAACTTAGTTTTAAAATAATTTGATACTAGCGACGCGCCATAGTGTGTTTAGAAATTAAACTAAAACATAACATTTAATTAAACATTTTAACCCTTTCAGGACGATAATTTGAAACAAAAAAATACTAGGATCCTAAAATATTTTAAAGAAAGAGAGACAAAATTATAAATACAGGTTTAAATAAAATAATGAAATTTAAAAAAGACGGAAGGAAAGGGAAGTGAGAGAGAGGGACATTTAATCTTTAAAAAAAGATGAAAAAACAAAACTAAAGTCGTAGTAATCTTTATGAATAGTAACTTTTTTTGTAGTTAGGTTGATAATCAGGGATAGGCCAATGGAAAAAAAAAATTAATATTCAATCTAGCCATTAGCGGAATAATTTTAGAACACCGCCTCTAGTATTTTATAATTGTTTAATATTGTTTATCTGACCATCCATTTTGTTGGACTTCACTTTTATGGACGCACTAACCTATGGACAGTTATTAATGTTGATTGCGGACTAACAGATTCATTTTCAATAATTCCCAGGGTTATCTTGTCTTGGTGTACCTCATTTCGAAACATTAATACGCGGTCCCTGAAAAAGAAAATCTTCAAAATTGCTCTGTTTATTAAAACTATCATGTAAATGAACAAGAAAGACAAAGCCAATTGATATAGTTCTACGACGTAATGTCGGACGGTGATACGAATATTATCTTGGTAGGTATACAATGTAAGTAGTTAAGCTAATAAAAATAAACACTTAGAAACCAAAACTAAATACCTATCAAAGAAAATCAATCCGAAAAAAATTAAGTGCTGGAAATTTTTGGCCCTTTTTTTGTCGAATTAGATGATTTAAAATCAAATCTACACATTTATAAATTGACCTTCTTTGCCAAATCACAATCCTATACCTTATATTTTAGTCAAGTTTCTTTGTGTTTTAGGTTTTATTAAAAAAACTGGCACATTTTCCTAGCCAACCAACCCTCCCCCCCCCCTCCCTAGATATACCACACTTTTCTGGGATCTTGCCAGATCAAGTATCAACTGTAGGGAATACCAAAGGATGACTCCATGCAAAATTTGAGCCGGATCCGGCCAAAACCGGCCGGGATTTTTATAAAAAACCGTTTTTTTCCGGTTTTTAGGGGGTATCTGTAAATCAAGCCCCCTCCTGGGTACGCCCCAATGATGATTTTTGCTTTAAGGTATGATCTGAATTCCACAACACTGGATATGACCCCTAGAGTTGAAAAAAATGGTTAAAATCCGGTCGTTTGACCGGTTTCCGGCCATTTCCGGCCCAAAAAAAAAATCAAAATTTCATCTAAAATTAAAAAAATATGCTTTAAATTCCATTTTTCATTAATAATTTTTCAAAAAACAAAAACCTTAGGTAATGAAGATAATTTTAGCAACTTAAAATGTGAAAAAAGGTTGAAAATTGACAAACTTATGTCAATTTGAAAAATGTTGGTAAATCCTAAAAATTTGACGAATTTATACATACATTTTAGAATTTAGGTTGACTGGTCTTTAAGACACGCCATAACCAACAAAATTGCAATAAGAGAGTCTAAATGTTTTTTTTAACCAAAATTCTACATACCCTGGTGGTTCCAGGGATATATCATTAAAGCTTGTCGGCTGGCCAGAAAGCTTTTAACAGGCGGCCGACTAAAAGCCGGATTTTATGGTTATCAACTGTACAAAGTAGCGATTTTCGGTTTTTTGGCCAAAACTCATGCAGGGAGTTGTTTTTTGGAATTGACAAACAAAAGCAAGTTTGTACAACTTATTGGGGCGGACATTTCTTTAATTACGCATATTCGCCACGGGCGAACCGTTTGGCTGATACGCACCGCCAAAGGCGCGATATTTGACGATTTTTCAAAAAATTTCGGTTTGTGGATTTAGTGACTTAGGCCACATCTTCAATAATGTTCAACTTTTTGAGGCGGACATTTCTTTACTTATGTATCGTTAACCTCTAGCAGACCGTTTGGCAGTTATTCGCCGTTGAAATCGCGATTTTTGGCGATTTTGTCGTTTGCGAGGTTTTAAAGACCATTTTTGAGGGGAAGGAGTCATCCAATCAAGATAACTCTGAAATACTTTTCATTTGCAAATTAAATTGGCTACATTTCATGTGAAGTAAATTTTATTGTGCGTCCAACTGGTTTTGTTCCAGTTGAAATTTAAAAATTATTACTTTTTAATTATAATTATTTTTTTCTTGCAATTTTAAAATTAATTAAACACTAATTGTTAGTACATCATAATTTTGATAATTAATTCCACATTTCAATCACTGATATTTACTACTTGGTAATTTTTTTTCTAATTTATCTTTTAATTATCTGATTAATCTTTAATGATTATTACTTTGTAAATCTAAATACTTATTATTCATCTCTAGCAATTATTTATAAATTAAAGAGTATAAAAATTACTATAAGATATGTAATAGGTTAGGTAATTCAATTGATAATCAAATAAAGTAATTTAGAAATGGTGATAGTTACTAAATTATAAAAAAAAAATATAACAATATGTATAAGTATTGATCAATTAGTTATAGGATAGTTTATATGATTAATAATGATAAAATCATAAATAATAAGTAATAGAAAGATAATGATAATTAATATGAGTTATTATTGATAGATTTAAAATGTTATGTAATATAATTTATAATTATAATTTAATATATAAGGTTATGTAATATAATTTATTGATTGATTTGTAATAGGTTAAATATGATAATTGATACTTATAATACTATAACTGAATAATAATAATAACATAATCATAATTATTATGTATAAATATGGTAAGATAATATAATTCATAATTATAGTGTTATAATTAATAATAAGATAATTTGGAGCCTGCGGCTTAAAAAATTATTTCACCCAAACTTGTTTCTTGTGGGGGGAAAATACATTTCATGGGGTTGGTGTAATTAGTAGTTGTTATCTTTTTTTTTAATTTCAACTGGAACAAAACCAGTTGGACACACAAAAAAATTTTGTCACATAAAATGTAGCCAATTAAAGGGGGGGGCGAAAGTGACACTTTTTGAAACCAAAACTAAAAGTCAACAAAGGAACTCAACTAAAAAAAGAGTTACAGGTCTGAGATTTTGCATGGCAGTTGCTTTATTGGGGTAAAACATGGAACTGTGAAGAAACGGCAGCGCAACCGCCCAAAACTGCCGTTTCCCACCGAAATTTTGTTTGCCTTTTCTCGGCGGTTTTCGGCAGTTGCGACGCCGTTTCTTCACAGTTCCATATTGTACCCCTATAAAGCAACTGCCATGCAAAATGTCAGACCTGTAACTCTTTTTTTTGGTTGAGTTCCTTTGACTTTTAGTTTTGGTTTCAAAAAGTGTCACTTTTGCCCCCCCCCCTTTGCAAAAGAAAAGTATTTAATAATCATTTTGATTGGAGGACTCCTTTCCCTCCAAAATTTCCGTTGAAACCTCATGAATGGCAAAATCGCCGAAAATCGCGATTTTGGCGGCAAATAACAGCCAAACAGTTTGCCAGAGGCTCATAATGCATAAGTAAAGAAATTTCTGCCTCAAAAAGTTAAACATTATTGAAGAAGTGTCCTAAGTCGCTAAATCGACTCCGTCATCCCCTAAAGGAGCAAAAAACCGAAATTTTTTGAAAAATTGTCAAAAATTGTGCCTTTGGCAGTGCGTATCAGCCAAACAGTTTACCTGTGGCGGATAATGCGTAAGTAAAGAAATGTCCGCCCCAAAAAGTTGTACAAACTTGCTTTTGTATGTCAATCCCAAAAAACAACTCCCTGCATGAGTTTTGGCCAAAAAACCGAAAATCGCTACTTTGTACAGTTGATAACCATAAAATCCGGCTTTTAGTCGGCCGCCTGTTAAAAGCTTTCTGGCCAGCCGACAAGCCTTAATGATATATCCCTGGAACCACCAGGGTATGTAGAATTTTGGTTAAGAAAAACATTTAGACCCTCTTATTGCAATTTTGTTGGTTATGGCGTGTCTTAAAGACCATAATCAACCTAAATTCTGAAATGTATGTATAAATCCGTCAAATTTTTAGGATTTACCAACATTTTTCAAATTGACATAAGTTTGTCAATTTTCAACCTTTTTTCACATTTTAAGTTGCTAAAATTATCTTCATTACCTAAGGTTTTTGTTTTTTGAAAAATTATTAATGAAAAATGGAATTTAAAGCATATTTTTTTTAATTTTAGATGAAATTTTGATTTTTTAAATTTTTTTTTGGGCCAGAAATGGCCGGAAACCGGTCAAAAGACCGGATTTTAACCATTTTTTCAACTCTAGGGGTCATATCCAGTGTTGAGGAATTCAGATCATACCTTAAAGCAAAAATCATCATTGGGGCGTACCCAGGAGGGGGCTTGATTTACAGATACCCCCTAAAAACCGGGAAACGGTTTTTTATAAAAATCCCGGCCAGTTTTGGCCGGATCCGGCTCAAATTTTGCATGGAGTCATCCTTTGGTATTCCCCACAGTTGATACTTGATCTGGCAAGATCCCAGAAAAGTGTGGTATATCTACCCCTCCCCCATTAATATGAGTAAAGTTTTTGGGTATAGTTCCTTTTGTAACATCGCACCTTATGGGGCGATTATTCGTATTTTTCACAGTAGCTTTTCTCCTATATAATTTCTAGCCCCTGCAGGGGGCTCTAACCCTGCGGGGTCAATTACCTAACCCTGTGGGACAATCACCTAACCAAATATAACCTAACCTAGCCTAACCTTATGGGGCGATGTTACGAAAGGAACTATTCCCAAGTTTTTAATGAGAAAATTGTCCTTTTCAGTTTAATTCACTTCTCAACCCTTACAGATCGGGCCCCAATTCCCACCTTAATAGATCGGGGGGGGGGGGGGGGGTGGGGGGAGGGCTCAAAGAGCCCCCCCTTCTATCTCGGCTCCTGGTACAGATAAAGACGTAAAATTTTTTTCTGGTGGTTCATGTGTATTTTTAGAGAAAATTACTTTTCTAGCCATAGCAGTCAGACCGCTCCTTAGCCGCTTTTTAGCGGCCAGCCGCTAAATTTTAAAACAGCTGTAGAGCGGCCAATTTTGCAGCTAGGATGACCAAATTTTAGGACGAACTTTTATTTTTCATAACAAAAAAATTACTTTTTCTGATCATCGCCGAAAAACGGCAAATAACGGAAACCGCCATTTTCGGCGGTTACGGCGGTAAAACGGCGATTGGCGGCGCAAATTAATATTTTTATCTGTTTATTATTGCTCAAGGATTTACCAAAAAAAAATATAGGTCTCTAGCTGTAATAGAAGCCACGATTTTCATGATATATGTCTGTAATAAAAGCCGGACAAAAATTGGTCATAAAGTCGGTCAGGGAGCGGTCAAACGGTCATAACACCACTTTTCTCAGATGGTCATTGATATCTAAGTATTCACCAAAAAAATTTTAGGTTTCTACCTTATACACAAAAGTCATAATTTAGAAATTAAGATTTATTTAGAATTTTTTCTAATTTTTTTTGCTACCCAACCGACTTTGACCGGACACCACGACCGACACAGGCCAGATATCCTAATAAAATCAACTCTTGCCGACGTATAATTACTAAACTTCAAAAGTCATGAAGTTACAGCTCTCCATCTTACCTACAAAAAAAATGAGATTGAAAAAACTAGAGGGGGGGGGGCTCTTTGAGCCCCCCCCCCCCCCCGATCTGTAAGGGTTAAAATACATTCAAATAGCTCCAAAAATAATCAGGTGCATCACTGATCAAGCCAAAACAAAAGTCTTACTTGTGTGGAATAACATGAGGCATCTTTTGTTTGATAATCCTGGCAGATTTTTTTCCTTTGGTCAGATCGGCTGTCAGCTGATTTATCTTTAACTCTAAATAAAAGATTTGATTAGACAATGTCAGAGCGGAACGAATTTTGCATATTAAAAACAGGTACACAAAGTTCTAAAAACTGTTCTCCCCCTCCTTGAAATAAAAACTTCAAGTAAAAAATCTTGATTGGTTGATTCAGACTTTTTGTGTCCAAACTTTTCAACAAACAATTCTTATCTAAAAAAAAGTGTAATTTCGTTTAATCAACATTGGGAGTTCTTTTTTTATAAAATTTGTTGTCCATTGTCTCAAATCAAAAGATCCTTGGACCAAGTAAATGAAAAAATTGTTAATAGTTAAGCGACCACTTACGAAGATTTGAGGGAAGAAAGAGCTTAAAACACTGGCAATGCAAGTTTGAGTCAAAATTTGCTTGCCAGTGGTAGATTTCAGTGGTATTAAAATTAAAATAACTTATCCAAGAAGTAACGGACAAACCCCTCAACACCAATCTACTAAAAAGCTAAAAAATCACCAATGATTAATTATGTTAACAATAGAAAGATACTTACCCTTACAAAGCCAGAAGTTTGGGTTCGTAAACGTTTTCCTTTCATCTCTTCTTCTCAAAGCTGCCAGAAGGTTATGCATGCTCACAAACAAGGGAATTTCAGGGTCTGTCAACACGCCGGACCACACGCTCTGCAAATATATTAATCATTTAATGGTCTTAATTATATGCTCTATACTCGGTAATCTCTTAAATATATGCCGGGCGTCCAAGGGATATCTACTAAATATCTGCTCTCTATTAGGTTCTCTACTAATTATCTACTTCCTATTTGGTTCTCTACTAAATCTCTATTAGGTTCTCTACTAAATATCTAATCTCTATTGAATATCTAATCTCTATTCGGTTCTCTACCTACTAAATATCAAGAACCTAAACCATGAATCTAGCTCCTTTTACCTTAAAAATAAATTGATTGATAAATTGTCCCAGAATGGCGTACTCATGTACTTGGAATGGTTCTCCAGACTCATAGAACTCAGAATCATCCAGAATTGTTACCAGATGAGACAGGGTATCACAGAAAAGAGTTAACATCTAAGAAGTACAAACATTATTTAATTAACAGTTTTGTTGTTATCAAATATTTTGAGGTGATGGATAATATATTTAGTTGGACTTTTAAAAAGAAGAATTACCGAAAAATGGACTATAAACAGACTTTTACTGAAGTAAATGTTTTTTTTGTCTGTACGCATGAAAAAAATGAGAAAACTAATCTACTTAACAAAACATGTTATGGCAATAAGTGTAAATATTTATCAATACACTTCAAATATTGTTACAAAATAAAGTCAAATTTTCCTCCTTTTACATTTCTGGAATCTCTATCATAAATTTTTTTCCAATCTTCACAAGATAAATATTTTTGGTAAGGAAAATATATGTAGAAAATGCCTATGTAAAGTCTCATTAAACTTTTGTGTTTATAAATCTATAGAATTTGAAGGTCAAATATTAAAAAACCGCCACACTTTATAATATATTTGTCATGTTAAGAATTAGGTTAATTTTGAACCTAGCAAGACTTTTTTTGTTTTGGCTTGTAAAAGAGCAAATACTTTCCCCCATCACGCTCAACCTACACAAACCTTGTGCACAGCTTTTATACCTGAAATTCCGGACTATTGGCATTCTTGTTGATATTAAGTAGGTCCAGGAATGACTTCAACCCACAGTTGGGTCCCAGGCTGTTGAGAAATAACCATAATGGCTTCAACAAAATATCTCCATAACATAATCCTATAATTTCAGTTGCTTGTTAATAGGCTCGTAAAGTTAATACAGGCAACATTTGGAAACTGAGCCGTTCTTTTCCATTCAAGCCTCAGCTTTAATTATTAGCTTTACTTTTTAAAACCATTGAATTTTTTTATGTGATTCAAACTTTATGCTCACAACTAACTTTATCCTAAAGCGGCGCTTCTATCCATTATACATTACAGTTTGTTTATAAGTAAGAGCCTTTTTTTTGCAGGGGGGGAGGTTATTTGTCTTCCAGTTATAAATATGCCATTGCCATATATCTTGAGACGTTTGAAAGTAAACAGGTTTTCAAATTAATCTAATTTTTCTTTCAACAAGTATCTTACATATATTGTTAAATTAATACTTGCAAAACCTATACATTAACTTAAACTAGTCAAAAGCTAACTAGTTGTTATGAATTATGAAGGTTTAGCCAACTTAACTTGCCTGTCAGTATTTCTAATCTCAACTGCGACAACGTTCTGACAGCAGTTTCATACATGGCACATACAAAGGATATTTTAGTACAGTCAGGATTACCCAGCTTGTTTGCTACGCCCACAGAACTGAAAATAATAATATTAAAATTATAAGTCATTGAATATTTAAACTAAAAACTATATATTTGTAATTTGTATATATATATTCCAACATGGATCCAAATTTCTGAAAGAGGAAAAACATATTTAGTATGGTTTTAAAGAAATTGTCAATGAAAGAAATAGAAGCAATGGAATCGTATAAGATTCAGTTCCTTCTCCTTGTTGCTTGTTCCTTGGTATGTTTGATACAAAAATATCTCAGAATGGAAAAATACAGGTTAACAGAATAGGAGAAATCCTTTTAAAAGAACGTAAGCTTTAAACTAATGTATAACTTATTGATGTATAAATCTGACCTATGATTAATAAGAACTTGAGTGTTGGCATATGTTGACTTGGTTTTCTCAATGGCCTGCTTTACAAGCTTCTTAGCAGTATTTTCTTCTTCTGGTGAGGGAGTGGGCAATGGAGATGGTGGGGTCATATTCTTAGTACACTCCTTAATTTCAATATCTTAATTATATCCTAGTAGAAACCCAATAGAAAGCATTTATTTTTAGTAAAGAACCTACTAGAAAGCATGAAATAAAACCTAATTAAGAGAATAAAATAAAATAAAATAGAGAGCAGATATTTAGTAGAGTACCTAATAGAAAGCAGATATTTAGTAGAAAAACTAATAGATATCAGATATTTAGTACTAGCAAAGAGCAGATATTAAGTAGAGTACCTAATAGAGAACAGATATTTAGAAGAGTACCTAATAGAAAGCAGATAGTTAGTAGAGAACCTTATAGAGAGCAGATATTTAGTAGAGTATCAAATAGAAGGTAGTTATTTAGAAAAGAACCTAAAAGAGAGCGGACATTTAGTAGAGTAACTAATAGAGAGAAGGTAAATAGAACTGAACTATCAGAAAAATCTATAATGAGCATAATACCTTAAAATATAGAAAGTGCTAACTGTCAGTGTATAAAACAAATAGAGAAAAAATAAATAGCTTAGAACTAAATCTGAGAACCTAAATTGACAAATAGATTACCTGCAAATGATGGGTAACAAGTTTGACCGCCTCCGGCTGCCACAATTTGGATATTTGTTGCTTTACCAATGGAATTGTAGCCTGCAGATGTTTGTCCAATGATACTGAAAACCAACCTAAACAATATTTTTGATAGCTTTTAAATCTAGCCTAATTAGAAAGTTGATTAAAAGAAATACATCAAAAACGTTTGGCACTTATATCAAATTTGAAACTTTTAGAAGGGAAGACAATTTCAGTGTGGCCACAACCAAAAAAATACTGATACTGAAGAAAAAAAAGGAAATACTGAAAATACTGAATCCTAAAATAAGAAAAAATACTGAAATACTGAACAAAAAAATACAAATACTGAATAAGTATTTTTTTTATATGATTCCTCATTTCAAAATTTCATATCATCATAGCTTTGTTATTAGTGGGATATTTTAAAGATCTTTTAATTTTGCCTCTTAGATTTTCTTGCACTAATTAAGCAGAAAATGACTGATAAATATTTTAAATGATTACAAAACTTAAATACTTTTTAGTTGAGTTAAGAGCATAGACGTCCAACCTTTTTTTATGGGGGGGGGGGGGAAATTTTTTTAAGGGGGGGATAATTCGCTTTTAGAGGGGGTAAAATGGCAAATTTTTTTTTACCCCCCCCCCAAAATTTTTACCCCGGGGGTAAAATTTGTTTTTTTTTGGGGGGGGGGGGGGGGTAATTACCCCCCATGAAATCTGTTGGCAGTGGTAAATTTTGTTTACCCCCCCCCCCAAAATTTACCCCCAGGGTAAAATTTTTGGAGGGGTAATTTAAATTTTATTAAATTTTTAGTATTAAAAATGCGCGCGAAGTGCGCAAAAATTTTCTTTGTTAAGAGATTTTTTATTTTTGGGGGGGGTATTTACCCCCCCAAAATTGTTTAGGGGGATGTAAATACCCCCTCCTAAATGGTTGGGGGTGCCGTAGGCACCCCTCAGGGTAGGGGTAAATTATGAATGGGGGGGGGGGGGGGTAAAATGAAAAAAATTTTGGGGGGGGTAATCGCCACTTTACCCCCCCCCCCTTGTACGTCTATGGTTAAGAGCATGCTAAAAAACTTTACCTTCAATAATCACGCAAAGTACTCACCTTATATTATTCATTCTATTAATAGACAAAAAAAATACTGTATAAAAGCATCTCAAATATCTAAAAAAATTATATTTGAGATGAAATTGAAAAAAAAATGTATATTACCATAAAAAAAAAAAATTAATGTACAAAGTTATAGGGTAATTCAAAGGAAAGTAAAGTAAGGCGCGAAGCGCCAAAAAAAATCTGACATCAACTACTTAAATAAACATCGTATTTAAGCAAATTTTTTTGGAATTTAAGAAATAATGAAAATACTGAATCATGAAAATTTCCAAAAACTGAAAAATACTGAATAAAATTTTCAAATACTGAATATTCAGTTTTTACTGAAAATACTGAAGCCCCAATTTCCAAATACTGAAGAATACTGAAGATTTTCAGTATACTGAAGAATATGGCCACGCTGCAATTTTCACAATATCCCATTGTTTCACAACATAGCTTAAAATAAACATAGGTCTACTGGTTATCAGATGGATAATTAACTTTGTATTTTAGATTACCTAAAACTGGATGCCAATGGCTAAGATTAGATTGCTTGGCGGTCACATATTTTGCACATGACTCTAGCAGACGGGTCAACACAAGCACAAGATCTAGAAATTTAATTCATTGTTACAAAAAATTACCTACATCTTTGTCATTTTGGCTGCGGATTTAGGAAACTAAGCATATGTCTACACTAAATTTTTACTTTTAAAAGCTATAATTTTCAGTTAGCTTCCTAATACTACTCCTTTTCTGTATAATAAAATAATACCTTCCTCCCCCCCCCCCCCCTTCAAGATTAAAACAGCTATAAAGCGCTAATTCCTAATATATATATATGTATCATTGTATACATTTTGATTCAGGAAAGATTTTAGGTTATTTTGGGGGAACAGATGACTGGAAAATTCCTCTTATTTTTTATTATATTCATAACAAAAAAAAAATGTTGATGTAGTAAATACCTAAAAGATAATGATGGATACTATTGGTGTCCTCTAGTTGTATCAAGTTGATCAGGTTACCAGCAAGACACAGAGCATAAGATCCTACATATTTATTTGATCATTAAGATCCTGGAAATAACAAGAAAAATTTAATTTTTTTATAAATCAATTGATAAGCATATTCATTCACTTTACTTAACTACCCCAAGTTTACATTCAATTCGAGAGAAATTGTTTTACTTATTTAAAATTAAAACAAATTTACTTTTGGTTGCTGCATTTCTTTTGGTCGGAATTACCTATCTATGTCATTTTACCTACGGAATAAAATAAATCCTAAATATACCTTCTAGAGCGTTGAAATGTATTTTTAGCTGTTGTTCCTGAGCTAATAGTTTGATACTGAGACTTAGAATTTGATGAGTTTTCAGCTGGGTCACAAAGTCGGGACACTGGGCGATCAACTAAACAAAGTATAGGAGGTTTAAAAGTTAGATCTATAAAATATTTAGAAACTGCTCTAGATCAATTTGTTACTCCTTATACAGCAGAATTTAGATATGTGCAATATTCTATCCTTATAATAAAGTAACAGGATGTCTAATAATAACATTACCTGGTGAACTAAAGCAGGAACACAAAGGATATGGAAGATATAAAGAGATATAAGCTTGTTACTAAAGTAGGAATAATAATAATAATAATATTACCTGATGAACTAAAGCAGGAACACACAGGATATTGAGGATATAAAGAGATATAAGCTTGTTACTAAAGTAGGAATAATAATAATAATAATATTACCTGATGAACTAAAGCAGGAACACACAGGATATTGAGGATATAAAGAGATATAAGCTTGTTACTAAAGTAGGAATAATAATAATAATAATATTACCTGATGAACTAAAGCAGGAACACACAGGATATTGAGGATATAAAGAGATATAAACTTTTTACTAAAGTAGGAATAATAATAATAATAATATTACCTGATGAACTAAAGCAGGAACACACAGGATATTGAGGATATAAAGAGATATAAGCTTGTTACTAAAGTAGGAATAATAATAATAATAATATTACCTGATGAACTAAAGCAGGAACACACAGGATATTGAGGATATAAAGAGATATAAACTTTTTACTAAAGTAGGAATAATAATAATAATAATAATATTACCTGATGAACTAAAGCAGGAACACACAGGATATTGAGGATATAAAGAGATATAAGCTTGTTACTGAAGTTGGAATAAATCAAAGGTCTCAAACACAAGTTGTTTATTGCACTGAAAAAGGGACATAATTTTTAATCATAAACCACATCCATATATTGCACTAAATGGTTTATTGAGATCATTAATTTTATATCTAAGTATCCTATGTAATATTACCACATTAATTACTAAAAATCTTTTTTTGTATCGTAATAACACTTCAAAAGTTAATAATCTAACAGATAAGAACTTCTTTAAGGACATAATTAGTATATAATTTTGTACTAGTGTAAACTCAGATTTTGCTTTCAGAATAAATTTTCCAGTATGGCTCCGAAACCTATTATTATCTGCTGGATTAAAACCGGTTTTCAGCCACACTAAAAATAATATAAAGCCTTGTATTACAGATAACAGGGCTAAAAAACTGGTTTTAATATTATAAATTTTTCAATTTAATATCCGCGGATAGTTGTCTACAATACGATGCGAATAATAAAAGGAGATATGGTAAAAAACCTAAATTAACCTGAAGTGAAAAGGAACTAAAAATACCTATTTTATTAAATCTAATACTGGGGTGAAAAAGGATGAAAGGTAACTTTTAAAATAAAATATTTTATAATGAGTACATAGGTACTCAGTTTATTTAAGTGAAACTGTGTAATACCTATTTTTGTAACAAAAAGATAAAATAACATTATACAAGTGCTTTAAGAAATGATATAATAATAAGAATCATAATGAGTTAAAAAATCAAAAATACCTTACAGTTCCTACCAATCAACTGCTGTGCCTCCTGGCTTAAATTTAAAAAAACCCAACCTTGTTGCTTGAATAAAAAATGAACTCAAACATTCTAACAAAAATGGCTACTTTATAAAATGATGTGATCCCTTGTGGGTGGATTTATCGTTTCTACTAATATTTCATTTATAGTCTAATAGTCCAAAAACCACATGCTAAATTATGCCTGACATATTTACTGCTCATTATACTTAAAGAATGTCAACAGTTGAGAGTTTAAAGTATTAGAACAAAAAGCAAAAAATTTGAAGATTTGTTATGTTGTGAATAAACAATGCTTTTGTTTATTTTGTCTTCAGCTGTATAGAATAGATTTAAGAAATATTCTATTCTAGCAATTAAATTAATATTTCTTTTAAATACTTGAAACATTTTGTTTTTAAACTGTTGGAATCCTAAAAATATACTGTATTTAGGTTCAGGCGTACTTATAAAGTATTATAAATCTAACCTTAAAGAAGTTTTCTTTAAAGTAACAGTAGAGGTCGCTATACCGTTGAGGAGAAGAATTTTCATATCGGAAAACATTCCTAAAATGAATGAACAGGTTTAATTAGAAACTAATATCATGGGGGGAAGAAGTGGATTTTAAAACACCTTTAGGGTGTCTGTCTACATATATTATCTATCTTCTTTGTTAGCTTAAAAACGTTAGTACTTTTATAACCAAAATCTTTATTATTCATGCAAGAAATTAGACCAAAAAGCATTAGAAAATGGCTATGATGTGGTATTAAGTTTACATGAATGTGCTTTTATGATACGATCGTCATAATAGTATAAGTTGCCAAATATTCTATTATGAAAAGAAGTCAGGGTCTTAACCACTGCACTGAGTAAGTTTTCCATATAAGGTAAGGTACACATAGGTCCCAGAATTAAGTCTAATTCCTTTTTTTATTGAAGTCTTTAGAAGCAATCTCTCCCCTTGTTGTTTTAGGACGCAACCACTAAAAATGGAAGGAAAATGCACAGAAAGATTTATTTTGTGGAAAATAGGAATACTTAATTCTTAATACATTTATTTTCTTTGGTTTCCTAATACTTTCCCAGGAAGAACACGTGAGGGTGAAATAAAGAAATTTTTGTAAGGAAAATTAATTTTGTATTTTTGTAATTTGTTTTCACTCGCAGGGATTTTTCAATATGCCTCGAATTCGATTCATAACAACTGGATTATTACCGGACCGGACTGGTTCTGAGTTGAACAATACTAAAAATTCTCGTTAAAAATAAAATAAACTTAATTTTAACTTTTTATTTTACTATCCGCGGAAAACTTTCTAGAAAAAAGATGCGATACATATAGGTATTATTACTGATAAACTGTATAAATAAGCAAGGACTTTATTATAATTTTTTTTCAAAGTTCTCAGTCTACAATTATCAGCATTTTTGGACCAAAATATTGCAGCTAAATGACAAAAATTTAGTCACAATCGCCTAATTTTCGTTCAGTCGACGCTAGATGCCAATCCATAGTATTTCTTAATGTGTGGTCCAATTCTTTGCAATTAAACAAATAGAAAAACCTTTTCGATCATTTCAATTATTTTTGGAAGAATATTAATACCATAACATTGATGATGAAATAAATTTAAAATAATTTAAATAATTTTGATATTTAAAAGTTGTAAGGTTGCACACTGACCTATATGATTTCATTGTAGCTAGGCAGAGGTCTTTATCACAAAGAATTTGGCGATATCCTCTTAGAAATTTTTTTTCAGTTTGGAAAATTTTGGTACCCCCCCCCCTCTCTCCACAAAACTATGACTTTGACCGAGAACGATAATTTTTAAAAAATTAGGTTAGGTAATAGGCTAGGGAGCCGAGCGCTGCAGCTAGGCAGTATATTGAATTATATAACCTTTAAGTTATTTAAGAATTAAAACTATCGGTGCTTTTCCTCAAAGTGCCTAACGAGCACAGAAATTCCACACGCCCCTTATTTTTAAAATAAATTGAAAAAGTCTTCCAAATGCCTAACCCCTTGGGTGCCATAACTCTATCCTTACCTAAATATAAAATACTAAAACACGAAAAACCTACACCCACCCCTTACTTCTAATTTCAATAGGGTGGGGGTTGTCTTTGCTCGCTTGGTACTTTGGGTGAACCTGCCCAATAAATTATCTTACCATTATCAACAAGATGAGTTGTGATATTATGAGTGATAATGATGAAAGGCTGGGCCAGGGTCGCCAGAGATTTCTTCTTGAGAAGGGCCCAGGTAGATGATGAGGTAAATGTTATCAGAGCTAATGAATAAAATGCCACCTGAAAACAAATTACATCCATGTGACTATCATTGTTAGGAAATTAACAATACTTTGCAATCAGAAATCACAATTCAATAAAGTTTCAAATTTTAGGACCAACAAATAAGATAACGTAGTTACAAAACATTGGGTACCAGTGTAATTTTTAATCCAGTGTCCCATCCTTCCATGTATACTTTCTACATTAATCTTATCTGGTATCTTTCCTCTTAACCATCGAAAAGGTTAATATGATAATTAACAGTACTATTTTAGTTTATAATATAGCCAATTTAGGTTTTTGTAGCTTACTTTTCAACTTTTTAGAACCCTAGCAATATTTTCAAAATTTAAAAATCCTTTAAAAATAATTAGGTAGGTAGGTATTTTATAAATTTAAAAATAACTTCAATATTATTCTGATGTATTATTTTCTTAAAAAAAAAGAAATTAGGTATCATTTAGACAATTGAATTTAAAGCATATACTCCCCTCTTTCAAATTCAATACATTGTTATACTTACATGTTTATTGATAGCCCTAATGGCTTTACAAGTGTCTCAGCCTACTCAATGACTACTTAGGTCAAAACCCTAAGAAACTATTGTATTAATCAATCAATCAATCAATAACTTACATGTTTATTGAAGGTAGATGAATTTGAGGACAAAGCAGCCAACAAATGACTGCAGGTGCTGCACAAATCTTTTATTAATTGAATCCAAGATTTTGTATACTCCTGTACGTTTCAATAGGCATATTTTATAAATATTTTTAAAATAAAGGTAGCATTTTTTAGGGATCTAAAGGGATAAGACAATGACTGATAAATTGGTGTAGATACCCAATGATAAAACACAAAATTACCACTTCTGTAGTTCGAACATTCAACTTAATAAGCCAACCAATCAAAATTCAGTAAAAGCCCACAAAGGTTGTTAAGCCAACGAATAAGAATATCGTTATTATAAAACTTTAAGGACTAGTACAATAAACCAATGTCCCCTCACTAAATCCCTGGCATTTTTACATCATGGGGTAGGTACATCCATAGTTAAAAATGTTTAGGCACAAGATTTAATCTACAACTAAGATTTAGTTCAAACGGCAAAAAAAATTCTATCAATCTTTAAAGATGTATGTTCAATTGTAAACATTAAAACTAAAATTAAAAGTTAAGGGTTGACTTCCCCCACCCGCTATTCCATCAAATGTCCCTAGAGGCCTCTAGGGTTGTAGCCGTTAGTGCTAAATAAAAGGACAAAGATAATCATGGTTTTAAACGCAATCTACCTACCATGTTTTTCAAAAGATAAAATAAGCCTAATTTTCCTTGTTAAGGAACACACCAATAAAGCTGACTTTAGGGGATTCAAGTTGAACAGACGCAACTATGTATTTCATTAATATTTCAAATCTAGTTTCTTCTTTCCTAAACAAGATTAATAATATTAATGGGAAGGATAAAATAAAGTCGCATATTTTGATGGTAAAAATAAGCATCTATGAACTTGATAAATAATAGACATTAAACCTTGTGCCAAAAAGTACGAACAAGAAAAAAAACAATATATGCAAATTGAAGCGAGGAAAATCTTAACATAAAGAAGATCCAACGTTTCCTATTCTGGACAGACAGAAGATTTGCATTGGTAATGGAGAGGAGATATTCTAATAAGATATTTCTCCAATAATATTTTACTCAACACTAAAGCGTAATAGACAAGCGAACGGAAGGTAAAAACGGAAAACAAACCCTAATTATAGAGTAGCTGCGGTAATCAAAACACAACTTTACTTACTTTGCATTGAAAAATTTGACAAATAGTTTTGCTATTTTATAAACTTCTACAGGAGGTTGGGTCACTTTTCCATCCTCACAAAAGGATACAAACGAATCATCAAACCTTAATCACAATTCTCTTAGTAGGTATAACCAGAATAATTATTTATTGTATTTTCGTAATTGTATAGTAAGTTATGCTGGAATAGGCATTTTTTAATATTCTGCCTATGTTTGATCACATTGCAAAACTTGAAATTTCTCTCTCCCTTCGGGAAATAAGAAGGTAGAAATAACAACTTTTCATGTGATCATATATACAGAATAATCTTGAAACCTATTCCCTTATATGCACCATATTACTGAAATTCGTGTTTTGAGTGAAAAAGCACGAATTATATAAAAGAATCACTGTTATGTATTCATTATCGATTAAAATAGCTAAGGTATTAAAAAGAATTTTTCTTTTGGACGATGAAAAAGTTAGCTATGAACTATCTCTGAAAACTTTAAAATAAATTACTTACTTTTCAATGATTAATTTCTTAACGCTGACCCTAGCAAGCCAGGCTCTGACAATTGTTTGGATTTTGATGGCGTTTCCTTGACGTGTCTTCTCCAACTGTCTTTCTTCTCTACATTTCAATAATACATTAGTAGAATAGTCGCACCTAAAGGGAATATGAACAAACGAGAGCAAGTGATGTTAAGCACTTTAGTGGTATTAGTCGTAGTTTTAGTTTATATACTTAGATTTGTACATTTACATTTTAAATCAATTGCTGATGTTTTACCGTGTTATCTTATTTTGAACTTTTAACTCGACAAAACATTTATTGTTATTTGGTAAAAATTGCTTAACATTTCAAAGTTTCTTCACAGTAAATGCTTTTTAAGTAAGTTGATATTTCTAAATAAACACAAACCTATTTTATTCACACAAAAAATCACTGCTGGAAACTGCTTGAATTAACTTGCTTTCTTTTGTGCATAATCCCCTCCAAGTAAAATAGATAAAAAAATATACAAACCTTGCCGCTTTTGTTTTCTCCAAAAAGTCATCTTTGTTGTTCTTTTTCTGCATATTCTAAATAAAACAAAACTTTCTACGTCTATAGAGTAGCTGCGATATCAAAGGAGGTTTAATTTTGATATTTTATGGCAGATTTGAGTTTGATAATGAACTCATTTTAAAACTTATATTTTTAAAAAAAAATATTACCTGACAAACACCTAAAATCAATTTCTTAATATTTTCAAACACATTTTGAGTTATTTCTGAAAGTATTTTGTTATCACACATGATGATAATGTTACATATAAAATTAATTATGCAAATGCTAAGGGAGAATATTTTGGTGAGTACAGAGTGTCTAGGTAAAAATCTGCTGTACATATCATCACTTCCGCACATGAAACACAGAACCGCATATTATTACAACAGTACAAACTTCCCAAACATATTTACTTGCTATTGTGTTAAATCCAGGGCTCGGCGACGCGGAATCTTAAACCCATTTGTATGCTTGTTTTTTTTTTAAAAGAGCTTTTGCCATATTTAGATCAGGTTAGACTTTCAGCTGATTTTTTTAATATTAAAAAGGTGATTTCCTAGAGGCTTTCAGGCGGCTGGTTAAAAACACTATACGTAAGTGATAATATGTACACCATTAAAAATTAAAACGAAGGGAGAGGTATTATGAAGAAAAAAGTACATGGTAACCAGTGTGAAAAAGAAATAAGAAAACATGAAAAAAAGTGAACTATTTTAAAAGAAAGGGAATATGGAATGGCGCAATGAAAATCTAATAATTTACGGAAAACATCCCCCTCCAAAGCTAAAAATTTACTTAGAAACTTTTGACCTTATTTAAATCATTATTAATCTTTTTTTATTTATCAACTTGTTGCTTTTTTTTCTCTTCAGAATACCTATTTCTTCCTAGTATTAGTAAAGGTATATTATTGTATATTTCTTTTAAAAATCCTCTAACTTTTCAATAAACTACAGACATCTTCAAAATTATTCCCTATCGCATTCCAATATATATGTAAAGCAAAACAACAAAAAACTGAGAATTTTTATTTATTTTACTGTAAAAATTAAAGGATTTTCAATTGGTATAAAGTTAAAAAGGAATGATTTAGTAGGTAACCACATTTGAGTAATTATTATTAGTAAAACATTGGATTCTAGCAATCTAAAAAAATATTAATTGTAATCTTAAAATATTTAAACGGTAAACTTAAATAGGTAGTTTTCTATGTTCAGTTGTAGTAATTAACAGTTATTTGTCTGAAAATATAACGACTATTAGAATTAATTGGGGCGATGCGAATATGCCACTTCATAAAAGCAAACTACCTTAATCAATCCCAAGACTGTAAATATAATTTTGCTGCGTTTCTTTTAGTTTTAGTGGTACATATCCGCTCCCCTCCATTTGAATAAATTTTTTTTGTTAAAAAATTCCCTTGTATGAATCTTTTTAATCAAGTCAGAAATACGAATAGAGGTTATTTAGGCTGCTAGTGTTCAAAAAGATGAATAGGAAAAGCAGACAAAACAAGGTATAAAATCAATTACAAAGTTAGACTCAATAAAGCAGAATGTTAAACGTAAATAAATGATCAATTTTTCTCTAGCCGGACGCGCCCTATATTGCCGGGTACAACAATATGCAGTGCATGTAAGTCTCAGCTGTTTGGCCGCTAGCAGTCTAAAAGTAGTCAACAAAGTATAGACCTTCCTTATTATTTTAGACTTGAGCCTAAATTTGATAACAACTCTGTTACACAAAATTATGCAAATTTTTTAATTAATCACAACAAAAAGAAATCAAAATATAACAAAACTGACATAAGCAGAAGTTGGTACAATATATAATGGGCAGAAAAAAACCCTGCGAATCAAGTAATATCATTTATGAATTAATAATTTGGTATATCAAAGCAAAAAATGACTTGAGCAAAAAAATTTAAGAAAATACATTTTAAGAGATATTTAACATTTTTTTAAATATCTCCTTTAAATACCTAGTACCCTAAAAAATAAAAATTCTTATGTTTTGTCTTAATAAGGCGAATTTTAGAACATAAATATTTTTGTTTCTTTTTACTTATAACAAACTCTCTAATTTAATATTAGTTATACTAAAGGTAACTAATCAAAAAATAATTAAGATTGTTTTAACATTTAGAAAATAAGATGTAAACTTTTAAAGGATTAATTGACTAAAAGACAAATAAGTAATCTTCAACCAAAGGCAGATTGTAACATAATAAAATTTTAGTGTTGATTATTTTATCGTTCATTAGCCTATACCTCCTTTAAATTCTATAGAGTAGAGAAATATTATCATATAATAAATCTATGAACTATTTAGATAAATCTATACATAGCTACTTAGTTTCAAAGGGGTTTAAGAATATGGTATATTTGTAAGTAACAAAAAGACTATAAGATATTTTTAATTGAAAAGTATCATAAAAGTAGAATTTGGAGGTTTAAATTTACAAAATTCTTAAACCCTTTAGTGAAATAGATTAAGTTGAGAGGAAGAGAGAGGACAATGAATTATTATAAATTAGTCTTCCCCCAAAACTAATTTCTGTATTTAGTGTCCTAAATCTATTGAAGTGGTGGGGGAGGGGGGGGGGGGGGGGTGAAAAAGGACAATAGAAAATGAAATAATATTACAACTTCTCTCCCAATAATTATATCTAACAAAAAGGACATTGGAGGAAGATTAATTTACAGACAATTGTCCTATCACAGTATCCTCAGATTTATCAGTATTTGTGGAGCTAAATGTAAGTAGAATAAGTTCTGGTTCTAGAGCTGGCCGTATGGTCATCCTCAAGGGCCACCAGTAGCGCAGTAATACTAGTGTTGCCGCGCTCCTTGGACACCCAGATATTCTCACTCTCACCATCCTCCTTACCACCAATCTGAATATTTGTATAGTTGCTACGCTTAAAGAAAAAAGATGACAAAAAGGTGGTAATTGGCTAAAATTGATTGTTCTATAAATAAATTTTCCTCTTTATAAAATTTATGTACTTTAGACTTAAGTAAAGTGTTCGATAGGCTTTTAAACATTTTATTTGTATGAAGTGGTACCTACGCTTATTGGAAAAGTTCTTTTTAAATTTTACTCGTGGCTTCGGCTCTAGCCTCTAGGGGCTTCGCCCTTTGAAGAGAAAAAAATAAATAGGAAAAGGACTATCTATTACTTACTAGTGGTTTCGTTATTAACCTCTAACGTTTACCAAGATCTCAAAGACAGACAGACGGACGGACAAACATCGTTCTACTTTATATTCTAGTTTAAAAACACAAAATCAGGATTATTACCTTGTAAGAGCCAGGTTCTAATTCCAGCAAGAGTGCAGATTTCGCATTATACACGTTTCCTTCTGGACATCCCTAAAATATATTTATATTGAACAACCCTAATTGATAAACATTTCTCCATTAAATAACCTATTTATAGGCATTTTCTGGATATACCTCGAAATATGTTAAATATTTCGGATATAGTTGGTTTGGTAACACCGCCCCCTATGGCTCTTTCTTCGGTTTGATTTTAGAGTGCCACTATTGGAGCTAGGATTGAGATTTCGTCTGGACTTCCCTCTCACTAAGGCATCTGACTATAATTTATATACTAGCTTGGTAATCTCAAGTACACTAGCACTCAGGTGAGATCTGGTAGAGGGCACTATAGTGTTGGTACCACTAGATCTTGGCTCAGGGAGACTGTATAATGGTCACCTTTAAGGTAAGTTTGTATGAGTCAGATGCCTTAGTGAGAGGGTTATCAAGACTAGGAGTCGATATATCAATCCTAGCTCCTATAGTGGAACTCTTAAGTCAAACCAAAGAAGGAGCGATAAGGGGCGGTGTTACCAAACCAACTATACCTAGCCAATAATACTTTTAAGATATGTTTTGGTAGAAAGTGTTCTCAGGGGTAGAAGTTAGTCACAAAAGTAAGAAGGCATATTTTTTCTATAGATTACGTGGATATTGTTAGAGATTCTCGCATACCCTGATTGGCCAATATCTAGCAAACTAAATTGACGAAACTTTTTTGGTCATAATATCCACGTATTATTAAAACCTAGGTATTTAAGTACAAAAGTACATTGTTGTAGAATTTAAACATTAAGCGAGTGCCCTAACAACTAACCTAATAAATTCATCTAATCTACCATAATTAAAAAGATTCCTATGACATGGTCGGTCAGCTAAGCATACCTTTGGTTTGAAAGTTCTGCGTGGTGAATACTGAGGAGCACTAGCTTCAGAAACATCAGGAGAGAAGCGCAGCAATGGTACGTCACTATCGTCCTCCTAATTATCAACAAAGATGTCCAGTGGTTGCTTACAAAATTTGATTTTAAACTTACCTAATATAGTAATTTCTCTATATTTTTTTAATTTAATGCATATACTTTGAATATGTACTAGATACAATTTTTATTTCTTACAAAACAGTTTTATAATATCAAGACTTAAGTTGAAGATCTACTCTTGAGCAGGGATCTAAAGGATAAGACAATGGCCAATAAATTAATTACGATACAAAAAAATACCCCTTCTATATATTACAAATAGTGGATGAGCAAATTCAACAAATTGAAAGTGCCCAAAGTTGTTAAGTCAATTGGACAAGAAAACATTAATATAAAGCTTTGGGGACTAATGTAATAAACAGCCCAATGTCCCCTAGCTCTCTCTCTGACTATTGAGGAATATGCAACTTTAAGATGTGGATTATTATCAAGAAATCAGAACTTGATCATTATTTGTTACATAGTTGTGTCAATATTTTTCAAATGAAAAACTAATGTTACATTCTTAAAGTTTATTCAATATTCACCTTTGATTTTTCTTTCTCTAAAGTTCTCTGTAATCCAAGCTCTCTTACTGTTAATAATTTCATCCCAGCATCCAACATTGGCCTAAAATATTGCCTATTATTATCCCGAAAACGGCTAAATTCTCCAGCTATGGCGACAAAATTAATATCAAATTCTTCTTTTCCCTGCAAATTTAAGAACTGACATTGGGTAAGTGCTACCTAAGTTCCATTAAAACTTGCACACTATTCCTTTACAGTTCCATAGTATACCTCAATAAAATTATCCATTGTGTAGATTCAAATTATTGGTTGAAAAGTTTGAACACTACTGTATTTAAAACAACATATTTTAATAGAAATACCCAAAGTTTCTGCTTCACAGAACAGGAATTTGATGGGTATAAATTATAAAACTTGGGTACTATGTATAAAACACAATCCAATGTGCACCTCTCTCCCTGCTTTATCCATACCTCGAAAATGAGCTTTCCTATAATTTTTATAAATGTAGAACTTTCATAAACGTACAGATTATGAATAAAATTACGCTCGTGGATTTAATTATTACAATACTTAATTAGTGTAAAGGGATAGTTTCACGAAATGCATTTGAACTTAATTTAGTGAACCGCATGTTTTTTGCTAGTTAATGGGTTAAATAATATTTATATGGCATATATTTGAAAGAATTTCAATTTTCTACCACGTAGTTTTGAAAATATCAAGACTTAAAAATCGACTTTTTGTGATATATGCAATTTAAAAAGGCGATTTTCAAGTCTTGATATTTTATAAACTACGTGGTTGAAAATTGAATTTCTTTCAATTATATGCCATATAAATGCAGTTTAACCAAGTAACCAGGAAAAAATATGCGGTTCACTAAATTAAGTTCAAATGCATTTCGTGAAACTACCCCTTAAAATATTTTAATTAACCAAACAAAGGAACAAGATGTTAATTATGATTAACTTTTGACGTTAATTTGATATAAAGAAGTAAATTATTAATGAAATAGTTTATTTAAGCGGCTACGCCCCTAGAGCCCTCTGAGGGCCCTTAAGGTTAGAGGGGGAGATTGACCCTCCTCCACAATTAGAATTATAGTTTTAAAAAGAATAATTTTTCGCACCCTTGTACAAAGGTAAGTCTAATTAGTCATACAGTCGATATATTAAACTTTTTTAGTTTTTTTTCGTAACTCATATCAATAATAAAATATCTTTTTTATTAGCTTATTGAATCAATCTAATTTATTATTTTAATTTCATATAACTTCCAAAAAAACCGTCTTTCATTAGGTATTCCAAAAACTTGCCTGATATTGCCAATAGAAGTACCATGATAGGCAAGATGCCACGCCTCTTTGGTTACTCCACCCTCTTCATTGCCACCGTCTACGCCTCCTAAAATTAGGGATATTATTTACTAAGTATATTTGCGATTACTTTTATTTAATGAAATCTTCCAATTTTTAACATTTACAAAACGGCCTGCTTTATTGCATGAAGATCCATGACAATCTATATTATAGGAAATAAACGTCTATAAATGAGCTCGAGTCTTCCAATGGTAAAGTGTTTAAAACTCATAGTTCTCCAATAATCCTCATTAAACTCTCATTGACCAAAGCGATAAGACCTTTATTCTATTTGTTTATGAAATGAATTAAGTTTTTCACTTCATGTAGATATTTAAATTTCATTGAAGTATTTAATCCTTTTTTCATAAATAAAAAATATACGTTCATAATAGAGTAAATCTAAGAAAACTGTATTTAAAAAGAATTCAATTGTGGCGACACTTCCTTTGTGTTAAAATATTAAAACTAAAATTTTAATCATATTAACCCTTTGGTGATGGTAACGTGAAAAAAAATATAATTGAAAAAATATTTTTAAAATCATTTCAATTATTAAACATTTACTTCTTTCTTTTAGATAGTAATGGCGGGGGGGGGGGGGATTGATTTATTGAGAAATAGATAAATAGATATGTACTTATAGAAAACTAGCCAATAGCGATATAGTTATATTGAGCCAACTCTAGTAATAAATATGCGTGGTTTATGTGGGAAGAGATGGGGGTGGGGGGGATGGTGGTGTGTGGGTGAGGGGTGATCTTTGCCTTCAAAAAGAGGGAATTGAAAGAAAAAACTCAAGACGCTAATTTTAGCCTACCAATTAAGAATCCGGAATCCGCTATTAAAAAACGGATTCTGGATCCGGAGTCCAAAATTGGCCCAAAAATTGGGCGGATTCCGGATCCCAGATTCCGGATCCGGATTGCCAACCCTATTACAAATTATAATATACATAAGCTAATTAAAATAACCCACCACCAACAGAATTCTCATGTGTCCCTAATACCTTTGCACATCTGTAATATTATTTCTTATTAAGGTGTAATCAATAGGTTCCATTTAATATGATAAAAGATACAATACGAAGGTAGGTATTGATATGAGTAAACTCAGGATAGAAATGATCAGGACGCATACCCAGAGCTTATAATAATATCCCTTAAAATCATATAGTTGTCTATCTAATATCTACGAATGAAAACAAAATAGTGAAAATAAAAACAGTGCTAACAGATATTTAAAGGAAAAATACAATGGCCGATAAATTAATGTACAGCCCCAATGATGATTCACAAAAATCAAAAATACCGCTTCTATAATTTACAATTAGTGGTTAAAATGTCTTGACACTTAACTTCATAAACAAACTAATCAAAATTTGGAGAAGTATCCAAAGTTGTTGAGACAATGAATAAGAAAATGTAAGAATAAAAAATTTTGAGAATTAGTGTAATAAACAGCCCAAAGTCCCCTTAATCCCTGCATAGAATTTTTTTACCTGTACCAGCATCGCCTCCAGATGACCGCAGGGGGAATAGAACCCAATTAATTGGCAAATCCAGGCTCTTTGGCGGATCACCGGCAGAGGCGTAGCCCGCGCTGCCCCGCAATTTATGGCAAGCTTCACAAAAACATACTCCATCACTTGTCTTTCCCTAATAACAAAAAATTTCAAACGTCGTTTTGAATTCTAAAAAATTGTGTTTAGTGAAAAATGTAAAAATAACTTACCTTATCAAAATAATAATTTGGTAAGCCCAGGGAATTCTTAAATTTTCTGCAAACATTAAAATAATCACAATTTCTACGCGACTTGAGCGTAAACAGATCTTGTTTTGTCAGTGGCGCATTTGCCGACGCCTGTAAAAGTTGAGAACCGGTGAGCGCGTTTGCCGCGCCGATTTGTGAACTAGTCAGCTGATTACCATTTCCCGCCATTTGTTGTGAACTAGGATTGATGATTAAATTAATTTCCAATAAATAACAATAAAATTTTAAAAATTTAAAATAACGATAGGTAAGAAATTATGAAGTGAAAAAGAAAGAAAAATGAAATAAAACATTAAAATTTTTTGTTGCTAAATCTAATAAAATAAAACCATTCACTAATTTGCTTTTCAATCTCTCTTAACACATAAAAAAAAGATATTTGAGAACTCTTAAGTATTCATCCCTTGTCAACAGCTGCTGTTGTGATGTGGTGAGCTGAGCAGGTGTAGTAGTGTTGTTGTGGGTGCTTGTCACAGAATTCTAATCAGGTTACAACGTTATATTTCTTTAATTAGTGTCTGATAAGATTCTGAAAATGTCTAACGGAGATTCGAATTTCAAAGCATTTCTGACAAGTTTTTGTCTAAAAGTGAAAGTGGAGGAAGTGGAACTAAGGTGCTTACAACAAAACATTTTTTTAAAAGTTTGATTTAATAAAAGCTTTTTATTAATACTTTTAGACTTTTTAAAAACGACAATGAAAGATTTAATTTTATCAATGTCTTACTTAAAACCAGGAGAGGTGCATTTGATATCACTTGCATGGACCCAATATAATATGTTTCAAAATATAATTGTTCCTTAAGATCTTTAGAAGCTCGGTCAATTAGTCTTTCTTGATCCTCTTCTTCATTCCATTTCTCCTAAAAGTTTAACAACTAATGAGAATACTGTAACAATAAGGAATAATATTTCCTAGTAGAGACCCTAATAACAGTAAGTCAGTACTATATTCAGAACATGTTGACTTTTCAGCTATTAAGCCACTATTCTTTTTTGTGATAGAATTGTACTATGTAATTGATATTGAAATATTTAATGTTGATTTCTATGACGAATAAGCACAGCGTTAAAATCACAGCCACTCAAAAATTAGATTTAAAATGTTAGTACGTCAATATCAAGTATCCTGTATTTCAAGCTATTCTACTTCAGATTAAAATAAAATATTCGAAATATGAAAAGAAAACGAAGTAGCGGATTTCGTCGTATTTTCACAGTAACTTTTCTTCTATTTCTAGCCCAGGTTGGTGGCTCTAACCATGCGTTGCAGTCATTAACACTTACCTTACCTAACCTAACCTAAAATAACCTATCAAAATCCACTGTGAAAATACGACGAAACCCGCTACTTCGTTTTCATTCCATGATCCACAAATCTTTTTACCTTAGAGCTTACATTTTCAGTGAGATGAATATTTTGATTTATTGAAGATGAATAAGAATGTGTATCTGTTATAGCAATTTCTTCACACATTCCATACAAATCGAACACAGCCCAACACTAAAATAACAATACTTTAGATTTTTAGAGATTAATAATAAAAAAATATTATAAAAAAATATCCCTTTATAATAAAATAGCAAAATATAAAACAGATACAATTAAAACCTTTACCAAATTTTATCTATGCTTAAAACTGCTAAAATATGAAAGTTATGTCATAGAAAAATAATCAATTTTAAAGTTGATTTTTGATTTCTAAAAGCACATAACAGAATGTTTTATATTTCTTAGGTTTCTAAAAAAACAACAAGATATAAATTTAATTTCATCAAACCAAAAAGTTTTGGATATTAGAGTTCACCTTCTTTGGTAGATTTTTAGCAGCAACTCCTTGGTCCACACCATTGACATAAAATCTCAGATTCCTGTGACGATCCACCATTACTCCAACAGTGTGGTTTACTAAAACAGGGACAATTATATCCTTGCTTCTTTGTATCTCATTCTATCATTTGTTTCTATCTTAATTCTAAGTGTCATTTTGTTAACTAGCAGATACACCCCTACAGGCCTTTGGGGACACTTTGAAATATTTTTTGATTTATTTATTTTCTGTAGGCAATTCTTGATGAGGGGGATTGTACCATCCCCCAAAATAGTTATAAATCTCCCTAGGACATTTGAAAAGCTATCATGTAAAGGAAGACCTTATCAGTTCAGATGTTGGCGAGATATCGACAGATACACAGACACACACACACACAGTCATCCTGCTACTTTTGTATTAGAATTGTAAATCTGTATACCTGCTAAGGTATCTAAATTAGGACCGTATCTCTTGTTTATCACATTTCCATTGAAGTGCACTTTGTCCTCTAAATAGATGAATAATTTAAGGATTATGTTGCAAATATTTTCATGTAGGTATAGACTAAATGTATTTATATCCACAAGAAGCGCAGTAATAATAATAACAAACTGACTTTAAATTGATCAAATTAAAGAATAATGGCGCATCTGGATAAATACTAAAAGTCTACTCTATTGCAATGAAAACATTTTGAGCCCTTTTAAACTGAATTTCTTATTATGAGCACTGAGTTACAAAGAACTGAACTACGTATTAGACCCTGGCAAAACCTGTTCCTGCAAAGGTCCAAGTTACCTTAACTTTTAATGCTTTCACTCAAGCCTTTTTCTTAACCAACGAACCCCATTTCTTATTTTTAAATTTGAAAAAAAAAAACAGATTTCTAACACCTCCTTGGTACTCTAACCCTGCGGCTCTATCACTATCACATGGCCCTATCGTATCTCTGCACGGTTCTTCTATCACATTAATTATTATTATCCTAACCTGAAGGATACTTAATTTTCATACGGTTCGTTTGCTGTTCATACGAGGGAAAGGATTGAATGTATTTTACCTGCTAAGGCCCAGGTTTCCTTCTTAAAATGTAGAATAGATACAGGGAAATGAAGCCTCTCGGGAATTATTCCTGAAACAAGATTAGTCGTCATGAAAACTGATGCATTTTTAAAAGCGAAGCTTTTCTATAATTATGGTCGGTCCGTTACAAACGGATAGCTTTTTTCGTTAATTTAGGCATGTTAGAATTGTCCTATCGATTTTAAACTTTACATGATGATTCCTTTAGTAGTTAGGTACGATTTAGAAAGCGTAGCAACTTTATAACCATTACAAGAATGTCCGTATGTCCATTTTAAACATGTTGATTTTTTACTTTTTTAACAACAAATTTTTATGTGATCTAATCATCTGATTGATCTGATTTTTGGTATACTGATTCCTGGGACAACAAAGTATAATGTTATAAGCGAAGCAACTCTATAATCAAGTCTTAAAAATGTAAATATGTCCATACACATTATCCTGTATCAAGCAGTTTTTTAACAAATTTACTTACAATTTTGCTTCGACCCTTATACATTTATATTCTGATTATTTAGTTCTGACACTATATAAAAGTTAATGTTCGTTTGTTCTACCGTTTCAGTACTTTGCTTTTATGGATGTTGTGATCCTTGTTTAAATTTAAAAATATTACTGTTCTTTCGTGTAAAGACATACAATTCTATAATATATAGAAATTATTTCCTGAAACCTAAAATCTACAAAACATCAAAATATAACCCTCTAAAGAGAGGCAGCTGTCCGTCGTAGTGTCCTAGATAGATAAACAACACAAGAAAATAATTTGGTTGGATTAAACAAGATTCGGGGAATCACCACAAAAAATGGGATAACAAATTCATGATAAGTGGGCCGGGATAGGAAAGGCGTATACTAAACAAAAAGAAAACCATATAATGATCATGTTAAATTTGATTCTAAACTTGCTGCTTTTGAATGTTTTTATTAAAAAATGTTCATAAGGACTTGACGTTTTTCTAGAAGATTGATGTCATATTAAAATTTTGAATACACGTAACATGTCACAAAAATATAACATATCCGAAATAACAAGTTTGATGACATCCGAAGAAGCCAAGCTAACAAATCGACATATTAATAATGATAGTATTTCAAGGTCAACAATTCAGGGATCTAAAGAGATAAGACAATGGCCGATAAATTGATGTACATCCCCAATAAAATAACACAAAATTACCCTATCTGTAGATAACAATTAGTGGTTGAAACGTCTGGCCTGGCCACTCAACTAATTAAACCAACCAATCAAAATTCATTAAAAGTCCCCAAGGTTGCTACGCCAACGAATAAGAAAACGCTTTTATAAGACTTTGGGGACTAGTATAATAACCAGCTCAATGTCCCCTACCTCCCTCTTAAAAATCAGAGAAGGTATACTCTCTTCCTATTCTTGATTGCAATAAAAAAAGCTACAAATATATTGAAAGATCAAAATGCTAGGCAACAATTATAAAGAACATGAATATTACAAAGTGACCTTAAAAAATCTTAAAGTCTTACCTATAACTCCCAGAGAAATCGACGAGCTCCACTTTGGATTAATTTTTGTTAGATGAACTTGGAATAGCTGATCTTCAACAAGATGTTTGTGTGATACAACAATACCTTAATAGAGAAATAAATGTATATGTGTATTAGTGTAATCACATCAATAGAGATACGATTTATATCCTTTTAATAAAGTAAAAGGATCTCTGTATGTATGTATATGTGTCTTTCTGTATGTGTATGTCTCGCTAATCGCTGAACTGATACGGTTCTCCTTTACAGTAGCTTCTCATAGTTCCTAGGCAGGTTTATATCTATTTTATCATAATGTAGCTACGCTCACCTTGATTATAGCTCTCTGTTCTTCTAGCTACCGTGTTTTCATCTGATAACTGCACATTTCTTCCCCTAATTCACAAAAAAGGATATAATGTCATAAAAGAATAACAGAAAACGAACATTCAAACAAATGGACAAATAAGTTACAAAAAAGATCATGCTGATTAATTAAAAATATAGACAAGAAGTTTTAGGGTCCTATCTCATTTGAAGTTGAGTAAATACCAGCTTCCTGAATAGCGTTTTGAAAGACAGTCGGACGGACAAAAGAGTAGATGCGTATTTGTAAAGATAATCTTTCAGCTTTTTTATGGCTGCGGAATAAGGGAATAAAAAACACTTAACGCTCAATGGCAGATTAGAATCTTTGCAAACTATTTCATAAGTCAAAATATTACAGAATATAGAGGCTTATTATAATAGTATTTCAATTGATTGGTCCACTTTTACCTTTTTAAGTAAATGAAATCACCCCGAGACAAAATGTATTATTTTTGAAAAAAGGTTAGGACAAAAATATATGTATACTGTCATATCCTTATCGGAAAAACTACTATCTAAAAGGAACCATCATTTTACATTTCTCCTTTATAAAAGTAACAGAATGTCTGTCTATCTTTAAGGATCTCGCTAACTACTGAACCAAAATGATTCTTCTTTAGAAAAAAAAATTACTAACCTATTGTCATGGAACTCAAGCTTATTTGAGTTTATTTCTTTTCCTTCTTGTATATTTTCTAAAGAGTCCACAAGTAAATGGTTCGATTCCTCCACATTTGGGGAACAACTTAGTTTACCTACTGAACTTACAGTAACCTTAATAGATACAGAGTTAATATTATTAAGATAAATAGTTAGTTACAAATGGATACACATGTAGATGTATAAATGGACCTATAAAAATGGAAAAATAAATAGAGATGCGTGAATATATTTGGAAAGAAATATAGATGGAAATATGGAAACTTATATAAAGGTATTGATGGATAAAATTGTGTCCGGATTCAGGAATATGATATACCTTGCTAACAAGCGAAATAAAGTTAAAAAAAATATTTGAATGGGAGATGAAAATTTTAAATTAAATTCGTTATAGATTACAGCTGGTCGGGATTCAAGGATGGATAAAGCTTATCAACTGATAGATAAATGGATGGATTGTTTTATACCAATGGACAAACATAAGTGAAATTTAAAACATAATGATTATGCAGTAAAATATGATATTGATACATTGCTTTATTTGTAGGAACAAATTCCTCACCTGGCTTATATGACCAGTGAGTTCTATAACAGCCCTGACGTTGCTAGGAACATTAGTTGAAGCAACCCCTTGGTCTTCTCCATTTATTGTAAATCTAAATGTGTTATTAAGGGATAGAATTAAAAGGCAGTAAGGTTTTCTTTGTTTATAGGGACTTATAATGTAGGACATGGGATGGTTTTAGATTATTTATTATTGATTAACACTAATTTTCTTCTCATTTCTCCCCTCGTATAAATAGCCCCTAAATGACACAAAAATCCGAAGACATCGGTAAAATAATCCTTCCAATACAGCAAATTTTTAATATATATTTTTATTACATATATCATGAACCCAAAAGGTATATCCGAATTTTTCCGCTTTGTTTTTTATCAACTGTTTATGAAAAGAGATTGAAAACCTTTTCATTATACCTATTATTGCGCTTCTGAAAACTTAAAACAATGAGAAGTACTATTTTTACCTTATATTTCCCTCTTCTGTTCGTCTTACACCGACCTTATCTCCAACATTTAACCTAAACATTCAAAATTCACTAGATTAACAGTAAATGTGACATTGTTCAAAAGGTTAGGTTAACTAAGCTTTAGGAGATCCTCGTAGGGTTAGAGCTCTTATAGCAGGGCTAGATAAATAAAAGGGGGGGGGGGGGAGAGGGTTCTATGACCAACTCATCGGTTCTAGGAATTTTAGCAGATCGGCAATTTACTTCAAGTACACATTTCTTAAGAAAGGTTCAAATACAAACTTCAAAGATATTTTGCTAAGTATAAACTTGCAATTTTAACCCTAAAAAATAGAAATGAACTTATTTTTTCATCCCCAATCATTGTATCAATGTATAAAGGGGGGAGGCGGATGTGCCACTTTTTGAAACCAAAAGTAAAACGCGCATGATCTCAGCCCATAAAAGAGTTACAGCTCTAAAATTCGGCACAGCAGTTGCTTTTGTGAAGAACAGTATGGAACTGTGAAGAAACGGCGGCGGAACCGCCGCTTTCACCGAAAATCGCCGTTTTCCGCCGAATTTTTTTTTGCCTTTTTTTCGCCAAATTAGACAGTTCTCATTGTCTCAATCATCTGAGATAAACTTTTTTTCTCATAATAATTTCCCTTAGGTATATTTTTACGTGACACTCGTAATTAATATTTCATATTATCTTTTCAAAAAGTGGCACATCCGCCTCCCCCCTTTATAGATAAATACATACCTATCAAGACAAGGACCATAGTTCATTCTGACAATAGTGTTATTTCTGACCAGGTTAGTTCCATCCAGGTAAACAACATCCTCCAGGCCACTCAGTTCAGCAGGAACCTTGTTGCTATCACCATCTTTAATAAAAAAAAATAAAACAAAGTTAGAGAATTAAGAATTTACAATTTTGACAAATATTGTTTGACTTGTAAGTGTGTCTATGATAAACAGGATATTCATATAGAAAATAAGTCTCAGATTGATTTCTTTGCTTTCATTCCATTTTTCATTTTCATGGTCAATGAAAAATAACATGCAGAACTTACTTTATAGATTTTAGATTTAGACATAAGGTTTTCAACTGGAACATAAAAGGTCCCCTTTCACAATTGATTATATACCATCAAACATATATTATTTTTTTATTACTACAAATAACGCACAATAAGACATCTCTAATTTAGTAGTTTTTTTTGTGGAAATAAGCTAGCTATATCAAGAATATATCTCAAGAATACAATTATCAAGACTTGATATTTTTAAAACTACGTGGTAGAAAATTACAATTCTTTCAAATAAATGCCCTATAGATGTAGATTAAACCATTGACTAGGAAAAAATATACAGTTCACTAAATTCAAGTTCAAATGCATTTCGTGCAACTACCCCTTTATTAAATTGAACTTACCTGTAATGTCAAACGTAGTAAGGCCAATTTTCAGTGCTCCCGCCCATTTATTATCAACTCGATCCACTCGTACTTCGAACATTTCTTCTATTTTTAAGGATTTTTAAATTTAAATTATGAGATATATTACCTATAGACAATTTAAACAGTTTTTATTTTCCAACGAAGTTGAATTTCTTTCCAATCCCCAAATTTTATCTTGAAAGAGGACTATCCACGAACTAGAGAAAGTGATTCTAAGCATCTTCCAGCATTGACCCATAGTATTTTTTTAGTGAATATATCTACTAGGTTTAGGTTTAATATTTGCTTTATCGACTAAAAAGTTAGGTTTCACCATGGTTTTATATGAAAAAAACTTTGAAATGTAAATCAATTTTTAAAGCAATATCATCAAATGCTTTGTTCAGTTCAAAGGACAAAATAAAATAACACTGCAGAAAAGTATCAAATGTTGTAAATGGCAAAAGTACATTAATTAAACTGTTTACAAGTTACCAACCCTTTTCCTAAATATACATTTTTAATCACAATAATATACTTTTGTGTCAAAGCTTTTAAACAACAGTTTGAACTCATCAAAACATTCGATGATATTGCACCAAACAATGCTTAACATTTCAAAGTTTTTTTTTCATATAAAACCATGGTGAAACCTAACTTTTTAGTCGATAAAGCAAATATTAAACATAAACCTAGTATATTTACTAAAAAAATACTATGGGTAAATGCTGGAAGATGCTTACAATCACTTGCTCTTGTTCGTGGATAGTCCTCTTTTTCCCAACCCCAGTGATATGTAAAGAAAAAAACACTAATCCCCAAAGACAAATTCAGAAACAATTTTTAGAAACTAAGCTACTCTGTAATCAGGGTATGAGTGTACATACGTCTCTATCTACATTTGGTTCAAATGTCAAATATCCTCCCTATATCAAGTTGATGAGCAGAAAAGGTGAGCAGAGCATTAATCATCCCATCCTTCTTACAAACAGTCATACAGCTTGCGGAGATTTCAAGACTTTTACCAACTGCAGAACAAAATCTAAATAAATAGATAGAATGACATATAGGTTAATTAAAAATATATAAAGACAATGATAAAAGAATAAATAGGAAAGTAAAAACCATAAATAAAAGTAACTGGATGTATGCATACCTTTGCGTTTGTGTGTCTTTCTGTTTGATATCTATGTGTGTGAAGCAAAGTATCTCCATAATCTCTAATTTCAGTAAAGCTTATTGTAGGTCTCGGGAAGGTTTTTAACTATTTTGGGGAGGTTACCTCAACCCTCCCAAGAGAAATCACCCCTTGAGAAAAAATACTTGTCCTCAGGAAATATTGTTTTTTCTTATTAAATGAAATTAAAAATGGAGGAGCTTCCTACTCACAACTTCCCCCTTTTCCTAAATATTCCTAGACGCCTCTAGGGGCGTCTCCGCTATTAGAAATATAAATACCTGTGCTGGTTTTCTTGAGCTGCACATGTGCCTCCAGGCATAACGGCCAAAGGGAGGCTTGCCTGACTGGATTCCATAATCTGGCTGCTTGCAAGTGAATTTTCAGCTGCGGTTACGGTGCGATTCAGGCCTCTATTGAGAACAGACACCTTAAAAAAGAGTTTAATACAAGAAACTTGACAAATAATTGAAAGTTTTATCTGACTAGTTCTTTAATTCTAAGTCTAAGACTGTCCGTAGTAGTACGTAATAAATAGCTCTACTTGAAAACCTAAAAAGATTCCATTTTTGTGGGGTATAATCTTGTGGATGGTAATGTAGATCGTACATCAACAAAACAATGCTCTAATGTACTTTGACATTAAATTGGGGAATTTTGGATGAAAAAACTTGTTTTCTTATTTAGAGCAGAGATTTGCAACATGATCAAGCACGACATTCAAAGAATAATAACTATATAATAACTCAGATGGTATCTATAATTAGCATACATTTTCACATTTAAAAGCATTAACAATAACAACAAATTCTTCGTGTAAGGTAAATTGTTCTTTGTGATCTTTTATACAATAACAAGGATGACAACATCCATAAGTAGCAAAGCACAAAAAATATGTATAAGAATTTAAAGATTAGTTGTCAAAAGCATGTATATTTGGAAAAAATCACGAAACCTTTTCAACATTTGTTTTTAATTGCTCAATATTTATATTTCAGTACTATGACTTACAGACTGCCAAATTACATACTGGATGCTTAAAAAAATGGGAAATTTCATTTTCTCGTATTCAATCGAATCCTGTGGATAGGAACCGGTTCTCATCCAAACGAAAAAACTATGTCTAGCATCGTATTATATCCAGTTTTCTACGAATATAGAAATGTACAATCATAAGATTAAAACCAGTTTTTTTAGCCCATGCCTTCGGCATCTCGGGGCTAAAAAAATTTTAAAAATCGGACCATAAACACCAGTTATGGAGAAAAATGTGAAAAATACAAAAATAGAGTAAAACCTGAATAAAGGCAGTCTGACCGGCATAGTTGTTTTTTTAAACGACAAGAAATTTAATTTTGATACCTACTATAACTGAAAAATTTTGGATATCGGACCATAAACACCAAAGATATGAAGAAAAATGTGAAAAATACAAAAATAGCCTAAAACCTACTAAAAAGTGGTCCTATCGCCATTTATGTTTTATAGTTAATTATGCTCCTTTATAATGGGAATGTTGTCAAAAAATTTCAGCCTTTTATCTTTTATAGGAGCCGAGAAAATCACGTTCCCCAAACTAAGACATACGGACAGACGGACATTTCAAATTATAGAGTAGCTTCGCTACGAATAAAAACCCTGCTATTATGTAAATACCTAATATTTAGGTTGTTCATATATCTAAATATTTAGTCTGTATTTATATAAAATAGTTATCTTTTAATTGAGCCCTAAATGTTTTACCTGTGCACAGACGCCGTACAGATCAATGACAGCATAAACCCCTGCGGGCACATTCTCCATGGCAACCCCTTGGTCCTCCCCATTAATGAAATAGTGTAGCGCTCCTTCAGCCGTTCTCATCATGCCCAACCTAAAGGATTAGGAGTTTCAAGAAAAATTACACATTTAATTTGAGAAAAAAGCTAACTGTCCCTATGTTCATAGATGTACAATAGAACAAATGTAAATCAAAGGGATAGTTGCATGAAGTGCATTTAAAATGTTTGATTGCAAGCATAAGTTACAAGAATACCATCTAACATATATAATTTTGAATAACAATAAATAGCAATCAATTAGGCACCACCAAAATAGTCATCATGCGGTTTATGTGAAAACAGAACATCAGTTGCACATTCACAATCACATATTCAAAAAAAATATGATTTTTAAGTCCTGATATTTTTATAACAACCTGGTAGAAAATTTTTATTCTTTCAAATATACAATATACGTGTCCAGTAGATGTAGTTTAAACTATTGCACAAAAGAAAACAAGCAGTTTAATAAATTCAAGTTTAATGCACTTCATGCAACTACCTACCCCTTTTCTTCTTTTAGGGTCTTTATACCCATGAAAATTATCATAGACAGAGTTTTTAAATCTTTTAACGTAGTGGTGCATAAGGCACCAATATTTGGTGTTAGACATATTTTTTTGCGCTGGTACAGGCTGAAAAATACCCCAAACAAAATATCATATCAGTGTTTATAAATTAATTTTAAATATAAACTTTGATACCTTGTAACAATAAAAAATATAATAGATTAAACAAATCTTTTCTTGCATGAGGGGTTTACTACCATAATGAAAAAAGTTGAAAACCATCACAGGTCGACTAGTAATATATATTTCCTTAATCATTTAATTGGTCTAGTGATAAGCTAGGGATAGACATGCGGACATAGTTTTACGTTTATTATAGATTTTAATTTACCTATGGCCAACATTTAGAGAATCCAAGTCACAGCCATAGTTGTTCTTTACTGTGTTACCATCCTTAATAGATAAATAAAATAGATAGATAGAAAGTTGGATACATTTAAAGATTGCCAGATGAATAGATAGTCATAGTGTTATAAATGATAAGAAACAGATAAACATATAAATGGTCTACTTGATATTAATCGAATCAACACACGGTTATTAGTAACGGACCAAACATGTAAATATCATATATTTTAAGATATTTGAATTTTAGATATACAATAAATAATATATAAATAAAATCAATAGGTAGATAGATTGATAGACAATTGAATAACATGATATGTTGTAATAAGATTTAACATAACTAGATAAATGGATGGATAATAAAAAATGCATTAAAATTGTTGGGGATGTATAGACAACAAACCTTCATAACAGCAGATCCACTAAGCATCCAGGTATCATAATCAATGTCAGTCATAGTATTAGGAAACTCAAGGTCTTCAGGTTTAATACTTGTGACGCCAGCCTCTATACTGCCACTCCATCTATCAACCATCCTCTCAACCTAGAAAAATAAATATGATAGTTGTAGAACGTTTTTAAAAATTAATGGTTTACATTAGAATTTCGACAACCGCAGATAAGATTATGCGCTCTATTTCAAGGAATTTTTATGTTGGTTTTGAGCAAGTTTTTATTCTTCATAATTCTACCTATTTGATACATTAAGAGTTGAGGATAGCCCTTTGACCCAATAATATTACATTGATAAATAATAAATTATAATAAAACATTATAACTAATACATAACCTTCTAGGTACTTTTATAGATTAAAATTATTGTTGGAGAAGATTAGACACTTTTAGTTTGTTAAAGAAAAACTGGATTTAATACAAATCCCCAAAGTTTTGATGCCAACGAATGAGAGAATATGTTCATAAAACTTAGGGTTCCAGTATTATTCCTCCCTTTATTAAGCAGAGAAAGGAAATGGTTTCTATTTCTAATTTTGAGTTGCAGACATAAGAAAATTTTACCTGTATTTCGAACAATTCACCGTCCCTAAGAGCTCTATTGGACATGACAATAGCTTCATTAAATTCACTAAGAGCATTCTGTCTAGCCGCTGTGCTACCAGAGTTGGATATTCGCGCGTTTCTTCCGTGCAAATGGTGGAACCTAAATTAAGATAATCCTTCTATAAGCAACAGGATGACTGTACATTAAGATCTCTTTAACCGCTGGACCGAAAATTGAGGGATGGTATCTAAAAATCGTTCATGTAAAAAAATATCCCTAACAAAATTTTTCTTCCCGTGATGGTTTAAGGCTATTTCATTTTGAGATTAAAGTCTTTCAAGTTTTTTTTTTTTAGCCCCCTAGATGCTCGGGGCGCAGCCACTAGTAAAAGTATAACTTACCTGAGATCTTGTAGCGAGTCAATATGACTAAACATAGTTCCACTGGTGACTGTAGAGTCCAGCCCATCAGGACTACGGAACTCGGATCCATCAATTATTGTTGCCTGCTCACAATATTGTCATCATTTTGTTCTGCCAAAGTCCAAGTAAACCCAAAGCATTGTGATTTCATTGTACAGGGAGAAATAAGATTTTGAAAATTTTTGAAAAAGGTAGGTAGGTATAAACATGCTTTGCGTCTTGAAATGTACTTTAAAGTTGATGTGATTTTCTAAATCTATCAAAATATTGGATCTTTATAAGGTTATGGATTACTTTCATTGTGTGATTTAACAACTTCGTTAAACTAAATAAAATTTAAAGTAGGTTTTTTTTAACTACAGATCAATAATCCACAATCATATTTTTAAAAAATTGTATAAAAATCATCATAAATGCACAATATGTGTAAATTTTTATCTGAGCTTAAATATGACAATCCTGGGCGGCCTGTCCATACAGGTCAATAACACCATAGACACGGTCTGGCACGTTGGTGGCAGCAGGACCCTGGTCATCACCGTTCACATAGAAATGTAGAACTCCACTCTCTTTCCTCATCACTCCAACTCTGTCTCCAACCTAGTAAAAAGGCAATAAATCTCTTAATCTAAGATTCTATTATATTTTAAACTAGCGGCTACGTCCCTAAAGGTCTCTAGAGGGAGGGGGTTGCGGGGGTTGGGGGTTCCCCACCCTCCAAGAAAATAGCTTAAAGCCATCAAAGGACCAGTAGGTACATTTCCTGAAAAGTAGAGCACAGACAGACGGACATCGTTCAACATTGTATTATAGAAAGTAGGATAGTAGAATATTCCCTCCCTATGACTTTCTTAGGATTTTACGTAATGGGAAATTCTATCCCTATCTTCAACTGATAGTCATGGGATTTTAGTTTTTAATCCTACCGAACCTGAAAAAAAATCGGAAAACAAAATAAACCAGAAATTACGTTAAAGGTTGGTAATTTAATTTTCCATTAAGTTAGATCCTGACAATGTCAATGCATTTTTCTTCTCGCATCCCCATAGATTACGAGAAAGTAGAATTATAAAATATCCTTACACAAAGATAAGGATACCATACGATTTTCCGTCAGCGAATGCAAGGATGGATTTTCTAAGATTATATACTAGTCCTTTTATTAAGGGATGGCAAATTATATATTGCTACCTAGAAGTATGTATTAGGGAACAAAAATATTTTTTGTACTTTTGATATAATATTCACTTGAGCTTGCATAAAAATTAATAAAGTACCTTTAATTTATCTAAATTTTGTCCATATTCATCAAATGTTGTAGTTCCATTGTGCATGACACCATTACCGGTCATCATCCAGGTTCCAGACCTTATGTTCGTCATAGTGCTTGGAAACTCTGTACAAATAAAAGATTAGTTTTCATGATAACTGATGCCTTTTAAGACTATTCTTTCGTTTACAGAAACCAAAACTGATAGAAAGAGCGTCATTTTTTTCGCAATAACCCGTAAAAAAATGAAGTGCAAGCTTCCAGTTAAATGTGCTTATTAGGTCAAACTGTTCTGAATTATTCGTTTGATTAATATATGTGTGATTAATATATATCAAAAGTAAATACAGTTTGACATAATAAGCGCATTTGACTGGATGCTTGCACCCAATTTTACGCATAGTTTGTAAACAAATGACACTCCCCCATTAAGATATAGCAAAGAAACAAGACACTATAAAAAATAAACACACAATAAAATTTTGGGGTGATTTTAAAGAAAACGAAGTAACAGGTTAAATCGCATTTTCCCAGTAGCGTTGGAAAGGTTATCTTAGGTTAAGAAAATACGCCCCCCACGCAGGGCTAGAGCTCCTCGCAGGGGCTAGAAATAGGAGAAAAGCTACTGTGAAAATACGACGAAACCCGCAACATAGTTTTCTTTCCATGATCGAACTTTTGGAAGACCATTGTTATGAATGACCATCTGGCATTACAATTGATCGACAAAATTATGATTTAAAAAAAAGGCAATATTAAAATATCTTCTTACTTTTTTAAAATTTATAAAGAATGTTTTAGAATGTTTTGTTGTTTTGTTACTTACGAAAAAAATTATGGTGTTAATAATTTTGCTTAAGCTAAAATCTTTATGTATTGTTCAAAAAGACAGGCATTAAAAACATAAAATCTAAAGATTGTTTGTCCGTCCCTAATTGTTTGACTGTTGTCGATATTTTGTCATTCAAATTATCCTTATGTACTTTGCTACTTATTGGCATTGTGAATTTGTTTTTGTAAAATCTGATCTTACCTAAATCACTGGGGGCATGAGTTGTAACCCCAATTTCAATTGAACCAGCCCATTTAGCCACCATTTTGTCCAACCGAACTTCAAACATCTCATTAGGTTTCAAAGGTCTAAACAACATTTTCTTAGAATTTATTGAGAAAAAAAATATTTAGTACTTCTTTGCAGGAAAAGGGGTATTATAAAGGATACATTAACATTTTCCTTTATTTAGTAAAAATCACCATAAGAAACTTTTTTGAGTTTAATTAAAAAAATGTAGAAACTTCTTAAATTGATAAATTTATAAGCATGGATAGGTATATAATCCAGATAACCTGGATACAGTATTGCAATTGGGGACCTTTTTATCTGCTAGCAAATTGCATTCTGCTCTTTTGTATCGACTTGGCTATGTTAATATTTCCGACGCATTTGGCAGATATTTAAAGACCCAATTAAAAGTCGGCACAGGGTCCACGGGGTGGTGACATACTTTACTTTAATGTTCAACTTTTCATATTTGAATTTCAAACAGATAAATCATAGCTTGAACCCTTTAGGTATAAGGTTCGCTGCGCAAAAAAACTTACCTGTTTGTAAGTACAACTCCAAAGTTAAAATCATCCGCGGCATTCGGTCTGTGCGCCGTGATGCCAGAGTTTATGACGGCCGCATGGGAGCCGCAAGCTGGATGAAATACCAGTTTGTCTGGCGGCTGCAGGTCCAGGCTTTCCCTGTTGGGCCTAAACATATAAATTGTACCTTTGCCGAAAATAAACGACAAACTAACTTTGTAAATATGAAAAAAAATAATCATTGTGATTACTTTAAATTATATCAGGGCATATTAGGAATTGTAGTGGTCTGTAGAACATGTTTGTTTATTCTTCGTAAATTAAAAATAAGAAAGGGGTGGGGTTAATGGTTCTGATATCCAACCTTGGGATTTTACCAAATGGATACAAAATATTAATGGACATTGAAAAGGACTTAAAAATAATATGAGGCAAATGCCAGGGATAAATTAATCTTCCCTGTAATTAAATGCTAGAAAGTTGTCCGTCATTGTTCTACTATTTCTTGGTAAATAGGATATATAGAAAGTTTTATATACCTTAGACCAAGATTTCTTCTTGTAATTAGATTCTGTTCGTCCCTCTCATCCCTGTCACAAACGTGTTTTTCTTAAATTAATCTTAAGCACATAGTAGAAAATCCAAGTAAATTGAGTTTATTAAACCTACTTCGTTTAAAGCAATTTTACAACTAGCTCATTGTTGCCTAAGAGTGAACGGTAGATATTCAAAAATCAAAGTGTTACACTATACATAATTTCAGTCTTGTTGAACTACATCTTTATGCGCTAAATATCTCCCTGTTTTATTTTACAAAGAAAATTATAAAAAAAAATGGAATGTAATAAAGAAATACTATTCCTGTCGACAATAGTGACCTTAACAGCCATTCCATAAAGGTCAACCACGCCCCACACTGTACCTGGAAGCCTACTGGCTGCCACACCCTAAAAAAAGGACAACTATGTCTAAAAATGCGCAGATAAACTAATCTAGCAATATTTTAGAGTAGAATATTATACACTTGTACAGAAGGCTTTAACTTTTTATATAGAAGTCTAAATCCTACCAAATTTCCCAGGCCAGCATAAGAAAAATGTTATAGAATTTGATTCATAATTTTCGCTGCAAGTATTTTTGGTTTGGGTTTCATGCGTGATTTTTAGAGTAGAGAAGAACAGAAACATGATGTCATACATTAATCTAAAAGGCATGACCTCTTTTATCTTTGCTGCAAACATTTTTGGTTTTGGGATTAATTATGAGATTCAGCGCATTAAGACCATACGGATATTACTAGTTTTAGAGTATCTTTGCCACTTGATTAAATAATATAAAAAATGGGAATTAATAAACTAAATAAATGGAGAATTGTTGTACCCAAAGCAGAAAAATATAAAAATGACGTGAAAATATCTTAACGAATTAAATGAGACATGAAGAAGATAAATTAAATTATTTATTAAATCAACCTGGTCAAGGCCATTGATAAAGTAATGGAGGTCTCCATTGGAGCGACGCATCATTCCTATTCTGTCTCCTTCGCACAGCTCGTCAAGGTTAAATTCTCCGTATTCACGTCTAGATTGATAGATATTTGATTGGATGAATATAAATATATAATGGATATTTTGATACCTTTATCTAATCATATGCTATAATATACCTCAAGAAGTAGGATTTTTTGTCTGAAGCTAAAAATTGGTTGTACTTTAAGGAAAGCTTGATGAATAACTTAAATTGGTTTTAGGCTGTTTTCATTATCTAATCGGCTATCCCCTAGTTAGGGACGCATCTAGTTAGGTATTTTGTCTGTTGTATTAAAGGTTCATATAAGTTCCTAGATTGTTTTATACTAATACACTTTTAGATTAAGCCTTAGTATGGTTTTAAGCTTTTATATGTCTATCCCTATACCTTCTACCTAGATGCTAGGGACTCAGCCGCTAGTACAATATATTATTTTAATAAAATTGATGGAAAAAAAGAATAATTACGTATTGTAAAATAACTGACCTCGTTCCCTTGCCATTAGTAAGTATACCAGCCCCCGACATCATTGTGGTTCCATGTCGTAGGTTTGTCATAGTTCCAGGGAATTCAAATTGACAGGGATTGAACGTCGTCACCCCAACCTAGATAGAAAGATAGATAATATATAAATAGATAGACAGACATCATGAAGTTCCATGTCATAGTTTTGTCATATTTCCAAATTGACATCATATGGATTGAAGGTTGTCACCTCAACCTAAATTGATAGATAGAAATCATATCAATTCCATTCCGTAGGTTTATCATAGTTCCAGGGAATTCCAGGAAATCCTTTTAATAAAGTTAGCTTTCTAAAAATTATATCGAAGAATAAATTTGTATAAAATTTCGTCACTTGTGTCAAGTACCTAAATAACAAAATGTAAACAGTTCTGTCTGCAAAAATTCCCTTTTTAATTTTGACTAAAAATGGGGTCAGTTGGACTATCTAGATATATCATGTCTATTTTTCCATGACCCAAACTAATTTACCTCAAGACTGCCGCTCCACTTGTTGACGAGTCTGTCCAACCTTATCTCAAATAATTCATTATCCCTGAGAGGTCTGTGGGTCATCACAACTCCATTGTTAAACTCGTCAAATGGCCGTTTACGTTCAGCTGTCCTGCAAACAAACACACATTGTTATACATTTCTTTAAAGGAAAAAAATGTTACAGTTTTGTGCATAATTTTTACCCTGTGATCACCATTGTTCCATTTTGTCAAAAACTAGTTTGTCAAATATTATAAAATGTCTTATTTGACTGCATTTTAACTTTAAATATAATGCAAATGTTTAAATCATTTTCATCAAAATAAAATCAATTAGGAATTATGTAAATAAAATTTTAAAATTTAGAATAATTTTTCAAAAAATATTTGTTTGTCCCATTTAATAGTTTGCTTACAAATATTATGAACAAGAACAAACCTGTTATTATTTCCCAACTTAATCAAAGAACCATGTCTATCACAAAACCTAAATACAAACAACTATTAAAATATCCAATACGTTAGTAAGTCAGTGTGAGTGTGCAGTAAAATAAAGTTAGATAATAATTTTCAGAGAAGCTTTGGATTTACATTTTTAATATTTAGGGAAAAGTAGGTAAACTTCTGTTCGTCGGAAGTATAAAACAATTTTTTGAAACAGGTTACTGAGATAAATTATTATTTCCTGGGCGAAAATGCGAGAAAAAGATTTTAACCTAACTATTTGCTTTACCCTTCCAGCGACCAGTGCAAAGAGAAATGGCCCACAAGAAAATATAATAAACAAAAAATTAATAATAAAATTATTAAGAATTTTAAAAGTTGCCTTATTCTGTTGTTGCTAGCAGCTGCGGCCATTGCCGCTACTCCGCTGCAACCATTAGTTGCAGCTGCGGTTCCATTAGTATTGCAGGTAACAGCCGCAGCTGTCGTATTGGCGGCTGTAGATACTGTCGGAACTACAACACCAGGAACATTTCCAAGTATGCTGTCCCTGTTATTTCAATTCATATTAGATGAAATAAAACAAATAATTGCGAACCTAAGAATTAGACACATCAAAAATAAAGTTATATTATATAGCCTTTTTAAAGTTGAAATTTTTAAAAAGAATTGCGAGAGAGCGAATTGTCCATTGCTTTCTAACTATACTATTTTCTTTGCCTTTAGGGCCCTAACCTGTAAGGTACAGCTGTGGATGTCTGTCAGCAAAATAGCCTAAAACCACCATAAAAAAAACTAACAGCAATTTCCGATATCTTTAAATTAGACAAAAACAAACATTGATTTGTAATATAAGAGGATACCCTTACCAATCTATCTGAAAATTATAATTTTAAGGCTATTAATAAAACCAGGGAAAAAATTTACAAGCTACCAATCGAAAATATCTATTTAAAAAAGGAATTAAAATTTTTATGATTGATATAAATTCCTGATCAGCCCAGAAATCGAAGCAGCCGCAATTCCAGATGATGTTGCCGCCGATACAGCAGCCGTAGCCGCTACTGTAGCCGCCTAAAAAACATAAAACACATAATATGAAGACAGCAATGAAAAGCACATGAAAAGTTATTAGAATAAATATTTTTTCTTAGTCATATTTGGCCTTTACAATAGATATCCAAACATTTGAAGCAATTATAAACCACTAAAAGGAGTGTTTATTCTGCACAACTACAAGATTAATTTTTTGGCTGCAAAATATTTCATACCCCCCCCCCCCCCCCCGGCCCCCCTATTTTTTCAAAGGAGGGGAGGGGGCGGGGGGGGGGTGAAATGGAAAGATGTTGTTAGTACTCTAGATTTGACTCATTTTTTATACCCCTCAAAAATATTTTTCCATTTTTTTCCCCTCACACATATTTAGTTGGGAATCACATGGAGAAAATACACCCCTGACCACTAGACCAAAATAAACATGTAGGGAGGGAGAGCTTTGATTACCAAAACAAAATTTTAACCTGGATATTGGCATTAGTGATGTTATTAATGCTGTTATTAGCTGTTATACTGTTGAGATGGGTAGAGGCAGCTTGTGCGGCTGTGGCTACATTAGACCTAATAATAATTAGATAGATAGATGGATGAGAGAATAGAAATGTAAATAGTTATATATAAAGTAGTGGATTATTTTTGTCTGACGCTTAAGTTTTTAATTTCTAGGTACTGAACAAATTTTAATAGGTATGTTTCAAAATGTCCTGTGGTGTTTCATGTTACTTAATTTTAAGATTTAAGTATTGGAATTGTTGTATGCTATTTACTTAGTTCCTCTCTGCTGCTTCGAATACAGAATCCCTGGATTCTAGGGGTATAACCGCACAGTGTAGATTTAAATTTGGCTCTCTTATTTGTAAATAGATAGCAGAGAAACATAAAATCGAGGTCAAAATGGAAAATTTTTCTAAAAATAAATTTTTTAAATCAGTAGTACAAACTTTCGAATAAAACATGAATAATAAATAGGTATGTTAATAAAGTAAAAAAAGCAAAGAACTTTTTTTAAAATTTCTTTTATAGTAAGTTGTATGACAAAATTATTGATAGGTAATGAATTCAATTTAAGAGACAATTATGTCAATTAAAATTCAATTTAATATTATTCATTTTCATGAAGCTAAACTCATATTCATGACATACAAACCAAAATGTCATACACATTATTAAAAATAAATTAATATTTTCTAAGCACATTAAGTTACCTGTCATTGGACTGAATCCTGGCCTCCTGCACACTATTATCCATAATTGTGACTTGAGCACATTTACCATACATATCAATGACTAGAATACGTGGCATTATTGGTAAAATAAATACTGTAGATGAAGCATCAGTGCTTCATTTTTTTTTGTTCGGCTATGACAATCATCTTAATTTAAACATTTATGTATCAATAACAATATTTATAACCTCTTATTTGAAAGAATATTTGTTCATATATTTATAATTAAAGATATGTTTATATTTTATAATTTAAGATTTTTTCTGTTGCTAGGTAAAAAGTTTAAATTTCAAGACTTGAAATCTGAAATCCTTATGAATTAAGTCTTATGCTAAATTAAAAAACACAAATTGAAGATCTGACATTTTATCAAATAATCCATTTCCAAATGCCAATATTCCTGCAAAGACGCGGGAAGGTAGGTTACTGGCGGCAACTCCTTGGGATACACCGTTCACAAAGAATATTAGATCTCCTTGTCCTAAAGTAGATACAGATAGGTACAGAAACTCTAGACAAAAAATTAAATTGCAAACAATTAAATAATATAAATAATTGTCCTAAAATAGAAAATGCTTTGATGAACTTTTTTTCTCTTTGTCAATATCTGGGACAAGGGACCAGGATTCTACCAAACAATTCTAAGTTAAAATTTTGCCACAAACCACTTCCTTGTCCCCCCCCCCCCCTTCTTAATACTTCTCTTTAGTTACAGCACACAAAAAAAATTACGCCATTGAAATATCCAATATCAAATATAATTAATTTGCTGTATCACAGCCCCTCCTGACCAATCTTATCTTTTACCCAACAATTTATGTAAATGTAGTTTCCCAAGAACATACATTCAACAGTCGACAGACAAATGAAATAGACTTCAAGAGTGGTTTTGCTGGTGGAACCATCTAATTATATAAAGTAATAAGCTTTTTTTGTCCGTAGCGAAGTATCTCACTAATCACTGAACCAATATGATTCTCCCTTACAATGAAGCTTCTTAAAGGTTCAGGGAAGGTTTTTTAACTATTTTGGGTTGGATATCACCCACATTAATTGCCCCTATAGGCGTATCCGCTAGTAAAATAATATAAAGTAGTAAGTTTTCTTCTGTCTGAAGCTTAAGCTACCGGAATCTGCTGGTAATAATAGGTTGAACTCTTCAGGGAAGCCCCCCCCCCCTCTAGACACTAAGTTACTGCTAATCTTATAATTCACCTGTTTTTAAAACTCCAACTTTATCACCCTCTTCTAATTTATCCAGATCTGTTCCATAATTCTCATTGATGGAGCGTCCGTCCCTGAGTACTGAGTTACCAGACATTATCCAGGTACCTTCCCGTAGCTCTGTTGCACTATACGGATAAATAGATAAATTAATATAGAAAGATAGATATAAAAAGTTATGAATAATTAGAACTTAGATATATAAACATATTATATAGATAATTTAAGTACATTAAAAAATATGGATAAATTTACACGTCGATAAATGGATAAACAGATAGATAGATAGAATGTTTTATAAGTTAGTTATACAGATTTTATAAAAAAGAAAATTGTTACATTAGGAACAAGTTATAAAAACTTTTAAATATTTTGTATCTATACTTTTTCAAAAATAAAAATTAATAAATCAGGAGAATATAAATGTTTAGAAATAGATCAAACACATTGGAAAATAAAATCCATCGTCCCACTTTAACATTGCTTAAAATTTAATTTATAGACACTAGTACTTTCGCACTTCATAGAATCCTTAAATTAATTTGCCAACAAACAAACCTGGAAGGAAAGGGAGTGTCCAGAGCATTTGGATCACAGCAGGTGACCCCAACCTCTATGGAGCCACTCCAAGAGTTGATCTTCTTGTCTATTCTCACCTGGTAATTTAAATATAGCATACTAGCGGTTGCGCCCCTATCATATAACGACTTAATATTCGAAAGGGTGAGGAAGGGCAGATATATAGCTTAAAACCATGCCAAGACTTAAATGTTAAAATGAAACAGCCTAAAAACTTCCCGGAACCTATCTGAGGCTTCCCTGAAATGAAAAGCCCAATCGGTTGAGTATTCAATTCATTGACATCTTAATTTACAGACAAAAATCCTAGTACTTTATATAATAAGACTACATACTACTGCTTTAGTAAAAAAAAAATTCGTATTTAGTAAGAGATTGGTTTTAAATTGGTAAAATTAGGTTATGCAACGACCTGGTCCTGTACACTGCAAATTTTAAAAGAAAAAAAGTTGACCCTTAAAATTCCACCTTGAAGTGATACTTTTCTAATAGTTTATAGTCCACTAAGTCGTAAGCAGTAAAAATTAAAATCCATTAAGTCCCTTCTAACGAGATATTGGCAACTTTTTGCACACATTTTCGCAAACGGCAATTATTTCCTTTATTTGGAGTTTTGGTTAATAACATTTTCATAAAAGTTTTCAGTAATAATCATTTAAGATCCATCGTTGAGAAGAAATGACTGAAAAAGTGTGTTTCCATGCAAAATAAGCTTAAAATCTAATGATTTTAAAAATTAGCGATTTAATAGTAAAAAAAAAATATTTTTAACTTTTTGATAGCCTGAATATGTTTAATTTAGTTTTTTTTTATATAATCTATTCTTTAAAAAGACAGGCATATTCTTTCAGATTTGAAAAAAATTAAAAAAATTAAAAATCGGAATTAATCAAAATTAATCTATAGCCTTTAAAAAATACTTTTGATATTTTTAACCTATATAATCAATAAAATCAATGGAAAATAAAATATTTTTATAAAACAAACTTTTGGAAAAGGTTTAAGATAACTTCATAAAAGTAGCATTTAAGTAGAATATTTTTCTTGTCTTTTAAAAAAATGCAAATTAAACATAGTTAATGACTATTTCATTAGCAAGAATGGTAATAAAATATTTCAATAACTGCTTAAACCTTTTTGTGGCCATGTTATTTACTTAAACAGAAAATCTATTTTGTCAGAATTATAAAAATAATGAAGTATTTTCAAAAAAGCTTGCAAAATAAACGTAATTTTATCAAACTTCCTCACAGTTTATAGAGGGTATTGTTGTAAAATGTTAATTATCAAAATAAAATCTTCAATTTACAACGTTTAAAACACCTAAAAGTAAATTCTAAGCAAAATTAGATTTATTTCCTAAATTTAGAGTAGCTGCGCTACTTAAAAAAAACATCTAGTATTAAAACCAATCAGCTGATCAAATTGCTATAGACATTATTTGTTGGGTTGTTATTAACTGAAACATTTATTTTCTTTTTAATTCTAAAACGATGCTTGCCATGCTAAAAACGCTACGCCCCCAGCAATCATTATGGGCACTAGAATTTAATCCCCTCTATTTTTTAATTTAAGTTTTACAAAAAAAACAAGGACCACATCTGTTCAGCGGATAACGAGTTCCTTTGCTAGAGACAGATATACATACATCCCGTTATTTCCATATAAGGACTAGCGGCTACGTACCCTTAAATCCTCTAGGGGCACTTGGGGATAGGAAGGGGAGGGAGGGGGGGGGGGGGGGGGTGGAGAGTCGCAACTACACTTAAGATCATAGTTTTTCAAAAATTTTAGAGGGTTACTTTTGTTAGGAGCAATTTTTATATTGTGGAGGTACCCTTTCCCAAAATAGTTATAAACATGGCCAGGACATATGTATATAAAGCTTTAATGTAAAGAAAAACCATATCTGTCTAGCAGTTAGCGAGATCCTTTGAGACAAATAGATAAATAGACATCATGTTACTGTTATATAAGGATAAAAATCAAAGACACCCAAGCTTTTTTTGGGATTCAAATTAAAAAAAGAGTTGTGCGACAGGTTTGTGGGTAAAATGATGCACGGAGTATCAAAATGCAGTTTCACACTAACTTGAAACTTATATTGTGGGATCAGAATAAAAATTTTAGTATTATTTTTTTATGACAAACTGAATTTGTGATATATTTTTATTCATGAAAGTACCCCCTTGCAAAAATTTCAGAACAAACTAACATGCTAAAATTTATTAAGTTATACTTTGATCATTGTCAAAATAAAACATTTATGACAACAACCATTAGTAGCAAAGCACAAAAAATCTTGTAATGGTTAAATGCACAAAGTGATAGCAGATGTTAAGTAATGAATATGTAAGAGAATATGTAATATGTCTTTTGAAGCATGACCAACAGACAGACAAAAAGGCATTGTAAAGAATAAATGTCAAAAGAATCTTCACTGAATATTTCAGCTGTCTCCAATAAGACCTAAGAAAATTACAATTTCCCCTTAGTGTTACGGACTAACTAACACACATAAAAAGTGAATTATAGAGTAGCTTCACCACAAAAGATTTGATTCTGAATAGTATTAGCTCTAACACCCCCTCACTCCTAAACAAAGCAGCTTCACATTGCTGAAATCTAATATGAATCATCATAAACATTAACAGTCCTTTTAAAGAAGATTGTAATTATAGAGTAGCAGCACTCAACTACTTAACTATAATTAAAGAAGAAAGTTATTTGTAGATACAAATTTATTTAAATATGCTCTGATGAAAATTTAATTGTAGCTCTCAGTAGAAAATAAAATATTAATAAAAATAAAATAAAGGCAGCCGTTAGTAATATTTAAGTAAAAAAGGACCTAAAAACAAAGGTTGTTAAATAAAAGGATGAAGAAAGCGAAAATTTACTTTGACTTACTTATAGTCGGAAATTTATTATCAAACAGGGGACATACACAGAAATTTTAAGACCTCTAGCTCTAATAGTGGCTCAGATAATAGGGGAGGGGGCGTCGAACACCACCCCCTCACCCCCGACCGATAAAGATGCGGCAAGGGGCCCGACTGTTAAGAATTAAGTAAATTATACAATATGACATTTAGTCAAATTTCAAACAAAATTTTTTTCATTAATTCATTTATAAAAATCAATATTATAAATATGAACTCACAAAGAGACGTTGTATGTTATCATAATACATTTAGTCTGCTATGTAAAACAAAACAATTTTTTTTTCTTCTTTCATTGCAGGGATGATTCTGGTACAAAAAAAAACAAAAAAAAATAAATTATTTTTAATTTAATTTGATATTACCGTACAATATTTTTTTATATACATAATTTAAGAAATATATTCATAACATCTTCACCTGTCATAAAGACGACATATAAAATCAACATCCTGATAAGGATATTACAGTTTATGTTAAAAATTTTCAAATTCATTTTATGCTTAAGAAGGAACGAGAAGGAATTGAATCTCAACATTAACTTGTTATTTTGCTTGTATATTTATCATATTTGTTTACAGTTTATTGGTAAAGTTTGGTAATACTTTATTTCGAGTCTATCATGCAGTGTGTAGTGATTTTAACCTATCTTTTTCAATTAAAACTTTTTAAATTATAGAAAAAGGAGGAATCTTCCATCACCTGTAGGCAAATATTTTTGCTTAAATAAAGGCAAATTTCTTAAAGTGAAAAAGTAACGTTTTGTTAAGAAATGTAGGTAATTTTTTAAGTGATGATTTTGCTTTTATCAAGTTTACCTCAAAAATCTGGTTGTCTTGCAGGGCAAATGAGGAAAACACCAGACCATGGTTAAATTCCTAAAAATATGTATTTATCAACTCGTTTCAAAGAGATTCAAGCTGCACAAATTCCTTGTATATGTGAGTTTTGTATATTGCAACATTTTGTAAAAAAAAAAGTATGTAGAAACTAAATCAAATGACACTTGACCTTTATGCTGCCATATGAAACAAGTTGATTATAATATTAATCAATTCTTTTTCATTTCACAAAAGTACAGTCGCGTTTGACAAGAAGAGCACAAACAATGTTTTTTTTTTTTTTAAGTTTTATCAGTCAGGCCGTTTAAGAGAACTTAGATGACACAAGCTAAATTTCCTTACCTGAGTTGCATTATTTCTTGTGGCAGTTCTGAGGCTGTGGCTGAGGGCAACAAGTTGACCGTTCTTGTTATGGAATGAAGGGGCGGGGCAGGATACACCTGACAATCGCGAGGTTACTCCGCCTATAAATTTAATATCAATAATACAGAGTTGACCGTTCTTGTTATGGAATAAGGTGGCAAGGATGGGTACATCTGAAAATACCGAGGTTACCTCGCCTACAAATAAAATGTCTGACTACAAATTTGACCAATTTTGTTCTAAAGTAAAGGAGCGGGGCAGGATACATGTGATCGACAATCTTTAGGTTAATCCGCCTACAAATATGATATCTATATGATAAGGGGCGTCGTAGCTCAGTGGTAACGCACTGAGTTACGGTGATGAGAGTTCGAGTTCTAGTCCCCATGTGGCAACTCGAATTTCTCAATTGAATACATTCACGCAACTTCCCCTGGTTGTGTAAGAAGGGGATTATTGAGTAAGTTTGGATACTTAATAGCCACGTACATAATATCAGTATTACCCTTATCCCAAGCTCCTCTGCGGAGAGCGTCATTCATTACGGTGACTTAATTTGGGACACCTGCCATACTCGGCGAGGGTGAGGTAATAATGAGTAGCTCTCATGAGATAGCGGGTTAAGTCATAATGTGCTTGAACGTGGAGCTTGATAGCCCTAGTGTCTCAGCCTACTCCATGAACTACTTAGGACCAAACCCTAAGAGACTATGGCTAATCAATCAATCAATGATATCTATACTTCAAAGTTGGCCGTTAAGGTTATAGAGTTAAAGTGCGGGGTCCAGTACACCTAAGTATCTTCAGATTACTCCACTGAGCTAAAATATAGGAACATGTATTCATTAGTTGGGTTTTTGGAACCCAAGTGGACCCCAACTTTTGTCCTCCTTATGAAAGGCCACTACAAAATGTTTTTTGCATCACTTAAATGCAGAAATATAAGATGATATATGACCAAAAGGCGGAAGGGTGGAACTGAGGAACTGAAAAGTACTACATGCAAGTTCATTAATGCCTTGTGCCACCCAAGGATCAAGCCTAGAACATTGATAATGTTAGGTTGATCATAGGGTGGCGTTGGCAATGGCTGGCATATGAAAATATTAAAAGATTGATGAATATTTACCTGTAGGAACTGAAGATGCTCTGGAACCTGGATTTGATGATGTTAAGGATCCTGTTACAGGTGAATAACCACGACCTTAAAACAGAAGGTCAAAAGATACAATATATTGTTTGTGAATTTTGTTTCTCAACTTGCCATTCCGTTCTATAAATACTAGCTACGCCCCTAGAGGCATCTAGCGGAATGTAAAATATCTTTTTTTCAATTTTCAATAAGATTAGCTGTTTATCAAAAATATTATCTCGGTAGCTAGATGGGATTATTTATGTAATTTTTTGCGATTTCCCTTGGGAGGGTGGTGGTATCCTCACCTTAAATAGTTATAAACCTTAATAGGACTTATGAGAAGCTACCCTGTAAAGGAGAACAATATCCTTTCAGAGATTAGCAAGATCCTTCGATACAGACAGACAAATATACTGTTCCTTTATTATAAGGACCGATTGTTTCATTTATATAAAAATAATCAAATTTCAGTTGAGCCGACAATATATTAGATATAATTTTAAAAACAACATTTCCAATCTTTAGATATTTGAAAAATCTTCAAAATATTTACATATACACGGTGTCCCTCGTAAACTGTTTTTTTGAAACGCTTATTACTCAGTTAATATTTGAGCTATCTTAGTAAAATAAAAAGTATTTGGCAGCCTACTACTGACCATTTTATGGGATTATGATGAAAAATCCACAAAATAAACAGGAAAAAATCTACGAGGTATTACATAAGAGGTTCATTTTACTGAATTTAGACTAACCCACAAGAAAATATCTGCTTTGTGAACTTTAAAATTAGTTAGGGTCCAAGCAGCTGGTTGCTCAGACTTTCTAAGCACAAAAATAGAACAGGCTTGACATGGCATACCGTAAATTCTCAATATTCAAGAATCTGAAGTGTAATATAAGTGAACAATATGTAAAAATAGGCATAATATTGATCTTCTTTGTTAATTTTTCATGTGAGCCCACTTCAAATGCACACAAGAACCTGAAATATACCAGATTTTTAATTAGGCTACAATGCCTGCCAGTTCTTATAATGTCTGGAGTAAGTCTTTGTGATCCACCGTTTGACCACCAGCTGCTTTAAAAGTTAACTAAGGTATATTTTTCTTGTGGATTAGTCTTATATTCACTAAAATCAGTCTGTTATGTATTACCTTGTAGATTTTTTTCTGTTAACTTTGCGGATTTTTCATCACTATATCATTAAATGGTCAGTAGTAGGCTGCCAAATACTTTTAATTTTACTATGATAGCTCAAATATTAAGGGAGTAATAAGCGTTTTAAAAAAACAGTTTACGAGGGACACCCTGTATAATGAGCAAAATATTTCTTTGTTATATCTGCGCTACCTACCACTTGTGTGTAGTATACCTGGTGGTCCTGGTGAGTATCCTCTGGCGGTATTGGCAGTTCCAGGGGGCGGAGTCTGGGAAGGACCAAGGGAGGGCTAGATAAATAAAATCATATTATAAGGGAAAAACATTTCTCATGGAAAACCTTCTTTTTTTCTTTTTGATAACTACAACATAAAAAGTAAAATAACTTACCATACCTAAACAATTTAATTTTATCTCAATGATATTATAATGCATGACAGAAAAGATGTAAAAATTATTGCTACTTTAGTACTTATTCTACAGGAGGCGGAATAGATACATAGTCATATAATAATTCTACTATGAAATACCTGTATAGTGCTTGTCAGGGAAGCTTGAACTACTTGTTGGGGAGATGGCGAGTACCCACGACTAATACAAGTGTCAAGATGACTTGATTTGTGAATTGTAAAACATATCTAAACTAAAAAAATTTGAAATCAATCCTCTTAGAAAAAAACAGCTATTTAGAAAACAAATACCTATCTTGATTTGCAATATAGCTTTTTTTAGTCTGTAGAGAAGGATCTCGCTAACCACGGAATTGGAATGGTTCTCCTTTACTATGTAGCTTTGTATAAGCCCAGTAATGGTTTTAGGTTATTTTTACAGATTTAAGAATTTGGGATGATGTCAAGCTATTTTTTTTAGCCCCTATATGCTTGGGGTGAATCCGCTAGTGTTATTATAACTTAGAGTAAAGCATTGAAAATGAACTAATCTGTTTTTTTTTATTTTATTACCTAACTGTCGTAGGCAAAAAGTATTTTTTTGTATTTGAATAGATAGTCATTTGTTCCTTATAATAGTAGTTGCAGTGGCAGGTGTTGCAGCTGAGGGAGGTGGTTGTTGTGGTAATGGGGGAGGTGGTGGGGTCCCACTCTGTCCTCTGGGGTAACTGTTGGGTGGTCCTCCCGGTGCGGGGGAGTAACCAGTTTCCCTAAAATAAAAGTATTTAATTTGTTGTGACAATATGAAAAAACAGATATAATACCTATTAAAAAGTTTAGGTACATAATCAATTAAACTTTTACATCCACAAATGCAAAGCAAGAATATCAACATTTATAAGAGTTGTACCTAATAACTATTAAAAGCAATTCTATGGTTTATACAGGGTGGGGCAAATAATACCGGACAAATTCTAATTTTTAAACAAATGAACATAAAATCGTCAATTTTAAAGATTTTATTAAATTTCAAAAACTGGGAAGCAAATTGGGTATAAGACTATTAGATTATTCAATAAAATCGCCACCAGCCCCAATCACCGCCTCTACCTGCCCCCTGAACCGCCCACAGGCCCTGACCACCATGTCCCTGTCCAAGATGGCGAAGTTCTCCTTAATAATGGCAATGAGGGAGGTCTTTGTGGAATGGGCATGTCTATTGGTGCATGCTTTAAATTAGCCCCAGGCCCAATAGTCCAATGGAATAAGATAGGGGCTGCTGGGAGGTCACATCTCCTTCGAGACGTGAGTAACCGCAGGATCTAAATTATCCATCTTTCAAGCTAACCTTCGACACGGCGGCTCTCATTTGGGCCACAGTTGAGCTAGAACAACGTTCTATACATTTTTAGAAATGGCACGAAGATTTAGCTAGGGTTCAGAGTTCCATATGGGCCCCAGAAGTCCAGAACCGAGAAATATTTAAGATTTTAACGTTTTTGACATCTCAAAATCTGCCACGTTTCACTTTTCCGGAGTACTACGGCCAAGCCAGCTGGGATAGAGAGCTCTAGTCTTTTCTAAAGTCTTACTTATGTATCCAACAGTAACTCCAGCAAGTTTTATAAGTCTATCTCATCTACAAATGAGCTAAGGTTAGATTAAGTAGACAATAGTCGAGAATCCAGGATATAGTACGGGCGCACTCCGAATCTGCCTTGTTGAACATATGCGCGGGCAGCTCGGAGTACATGTTCTCCATCGTCCAAAGATTTTTATGGGCATAAAGGTCATTACCTAAGCTTTTTATAGTGGGGTCAAACGTCCTGATTGGTCAAGTAGTTTTGGAGCTATGGCCGTTTGGAAAATGTCCGGTTTTATTTGCCCCACCATGTAGATAATTTAAAACATAGATGAGAATGCAAAAATTCTTAGAAGGGACGTAAAACCTCTCTGGTAATATCATAGAATAGCTATGCTTACTTAACAATTTTACCAAGTTTCTAATTAAAGATGCATTACCTGGTCATTCTAGTACTGGCAACCTTGGGACTCTTACACAATCATTTTATATCTATCAAGTTTATATATGATGTAATTACAGAAATAGTGCATTTTTCAATTTAACAATGACAATGATTTTTTTTCCAGTATGGCTTCGAAATGGATTATATCCGCTGGATTAAACCCGGTTCTCAGCCACAATGAAAAATCATGTAGAGTACCTATTGTATTACAAACAATTATCCACGAATAATAAAATAAAAATCATTAAATTAATGCCAGTTTTGTTAGCCCCAAAGGGCTCCAGGTTTTCATAATTTTTTATTTTAATAACCGGGAAAAGCTGTCTATAATACGATGCGATAAACAACTATTATAGAAATTTAACGTTTTCGTTAGCTTAGCTTAAGCCATTTAGTTAGAAAACCCTTGACACAAAATAATAACTCTTATGTCTGATATTTTATCTTAATTTTAGGTCCACCCACGTTATTGCAAAAATTGCTATTCTTTAAAAAAATCAATTTATAATTTGTCTTGGAAAGGGTTTATAAATACATCGAAGCTAGTGCGCATTTTGAGTTTTAGGTATAATTTGGAGGATTAAATATAATTTAAATTATTTGAAAAATACACCATTTTTATGAAATTACTAAGCATAAATATAAATTAACATATTAGGTATTACAATTATGCATATACATATTAAATATTTAGATACGGTACAAGTTTTCAAAATGAAATATTGATAGAACTCGAGAAACGTGGTTGCTTCTTTTATGAGTTGTTAGGTAGGTAGAAGATTCTTTACTACTTTTATTTCCGAAAACTTGTCCCTTCTCTTTACAGTATACATTATTAATCAAAGTAAATCATTGGTAATTTGACTAAAATATATTCATAACTAGTTGCTTCCCATCTAGCCTCACAGGGAGGCGTGGGAGGAAAATAGCCTAAAACCACCCCAAGACATTTATATAGCTTCCCAGAAATGCACATCCCTTTTGGATCCTTTCCGAGATCCTAAGCTTTAAACAAAAAAAACCTTGATACTTTATATACTACTAGCGGCTACGCCCCTAGAAGCCTCTAGGGGCACTGGAAAGAGGGGACAAAGTCGACCTCATCCCATTTTAAATTTGAGTTTCAAAAAGAGTTTTTAAAAATATTTTTTTAGGGGGAGGGGGGTGAAGACAACCTCTCCAAAAATAGTTTAAAACCTTCTCAGGACCTATAAGAATCTTCACTCTAAAGGATAACTATATCGGCTCAGCGGTTAGCGAGATCCTTCGTTACAGACAAAAAACGCTTACTACTTTATATAATAGGATATAGGATGAAAGTAAAAAAAAATGTATAGCAAGACAGGGGTGTATATTTTGCACAAGATTCATTTTTTTCCCCTGCTGCAAAAATATTTATTTTTCCCCCTCCCAATTTTTTTTTCAGCAAGGAAGGAGAAAAAATGGAAAAAATATTTTAAGAACTCTTTATTTTATTCATATTATCTCCCCTCCAACATATTCTTTTAGTTTTTATCACCAAGAAGGGGAGAAAAATGGAAAAAAATGTTTTCAGTTCTCTTAATTTTTACATTTACCACCCCCCCCCCCCCCCCGGCCCCCCAACCAAAATATTTTTTATATCCCCCCCCCCTTTAGCAGCGTCAATTTTGCAGAATATACACCCCTGTAACGAGATTAACCATAGGTAAAAATTTTGGTTAAGAATTTTGTGACTTTATGATATTCTTTTAAGAGTACATAAAATGAATAGTAGATAAAGGTCGTACTTTATGATTATTTTAAACATTAATAAAGGCTGAAGAAAATTCTGTCATGGCAACTTTAGGTAAAGAAATTGTAAGCTCATCTGGGTTATTTTAATTTAAATTTTAATTCTATCAAGATGTGAAAATACTCAATTTCTATAAATAAACATACGGCTAATGTAATAGTAAAAAGGAAAATGTTCGATTTTTAAACTCAGTTTTAACAATGAAATATTAGTTTGGAAGAAACAGATTTAACACATTAATTCAACTATATCAAAATTACATTATATACATATTTATAAAATTAAATATAATGCCCTAGGTATTCTTATTAAAATAAAAAAAATCAATTTTTTAACTTCTAAGAAAAAATACATCATTAGGTAATAGGTAGGTAATAATATTTTCAATAAATAGGTATGTAATTTTACCTTATCATAATATTTTTGCTAAAATCAATGTAAAATTCTAGATCCTATACAACACAAAATACGCATACAAAATTATGATAAAAAATCTACTTCATTAATTTTCACCGTTGTAAATTTTTGCAAACTGACTGGAATTTTATCTTTCATTATCAATAAGAATGTTGTTGTAGGACTTTTAAAAGATGAACCTTTTTTGATGCTTAAACATAAAAATAAATTTCTTTAAATTACCACTGGTAGCTGTCTCAGAAACAGGTTCAGGCGGGGTGGGGGGGGGGGGGGGGTAAGGTTGACCTATTGTTCCCCCCAAAAAACCTGCATACTTGAAGTTCCTAATGTAAAAAACATATCAGTCCAATTCTTTTAGCAATATATTTTAGCCCCCATAAACAAGAATATATCTAGATGTATCCCCTCCCCACCTCTTTTGAAAAGGGGTTTGTGAATGGGAGCATAGGGTAATAGAATAATAATAATCACCCCTATATTTCTTAAATTTCTTAACTAATTAGAAAAACTTCTCTTGTGATTGGGGAATATCGTTTATTCTAGTCACCCCAAAACATAAAAAAATTGTAAAACCAAAGAAATAATAAAATATAAATAAACCGCTATTTTATAGGTTTTAAATCCAGTACAGTTGTAACTTCAGTAGATATCTAGATGCTAGATAGCAAGGTGATGGATATCCAGGACAGCCAGCAAGATATCTAGACAGAAAGCCCGGCTTTTTGTCTGCACTTTCGCATTGTAGCCCTTCACAAATTTGATATAGTTCATAATCAAATTTTTACTCTATTAATATGTAAGTACACTTGTATTACATAACTAAAATAAATATTTAAAGGAACAATACCTAATGGGTTGTTAAGAGAAATTGGTGGGTTTATGAAAAGAAACTTGTAAATGTAGAGAAACAGAGAAATTATACCATCTTTCCCTAGTAAAAAAGTATAAAATACGATATAATGATTTCGGGGGTTTTCGGAGGGTTAAAATTTATTAAAAAAGAAAGGTTTAGTTTCAGTGCTTAACAGGCATTTTGAGGGAAAGCATCGTCTCTTGTTTAAGATATAATCTCTTATACTTTCATGTAAGCTTTATTTATGTACCAGGTTGGCATGAGGACATTATTTTGTTCCCTCCTCTCCCTTGTTTCAAGAAAAGGCCAAACAATAACAATAAGTTATTTTATACCTAAATGTTAAACAACCTGTATTACTTAAAATTATATTTGTCCTTGTGGGTATATTTAGTCACAGACTATTAACACTGCAAAACTGAATGTTTGTTAAATATGAACAATACAGAATATTCTTTAAAAACACACTAACTTAAACTAAATTACTCTTACACTTTGTCTGTGTCATTGTTACGGAAATATGTTCAGAAAAACAAGGACAATGATGTCAATAAGTTGAGCAGCATCAGCAATATGTCAAAACAACGGTAATTTGTAATACAGTGAAAATGAGAAATCTCGTTGAAAATATACAATGGTTGAAAAACACATAAAGCTAATCCTTTATTGTAGGTCCCAAGGCACTAATATACAAAGGGAGGAATAGGTTGCGCTAAAATCCGTAATAGTTGTGAGTTTTAAGTTAAAATTAGTAGTAGAACGATAAAAATTTATGAGAACTCACTGTTTTTTTTTAATTTGTCTGTAGTTCTTTTCAATAAGAAATACACATATTTTATGAATATTACCGTTCTACTACTATTTTTAAGCCTTAAAACTCACACCTTTACGGATTTTAAGCGCAACCTACTCCTCCCTTAAGGTAGACAATCAAAGCTTTGATGTCAAGATCTTTGCCTAGTAGTCCTAACTGTCCATGTTACTGAATATTGGGATTCATTGTTTCAGTTTAATGTATTTCTCTTACTATTCATGTCGCGATTCTGATATAGCAGCAGTAAAGCTAAGACTGTTATGGGGATGCTCTACTTGTTTAGCTAGTCTCGGGAATATGTAATCTAGGAATCATATATTGCTATATGTTTTCAAAACACTTGTCCCTGTCCGAGTTCTTTCAAGCATCAAAAATAGCAACAAACATAAGATTGATGTTCGCTGATGAAATCTGCGTCCTGCAAAAATGTTCATGTGTCCTCCAAATTTATTTTTCAAATATTTTTCATACATTGCAATTTTTATACATTGTTGGCAAGGACGCATAAAAATATGGGCAAATTTGTTTTTGCTAATTTTTAAAAAGTGAAAACTTAGGTTGTCCTTTTAATAAATCTCGTTCGAAAGAGTTGCCTGTTTTTGAAATGTAATTACCTATTTTTCAGGGGAAAAGAAAAAGTAAATAAACCCAAAAATCTATCTACTTATGTTTTTCGAGAAAACATAATGATTCTAACTTTAATTAAAGGGACTGTGAACGTAAATTTTTCTCATCTTAATATCAAATCTTAACATTATCTTATTCATAATATCTCATAGATAGAGTAAAACGCGCTTTTGTTTGCTTAAAAAACGGCTTTTTCCGACGAATTTTATAAGGTAAAGGGAAAGGAAGAAATTTTCCGTATTATATAAAATGTGCCTTAAATTGCTTTTTTCTCCCATTATAGCTAAAAATAAACTTTTTCACATAGTTCTTGATTTTTCCTAACGGTTAAGCTGACTATTAACATAATCCTTGCTTTAAACCAATGTATAGTTACTTAGAAATTGATAAAATAAGTAATATTTTTTATTGAAAACCTAATACAATAACAAAACTAGAAACAGGTTTTTTTATTAGTATCCAATTAACTTTAGATGGCCCATCTCTCGCCCACCTTTTATTACAAATTTGTAAATAATAAAGACGCATTATTCCTTTATAAACAGTCTGATAAAAGTGTAAACTAATTCTCCAAAGTGGGTTATTTATTGTTCAACACAATAAAAAAGGATACTATTATTTTAAATAACCTATGAGATTCAACCCTTTGTAGACAGTGAGGTATATTTTTGTCAATAATACGAATTTAAAATAGGTCTTTATTACCTAATTACTACGTTATAAAAAAACTAATTGGCAATTTTATATCATAAAATAAATCCTTAACAGTAAGTAAATTGTTTCAACTATATATGACAATTTAAATATCCCTACAAACATTATAAGAAACAAAAAGTTCAGATTTTCCCTGTTCTTTCCTTTTTCCCTCCAAGGGAAATCAAGGCATTATTCCTGGATATTTTTGTTAATAGGACGTTTTTGGTTGATCAGTGTAGTGATATGTGCTTAGAAAATGTTAAGATTTGATAATCAGATGAGAAACTTTTACGTTCACACTCCCTTTAAAATAAAAATCTTCCAGATCCTTTCAAAATAAATACTTTAGTCTATTAGTATGTCTTTATTTCTGATTTTCCATACCTTGCAAAAATAGTACACAAACTTTTCTAAAAGAGACAAATATTCTAAAATAAAACAAGGGTGACAACATCCATAAAAGCGAAGCTCTGAAATGGAAGGACAAACGAACATTAACACTTGTAGATTGTCAGAACTGAATTAGCAGAATCAGTTTTTAAAAAATCAGAAGAGTCGGATAATTTTAACATACAAAAATTTGTTGTCAAAAAAGTTAAAAATCGACATGTTTCAAATGGACGTACAGACATTCGATTCTGGTATTGAATATAGAGTTGCTACGCTTTCTTAATTGTACCTAACGACTACAGGAATCATCATGCAAATTTTGGAATCAATAGGACAGTTTTAACCTGTTTAAATAAACGAAAAGAGCTAACTCTCTGTGATGGACCGACCCTAATTATAGAAAAGCTTCGCTTTTAAAAAAATTCGGATATGAATATAAATCGTATAAAAATATGGCTTAACGCTCAAATACAGAAAACAAAACCCCTCTCCCACCTTAAAGATAAAAATAAATGGAGGGGTTTCCTTCAGGAAGAGCTAAAAAAGTGGGGCTGTCCTAAGCCCAATATTTACTAACCTAACTAAAGGAAAAACTACTTTCCCTTACCCTTATAATTGACTTATTAGGAGCATTTGAGGTAAAGGAGTGGGGAAAAGTCGCACCTTAAATTTTTCCTAAATGGGAATTTGGTTGCTCCAAGGTCAGGGAACAGGATGGGGTAGTCAAAAGAGTGATAGGACCGTTATATTAGCCAACTGGGAAAAATCTTACACAATATCCACGTCTTCTATATCCATTATTAGAATACATATCTCACTGGGTGAATGTGTGAATAAGCAAAAGATTGATTTGTCATGATATCTGTTGAAAAGTGGCGTAAAACGCAAAATCTACACATGACTTCGGACGCAAATTAAATAGTTTTTAACATTTTTTTTGTTAAACGTTTTGCTAATTTCAAAACTACACAAATCTACTAATTCTAATGGTCTTTGAAACTATTTACTCGATTTAACACACAGGATTGTTAAAAAAACATGAAAGATAAAAATTTTTATTTTGTCATATCTTAGATTAAAATAAATGCATACCTATTAAATTATTAAACTACTTTAAAATATACTTATTCTATACCTTATCTAATCGTTTCTAATTTTAGTTTTATGTGCTCCAAGCTGTTCTTGATCGTTAAGCTGGGTTCCCATCTGTAGGCTACTACTTAGGGTTTCAAGCTGTTCTTTGTCCCTTTCCAGTGCTAATTGCTGATTTTGGTCGCTGCTAGGTGCTCCAATATGGTTATGGCCGCTGCCAACGGCTTCCAGCTGTTTCTTACCACCATCCACAGAGGTTTCTGACTGTTCCTGGCCGCTACAAAAAGCAGCCACATGAGTCTGACCGCCGCCACTCAGAGCTTCAGACTGATTCTCTGTATCTGTATCTTGTCCTTTCATCAACCCTTGGCTGCTGACATTATTAGCCCCTATCTTGTCTCCGCTTGTTTTCATCTGGCTGTCACATGAACCTGCCAGCTCCTGGCTGTCACAAGAGGCTGCCAGCTCCTGGCTGTCACATGAACCTGCCAGCTCCTCATAAGCATTGGACTTTAATACCTGTGTTAAGGAGCCAATATGATTGTTAGCATTGTCCAAAGAATCCAAGAATTTATTGCCAACCTTCATTTGTAAGTCTGTCTGGTTGTTGTAGCCAGAATTCTCGTCTGTGGCTGCTGACAACTTTCCGGCCGCTGTCTCACACCCAAAAGCATCTCCAGCAGCCGTAGCGGCAGCGGCTAGAAACAATTCCAAGCTGTTATCAACAGCTGACTGTGGCTGAGTTGTTGTCTGTGTCTGCTCCCACAGGGCGCTCCACATGAACACCTTGGGATGGTTGGGCTGTGCTGCTATGCTCAGCTTGGTTCTCAGGGAGTGCAGCAGGCTCCCCACCTGGCACACAATATTCTGCAGGCCATCCAGCTTGGACAGTCTGGACATCCTCACAACATCCACTGTCTTTTGGTGTCTTCTCTTCTGCTTCAGGTGTGGCTGCTGCTCTGCTGCTGCTGCTGGTGTGCTTGTACGTGTCTGCAGCTGTGGCAGACAGCGGTCCTGGTTTTTGTAATAAATTGGGACGAGGTACTTGGTGCTGCCTCTTCCCCAGGGCGGATCCAGACAGGTCACACAAATATATTTCTCTGGTACCTGTTCCTCCAGGTATAATCCTGTACAGTGTCCATGCTGCCAGGAGAGACACACCTCACACTGGACCATCAGACCATCTCCATCAACCTTTCTGCAGAGACATTGTACCAACTCCTCCTCTGTCATAGTTTCTACTGCTGCTGCTCCGCCACTAGACTCTGGACCAGAGGGACTAGAGTCAGCCACCAGCAGGCCGCCTGAGAAATCATTTTCAAGTTTAGCCGCGCTGCCGCCGCCGCTGGTGGCCCGTTGATGGTTCAGCCGCAAACTATTGGACTGCCGGGTGCGTCTTTTCCACGTGGGCGGTGTTATCTGCCTTGTTAATTTAGCCGGCGGCAGCTGTCTACTGGCATCTTGCAGCTGTCTGCTAGAATCCTGCAGCTGACAGTTTGTTGTTGAGCCGTCCAAAGCGTTGCAAGTATCTTTTTCCTGGTTGTCCGCGGCCTGTCCAGATTCTCCTACACTCCGGGAGATACCATCTCCTTCCTCAACCTGCAAGATTTGTCTGAAGTTCCGTTTGTTTTTCCTCAGTGAGGATTGACCGCTGGCGCCGCTAGTATTGACAGCTGTTGCTGTAGACAGCGGGGTGCTTGGCAGTTTTATTAGTTTTATTGATAAAGTGTTTAATCCTTTTCATTATTATATCATAAAAGAAAGTTCTATAAAACTTTCGAAGTCTTTTCGCTTTTTAGATGTATTCATTCTTGTGTAAAAGAGATTCAGATGTAGAGAAGATAATTAACCAAAGCCTAGTTCCAGCTCAAACTTAATGAATTTATATAAATATTATATAATAACCCAATTTTCTTATTTTATATTTAAGATGTGGTGATTATTGCATCATGTAGCATTATTGCATAACTATAGAATTGACTTGCTGTGCCTAACAATGATCTTATAATTACGTGTAAATGTAAATCTATGATGAATATTTTTTTAAATAAAAGGCCCCAAACTTCAGTTTGTATTAAACTCTCTCTATAAGCTACCACTTATTAAGTTCTCGAGCCGCACTTGACAATATAGGTCGTGCAGACAACAAACAAGCTCCAAATTTCACGTTAGTGGAGTTTGCATTCATTAATCTAACATAATAAAAGTTATCTAACAAAGTTATATAAAATATTTGATTTGGACATAGAAATATTTAATTTAAAAAATATATATATATAAAAAATCTGATTAAATGTAAGTGATAACATTATGAATAAATTAAAGATTAATATTATTATAGTTGTAAAAGTGAAACTATTCTATAACGACTTCCCGTCTTTCCGCCGTAGTCTGAAACTAAAAATATAAAACTTTGAGGACTAGTATTATAAAAGGCCCACTGTCCTCTCCCTCCCTGATAAAATTGAACTATATCCTGCCTGAGCATGAACTGTTTTCTGGACAAGTTTCTGACTTGCTTCAGGAAGGTGTCGATGTCCACTACCCCTCGCCTCAATGCCTCTCCTAAATATTAAGGTTTTAAAATAACATCAAAATAAGGATGACGATGTTTATTATTCATTAAAGCGAAGCTTAACAACCACAGTCGGACAAACTAATAACATATATTTTTCAGTGAGTGCTATGATCCAGAAATAACAAGATTCGATTTAAAATTGCTTAACACCCAAGAAAGAGAATCAATTAAAATGCAGAACGTCCAACTTGAGTCATAATTATACAACATATACAACGCTTAAAACATTGTTCCTAATAGTCCTAGACATCGCCATTTTAAAAATAAAGTCCATAGGATAATTCTACAATCTAAAACGTTGGTGTATAAATAGCATATACAGTAAAATGTTTAAAATGGAATTTCTGGTATAAATTAAAGTGTTGGTATGGTTTTAAAACTGTTCCTTTGTTTATAACAAACTGGTTTAAACAAATTTAAGTTACAGAAGTAAGGAAAAGTATCTAACTTAAGTATATATTCATCAAAGTAATATCTAAATATTTACCTAAAAAGTAAAGAGCATCTTCGGTAGCGCTTTCCTCGGCGTAGGCATTCAAGAGTTGGCGGAATAACGGTGCAGCCGCCGTAACGGCCTCGTCCACATCTATCTCGTCCGATAACTCCAGTTTGGACAACATTTCTGTTAAATCTTTCTGTTTCTGTGTTTTTATGTCATTTAAGAAAAGTTTTCGTGCATCAAAGAGAGGGAAAGGAAATTAGTCTGTTACTACACTAGTCCCCAAAGTTTTATGATAACGTTTTCTTATTGATAGGTTGGTTAATTAAGTTGAGTGTCAAAACATTTCAATCTAAAGAAAGGGGTAGTTTTGTGCATTATCATTGGAGAGCACATCGATTTATCGTTCATTGTCTTATCCCTCTAGATCCCTGACCTTCCTATATATCTGGCACCCTTATTTGTATAAATATTATTATTTGGGATGTATATCAATTTACCGACATTGTCTTATCCCCTTATATCCCTGTAATCAACCTCAACTTTAATTAAATCAATCCTTTGAATGTACAGGACAAAACAATTTTCTTTTATCTTTCATTTTGTGAACATTATGATAAAGAGTATTCATTAATGACATTCCTTTTCTAATGTTTGTATTGAATTATCCAACTGTTTTGATTCACTGTCCAAATTGTTAAGCATTTTCGTTAACCTCTCGCGGCCGGCAGTTAAATCTTCTCCGGTTTTCTTTAAAGAGTCCTAAAAATATAAATATAGGAAATTACTTAATATCAAAAAATTTCAAAAATATTTTATGTATAGTCTAATATTATCATGTAAACATTTCATATTAAAACGCTAAATAGTATCAAAATGGGCGTACAATCATTTGATAGTGATCATACAGTTACAAGCTAGCAAGATTATTTCTAATTTCTACAGGAATCCTCATTCAAAGTTTCAACTGTACAATACACCTGTTCAGCTTGTAGTGTAGAAAATTCATCTCTTATCCTTCGTCTTACTTTATCCTCCACGGCGGATAAAATGCTCGCCTAAAACAACAAGCGGTCAAAAGTCGGTCGATGGACGTCAACCGTTCAAATACAATGGACAAATAATTGCAATTTAGAATATTGCATAAGGTTTACATTTTTTTTCATGAGGGGAGGAGAAATTACAATAAATTACACTAGAATCCAAAGTTTTAAAACCACGTCATAAAAAAAAACTAGGGGTACTTTTATTAAAATTGGATTGAAATTTTAATGTCCGAACTTTTTAACCACTATTTTCAATCTTCAGAAGAGGTAATTTTGTTCATAATCATTTATTGTTCAATGTCTGATCCCCTAAGATTTTCATGATTTTAGACTGCTTCCATGAATAAGCTTTTTTTAATACCAACTAATTTAAGTCTAAATATTAATTAATTGTGCAAATCAAGTTAAAAGAGATAGTTGCATGAAGTGCATCTCAGAAAACAGATTTCAAGCATAAGTTACAAGTATACCATTAAACATATATAAATTTGCATTGTAAAAAATAACAATTAGACATCACTAAATTAGTCGTCATTCTGTTTTTGTGAAAATAAGCCAGCTACATAAGTTGCATATATCATATGGTATCACAAGAATGCGATTTTCAAATCTTAATATTTTTAAAGCTACATGGTAGAAAATTAAAATTCTTGCAAATATATGCCCCCTATAGGTAATTTAAACCATTGAAAATAAAAAAATATGCAGTTCACTAAATTCAAGTTTAAATGTATTTCGTGCAACTACCCCTTTACCTTAATATGTTCTTGCGTAATGGTGCCGCCAGCCGCAACCGCACCACCAACATTGTTCTGATGGACTGGAGGTGGATACGCAGATGAAGTGGGCGGATATCCTAAACACACAAAAAAATAAGAATTTTTTAAAATCTGGAATTTCTGTCATCTGAATAAATTATATAGGAATTGAGCTGGAGAAAAAAATATTTTTTCCTATTTTGTAACAAAATTTACGAAGCGCAGCTTCTCTAAAGCTATGGCTTGGTCTTAAGCGGTCTAAAGCTACCAAGATTCCCATAAATACCATGTTCTTGAGGAAATTCAGTCTTAATTTTATTTTTTGCTTAACTAGAAAAAAATTCTGTTTTAAAAATACCTACCTAGGTAGGCACTAAAATCTTTTTTCGCCGCTATGTTTATTGTTTATAGAAATGATTTCGTTCATGAGATATTTAATTTTAGGATCTAACGTTCATAAGTTTTGTTTAAAGATCATTGGATATCTCACCTGGAGTTTGATGATGGACACCCGGAGGATACGGAGCAGGATATCCAGGTATAGGCTGGTGTTGACTGCTTGCTGGTGGGTACACTAAAAATAGGGATGGGAATCCGTCGAATTTTCGGGCCGGATTCGGATTCCGGATTCTGTAGGAATCCGTCAAAAAAAGTGACGGATTCTTGCGGATTCCGGATTCTTAATTTTGGCGGATTCCGGATTCGGATTCCGGATTCTAGCAGTATTTTAAAAGGCCGCCCGTCACAGAGGGATAGCTTTTTTCGTTAATTTATCACTATGTTACTTGGTTGAAGCCTTGATTTGTTTAAAGTGTTGACTTCCAGCATAACTAAAACATTTACATGACATTAGTAAATTTAAAAATTTAAGTGCTACGTATGTCCTAAAAATGTGCTTGGTATTTTCTAACCTATTTAAATTAAATTTAGCCTACCAATTTAGAATCCGGAATCCGTGTGATGTATAGTCCCTTTCTTCCTGACTTAAGAGCAATGCATGTATTTTATATTTGAGCTTTTAGTTCTTGTGTCAACCGTTTCGGAGCAAGACATTGCTCTGCAACACGACACGAACATAAAAGTGAATAGTTGCCTTAAAGTTTAATATTATTATTGTATGTTTATCTTGTCTTGAATTAATACACTTTATAAGAATATTTAGCTGTTTGTTCTTGCTATTACTACACGTCATTTTGGCGCAGTAGTGTAGTACGAATCTATAGCTCAGATTTTCTTTTAATTGTATTTTTTCTTTACTTTGTTTTATTTAGGTATTTTTGTGAGCGATGAAGTTGGACATTGCTCATTTCAGGAAGCTGTCTCCGGAGGAGAGGCTGGAGTACATCTTCGAGTCGATAGTCACGTTGCAGGGTGATATTCAATCCAATGGGGATAAGCTGGATAATTTGGCTGGGCGGATGACGCCGCTGGAGACGAAAGTTCAGGAATTGGCGGATAATGTTGATACTAATGTTGCTGCGGTTACTGGACTGGCTACTTGGATGGACGATTTGGAAGATCGTCTTAATAAGGTGGTGGAGCCTAGTGTTGATAATGATATCAAGACTGAGAATGTGACAGTTGTAAATGAGTTTATGACTGGCCAGCAGCTAATTCTTGAAAAGATTGCCCAGCAGAATAGTTTGAATGACCAGCAGAATGGTTCGAATACCCAGCAGAATGGGTCGAATAACCAGCAGAATACTCAGCAGAATGGGTCGAATAACCAGCAGAATGGTTTAAATAACTCTATGCCGTGGCAGAGGACGGCTGGTGGATCTGGAGGATTTGAAGGGTCAGAGGAGAAGCCTAAACTGTTTGCTAGTGGTTCTCGGCCTATTTTTGGTGGTATGCAGGGAAATGAAGATAAGATCATAAAACTTTGGGAATTGTCTAGGGTTGATGCTGTGGATAATATCTACAATGGAGTTCTCATGTGGTGGCCAGCTCTTTCTGAGGTTAATGCGGAAGATTTTAATACGCTCAATTTTTTTGAAGCTGGACTGAGTGAATCGCAGGTTAGTTGGTGTAAATCTCTTGTTTATGTACCAGATAGATCTCTGTATGTTTCGCAGGGGGAGGAGAATGTGCATAGGTACAATGAAACGTGTGCTAAACTTGATGATCAGTTCAGAAAAAATGCGCCTGAATTTGCGGTTGACGATGATGTGATTTTCTTTGATGATTATTTGGAGAGATTTTGGATGACTACTAGACGTTATCATATGACTAATCATCAAGTGTGTAAGGAAATTTTGTTTGATAAATGTGTGGGTGTAAGAACCGCTTGTGGTTATACACTAAAACCTGCTGATATGGAGAATAGACAATTAACATTAAAGGGGTACTTGTGTAAGATGCGAGAGACATTTTTACCACCCGATATGAAAAATGTGTGTAAAGATGCGTATCTGAGTGTTAAGCAACATGAGAATGATAAGATTGATGCATTTTTTGATAAGATACTATCTTTCTGGAAACGTGCGTATCCGAAACCAACTGATGATATGTTCATGGATTTCTATTCTCAAGTGTGTAATGTGGTCTTATCTCCTCTTTTGGCTAATCAGATGCGTCAATTTGCGTTGGATTTGGAGCGTGACGGACAAGTGCGAATGATAACGAAGTTTCGGACAGAGTTAATAGTTAAAGCACAATTGATTGTTAAAGGGCTACAATTTAATCAAATTTCAGGGTCAATGGCTAGAGGATGTACAACAAACCAGATGGCTTTGGCTAAAACGATGGTTGGTGGCGTTGGTTCCAAGTCAAATCCTGTAACTATTGATCAGGTTAGTGATGAAGATAATTTGTCATATGAAATAAATCAATGTGAAATTGATTTAGCTGATGAATTTGGTGGACCAGCTGAACTTATTCCTTTAATTGGCGCAATTCAAGGTGGTTTTATTTGTTATTATTGCAACAGAAAAGGTCACATGATGAGGGATTGTTTTGATATTAGAGATAAAAAGTTGCCTAATCCTAAAGGAAAATACTTTTTGCGGTGGGGAAACAAGCCTTTTGTTCCTTATAAGACGGGGCAAAAGAGTTTTAAAAAGAATGAAAATATTATTGATAAAAAGAAATTGGTTGGTGAAATTGAAGGAGAGGTGAAAGAAGGGGAGGATACGAAGGAAGTGGCGCATGTCGATGGTTTAGGGGCAAGTGATTATGAGGACGATCTTGTAGCGGAAGTCGAGGCATGGAATAATGCTATTATAGATGACATTTTATGGTTTTAATGTTTTGTATGTATTATAATCATAAAACCTTATTCCATTTTCTACTTGTTACGCGGCATTGTTTTGATTTATGCGCATTGTAAATAAACAACAACAAAACAAAATTAATGATAAAGAGTGAACGAAGCAACTCTAATTTTGTGATAATTTATTTTGATGGTTTATTTTGAATTATGAAAAGATAACATATTGTTTATAAGCGTATATGAAATTATGAGATTATGTTATAATGGAAATCAAAATAATTAATTTAGTTTTTGATTATGTTTTGTTGAAATTTGAAAAATTCATTTTTGTTTCAGACTGTTGTGGAGTCTAACAGAGATAAGAATAATAAAAAGTGAAAATGAGAAACGAATTAGGAATACAATTTTGTAAAATTGCTATTGAAAAATATTAAATTGAATTTTAAATTGAATTAAATTTGATAAAAATGTGAAATTAGATATTTGAAAGTATTAAATTTTGATGAAATGTGGAAAATTGTTTTAAAAGTTGAGTCAGTTATTGTGATTTAAAGTATTCGATTTTAAAACAATTATATTGCGATTTAGTAAAGTTGATTCAGCAAAACTTTTTATGAAGTTTAGAATTTCATGAAGCAAAATTGTTATAATGCATTAGATATAATAGTGGAGTAGTCTCTTTCTATGAAGGAAGGGAGGGGTTGTCTCTCGGAGCTGGTATGCACAAATATGGTGGAGCTGTCTCTTTTGTTGGAGGAGAAAGGGGGAGTGAACATATTTGCAAAGAAGATTGCACTACCTCTCAGAGTTGGTATGCGCAGATATGGGGGAGCTGTCTCTTTTGTTTGAAAAAAAGGGGGAGTGAACATATTTGCAAAGAAATTTGCACTATCTCTCAGAGCTGGTATGCGCAGAATGGGGTGGTGTAGAGAGGTAGCTGCAATGATTATCGGGCGTGGAGCGCGCCATGCGCAGAAAGTTGAGCTGCGCAGAAAAGCAGAGCTGCGCAAGAAGGTGCTCTCAGGTATTGAGATATATAGTTAGTTGAATTTCGACTTTTAAACCTTTTATACATCTCAGTTTTAATCTGACAATAATAGTTTTGTTAGGTAATATTTTATTGAATTACTAAAGAATTGAACTTATGGTATTTGGAATGATTAATTTGCTTGGTGATTGATAATATTTGATCATGTCATATTTCTTAATACAACTTCTTTTATTGTGTTGCAAGTTTATTTGTTCAGTGAAAACATGTATTTATGGCATCTAAAATAATTGTATTTTATTTTAGATTGGCTGAGAAGAGTGTTTGTGGTGATTGAGAGATACTGTCATCATTATTTATTTGATGGTGAGTTGTTAAGATTTGTTTCATGCTTGTTAATATTTGATTACCATTATATATATATATTGCTGTTCGAAAAATAGTTTTGTAAAAATTTGTTATATATATATTAATATTGATATTAATTCTTATGTACAGTGATTTATCCATCAATTGGCATCTAAAAGTTTGTAATATTTTAGATTGGCCGGAGAGAAGTTTTACTGATTGTGGATTAAGAGATATTTTGGGATGTTTCTGTTGGCCGGAGAGAAGTTTTGTTGATTGTGGATTAAGAGATATTTTGGACGTTTCTGTTGGTGGATGAAATATTGTCGGTGAGTGATTTGTTTTATTCCGTTATTTTATTATTTGTTGTAGACAGATAGATAGTTATTTGATAGACAATTGGATAGTTACAACCTCATAACTGCTGGTGTTGGTTAGATAGCTGTTTATAATTTTCATGAAGATTCTGAGATGGCGGCTGGAGCGGCTGAAGTCTACGTTCCAACGAAGATTGGTGGTATGGAAATCCTGACCTTAATTGATAGCGGCAATGCAAGAGGCTGCCTGATATCTCAAGTGTTGGCTAGAAAGCTTGATTGTATGATTGAAGAAACGGATTCGAAAGCAACAGGCGTGCAGGGTTCCAGCATCAAGATTGATGGTGTTGTTCGGAATGTTGAATTTCAGATTGGAGGTCACAGTTTTCAAGAAGATTGCTTTGTTATTTCTGGCATGACTGTACCTATGAATCTAGGCAGTCATTGGCTGAACAAAAATAACGTGAAGACGATATTTGCCAAAGACGGCAACAGGATTGAGATGCATGGAATCAGTGTGAATTTAGTAGCTAAACGGAAAATTGTAGTGAAGAATTTGGTTCATACGGTTTTGGAGAAAATGGAGAAAGCAAGAACTAAGAAACCTGAGATTAATGTAGCTGAGTTACAAGACCAAAAATGGATTTGTTCATTGAAAAATCGAATAGAAATTCCTGCATTAAGTACAGTGGTGGTAGAAGTTTCAACTAAGGGAAATATGCCTGAAGGACAGTTGTGTTATATAGCTCCTAGACAAGGTTACTGTAGCCGAAACAACTTGTTGATAAATGAAGGAATTACTGAGGTGGGAAAGAACGGTAAAATTATGACTAAAATCACGAATTTTGAAACTGTTAAAAAACTGTTCCTGCTGGTACTTTGGTTGGAAATTTGTTTTTGGCGGAGAAGATAGCAATGTTGCAAGAGAACAGAGTTAAAGAAGATGTGTCAACAACATTAAAGAAGATTCGTTTTATTAAAGATAAATTGAAGTTGGATAAAGTTCCGTTTTTAAAAGATAATGTTTCTTTGAAAGGAAGAATAGTTGGTTTGTTTTTAAAGAATTTCAAGGCGTTATCGATTGACCCTACGGATATTGGATCTTGTACCTTGGAGGAGTATGATATTCAGTTGGTTCCTGGAGCTCAACCTTTCAAAAATAGGATGATTAGACTCAATCCTCATCATGCAGAGAAACTAAAAGAACAGATTGATTTATGGTTGGAAACAGATGTGATAGAAGAATGTAATTCACCGTTTAATTCTGGAATTTTTGCTGTTAAGAAGAAGGTTGGAAATACTAACGAGGTGAAAGTCAGGTTTGTCCTGGACTACCGCTCGTTAAATGAGATAACTGAGAAGATTTGTTACCCTTTGCCTAATATTGGTGAGCTATTTGACAAACTTGGAGGAAAGAAGATTTTTACGTCTATTGACCTTACTTCAGCGTATAATTCAATGCACTTGAAGGAATCTGTCAGGAAATATACAGCATTTTGTTCTAATGGACGGCAATATTGCTTCAAGAGGCTTCCGTTTGGATTGACCAATGCTCCAAGTGCATTTGTAAAGTTGATGGATAGAGTAATGGATTTGAGTCCTGAATTAAGGGCATTTTGCCTAGTTTATTTGGACGATGTTCTTGTATATAGTATGAATGTGGAGGAACATCTGGAGCATTTGAATATTCTACTACGAACATTCTGTGAAGCAGGCCTCAAGATTAATCTTGGAAAATGTACATTGTTTGCAGAGGAAGTGAAATTTCTGGGCCATATTATAAATGAAGAAGGCATATTTATGGACCAAGCATATATTGAAAAGATTAAGAATTGGCCAGTACCTGAAACAGGTAAAGATATTCAAAGATTTACTGGTTTCATAAATTATTATGGTTCATATTTCAAGAATTTTTCTGATATTACGGCACCATTGAACAAATTCAGAAACAGTAGTAAAATAGAATGGGATGAAAAAAGTATGGAAGCCTTTACAAAGACTAGAGAATTGTTCTGTGAAGAAATAAGTAAATCGTTCCCGGATTGGAGGATGGAGGCTGAACCATTTGTGTTGGATACAGATTGGTCATCTACAGCTATGTCTGCGGTGTTAAGTCAAAAACAAAATGGACAAGAGAAGATGATATCGTGTTGGTCACGTGTTTGTTCAACTCATGAAGCCAATTATGCAGCGCATAAAGGAGAATTATGTGCATTAGTAAATGCTGTTGAAAGATTTGAATGTTATTTGAGACACAAGAAGTTTATCGTGAGAACTGATTCAGCTGCACTGAAACATCTATCTACTTGGAGGCAGAACGGATATTTTGTTGGTCTCACCATAAGGTGGATAAACTTTTTATCCACCTTCAGTTATGAGGTTGTACATAGGCAGGGCAAGATGCATACTAATGTTGATATATTGTCACGTACTGCATTAAAGGATAGTAAAGATAGGATATCTAAATTATCGACAGACGAACAAGGAGAGTTAATATTAGATACTGTATATCAATTGGAAGATCCTAAATTATGTCTTATTGCAGGAATTGGAGCAGAGACGGCCAGTCAAATAGCATCCAGATTGAAGGCGAGAGAATTCAGTCGTAGCCTGGAGAAGGATCCTGTTTTAGTTGAGGTGAGGAAATTTATTGTAAATAATGTCAAACCTACGTCCAGAGAATTGTCTCAAATGCCTTATTGTGGTAAACAAATATTAAGATTTTTTGAACATTTGAGTTATAAAGATGGTTTAATTATCTTGACTTCACCTATGCGGCTCCAGAAAGAATTTCAATTTATTGAACGGGTAGTGGTACCTATTGGAATGTACAATAAAGTTTTCTTGTTAGCTCATGCAGATGTTACAGCGGGGCATAGGGGTTATTTGGAAACTTTGAGCAGGATTAATCGTCACTTCATTTTTCCCTATGTGTCTAAATATGTAGCGGCGGCAGTTGCAAATTGTGTCATTTGTTTGAATAGACGTAAAAAACCAAAACATAATCATAATATAGAATTTTCTCCTTTGGCTGGGGAAGCTATGGCAGAGTTGGCCATAGATGCTTTAGGTCCTTTGAATGAGTGTGAATTTAATGGAGTCATTTGTAAGCATATTTTAATAGTAGTTGACAGTTGTACTAGATATGTTTGGTTGTTTGCTATTGAGGATGTTAAAGCTGAAACAATTATTGAATGTTTGAAGTTTAATTTATTTTCTGTTTGGGGATTATGCGAGAGAATCAGGACTGACAATGCACAAAGTTTCAAATCAAAAGTTTTTAGGGAAGTTTGTTTAAGGTTGGGAATTGAACAAATTTTTATCCCTCCAAGATCAGCAAATTCGAATTACAGTGAAAGATACAACCAATCGGTGTATTCGTTTCTTAAGACTGATTTACGTTTTCAAGATGGAGATTGGGCTCATAAACTTAAAGCTACACAATTTTGTATGAACACTTCTTTCAATCGGAGGTTAGGATGTTCCCCGTATTTCAAGATGTTTCTACGAAACCCTAAGCTTCCGCTTGACTCATTTGATCCTTTAACCCGCTCGAAAATTAAACATATGAATTTTTCAGAGTTATTGGAGTGCCTTGACAAAAATTGGAGAACTGGACAAGAGAGAACTGAGAAGTATTTACAGGTAGAAAATACAGAAAGGATAGGTCGGCCGATAGCTATAAATTCCTATTGTTATATTTTTTATGACGTCACAACGATTGGTGTAGCTCGTAAACTCTGCTCGCTATGGGTGGGTCCGTGTCTAGTGACAAAAGTAATTTCTGATAGTTTATTCGAGGTTCAACCCCTAGAAAAGTGTAGATTGAAAGACAAAGGGGTAAGAATTGTACCAAGGGATAAAATATATGTTATTGAGAGTACTTTAGACTTGACTCCAGATGAAAAGATTGACTTAGTGATTACAGATGAGTTTTTCTCTGTGGATAATACCTTGAAAGTAAACTATGACTTTCCCAATACTTTAAGAAATTTAACTTGTTCAGGCGTTTCTGAAGAGGAGAATAGTTGTGGCGCTAGTCCAGAGGTGGTTGGAAGGCGGAAGGATGGACAGGTAACACCAGATTTTTTGGAGAAATCTTTTTTGGGTGTTGGGTTGTCACAGCAAAGGTCAAATGTATCTAAGGATAATGAAAATTTAGATGATTTAGTTGAGGATCTTAGTGATACTTTGGAAAGTACTCATATTTCTGACAGTGTAGATACGAATGATACGATTGATAAAACTAAGTTAGACTCTACATATTCTACTATTAGTAAGGATAGTGTTTTTCATAGAGATTATGCCTCTGATAATAGTTTAGTAGACAACAGTTTGGGTGTAGAGGATGTTAACATGGAATCTGCTAGGGAGTTAGAGTCTCGGATGAGTATTTTAGAGGACACTTTTCCAAAACTGCAAAGTAAAATTGTAAACTTGGAACAACGAAGGGGAAGTGTTAAACGAGGTAGGGATGTTGAGGAGGATGAATTAGATAGATCATTAGATAATGCAAAACTACAAAAAATGTCTGAGACTATTCCTGTTAAAGGTCGTCCTAAAGGTTCTACAAATGAAGTACAATTACAAAAATTGGAAGAGGATAGACAAAACAGAGAAAAAGACAGATTAGAACGTTATTCAGTAGCAGATGTAGTAACTAGGAACCTCGCAAAATTGATTAAAAAATAATATTTGTAATAATTTGTATAATATTTGCAGGAGAAGAGATTACCACGAAAACCGTCGGGAGCGTGATGACAAGAGAGGAAGCGGCGGTGGTGATAGACATGACCGGAATAGACGAGATGGAGATCGTATGCAAAAGAGGTCGCCTGACGCTTGTAGTTCAAAGAGTGGACGTGCTGGACCAGTACCTGTGAAGAAATCCAAGGATGATAGAGGAGTCAGGTACTTGGATATTTTGTTATTTGTTGTTGTGATGCAGACTTATTGTTTGATTATTGTTGGTGGTATGTATACGTCACAGGATCCACGGTTAGCAGCTTATGATTGTTCTCAAATAAGTAATGTTGAACTTAGATCAGCTGCCTGTTTGCATGATAGGATGGAACCGGTCAGATCTGTGGAATTATTGGGGTTAGCAGAAACCGATTTTATACTGTCGGAAGCCATTAGTTGTGAGGTTAGACTAAAATTGGAGCGCTGGTTTTGCGGCACCGCGAGTCATGTGCACGTACTAGACGTGCCACATGAAAAACAGGTAGAGTTGAGTATGGACGAATGTAGAAGGATTTTTCATTCTGGCAAGTATCAGCATGATGGTATTAGTTTTAAAGTAAACATAGACTTGCCAACTGTTCACAGTTTCACGGTTAATGGAACATTGTCACCTTTCTGGGATGTTGGTGGTGAAAATATTCAATGCAAGACACTGGGAATATACGCGCACAATATGTGGTTCAATTTAGGTTTTGCTATTGGGACTTTGCATATTTTAGTAAAAAATACACCCGTTTTGATCAAGGGAAATGTTGTTATGGATTATGATAAAAAGACGATTGTGGCGAATTTTGAAGAAAATCATTTGTGGGCAACATCAACTTCTCCATATTTTCCGTATGTAGTACGAAAACCGGCCAGTAATTTTAAGGTAGTTTTTCAAGATACATTTAATTTAACTACGTGGAATGAACAACTTTTTGTTTCTAACTTGGAAAGGAATATTTTAGTTAAAATTATGGGAACAGAGAAACTTACTTTGCAGCATCTGGATTTCAACATTTTGGTGACAGAATTGGAGGGTATCAAGTTTTTAGAGGAACCGAAGGCGGCTGTTAGAAGTTATTTTGGGGATTTGTTAAAACAGGAAGCTAGATTTGATCTGAATGCTATGTTTTTGGCTAGTAGAGAAAGGAATGAGAGGATGATAGAACTTTTTAGTATTTCTAGATGTGCTCAAACAGAAGTTAGATCAAATGTACAGATGCATCATGGGTTCAGAATTATATACCTGGGAGAAATTGCTAAGTATGAAAAGTGTACAGCGGTTGAAATTCCAGTAAAGTTAGGTGTGGATTATGGATGTGCAGTAGGACATTTGCTGGTGGATTATAAAGGTGAGACAGTTGGAATACAAGAATATAGTAGAATGATTGTTGCAGTAGAGGACATAAAATTGTTAAATTGCTCGCAAAATCCGGTATTTTTGAAGTTGACAGCTAATTTGTTCCTTGGGAATCAGGGGCAGGGACTCGAACTTCTGCACATTGCCAATGAAAAATCTGAACATGTGGGACAAAAGATTTTTCTGAACGATGAAAAGGTGTTTATTGCTGATTTTAATAAGACTATTAAATATCAGGGGTTAGAGGATTTTGAGGATTTTAATGGACAAGCTTCTAAGTTGGACTTTGTTGATCATAAGTTGTCATTTTTCGAACAGGTTACAGGTCCTTGGTTTGGTTTAGAACATTTGTTCAAAGATATACTACCATTGTTTGCTAAGTTTGTTTTGATTGTGTTAATGTTGTTGTTAGGTATAATTCCTATGTTGGCATTGTTGTATTGTTGTTGTTCATGGTGTCATAAAATAAGATTTACTGAGGAAGAATTTAATGCTAGATCTTAAATTCTGATGCTGAAATTTAATTATATTGTATTTTTGCAGGTTGGTTACGGCGGCAACAATGAATCAAAAGTTATTGAGCAACGAAGAAGATGGCCGCCACAAACAATCTGTCAATGAAGGAAATCAAGTCAAACCTGGTCTACCGGTGTCTGCATTGGTCAGCAACTCTGCATCTCGGCTGGTGTTGGTAATGTCGCGCGTTGAGCTGCCCACGTTGAGTGTGGGCAGGGCGACGAGGAACATATTTTTGAGCAGTGAGGACATGCCACTGGCAGATTTAGCTCGTCTTATTGATAATGAACCAAGGTTTAAGTTGAATTTAGTAAACATGCTTTCGGTGCAGTTAGAGATGGGGAGATGCATCAACTCCATAGACTGGCCTGTGGACAGGATCCCTATCTTTACCAGCCAGAATTCAAGACACCTCAACCTGATGGCGGCTGGTGAGCATTCTAAAGCTATAAACAGAAAGTTGTCATGGAACGAGACAACTAGTTTGAATAAGTTGAGTGCAACCATATTTCTCTCTAAGCTTGTTTGCGAAATTTTACCAAGTTTGGTGTTGCTTGCTAAGATTGAATACCTGGATGGAGATGAGAGAAAAAGCTGTCAAACGTTGGGCGAATTGTTACCCATAATCAAACATATGGGGGAACTTGAGGATTGGCATCAACTTTCAAAAATTGACGTCATACCTGCAGATGGTAAAATGAGCCTTCAGACGGTGTTGAGAACGGTGGGTAATAGCGTTGATCTGAGGTTGAAGACGCAGGTTGTGTCAGCTATCCGGCTCCTGGCACATTGGAAAGACGTCGTGAATAAAGTATCCTTTATTCTGAAGCAAATGCCATCCACAACTTTGTTCGAGTTACAGAAAGATTGGCTTGATGGAAAGTCTGAACAGGATTTGAGTGCTAAAGTGTTTATTGACTCTATTCAGGTGAATGAATACATGAACTTATCAGTCTACATTCCACGCATTGTGAATGTGAATTCGGTGAGTTTAATCACCAGTGGAGAGATGCCAGCTGAGATACGTTATGTTAGATTGGATGGACAAAGAGAAATAATTGATAACCTGGTGAGTGCCACATACGCAGGTAGTCTGGTGAATGATAAAGTAGACGCAAGAGTTTTGACCTGGGAAATGCAGATGCGCTGCAAGCGTCTCCGTCCGACTCTAGCCAAGCAGATATTGTTATGTGATCCAGATACCACTTTAGAGAATGTAGTAAAGGAACTTAGATTGGAGTTGGATGGAAAAGTTTATACAAGTTTGTTGACAACCAATATTGAGTGGAAGTTTAATCCTGAACACAAAGTAAATGAGTGGTTCGAGGGTGATTTCAAGTTGGTTACTCGGTTTGGGGATCCTGTTTGTGTTCAGATGGATCAGCCCTTAAATCCGAACATTCCTGTTTGTCTGGACCTTGAATTGTCAGGTCAGCAATGGCGTGTTGATGAACAAGTGAGGGAGGAAATGAGGATGGAACACACGCCTGGAATATTGATGATGCTTGATAAATTTGGGGAGGAGGTTAGTCGTAAGCATCAAAAGATTTTGGATAATCAGGAGGAGGTTGATAATGTTGCAACCTCGATTTTGGTTGCGGTTACTAGTGGATTTGAAAGATGTTTTCATATGCTTGGTGATACTGAGGCAAGGATGTCTCAAGACGGCTTGTGTGATGAGACCGCAAAACTTGGAGTGAATGATGATGAAGCTATCATGCCTATGGATATTGAAGAATCTGGCAAGAAGAGCAGAACGTCTGGAAAAAGAAAGTAATAATTATAGTTTATGTGTATTAATTCATATTTTATTTTATTTTATGTATTTAATATTTGTTGAGGCAGTAGTAGTCTCGAAAAGGTTTAAAATTAATGTTTCATATTAATGCTCTATAATACCATGCTTAAATCTGATGGTTATATGTTAACCAGTGTCATTTTTATATCATGCATTTATGATAACTATGTAATTAATGCATTAGGTGTTAATCAATGCATTTTTTAATAATTATATGTTAATCAATGTTTTTTCTTTTAAAAAAATATATTAAAAAGAAAAAAAAACACATAAAGAAAAAAGGAATATAAAAAAACACAAAAGAGTTCTAAGGAACCAAAATAATAAAAAAATAAATGTATACGAAGTGTTTAAAGATCTGGAAATAAAATATATAAAAAAGAAAAAAATATGGCAGGTGTCATACCAGATCAATTATTATCTATTTAATAAGCGTTCAACGCTACTCATAATATATATATGATAATTAACATGTAAAAACCTATTGTTATATTTAATCTGAAATATTACAGTTTGAAATCCAGGTTCATGTTAAAGCCAGGGAGAAATGTGATGTATAGTCCCTTTCTTCCTGACTTAAGAGCAATGCATGTATTTTATATTTGAGCTTTTAGTTCTTGTGTCAACCGTTTCGGAGCAAGACATTGCTCTGCAACACGACACGAACATAAAAGTGAATAGTTGCCTTAAAGTTTAATATTATTATTGTATGTTTATCTTGTCTTGAATTAATACACTTTATAAGAATATTTAGCTGTTTGTTCTTGCTATTACTACACGTCATCCGCTATAAAAAACGGATTCCGGATCCGGATTCGGATTCCAAAATTGGCCGAAAATTGGGCGGATTCCGGATTCGGATTCCGGATCCGGATTCCCATCACTAACTAAAAAGCAAGATAATTTTACTGAAACCCTTTTTTAATTAAGAAAGCTGACTGTCTATTAATATAATAACGTAAAAACTAAAGTAAGTCTTATAGATTGAAACCCTTATAACTGTCACTTCATATAAGGACAACGCACCCCAAATAAACGACTGAAAATTAGGAAAATTGTTTTTTTTGGCGACAAATCTTTTCAAAATAGAGAGAATTGCAAAAATTAGCGACATTTCTTGCAATCAGACATGTTACAACAAATGCATAATATAATGAAGCTAAATAAAACGACAGGAAATTGCTTCCAACAACTGTAACTAAAACAATTTTGTAAAGCGAGCGAGAATAAAAAAAAATATAACTAAATGTGACGGGCAAACTTTAAGGAAACCACATTTCTATATGTCTTTAAGACCATACAAATAAATTAGTGGACTTACTTTGGTAAAAATTTCGATCATATCAAACCTTTACCTAAACATTAATTTTACTATACCTGGAGGATAAACCGGGCCTGGTCTATAACCAGCAGGACCCGCGCCTGGAGGCTGAGGATGGTACGATGGATGGCTGGCTGGCGGATAGGGCGTTGAGGTGGGTGGATACCCTTAAATAATAACTTAGTTGTTATTGTGTTGTTTTTTCATTCATAGGGATGATTGACAAACATTATTGTTAAGAAATATTTTGGTACGAGATGGAATATAATGGGTAAGTTAAGGCGGGGCGAACTCAGGTGTTTTTTCGGTTTTTTGAAAAAAAATGGGGGTAAAAATTATTATTTTTAAATGGGACCAAGACCATTAGAAAGATCTCGGAAAAGTCTAACAGGTCCTAAAAGAACGTTATCCTAGGACTTTGGTCAAAATTTATCTTAAAAACGGCACAGACTTCGTCCCGCCTTGAGGCGAAGTCGGTATAGCATTTTCAAGCTTTAAAAAATCGATGACGTATTGATTTTATTACAGCATGCCCTAAAGGTAATAAAGAGCATGCACAAATTTTTTTATGAAGATAGGTCAATTATTTTCTACCGAAAAAAATAATTTTTCCGAATTACGCCAAATTTTACTTTTTTTCTCGAAAATTTCACTTTTTTATATAAAATTGAAAAAGTTAGTATAAAAAGGCCAAAACCGAGTTCGCCCCACTTTAGAAAAGGTCAATTTGTGAAAAAAAAACAATACAAACTTATTTTAAGTTTTAAACGTAAATGGATAGCCCATTAGATGCTTATTAAGTCCCCTAAAACGTCTAAGCTCTAGCTCTAACCAGTTTTTGTCCAACTTATCGTTTTTCCGACCCAAAAAAAAATCGACTTTGAGACCCAATTTCATTTGATTTAATGTTTTTTTCTGTCAGTCGATTAGAAAATGGAGAAAAATGTCATTTATTGAAGGTGTGTCAAAAAATTACCGACTTCGCCTCGATACAGAGATCGCCCCGCCTTACCCTAACTCTTACTCATCATCAGATCTGAGATTAAAAATCTCTCCAGCGCTTTCTCATTATTACCTCATCATAGTCTGAGTATGACAGGTGTCCTAATTTGAACTACACCAAAGAATGGATCATAAGAATAAGCGAAGAGTGAATGCAAATATTGACATTTGAAATATATGCGTTTAATCATCTATCCCTTATAATATTTGAATTCAAGGTATAAATAATACTTTAAAGTTTAAAATAATTCAATGCCCTTTTCAAATTACTAGATTATTATCCAAGCAAATCACCATGTATTACATTTTATGTACCTGGGTACCCCGTAGGGTTTGTCGGATATGGCAGGGCAGCTGAGGGTGGAGGAGGAGGGGTTGGATCACTTTTCTTGCTGTACACTGGCGGCTGCTCACTGAAGGTTACTATGCAAATCTAAAAGAGAGGGCATTTAAAGTTCTGGGCTGCTTAGACAAGATAATGAGGGATAATATAGTCTCCCATCGTTTTTTTCTGATTGGAGTAAAAAGTTGTGAGATGAAGAAAGAAAGTGGTTGTAGATTAATTTGGTCGCCATTGTCCTATCCCTCTCTGTAACTAAAATTCAACTAACTTGTTTTTGAAAATCAGGGATGGGTATACAAATCCGTTATACATTAATTCACCAAACGTCCAAATCCGAAACCGTTGAAATAAAGATTTTTTAGCTCAGACTAATCCTGTGTCAGAATATCCGACTCAGTTTGGATAATGGTTTGACACATTATACTGTGAATCCGAATCACAGTTTATAAAAAATTGCCTCCAATTACAATCCATACCTAATAAATTGTTAAAAATTGTGCAAAATTGGAACATAGAATCTTTTCTTCGTCTAATATTATAAAAGGGGAAATTTTGTCGACAATTTAGGTTGCTAATACAAGTGTTTATTTATTGGTCAGTAGGTTCCTCCAGTAGGATGGGAGGGAATGGGGTAAAGGGGATAAATGAGTGGTTTCGTTATAATAATATTAGCCAGCTGGAAGTAACTTTTTATTAACAATAATAATTAACAATATAAGATATTTTATTTACCTGAATTAGGCCAATAAGGTCTGATTTTGGATAATTCCACTCGTGAAGGTAAGGAAGGTAGATTTTACCATTTGAGTCTACATGCTTAGAAACCTACAAAATATTTATTGATTAAAATCAGAATTCAGGAATAAGGTATGGCCATCAAGCGAAATAAATCTATAATAATATTTGGAAGGCAGATAAAAGGATGCATTTACTACGAACGTTACCCCCTAGAATCACGAAAAAATCAGCTGTTTTACAAACAAAATATTATTATATTCAATCTATTTTTACGATAAGGGCGGGTTGGGCGTGTTTCTGTATTCACTATAAGGGAAAGCAGGCGAATATCTAATCAACTATGATGAAGAACTTTACCTTAATCTGCATTGCTTGAGTAGGTTTAACATAGCAGACAGGAGCATTGAAAGGATGGGTTTCTAACAGCCAAATTGAAACAGGTATATTGTAGCTGTTTCCCTTATATGGCACTAACAAAATAATAGACATCAGAATATCCTTTACGTATCTGACTTTAAAAATATTCTGGTAAATATGCAAATAATACGTAACTAAATCTTATAACGAACAAATATATTGCACTAACCAATACAACCCCAGGTAGGTACCTATTTAAAATATAAAGGTAAATTGGTAGTTACTTATTCATATTCCCCTATCAGCAAATAATCAGAGATCGAATTTTTGCTGGTTATTCTAACAAGATATAATTAAAACAAGAACAAAGACATATCTATAATACAAAGTAGAACGATGTCTGTCTGTCCGTCTGTCCGTCTGACCGTCTGTCCGTCCGTCTGTCTGTCTGTCCCTTAAGATCTCGGTAACCACTGAACCGATCGGATTCTACTCTTCAGGGTATCTACCTATTGGTCCTGTGGTGGTTTTAAGCTATTTTCTCGGGGGGTGGGACACCCCCAACCCCCCCAAAAACCAAAAAATCCCCCCCCATTTTTTTTTTTTTTTTTTTTTTTTTTTTTTTGAAGGAGTTTCCATGGTCCTTTATGGTCTCTCGCAATAATTTTTTTTTATCACCTCTTGGGCAAAGCCCCTAGAGGCTAGGGGCGAAGCCGCTAGTTTATATATAAAATAGCTTATAATTTTGTTACTAGTAGGTAATAAAACAATCTTTAATATAAGTTTAAAAACCACGAAAATCTGTAAGACAGATCTATACTACACAAAAAAAATTGAATAATAATATGATAAGTCTATTTTCCTGGAATAGTTCCCTCTAAAGTTATCAGGTGACGCTGTACACCATCATTAAAGATAAAAGTATCCTTTGAAAAAAAAACATTAAAAGATTCTTTTAAGTTTATTTAGTGGCATTTGTGTTTTCGGCTCACATGAAGGAGACTAGCACCGAAATCGAAGAATGAAGAAAGCTAGCACCAAATGTCTTAAAGTGAAGAAAGCTAGCACCTAATGTTTTGACCCTTCTTAATTGTATTATGTATTAATCCTATTTTATAAAGTAGTAAGCGTTTTTTGTCTGTCCCGAAGGATCTCGCTAACCGCTGAACCGATATTGTTCTCCTTTACAGTGAAGCTTCTTATAGGTCCTGGGAAGGTTTTAAACTATTTTCCGAGAGGGTGTCTTAACCCCATCTCCCCCCAAAAATAATTTTTATAACTCTTTGGAAACTCTTTAAAATAAGATGAGGTCGACTTTTCCTTCTCCTACCAGTGCAGTGCCCCTAGAGGCTTCTAGGGGCGTAACCGCTAGTAATACATAAATTGCTCCTCCCTCTTTCTCACACAAAATATGTCCCGGCCCTTTTACACCTAAAATCCCTCCTACTATTAGAAATCTTGTAAATCTTAAGGATGAAGAACCCTAGCACCAAATGGTGTAGAATGAAGGAGACAAGCACCGGTGCTAGTCTCCTTCATGTGAGCCGTGTTTTCTATAGGTATTCATTTCATCAATTTAATAAAAAATACAGAATAAAACATAACTAAAACAACTCTTTTCGACCGAAAACGTTGCTTATGGCTTAAAAGGGGAAAAATAAATAAATTAGCTCCCATTTAAATGGCCCTATTTAAAAAAATGGCGCAAAATGACTTAACCAAGTTTATTTAGGAAAGCTGTTTCAATCTCAAAGCAAGCAAAAAAAAATATGTTAGAGGTTACTCTTAAAAATCTTTCAACATTTGCCTGTTTTGGAACCAGCCCTCTGTAGTGTACCATTACGTTCATAACGTCACGTTTTGTCAGGTCAGAATTTTTGTATTTTACCTTAATAAATACATTAATATGATTAAGCTTGATAATGCAGTAAAGAATATATTATTCTATTATTCTCCCTATCTCTGTTATGTGTATTAGTACCTATATGTTACATTCGCAAAATTTAGAGTCAATCTATCTTATCATTAACGTAAGACTATTAATAATATCTTATCAGTAACGTAAGTTTTTATATTTGTCCTTAGCCTCTCTAAAACGACATAGTCTTAAGCACTTGTGGTTTTTATTGTTACTGGTTCCCATTTTAGTTTTCTGTCAAATTCTAAAACAAAGTTATTTTCTTTAGTATTCAGGGGTGAATGTTATGTTCTTTACATAGGAAGAGTTGACTTATTGGATAATGGCGCGGCAACAAGTGATATGAGTATGACAAACCTTAGAAAGGGCTGCATTTAGCAGATTTTCAGAATTTCGGCTCATTTTTTACCCACAAACTTCTCTGAAAATACAATTTAGTTACCTACAAATATAAACATTAAGGTATTCAAAATTTTCATCCACAATATTTTAGCCATAGGGTGCATAAAAATAAACTTTAACATTGGTATTAACAAATAAATCATAAACATTAAATGCCATTAGAATTATATGAATTATGTACCTAGCAGAAATTGATATAATTTTTCAAAAATTGTATTTTTATATTGAATAAATACTGTCATGAAATTCTATTGTATTCTAAAAATAAAATGATTTTTTATTCTGATTAAGTACTAAATAAAATGATAAACAAAATAAATCAATGACGTTCAACAACAACAGAATTAGAGAGGAAATCATGGACAGTTCTGGTATTAGGATCCAGGGTGAGGGAGATACACAAGGGGAACATGGTGGCCACTGACAGGTTCTTCAGAAAGGATCTGTCAGTAAATATGGTGATTATTATCAATAAAACACGATTTTGAGATATTTTATTATGAAAAAAAGTACCTACAAAGTTTTTTATTTTAGTTAAAAAAAAAAAAAATTTTATGAGGGGTGATTTATTCTTGTAGTGGTTTATCTAATAAGGTTAGTTGAACCCTCCCCCAAAATATTTATAAACCTTCTCTGGACCTATGAGAAGCTATACTTAAAACTAAAGGAGAACCATATTGGTTCAGCGGTTACCGAGATCCTTTGTTAACAAGTTAATTATTATTTTGTCATCTTCAAAATGTATATTAATAACCACTTTCCTTAGTAAAGCCCATCCAAAACCAAGGTTGCCACCAGGATTTACCAGAATACGGTTACCTCCTGTGGGAATTAGTTGATGACATCTAAAATTAAAGATCTATTTAAAAAGCACGGTATTAGCAAGAAGTTACTAAGACGAAAAGTTCACAATTAATCCAAAATCATTTTTTTTCTGTAGTGCACAATGTACATATAATATACTCTAAGATAGTATAATATTACACTATTTATGGGAAACTTTTCTTTGAAATGCTAAACTCCATTTAATTTCACATTTTCTTGGCTTATCCTGATATAAAATAGAGATAGTACTGTCCTTCTAGAAGTATACGGTACCTGATAACTCTAAGACCCATGATAAATTTTCCTGGTGTTGCCCCTCCCTGGTTTCCCTGTGGTCCTCTGGAGGTACACATGGCCTCGTACAGACACACTATCACTCTAAAATAACATATACCAAAATATCTAGGTATATCATTCACATGTTTTTTTTTTATACATTTTGTTTGCAGTTCATAAAGTTTAATATGAATTTAGGGTAAACAGAGCCTAATAATACCATGCCAAATATCAGCTGTAACTTATTATTTAGTTGAATTCATTTGACTTTTAGTTTTGGTTTCAAAAGTGTCACTTTCGCCCCCTCCTTTTGATTATGTTTCCTCCTAATTTTTTTTAGTTTAAATATATATGTAGGCAATATTTTCTATATTTGAAATTTTTTTCTTACCTATGCATAAGTTCGATGATAAGCAGCTCAGAGCTAAACTGAACAGCTGCATTATAATCCAAAATATTTGCAACATCCAAGGAATCTAAATTCGAAAGAATGGTTTTATAGCGAAGCAGTTTTTATCTGATTGTACTTTCTTTTAAAATTATTCCTTTGTTTTTGTTTACGATCCTATTATGTAATAGTTGGTGCTAAAAAAAACTATTTGCATTTCAAAGAAAATAGGAGATTCTCACCAACTTATATCAAACAAACGAAGCTTGGTCATTAAGTATTTTATAAAAACTAATTTGCTTCGCTAAAACCCAGTGCCTCCCTGGATTTAAAGAGTCCAAAAGAAACTCATAGTTGTCCAAATCTATGTCAAACATTTCTACAGCATTTAGGGCAACAATAATCTGTTTAAAAATTGAGGATATGTTTTTTTACTTATTTTGAAGCGAAGCTAACCTATAATTATTTTTGAATGTACGTCCGTCAGTCATTTAAAGTTAGTTTCAGATTCATAAATATTTTCTAAATCAGATTGATGTTGTTTATAATTGTGCTTGTATGTAAGTTTGCATAGAGTCCAGAAAGTTCTCGTATACGGCTAAACCATTGTACCAGAAGGCTCAAAGGAAAACTAACCAAAAAAAAAATATTTTCAAATAAAATATCAATAAACAAACAGTCACATTTTTGCTAAGTTTTGCTTATTTTAATTGCATATCCTCATTCCTTTAAAACTAAAAGTATAACAAAATCAATCATTTCTGCCACTACTCGTTTCCAAATAGGTGCAATTGTATAAATTCTATGCTCCAGAATATTGAGGGAAGGAGTGGGAGTTGCTGCGGTTGTATTATTGTTGTTGATTCTGTCTTGTTGGAGCTGATTAGCTGCATTCATAGCTTGAAATAGTCTGCAATTTAATGTGATCATAAAAATATTTACTTTTATTATCCTAAGGAAATATTGTAATGATTTTTTTTTTATTTTGTTATTCATTTTTAGAGATTTATTTCATATATTGTATTGTATCCTTGAAATAGGGAGCCCATTTGGGTAGATAATTCACCATTACTGACCTTACCTAACCTACAAGAAGTAAATATAAAATATAATTTCATCTCTAGGTAAATTATGGCGGTTATAGGGTAAGGGGGGGGAAGTTTCGGTAAGGGGCTATTCTCGGTAATTTCGACCTACCTTCATAAAATGACCTTTTTCTCCATGTTCCTTTCAAATGACAGAAAAAAACATAAAAGCATATTTGTTCCTTATTAAATTGACTACAAAAAAGTATAAATTGAATTTTTTGTGAGATGAATATTAAGGGTACTTATTGGGTCTCAAAGTCGGACGAAAAATTTTTTTTTTCCAAAAATTTTTTAGTAGGTGTGTAAAGATCGACCTACACAAAAATTGGTAAGACCTAGAGCTGATCTGAAAAACTTTTTGAACTAGAAATTGCCCGCTTTTTCCAAATCCGTTGAGAGCTTTAAAATCGGGTTAATATTTTTTTCAAAAATGACCAAAGTTGGCGCCGGGGGAAAAATCGGTAATTTCAAAAGAAATTAAAATTCAACGTTTAAGGTCATGTTTTCATATTTTCTTTTGTCAAATCTATTATTCCATATGGACTTTTTAAGAATTAGGCCTAAAAATGAATAGAACAGATAAAAAACAAAAAAAAAATTAATTTTATTTTTTGAATCAAAATTTTGCGAGGAAAAAATCAAAATTTCTGGTCCTTTGAGAAAAAAAATATTTTTGACATAGGAGGAATAGTCCGATCTTTATGAATTTTTTTGTGGTTAATCCCAATCACCTATACTAATTATGATTTATTACGCTTGTTTGGTCGTTTGGCCTTTTTTCATCGATTTTTTTAAGGTTAAAATGTAGTCAAGATTTTTTGCAAAGATGACACTTTTGCTTCAAATTCAATTTTTGAGGTCAATTTTTAATCAATTTTCATGTTTTTTGGGCTAAATCTATAGTTCAATGTCAGCTTTTTTAGGATCAGGCCTAAAAAGTAATAAAATACGTTTTTTTCTTATATTAATTTTAAGTTTTTTAAAAAAAAATTTTCGAAAAAAAAAATCGAAAATTCGCGTCTTTCAAAAAAATTCATTTTTAACATAGAAGGAATAGTCCGATCATTATGAAACTTTTTGTGGATAATCCCTATAACCTATACTAATTATGATTATTTATGTTCGACTGGCCGTTTGGCCGTTTTTCATCGATTTTTTTTAGGTTGAAAAAAATTACCGATATTTCCCCCGGTGGTGGGGAAATATCGGTAACTTTTTTGCGGTCAATTTCGGCCAACTTCTAAAAGTCCTAGGATAATGTCCTTTTAGGACCTGATAGTCCTTTCTGTAAGCTTTCTACTGGTCTTGGTTTCATTTGAAAATATTAATATTTACTCCATTTTTTTTCAAAAAAAACGAAAAAAACCGAAATTTCCCCCCCCTTACCCTATACCTAGATAAAAATTCATCAATGAAAATTTTATTTACACATTCCTGGCGTTTGGAAAGGCATTTGCGGTGGTTTGATGTGTAGTTGTTGTTGTTGTAGTAGTTGTAACTGTACTGCTAGTACTCGATCTTGATGTTGACTGATTTACAAAAGTTGATGTGGTGGAGGGTAAAGTACTGCCAAAGTTGTTTACATTAGGTAGAGACGACCAATCTATTTGTTGACTGATAGCAGTATACATTCTACTCAGAAAAAATATTAGTTCTTTATAAAAATTACTACAAAGATTGTATTTTATAATAACAGTGAGAAATCCTAAATTTTAATTTTTAAAATGTGAAGAAAATTAAAACTTAATTAATGAACTAAAACAAGTGTTTAAACAAAGAAAACAAAAAGAATTTTCAATAACCTTTGCTTAAAACTTAGTTTGAACTAAAGAACAAAACAAAGTAAATGAAATTAGTTACAATAAAACATAGCTTTTATTTTAAATGCACTAGGTATTACTATTCTTATGTACAAAACTATTCTGGTTGTGATGAAAGGCCAGGGATGAGTGATGGACAAAGTAGGGAAATATTCCGTATTTTTACTAAATAACTTGGGAAAAGAAAATAGTAGGAGTAGGAGAAAAGAAATTTAAATACACAACTGTAAAATGCGCGTAGCATTTGTAAGAGCTTAAAATTTCCTGAGTTGTAACATATTTGTTTGATATACTGTGTTTAACCAATCTCTAACCTAAAAATAAAGATTTACTTTCAATATTTCATATTTTTTCAATGGAATACCTATAGGTACAATCTAGATTTTTAATATTTAAGGTTTTTTTAAATAACTTATTAACTATATGATATTTCAGAATATGATATATCTAATCCTATGAAATATAATGCATCAAAATAAACCATTAAGACTTGCTATTTATCCATTTAATCGAGTGAATTTTAGGCGCATGGAAAGTTTCTTTCTGGTTCATTAACAAACAGCGTACATTGTGGTATATTACCTAGCAAAATTATTTGACGGGAGTGGAACAATCTTGTTTCTTTGGTTTATTTATCCTAGCAATATTAAACTTTACCTAGCTAATTAACTTATTATAAATGGTTTCAAGTTTGCGATAAGTACACCATTATAATACTTACTTGGCCGCAATATAAAGCTCCTGGCCGACTTATTGGCGGTTTCTCCTCTCCTTCAGTCATTTCAATATTTTATTACTCCTAGATTAAAAAAAAGTTAGCAAAACAAGGGGGGGGGGAGAAGTTTTGACACATTTGCGTAAACCTGGTGTATAGGCTTTATCTTTGGACTGAGAGGATAGGTTATTAAAGTTAAAATCATTCTTATATGATGAATTTCCCCCAGATTTCAGATTTTTTGGATAGGCCTCCACGTTCCGGAGCTCCAGGCCTCCAAGTGGTCTCGAGACAGGTAAAAAAATTTAAATTTTTTTTTTTTTAAAGAGTTAGAGGTCAGCTTTGCTTATGAAACAAAACATGCATGTTTTTTCTTCAAATATGTGAATAACATTAAAAAAGATGCATATTTTGTTTTATGAGATAAGCTCTAACTCTTCAAAAAAATTTTATTTTTACCTGTACAAAGGCCACCTGGAGGCCTGGAGCTCCGGAACCTGGAGGCCTATACATAAATCTTAAATCTGAGGGAGATTAATCATATAAGAATGATTTTATCTTTAATAACCTATCCTCTCGGTCCAAAGATAAAGCCTATACACCAGGTTTACGCAAATGTGTCAAAACTCCCCGGCCCCTTATTATTTACAATGAAAATATTTTAAATTATCAAAATATTGCTATATTCTGATTTTTATCATCAAAAGTATAATTTGAAATTAATTTTTTTAATTTTTTACTTTTAGATGATGTAATTATTGTAAAATTATAAATTATTTATAGAAATCAACGTCATTTTATTTGTTTTATCTTTTGAAGGTAAATGCGTCACTCTCTTATATTAATTATCCTTTTTTTACTAGAATAAAGAACCACATTATAAAGATGAAAAAGATATTCTTTCCAAAAATTATATGATATTTTAATCTCCTTTAGATTTATTATTTCTGATACAAAAAAAAATGTAAACAAAAGTGGGGTATATATTAGTCTCCAAAAATAATTTTATACTAAGTGACTGAACCGACTATGCTATGGTTTTCAGTAAAGCTTTGTATTAGTATCAAAAGAAGTGATTTTGGGACCTAATTCCTAATAATGAAGCCACTGATGGCTCGAAGCGCAACGTACCGTTTATGGTAAATTCAAATATGGTTTCTCTCTAGAAGTTGCACGGTTAGTTTTTTATTAAATGAATAAGTTAGGGTACAATGTTTGGCACTTTCGATATAAGTAAATGATAATAACAAAGCCACAGAATACGATAATACCTTCAGAAAAATCGATGAAAATAGTTTTCATACTAAATTTTGGTTTTTTATATTTTTTCTAAAATGTCATGACAGAAGATGCAAAATGTCGTCTTAGTTTTTTGAAAGGATTAATCTTCTCTGAAATCTAAATTATCAAAATATTTTTTTGGTAAATGATTATACAATATATGTAAAACATTTTATCAGAAAGAAATATTTAAAATTGTGAAGTAGAAACCTGAATAATTTTTCTTGTGGAAATAGTTTTCTGCAAATGTTGATAAACATATGTCTGCTAGCATTAAGATGTTTGTACTGCCAATACACGTTGGGTTTTATTTAAAGAATTTCTTTAAAATGTTTTTTTTTTTACATTGTATACCAATAACGCAATATTTGCTATCAGAAAACCCCCGACTAAGACTCGCCTACGACCCGATCTTTTAGGATTGCTTTGTAATTTACATTTTTGAAAGTCTTTCAACAGTATACACAGCAAATTCTCTCTTTTTTAACTAACTTTCCGAATAATATACCTAAAGCATTTGAATTGACAAAGGCTATGCTAATATTTTTACCATTCAAGTTTATTTAATATTCTAATAAATAGCGCAACCCTCCAAGTTTATGACTACTTTTCATGAACATATGATCTAAAGAATAAGCTCTGACGCAATGTCATATAAGGATATTATAATATTCATTAAAAAAATTGTTATTTTTGCATATATGTTACATTTTACAGTGTTTTGTGGCTCAAAAGAAAGACAATTAAAAATTATTTCATATTATATAGTTTAAATTACATAAGATAACCTAGAAATAGTAAAAAATTCCCTTTCTTTTTTTGTCGCAAAAGAGAATTCAACAAAGATTTTCATTAAAAAACACCTTAGTGTAAAAATTAAAAAGTTTAAACATGGTCACAAAAAGATTCAATTAGTTTATCAAATGTTTCATTTTCAGCAAATGACGATTAATCTCTATTACAAAGAATAAAGTGTAAAAAGATATTCTCGTTTTAATTTTAAGCAACTTAAAATGCATTTTAATACCTTTTAATGATTTTTTTTTTAAAACATCATTTTATAAAATGTTATTGATTTTTAAAGTTATATATTAGAATGTTTTTAAATTTTGTTAACATTTTGTTTTAAATGTAGAAAATTGGTAATTCTAAACATTCAAAAAATGATTTTATTAAATTTTCATCACTTAAATTGCATGTTTGATGAAATTTTCAACTGATAATTCAAGAAAAATCGTTTAAGTTTTATTATATTTTACTTTGAAATGTTAAAAAAATATATTATTGTCAAAAATGTGGAAGTTATACTTTCCTCAAAAAAAGGCCTAAAACATGCAAATTAACACGTGTAATGAGATTTTTTTTCTTTCAGGTTTAATTTTAAGTAATTATTGATATTTTTTGTAAAAAGGATTTTATATAAAAAGTTTTAAAACTCGAGTTATGTAGTGGTTCTAAAAAAGGTTGCGAATTTATGCAATTTTCTTGCAAAAAAAATTTTCTAGGATTTTAAAAATAGCAAAGGGTGTTATTAGACGTACTTACAGATACAATTGCTAAGTCATTTTGGCCAAACACTAAAATAAAGTTTTGACATCTGAGGGTCCAGCCGTGGTTGGTTAATTTAATTATTAATAGAAAATTTATAAAATACATTTATTTAAATGTTATCTAATAAGAAATAAAACAGTTTTATCAATTCCTTTTTCTTATCTTATTACACAAGTAGAAAACAAGGAAAAAACAACTTTGAAGAAAACAAATAATAGTATGACTTGTTTATCGGATCCTAAATATGAGAATTAAAAACAGCTGATTACCAAAATATTCTTTACTACAGGTCACCATATATAACAATTAATTTTTATATTTTCCTTTATATTATATTGAATTAGTTATTATAAAACGTATCTAAAACATAAAAAAACTTTTGTTAAAGATGATATAAGTTAAAAATATATCAAAATCAATGTCAATATCTGATATCAAAATAAAAGTAGAGAAATACTTGGCCACATTTTTATTATGAATGAGTGTACAGCTTCAGGCTTTTTGTAAATATTAAATTTAATTTTTTCAATAAAACTAAAATAAAACTTTAAGTTTTCATTTGGCTCATTAAATAAAATATATTCTAATATATTAAACTGATTAATTACATTTTACAAAATTTTATGCTTTGATTTAATTTGAATATTATAATATTTTTAGATAAAATGCTTTTTTACTATAAGCCTATAAAATATGTAAACACGTAAGAATAAGCAGAAACTTTTACTAAATTCTTAATTTTAATTTAATTCTTTTTTCTTTTAATAGACCTAAATGTCAGCAAACCAATCAACTCCAACAAACTCAAACATCAAACCAATTAAATCATCATTATCTAAACTGCTAACCCTTAACCTACTAACATGTATCTAATTTATTAATTTTTGTTTGTTAATTTGCATTATTCTTTTATATTATATTATGTATGATTTGTTTCTGTAAAATGAATAAATCACTTGAACAACAACAGACCTATATGTCAAATACATCAATTATTGATTATAATGCTTTGTTTATTTTAAAGTTCACGAAATTTGTGAAATGAGCTTTTGCATGAATAATTTATGAGCTAAAAAGCATGACATTAATATTAACGTACAACGATACCACAATTTTTAAGAATGTAAAATTTATTTTACGTGGCATATTTACTTGTATGATTATGAATGTAAATCTAAAATAGGTATTTTAAAATATTTTTGTTATTTCAAGCTAGACCATTCTTGACATATTTCATTTTTTAAGCTCGATTGCACTCACACAATGTTAACAAACCTCTTATTTTCAGATATAAAATGAAAATTTCTCTCAGATAATGGTTCCACCCTGTAGCTAGCTTATGGTTCTGAAAATACTCCCGTGATTAGCAGTTTTGTACAAAATAAAATCTTCCAAACTAGTTTAAAATCTTCCAATAATACTCAAATCAAAAAAAATTTTGGAAAATGATGATAACTATTGCACCTAGCAGCCATAAGGCGGCCCTTATATTCAGCCTTTTCTTAAACCTTTTCCTGTTGATCTATCTAACCTTTTCACCGTCCGCTATCAGCCCCAATTATCACACAACAATGTTACCGGCTCAACCGCTACATCAAGCACAAAACTCGGAACCTCTTCAAAATTTTGTCTTTGACTGTGATATAACCTGGAACCGTGATCATGGGGGAACGAGTAAGACAGATCTACAGACAACTAATCAGCTTGTTGGTAATAATAAGATTTCAGGTAATTTTGGTAATTGGGGTTATGTTCAATATTCTAGTATAAAATCTCAATGTTTAGACAATTAAGAGCATTTCGCTCATGTATTACAAATTTAAACAATTGCGCAATCCCCCAAACATCCTCCTTCTGTTTAGTTTCTTAGTTTTGATTGTTTTCTAGAATACTATCTTTTATAGGGTTGGCAATCCGAATCCGGAATCCGCCCAATTTTTAGCCAATTTAGGAATACGAATCCAGAATCCGTTTTTAATAGCGGATTCGGATTCTTAATTGTTAGGCTAAAATTTGCGTCTTGAGTTTTTTCTTTAAATTCCGCCTTTTTGAAGGCAAAGATTATCATCATTAGGTATATCTAATATCCTTTAAAATCTGGTTCGATTCTCGGAAGTGAACTATAGTCATAGAGAACACCAAGAACATTCATTTTTAGGACATATCATATGTAGCACTTGAATTTTTTACTTTTATAAAAAGCCTTTTAAAATATTTCTAGAATCCGGAATCCGCCAAAAATAGGAATTCGGAATCCGCGGTAATCCGCCTTTTCTTGGACGGATTTCTGTGAGAATCCGAATCCGGTCCAAAAATTTTATGGATTGCCATCCCTAATCTTTTATGATGATAATTGAAAGAAAACAATTTTCTGTCCCTACAGTTTTTAATAACGCCAATAATCATTAAATCTGTGATTGTTAAAAGTTAGGAAGGTATCAACCACTTGAATTTTTTCACTTTTAAGTAGTTAGACTTACCCCTTTAAATATTCTAGGTGCTGGCTTGAGTTACAGAGAAGTTGCACCTGGAGTCCTTTGCTATGACAAGGACAAACGTTTTAAACAGGGTGTGCGTGGTAACTTCTGGGTGCTCTACAATTATGCTCCTGCTGACAGAGATTTCCAATGTAACGAGACCATAACCTACACAACACATAGTGACTTTACATTCTTTGATAACCTGGAACCTCTATTAGAAAGATGGCAGGGACCAGTATCACTGGCTGTTTACGCCCCTGGAGATGATTATATGAGAACTGTTGAGAGTATTCTTTACTACAGGAAATGCACAGGAAAGAATTTGGTCAAAGATTATGTTACATTTCACATCTACTTCGAACTGAAAAATATTCCAGACAATATTATTCAATATGACGCCCTGAAACTTAAAACTCCGGATTGTAAGAACTTTATTGGATATGGAGAAGACTTTCAAACATTTAAGAAAGAAAATAGTATGGTGTATCCTATTAATGTTGCGAGGAATGTTGCAAGAGAAATGGCACAAACACACTTTGTCTTTCCCTCTGATATTGAACTCTATCCCAGTCCTAATCTAATCCCGACTTTCCTAGAAATGATACGACGTGTTGATAATGTTGGATCTCCATCAAAACCACGCGTTTTTGTCAATTCAATCTTTGAAATTGAAGAAAACTCCACCCTACCCATGGACAAGAATGAATTGGTGAAATTGATTGACAAAGGAATTGTCATTCCTTTCCACAAACATGTTTGTCCGTCGTGCCATAAGATTCCATATTCCAAGGAGTGGCTAAAATCAGACTTAAAGCCAGGAATGAGCGTGATCCATGTTGGAAAGCGAGTCGGGCTGTATCAACACTGGGAACCTATTTACATCGGTACCAACGAAGAACCTTGGTATGATGAACGGTTAAGCTGGGAGGGAAGGTCTGATAAAATGTCCCAGGGATACAGGTTATGTTTGCTGGATTATGAGTTTCATATTTTGGATAACGCTTTCCTTATTCACAGGCCTGGAATTAAGACAAAAGCAAAGCTCAAATCAATTGTGGAGAACAAAAAAGTGTCAGCACAAAATGCATTGTTGAAAAAGGTAATTTATCCAGAAATTCAAAAGCTTTATGGAGATAGAAGGGGATGTGAGATGTTTGCTTAGATGTTTTATTTAATGATAATGTTTTGATATCAGGGACATAAAATAGAAAATTGTATTTTGAGTCCTTACACTTTTGCTTGCTTGCCTACAAATTGATAACACCAACGTCCATCTGTTTATATGTCCCTGATTTTAATGATCATTAGCCATCACTTAGTGTTATAGGTAACTTTTTTGTGCATTTAAAATTTAAGAAAAATTTATTTTGCTAAACACTTCTACTATTGCCATATTTATATATTAATGCGTTTTACTGTTTTCTTAAAGAAAACAATATTTTTAAAATGTGATATGAAAGTTTAATACTCTGTGTATACCTACAGATAGATTTATTCATAATATAACTAAGATCTGACTAAAACATTTAGGTATGAAAAAAATTAAAATATTCCTACAGGTTGTGTCATTGATAGAATTTAGTTGATAGTTGTAATATTTATAAAAATAAAATTTTGTTAAAATAGAATAGAAGAGAAATAGGTACTGTAAAAAAATTCAAAGAAAGAAATTTGTTGATAGATATTTATTTATATAATCTGTTATATTCAACTTTTGTTTTAAAATCCAATGACATCCAATGTTGTTGAATAGCAACCACCACTAGGTAGATAATTTTCATTTTGAATTAATTTTTTATTTGTGTTTTTATGTCATTTATATTAGGGATAAGGTTAAAAATTGGTAATCCTAATAATATTCAATTATTTTTTCACACAAATAATCTTGAAAATTTATGGATCACAATATCAAATGGGTTGATAAACTATAACCATTATCCCTAATATGAAACATACCCTTAGTGATTTATGAATTTACATTATTTTATTTTTTTACTGTTTTATTTAAAATTTTGTTTGTGTGTTTAAGTATTATTTTGTGTTTAAGTTTTTAGACGATCTTGGGACCTCTTTATTTGAGAAGGAAATAAAAAATATCTAAAAGCTCGAATATTTTTTATTTTAATTATTTTAAAATGCTAACATTTACCTAGAGGAAATGTATTTATGTAATTAAAGGGGGGGGGGCGAAAGTGACACTTTTTGAAACCAAAACTAAAAGTCAAAGAAACTCAACTAAAAAAAAGAGTTACAGGTCTGACATTTTGCATGGCAGTTGCTTTAAAGGGGTACAATATGGAACTGTGAAGAAACGGCGGCGCAACCGCCGAAAACCTCCGAGTAAAGGCAAAAATAAATTCGGCGGGAAACGGCGGTTTTCGGCGGTTGCGCCGCCGTTTCTTCACAGTTCCATATTGTACCCCTATAAAGCAACTGCCATGCAAAATCTCAGACCTGTAACTCTTTTTTTAGTTGAGTTCCTTTGTTGACTTTTATTTTTGGTTTCAAAAAGTGTCACTTTCGCCCCCCCCCCCCCCCCTTATTACTAATCTATTAAATTATCAAAACTTTATAGAAGATGAAATTCTGACATTTCTCTTGATATTGTAAAAGACAAATCTTAATTTTATTATCTTAGTTTACTTAGCGTATTTTTATTTTAGCAATGTGATTCCAAATTTTAAGTATTTTGCAGTATATATTTGTATATACCTATAGATTTAAAATCAATGTTATTAGTTAAATTGTTTTATTGGTACTGTTATAATTTTCAGACACGCTAACCCCTCCCTGTATATAATGATTAAAATGCTGGTAATCAGCTTTGTGATATTATCTATTATGGTATCTTACAGTCAGGTAGGTTTATCATTAAATTACTGTCTTTCCTATAATATCCCCTGGATTAGAACCAGTTATCAGCCTTACGGCATAGTATTACAGACAATTATGCACGAATATTAAAATAAAAAAATTATGAATTAAAACCAGTTTTGTGAGCCTGGGACTTTGGTCCCTGAAAGTGCGCAGTTGGGGGGGTGGGGGAGTTAGGTTAGGTTATATTGGGTAGCTACTGAGTAGCCCAGCAAGGTTCGGGCGGGCCCACCGCAGGGGTTAGATGTAAGGGAAATATACTCGCTTACTTTCAATATATTTTGAAATAAGGAAGGGGGTTTCTGTGCTCGTTAGTCACTAACTGAAAGCACCCTTATTTTCTTTAAGGACTTAAAATTATTTTCTCACTTTTAGAGCTATTTTGTGGAAGTAGGGGCAAACTCAGAGGAGTGCTTTTTCGACAAAGTAAAGGCTGGCACCAAACTTGGACTTACCTTTGAAGTTGCCGAGGGGGGCTTTTTAGACATTGATGTTAGGATTATGGGTCCTGATGCTAAACCAATTCACCAGGTATAAACTTTATTCTCACCAGGACAAATACATATCATATATGTCTATGTAGCCATAGTTAATCTTTACATATTAACAGTGAAAGGGAATCTCTAATATAGTAATTTGATCCAAACTTTTTGTGAAATCTTTACTAGGCAAAGTTTACAAAAGTTAGGTACCTATTTTGTTAATGTGTGTAAGTAAGTGAGTCATTATCACTTGTTTTGCATTTTATGTTATCCTACACGATTGGACCTACGGGAATAGTTTAGTATAGTTATAGAGTAGCTGCTATACTAAAATAAAATTGTTACCAGGGTGAAAGAGAAACAAATGGAAAATACACCTTTTCTGCGGAGACAGACGGCGTGTACAGATATTGTTTCAGCAATAAAATGTCATCAGTCACCCCCAAGGTCAGGAATAAACAGATAAATATAAAAAGAGGGAAAAGTAAGTTGCGGGTAAAATCCGTAAAGGTTGTGTGTTTTAAGTTAAAACAGTAGTAGAACGATAAAAAATTATGTTTAAAAAACATTTTGTCTATAGTTCTTTTCAATTAGAAATACACATATTTAGTGAATATTATCGTTCTACTACTATTTTTGAGCCTTAAAACACACACCTTTACGGATTTTATCCGCAAACTACTTTTCCCTTTATCCCGAAACCAGCGTTGTGGAGCCGCGGAGCCGCCATATTTTGCTGGAGCTGGAGCCGTTATTTTAAAAAACGTTAAAAAACGGCTCCGGGTTAGACAAAAAAGATTCAAGCCGCACCAAAATCAAACGGCTGCCTGAGACATAAATTGTATTTTCTAAACTCAAGAAGAAGCCATTAGATTTTAGTGGATTAGTTTTAGAGTATCGCATCCCATTCTCTCGATGAACACTTAAAATCCTAGAAGAATATCTCCGCAATTAGGTGGTGGATGAGCTTGTTGATGGGGCATTCGCCTATAGTTTTGGGGATTGACTTTTCGAGTCTACTCACAGCCACCTAACAGCCACCTAATGATGTAATGACTTTATTTCCCCCTCCCCCATGCTATGTATATTGTATACTATTAGGTTTCATTCTAGGGACAGGGAGGGAGAGTATATTGAACTGTTATTTATATTGGTCACAAAGTTTATAAACACGTTCTCTTATTAGCCGACCTAAAAAAATTGAAGACTTGCATTAAGTATTGGTTGTGTTGTGCAAACTTTTCCACAAATGATTTTAATCTTTAGATCGGATAATTGCAATTTTTTTTACAAATCTACTTATCTGTTAATACCTGCCAATTAGGTGGTGATGTTTAATATGGACATTACAGAGGCCCATGCCGCAAACGCTGAAGGAGGAGGTAAATATTATTCAGTAGCACAGTTACTCTACAATTACATCTTACCATGACTTTCTGTCACATTTATTGTTCCGCTAGTTGGTGAATGGTGATATGTTCACCAATTTTTTTAAACTAATTAAATATTTTGCAAATAAAAAGCTTATTTGACAATAAAACAAAAGAAAAATTTAAAATATTTGGTACCTAACAGAGACATAATTCACATTAAGTTATGTGTTTTAAGACTTCTTCTTCCACTGAAATTGTTTAATTGCTATTTCTCTAAATTAGACAATTTTGATTGGTTTCAGACAAGGTTATATGGATCATGGAAATAAAGCGGGTTTCGTCGTATTTTCACAGTAGGGTTTGGCAGGTTATTTTAGGTTGGGTTAGGTAAATGTTAATGATTGCTCTGGAGTCCGCAGTGTTAGGAAATAGGCCCCACAGGGGCCTGAAATAAGAGAAAAGCTACATTAAAAATACGACGAAACCCGCTACTTTGTTTTCTTTCCATGATCCGGTTATTTTTTATGAAGAACAAATACCTAGGTAAAGTTCATTTATTTTGTTGAAGCAAGTTGATTTCTCATTATTCAAGAAGACTGACTCTGTGTTCTTTAGATGTTGATCATAACAAATTGGAGGAAATGATTCAAGAGCTAGGAGTAACTTTAACTGGAGTTAAACATGAACAAGAATATATGGAGGTAGGCTGTTATGTTGATAGGCGTACATGGTTTACAAATCTACTTTGGGACTATTTTCGGGCCATTCTAGCTTTAAAAGTATGAATGTTTTAACATGCAGATACCTTAAAGATTTTAAACGAATCTTTTATTTAGATATTATTAAAAGTTAATAGGTAGGTGTACGTTTTGTTTCTACATAATAGAATTAAAAAATTATCTTATGTTTTTTTAAAAATATTTTGTAAACTGTAGATTTTGAAAGGCACAAATCTATTGAACCTTTTTACCTTATGTTTTTCATTTGATTTTCTAAATTCTTTGCTTTGTCATTTTGGAATTATAAATATATTTTTGCAGAGACGGCGGGGATACCTTTCTTAGATTGAAATAAATAAGTTTTTGTGTAAATTAATCTTCGATTTTAGGTGAGGGATAGAATCCACAGCAGTATTAATGAAAGCTCAAATTCAAGGTAATATTTACTTCTTTCAGTTAGGGCCAACTATAAAACAGACACACCAGGGGAAATTGGAGACATTGGGTTGTTTATTATATCAGTCCCCAATGATTGAAAATAAATAACACTTTTTTTCGATGGCTTAACAACTTTGGGGACTTTTATTGAATTTTGATAGGTTGGTTTATTAAGTTGAGTGTTTCAACCTCTAATTGTAATCTATATGTATAAGGGGTAATTTTGTGCATCATCATTGAGGACGTACGTAAATTTACCGTCCATTTTCTTATTATAGATCCCTTAGTTACATTGGTTAATGTTTTGTCAATTACTTAATGCTCACATGCTTTCGTGGAACTTACTCATCTGAAATTTTTGAGCGTTAAATGTAGTTTAAAATAAAATGTTATGAAAACTGTTTTTTTTTAGAGTTGTTCTGTGGTCTGTATTTGAAGCTATTGTCCTTCTCTCTATGTCCATTGGTCAGATCTACTATCTCAAAAGATTCTTTGAAGTTAGAAGAGTGGTTTGAGGTGATTCTCATGATGATTAAGTGAAAGAAAGAAAAAATCCACAAATTCTTACGAATTTTGAACAAGAGACTTATTAGTTGTTATGGATACCTTTGAATTCTGATTTAACTCTTTTTTGCCTTTGAGTAGTACCTACATAAACAACTAATGACTTTGTAATCTTTTTAACTAGGTACCTAGGTTGGTACATTTTAAGTACTTAGAAATATTTGGATCTTCCTAATTTAACAACCTTATATGTAATTACCTAATGAGCTATTTATTTGAACACAATATTGCGCAAAATATAGCTAAAGAATTTCCTCGATCAATGATTATACTTGATCAATGATCAATGATATTTTAAGTTGATTTTTTAAATAATTTTATTAAAGCAAATGTGTTATTTTTGATTCTGTGATGTATTTTTATTAAGTTTGTGTTGTTTTTACTATTTATCTATTAACTCATTAAAAATTGTTTTAATGATAAATGTATCGGGGTAAAAAAACTAGAAGGATATAGACTAGATAGTTTGACAGTTCTAAGATTTAACAGACGTCATAAATATAAATATAAAATTCATATACAAGCTAGTGATTAAATCCTTGGTTATTAAACTTTTGTCTGTCCTACCTTTCTATTTGGTTATCAGAATATTTGATTGAATCTCTTTATTTCATCCAATAATATTTCAGGCTTTTAATTTGTTCTCATGATACCTACCGTTTTTTACAACAATATTAATTGAGTTAATATCAAGATGCCTATCATACAGTAGCTTTAAATGCTGCTAACTGCTAAATTGCTGCACAGTTGCGGAAAAAGATCCTCAACAACAAAAAATTTAAACGTGCGAAATTAGTATTTCTGCGCATTTTTAAAGTTATGCACCTCCCAAAAATGCAACTTTTGGCTGTTGGCGTCATTAATGTTATTGATATTTTTAAAAATCTAAATAATTTCATGATTTTTTTAAAGGGGGTGGGTAAAATGTGGTGACTCGTGCCACGACATACCAGCAATTTTATTTTGGGTGCTACTCCCTTAGTTTTAGAGATAATTGGATAAAATCTTTTGGGCTGGGTCAGTAATTACCCCAACTAGAGGTATCTTTCAAAAAAAACGGCGGCGGGACCGCCGCTCCCGCCGCCCGCCGCCGTTTTCCGCCGCCACCAAAACATTTTTTTTTTGCATTTCTCGCCGAATTAGGCAATTTGGAATCATTTGAGACCATGTTATTTTTTTCAAAAATTTTTCCCCTTACAAGCAACCCTGCGGGGGGACTTAGTCATTTTTTTCAAATTCTCGTATATCAAGGTATATCTTAAATACAGTACTTCTCCTGTGATTTTGAAGATATTGAAACAAAATCTTTTTAGGTTGGTAAGTAAAAAATATTTGAATTAAGAAAACGGCGGCGGGACCGGCGGGACCGCCGCTCCCGCCGTCCGCCGCCGTTTTCCGCCGCCAACAAAAAAAAATTTTTTTTGCATTTCTCGCCGAATTATGCAATTTGGAATCATTTGAGACCATGTTAATTTTTTCAAAAATTTTTCCCCTTACAATCAGCCCTGCGGGGGGACTTAGTCATTTTTTTCAAATTCTCGTATATCAAGGTATATCTTAAATACAGTACTTCTCCTGTGATTTTGAAGATATTGAAACAAAATCTTTTTAGGTTGGTAAGTAAAAAATATTTGAATTAAGAAAACGGCGGCGGGACCGCCGTTTTACGCCGCCAACAAAAAAATTTTTTTTTTTGCATTTCTCGCAAATATTTATTACTGACCCATCAAAAAAGATTTTGTTCCAATATCTTCAAAAGCACAGGAGAAGTACTGAATTTAAGATATACCTTGATATACGAGAATTTGAAAAAAATGACTAAGTCCCCCCCGCAGGGCTGCTTGTAAGGGGAAAAATTTTTGAAAAAAATAACATGGTCTCAAATGATTCCAAATTGCCTAATTCGGCGAGAAATGCAAAAAAAAAAATTTTTTGTTGGCGGCGTAAAACGACGGCGGAGCGGCGGTCCCGCCGCCGTTTTCTTAATTCAAATATTTTTTACTTACCAACCTAAAAAGATTTTGTTTCAATATCTTCAAAATCACAGGAGAAGTACTGTATTTAAGATATACCTTGATATACGAGAATTTGAAATAAATGACTAAGTCCCCCCGCAGGGTTGCTTGTAAGGGGAAAAATTTTTGAAAAAAATAACATGGTCTCAAATGATTCCAAATTGCCTAATTCGGCGAGAAATGCAAAAAAAAAAAATTTTTTGGTGGCGGCGGAAAACGGCGGCGGGCGGCGGGAGCGGCGGTCCCGCCGCCGTTTTTTTTGAAAGATACCTCTAGTTGGGGTAATTACTGACCCAGCCCAAAAGATTTTATCCAATTATCTCTAAAACTAAGGGAGTAGCACCCAAAATAAAATTGCTGGTATGTCGTGGCACGAGTCACCACATTTTACCCCCCCCCCCCCTTTGTGTAGATACCTAGCCTATTTTAAAACTCATCCAAATAGTATTTTTTATCAATATCAATGTATTGAAATACCATAAAACCTATTTAACTTGAACACGCTGGTTAAATTGGGACATTTACTTTACTTTCCAATAATGTCCCAATTTGACTTGCGTTTTTGATATTTAATAGTTTTACGGTGCTGGTCAAATTCTCACTTTTGTTGTTTTTAGTTGTGTTTTTTTATGTGTTTTATCACTTGTCTTTTTATACCTCACTTTACAGACATCTACAAACCTAAAATGACTAATTCGATGCCAAAGCAATGCCCCGAGTGCCAGGAAAATGGAATAACAAGTAAGGTACCTAGTTACGATCACCTGTTTGCTATCTTCAATCTTTATCTTGTGTTTTTAGACATGCAACAGTTACTAAAATATAAAATACTAGCGCCTACATCCCTCAAGGCATCAAGGGGCACGTAAAATGTTTTCTTTTCAATCTATATTAAAATCAGCTGTTTACAAAAAATATTCACCAGGCGGCGCTTTATATTTTTTTTTTTTTGGGGGGGGGATTTTTGGCGATTCCTCCTGGGTGGGTTGAGGTATTCTCCCTTCAAATTTTCTATAAACCTTCCATAAACCTGTGGGAAGCTACCCTGTAAATGGGAACTATATCGGGTCAGCGGTTAGCGAGATCTTTCGGTACAGACAGACAGACAGACACACAAACAAACATAGTTTTACTTTGTGTTATATATTTGTTATTTGTTAAGGTGAAAGTGTATCAAATCAACGAGAATTATGAAGGATTGTTTATGTGTGAAAATAAAAATTGTCCTTGGCCATTGAATAAATATAAGAGCGACAGGTAAAGTAATGGTTGCCCCCGCTCATGGATAAAGTTTTATCTATCATAGCTTAGCCTCTCTGTAACGGCAATTTGTTTAGTTGTTCTTCCAAAGAAACGCATTTTATCTGTCGGGAAAAAAAGTGGTTTCGATTCTTGTTTGAAATGTAACTTATTACAAGACGTTCATAACTCTTTTTTAATTTAAATAACAATTGCTTGGCCCTTAAAGCGCAAATATTAACTTTGTAAGAATATAATTTACTTTTCGGCAAAGTTATGCAATTAAAGTGTCCAATGCCGGTCGTAAACTTTTTACTAAAACTTCTTATTATTTTCAACTAGGTATATAAAATACTCGAAATATTGATACCTTAGGAATTCCTATCATAAATTCAGGTTATTACATTAATCCAGTATTAATGTCATTCTTGTCATTTGATTTCTTTTCTTTTTTTCAGTTATATGGTCGCTGACACTAGAAAACATTCAAAAAAGAAGAAAAACACAGAAAAAATACAACAGTGAATTTTAAAAAAATGATCAACATTTTTTTACTGTGAAATTTTATAGTGTATCTTACTGTACCTGGTATAAATTATATTGATTTAATAAGCTTGTAGGATTCCATATCATTTGTTAGAATAACTCTTTTTATTACGAGCTTAAATAATTTTTAGTTTAAATTTTTTAGTAGCGAAGCTACTCTATAATTCACTTTGTCCGTCCGTCCGTCAGTCAGCCCGTCAGTCAGTCCGTCAGTCCGTAACGCTATGGGGGAAACGGGATTTACTCAGCTCCTATAAAAGATAGAATGCTGAAATTTTTTGACAACATTCCCATTATTAAGGAGCACAATTGACCATAAAACATCATTTGCGGTCGGACCGATTTTTAGCAGGTTTTAGGCTATTTTTATAATTTTCACATTTTTCTCCATATCTTCAGTGTTTATGGTCCGATTTTCAAAATTTTTTCAGTTACAGATATCAAAATTAAATTTCCTGTCGTTTAAAGAAACAATCATGAAGGCCAGACTGCCTTTTAGCAGGTTTTAGGCTATTTTTATATTTTTCACATTTTTCTCCATATCTTCAGTGTATGGTCCGATTTTCAAAATTTTTTCAGTTATAGATATCAAAATTAAATTTCCCGTCTTTTAAAGAAGACAACCATGACGGCCAAACTGCCTTTTCAGCAGGTTTTAGGCTGTTTTTTTATATTTTTAACATTTTTCTCCATATCTTCAGTGTTTATAGTCCGATTTTCAAAATTTTTACAGTTGTAGATATCAAAATTAAATTTCCCATCTTTAAAGGAAATAACCATGACGGTCAGACTGCCTTTTTGGCAGGTTTTAGGCTGTTTATAAATATATTTAACACTTTTTTCCATATCTTCAGTGTATATGGTCCGATTTTCCAAATTTTTAAAGTTTTTAAGGATTCAAAAATTAATTTTTTTGTCGTTTTAAGAAAACAACCATGGCGGCCAGACTGCCTTTTATCAGGTTTTTGGCTATTTTTATATGTTTTACATATTTCCCAAGATCTTTGTTTATTTTGATCCAATTTTCAAACTTTTATGAGATATCAGTATCAAAATAATTTTTCCCATTGTTATGAGCATCTTTAATATAATTTACTTTGACCATCGTCATCATACAAAATAAAACAAGGTTTCATATTTATTTTATCCAATAAATCTATTCTTGATTTTAGTAAAAACCTTTTAAATCTACCTGTACGTATTCCCATCTACGATTTTTTGTGCTTCGCTACTTATGGATGTTGTCATCCTTGTTTTATAACTATTTGTATTTTGTATTGTATTTCAGATTTAGGAAATAAAATGGCTTCGAAATGGTTAAATTTTCTAGGAGATAAAAGCTGACAACGACTGGAGACTTGCCAAAGTAAGCATCAATTGGGGAGGAGGGAAGGTCAATGTATCAATCTCGTAATCAGTTTGCAATTGTCCTTTTACAATTTGCATTTGGTAACTAGACTTTTTTCTCCTAAATTAAAGATAAAGATGGAGTAGACGCTTCTAACGGCTACGGTTTAATAAAATCTTAGCTTTCAGTAACGTTTTTTAGCTGATATATTAGTATTGTCATAAGTATGACACGCGTGTTAAAATACTTTGTGCTATTTAAAATAACTAGCGGTTGTGAGCCCCTAACATCTAGGGGGCTCTTTATTAAAAGAGGAAGATAGGGGAAATATAACCTAAAACTATCCTAAGCTTTAAATCTTAAATTGAAATAGTCCAAAATTATCCCATTACCAATGTGAAGCTTTCCTTTAGATGGGGAAACTAACAGTTTAGTAGTTATTGGAATCTGAAGCTGCAGACAAGAAAAAATCTAACCTTACTCCTTTATATAATAGGACAACATGTATTAAATTGATTTTTAATTGTTTGCTTCTTGAAATAACGATACATTGTTTCTGTTAAGAAATGAAGGGGTCAGTGCTGTTTGCAGTTTTTATATCTGGTGCATTTGCTGCCCTTTTATTTGGCGGATTTCTAAATGATTATTTTAAGGTAGAGCATTTTTATTTTTTTCAAACTTATTTTTTTATCTAACTAGGTAGGTAGGTATCTTTTACATTGTGACAATTTTGATAGTTTGCGTTACTGCGCTACAATGAAATAATCAAATTTGTTCTTGGTTATCTATCTAAAATTTAATTTAAGGCATGTTTAAAATCTGGAATACGAAGAAGCCATTTACCAGGAGAATCTTATATTCAACTTTTAGAACAATCCGATTTAATTGATATCAGGTAAATTTTTTTATTATTTTATGTTGATTTTCTGTTTATATACTTACTTTTTTCTCGTATCCATAGAGCTTTAAAAAACTAATTTTGATCTTCTAAAACTTTTTGCTATTGAATTTTTTTTTTTTGGGTATAGTCCTATTAGTGACAACGCCTCTCAAGGGGCGTTTCGTCGTATTTTCACAATGGCTTTTCATAGGTTACTTTAGATTAGGTGATTGCCCAGCAGGGTTAAGTAATGGGCCCTGCAGGGTTAGAGCCCTCCTAGCTAGAAATAGGAGAAAGGCTACAGTTTTTAGTCATTCTTCACTCGCTGTATATTGATTGTGTCGCCCTTGTTTTAATAAAACTTGTTTTTTAGATAATATTGTTGAAAGGGGTTCTTTTGTTTTATGGAGCAAAGGGGGGGGGGAAGTTTTGACACATTTGCGTAAACCTGGCACCCTGGCTTTATCTTTGGACTGAGAGGGTAGGTTATTAGGGATAAAATCATTCTTATATGATGAATTTCACGAAGTTTTAAGATTTTTTGGATAGACCTCCAGGCATACCTGCATTACTTGGGTTTTCGCCACCCAAGTGCCACCGAAGACTGGCCATTGATAAACGTGACACGCGATCATAAGCGTAGCAATAAACATTTTTCACCATAAATATTAGATTCTCAGATAGCAAAGTATTCACTTATTTTATCATTTAAATCATAAAATAATACTGATTATATCTTAATTTTACTTCATGGAAAATCTATAGTTCTAATCTGTAAAATATTTTAATTCTTGTTCATTTTTCAAGCACGTATCTTCAGTTTAAAAGCGTATATCTTCATTTTTTAGCATGGATCTTCATTATTTATACGTCAATCTTCATTTTTTTAGCGCCAATCTTCATTTTTTTAGCGCAAATCTTCATTTTAAAAGCATGTATCTTCATTTTTTAAGCAGGAATCTTCATTTTTAAGCGTCAATCTTCATTTTTTAAGCGTGTATCTTTATTTTTTAAGTGTCAATCTTCATTTTATTTGCGCCAATCTTCATTTCAAAAGCTTGGGTCTTCATTTTTTAAGCACGTATCTTCATTTTTTAAGTGTGTATCTTCAATTTTAAGCATGTATCTTCATTTTTTACGCGTCAATCTTCATTTTTTAAGTGTTAATCTTCATTTTTTTAGCATCAATCTTCATTTAATAGCGCCAATCTTCATTTTAAAAGCATGGATCTTCATTTTTTAAGCATGGATCTTCAGTTTTTAAGCATGTATCTTCAATTTTTAAGCATGGATCTTCATTTTTTAAGCGTGGATCTTCATTTTTAAAGCGGGAATCTTCATTTTTAAGTGTCAATCATCATTTTGTAAGCTTATTTCTTCATTTTTAACGCGTCAATCTTAATTTTTTAAGTGTCAATTTTCATTTTTTTAGCATCAATCTTCTTTTTTTTTAGCTCCAATCTTCATTTTAAAATCTTAAAATCTTATTTTTTATGCGTGGATCTTAATTTTTTAAGCATGTATCTTCATTTTTTAAGCGTGGATCTTCATGTTTTAAGCGCCAATCTTCATTCTTTAAGCGTCAATCTTCATTTATTTAGCATCAATCTTTATTTTGAAAGCATGTATCTTCATTTTTTAAGCATGTATCTTTATTTTTAAGCGTGGATCTTCATTTTTTAAGCGTGGATCTTCATTTTTTAAGCGTGGATCTTTAGTTTTTACGCATCAATCTTCATTTTTTAAGCGTCAATCTTCATTTTTTAAGCGTCAATCTTCATTTTTTAGCGTGTATCTTGATCTTTTAAAGCATAAATCTTCATTTTTGAGCGTCAATCTTCATTTTAAAAGCTTGCAACTTCATTTTTTAAGCGTTGATCTTCATTTTTTAGCGTGGATCATCATTTTTTAATAGTCAATCTACATTTTATAAGCATGGATCTTCGTTTTTAAAGCGTAAATCTTCATAATTTTAGCGTGTATCTTCATTTTTAAAGCGTGTATCTTCATTTTCTAAGGGTTGATCTTCATTTTTTAGCGTGGATTTTCATTTTTTAAGCTTCAATCTTCATTTTAAATGCATGAATCTTCATTTTTTAAGCGCTAATCTTCATTTTTTAGGCATCAATCTTCATATTTTAAGAAGCAGTCTTTATTTTTTAAGCATGTATCTTCATTTTTAAAGCATGTATTTTCATTTTTTAAGCATTAATCTTCATTATAAAAACTTGGATCTTCATTTTTAAAGCGTGGATCTACATCTTTAAAGCGCCAATCTTCATTTTTTAGAGTGGATCTTCATTTTAAAGCATGGATCTTTATTTTTAAAGCGTGGATCTTCATGTTTTAAGCGTGTATATTCATTTGAAAGGCATGTATCTTCATTTTTTAAGCTTTTATCTTCATTTTTAAAGCATGGATCTTCATATTTTAAGCGTGGATTTTCTAAAGATATTAAAAAAATTTCTGACACAAATTGAGAATTTTACTGATTACAATTACAGATTTGCCATGAAGTAAAATTAATATATAAAAAGATTATTTATTAATTTAAATGATAATGCAAATGAATACATTTTTTATCTCTGAACATGATTTTCAAGGTGTAAAAAGTTTATTGCAATGATTATGATAGCCTGTCAGTTTAATCTTTGGCCACAACTTCAGAGGTTGTATTACAAGCTGTATCTTTTCTATTACAAGCTTTGTCTTTTCTCTTGAAAGTTGTGTCTTTTGTGAGGCCAGAATTCACAAAAGACAGAGCTTGTAAGAGAAAAGACACGACTTGCAATCACAAAAGATAGAGGTTGTATTACAAGCAGTGTCTTTTGTCTTACAAGCTCTGTCTTTTCTCTCTCAGCGCCTTGATACCCTGGTGAAGACTAGACGTCAATATCTCAACCCTTACTCCCGTAGTAGAGCGCCAAAGACGAGGAACCAGCACGAGCTTGAGTGTCAAACACTTTACAGTAGTCAAGAGCAAGAAAAGTGGTGGCGAGGGTTGACAAAACGGGTCCAGTTCAGGCCACAGATGAGCTACAGAAATTCTTTTGGTGTCTATGGATTCGTTTTGAGATTCTACTAGCAGTCACCATTTGAACCCATAGTTTTAAGTCACTCCAAAGACAGGCAACCTTAACCGGCAGAAGGAGTGACCCAATCTGAAACAGTTATTAATAAAAGATGCTCTAAATGCTGTCAAGAATGTTCACACCAAGTTTGGTGTTGATATCTTAACCCTACCTCTGCTAGTAGTACGCCAAAGAGGGTATACCGGAGCGAGTATACGGGAGTCTACTTGACTAAGGAATGGTGTACGAAAGAGCAAAAAAAGTGTCTAGAATGTCTACACTAAGTTTGTTTTGATATCTCAACCCTAGCTCTGCTGGTAGACTGCCAAAGACGAGGAACTGGAGTGAGTATATGGGTAAGTCAGTTTGACTACTGTGTAGCGTTTAACACTAGTGCTCATATTGATACCTTGACTTTGGGAGTCTACCAGGCAGCCTAGAGAAAACTTAGCTTAACCAAACTTGGTACAGGGCACCATTAGGTATCAGAGAGCATATCACATATCAGAGAGCACTTAGGGCGCCCTGAACTGTGGTACTCCAAAACTTGGACTCCGGTATCTCGACTTCAACCAATCACAGCTGAGATTGTATTAGTTTCCCCCTTTGTTTCCGCTATGATTTTTGTTTAACCCATTAGTGCCGAGCGCCACTTTTATGGGCTGATCGAGCTGAAAATCTCAGGGAAGCTTTATAATGGTAAAAACGGAATTCCAATTTTTTTGTTTTGCTCTAGTGGCATGCACAGGAAAGTTGCAAAAAAACCCGTTTCGGCCTGGCCATAAATACCAACCAGGCATCATGACTCCTTTTGGGCGGTTTCCCCGGGCATTAAAACCCGGTTTTGTAGTATAAACCCGGTTTTTTCGACCAAAAATCGAAAAATATAATTTTTGAACGCCCAAAGTGAGATGAACACTTTTTAGAACTTTGATACAATCCGTAATTGAAAACTACACAACCTCATGTAATCTTTAGAGCTACAAGTAATATACAAAGCGATTTATTTCAAATTTAGTGTTTCGGCTATGGGTACCGCCCTTTTTGGTTAAAAAACCCGGTTTAAAAGACACACACTACAGAAAAAGAACATATAAAATTTGGGTGTTACATATCAGAAAACGAGCATAAAACTATTGGGTGACACATATAGAGATTACTAGGGTTATTAGGGTGGCTCAAACCCTTACTAATGACGTAAACTGTTACTTTTATTGGTTGAAAAGTTAAAACCGGGTAATAAAAATCGGTAATTAAAACTGTCGGGTATTTATGGCCAAGCCGAACCGGGTCATAATAGGGCGTAAAAAAACGATAAAAAATCATATAAAAAATGATAGTTTGAATAAAACGAATTCACAAATAGATGTACTTGTCAATAAACATTAGATATCATGAAAAAAATCAGTGACTTTACTATAAAAACAAAAAAGTTTATGATTTTCAAATTTTGTTGAGCTATACCAGCAAACGGAAGTAAGCTAAACTGCCTGCTCCAGGGGGAAATGAAAGCCAGAGTAGTAGAGGGGGGATTCATACTGAGAATGATGCAATTATGAAGCCGGAAACAGTTTTTTTTTTCCATTTTTCGGAACAGGGTTTTGATGCCTGGTTCGGTACTAATGGGTTAAAAATGCAATTTAAATCAAATTTTTTCATAGATTTTGACTATGAAATGTGGTGTCTTTTTTTGTAAAAATGTAATCAGTTACCAGCAATCTAAGTTTCTGACAAAGATAAGGTTATTAAGGGGGGGGTTTAATGCAACCATCTCGTAATCAATGTATAAATGGCACTTAGAATTCGAATTTTTATCTGAAATTTTGTATGAATAATCCTTGGTAGGTCTATTTTCCCTAAAGCGAACAAAAAGTTGGAAAAGTAGCGGCTAACGGCTTGCGTCTCAGCTGGGTAGCGATTTTTTGGGTATTTTCAAGAGAAATCCATCACGAAACCTCTCTCCATGTAATGTTCTTTTCAACTCCAAAACGTTTTCAAACGGTTCTAGCCGGTAGTTGCTGGTACTAGAAATCTAATAAATGTTTTTTTTGTATCATTTCACATGATTTAAAGCAAAAATATGATTCAAAAAGTTGATTGCTACGTTATTTATGACAGATTTGCCCTAAAAATAGCCAAAAACCGGCTAAACGGCTGAGCCATTAGCCGTTACTTTTTCAACTTTTTGTTCGATTTAGGGAAAATAGACCTACCAAGGATTACTCATGCATAATTTCAGATCAAAATTTGAATTCTAAGTGCCATTTATACATTGATTACGAGATGGTTGCATTAAAACCCCCCCTTTGTGTCTAGGTAATGTAATTTAATATTGTTTTTTCTTTTATGAGCATTGGAAATCTTTCAAAAATTTCATTGTACATAAAATGCTATTTTGAAATGCCTAGAACTTTTTTGTTATTTAAGCTGAAGGCTTTAAATTTGGGGTATTTGGTCTGTTTATGGCAGTCTTTCAGCAGTTAAAGCATGGTATTTCTTGCAGGCTTCCTTTAAACTCCTTTCTAGCTTGACGAAGAGTTGAGTTATGACGATTCTACCATATGCAACCCGTCTCAGCAGGACGGGAGTAGTAACTGCAGATCCAGAAAACAAGTGCTCAACATGGTTCCTCGTCTTTGGCAAGTCACCATATGAAGGGATGTCATTTTAGGCGGGCGGTTTTAGGCCGCCCTATATAAGGTCCTTTTGGGCAGTTTTAGGCATCCCCCTTTTGGGGGAGGAGAAAAAGGGGAGGGGGTGAAAAAAAGAGTGGGGGGCGGGCCTATTTTTTGGGTGATATTCACTATTATATAAATTAGTAAGCTTTTTTGTATCTAGAGAAGGATTTCACAAATTGCTGAACTGATATGGTTTTTTTTTTCAGTGAAGGATCTTGCTAACCGCCAAACCGATATGGTTCTCCTTTACAGTTGAGCTTTTATAGGTTCTGAGATGGTTTTAGGCTATTTTATTAAAAAAAATAAGTTTTGGTATGATTTATGGCTATTTTGCTGCCTACTCATAATATTAAAGAAAATTTTCTAGGAGTAAAACTTAATATAAAATATAAATACTTGTCCAGGGATGGGGCGGGCGTATTTTATAGATTAGTAAGCTTTTTTTGTATCTAAAAAAGGATTCTGCTAACCATTGAACCGATATGGTTCTCCTTTCTAGTGGAGCTTTTATAGGTCCTTAGATGGTTTTAGGCTATTTATAAACATTTGCCCAAAAAGGGTGCCCAAAACCACTTTTGGGCGCCCAAAACCCTTTTGGGCAATTGGACTGCCCAATATCAAATAAAGTGCCCAATATGACAACCCTGACCATATGGGCTACAGTTGAGCAAGAGCGGAGGTTAAGGTGTCTACGGAGAGCTCTTTGCATGTTGAAGAGATAAATCGACACATATGGTAGTCTAAAGTCACTCTAGAGGGTACTTAGGGCGTCCTGAAGACACTGGTAGTCAATCTGAAAGGTGCTGCCAGCCTAGTGCTAAATCCAAGTCTTGACTTTGGCAAGCCACAAGTCAGACTACAGTTGAGAAATAGACCTCTAGTCTTTTGTATAGTGTCTGTTAGGCATCTGACTATCATCTCCTAGCTTGGTAAAGTCATATCTCAAATCAAAAAAAATTGATCAGGCCAAAGGCATTCAATTTTAGTTTTGGGTCCATTGAGATGATTTATGATGATTTTTAGAACAAAATAATTTTTGATGAAAATCAATGATTTTTTCATTTTTTTTTGCCAAAAATGGCCATTATGGAGGGTTTTTGTAAAAGTGCTGTAAAACGTTTTAAAGTTGAGATAATGACTTCAAATTTGATACAGATACTCTTGGGCATTTGTCTGAGCACCTCCTAGCTCAGACACAGCTCAGCTTGGGAAGTCTCTAGTCCAACTTTCAAGGGGAGGGTGCCCCCCCCCCCCCAAAGTCGGAGGCTAAAAATCTCAAAATCTGGGTTTTGGGTCAAAATTTTGACATCGCAATTTTTTTTATCTAATATGAACCAGCATAGTTCCCTGACACCAAAAACACTTGAGAAGTGGTTTTGGTTGCCTAGAACTGATTTTATGGGCAAAAATATTCAAAAAAGAACTCAAATTTCAAAAATTTCTCGGTTCTCGTCTTGGGGGTCACTAACCCCCCTAAGGAGTCAAAAATTGTCCAAAAGGCTTTTAAAAAAGTTGTTTAGCTTGCCATGCTGAGCATTTAGAGTACTTAAAAGTTACCATTTGAACCCATAGTCTAATGTCACTCTAAACTGCCCTTAGGGTACCCTGAAAGTGGTAGGCTGATTTCAGCTTAGAGTCCTCGGTTTGACTACAGTTGTCTGAGAGGGCACTTTACTTCGACGTGATATGATCTATGATGCCTTGAGATACCACATTAAAGTTTGGATAAGCTGAGTCTACTATAGGCAGCCTAGTAGACTCCCAAAGACAAGGTACTGGAGCGAGCATACTAGTAGTCACATTGACTACAAAATGGTGTTCAAGTGGCAAGGGTTGACAAAACGGGTCTAGCTCATGCTACAGATGACATACAGAGATCGTTTTGGTGTCTACGGAGAGCTTATAGAATTCTACTAGCACACAAGAATGTCCACACCAAGTTTGGTGTTGATATCTCAACCCTACCTCTGCTGGTAGAGCTTAAGGACGAGGTACTGGAGCAAGTATGGTATAGTGGTTGTGTATACAGGGGAAAAGGTAGGGAGCGAAAAAAGTGCTACCAAGGGTTGACAAAACAGGTCTAGCTCAGGCCACAGATGAGATACAGAAATTCTTTTGGTGTCTATGAATTCGTTATGAGATTCTACTAGTAGTTACCATTTGAACATATAGTCTAAAGTCACTCTTAGTACTCGTATGGGTGCCCCAAAGTCAGGCAACCTTAACTGGTAGAAGGTGTGGACCCAGCTTAAACTTGCTTTAATAAAAGATGCTCTAAATGCCGTTAAGAATTATCTCAACCCTACCTCCGCTGGTAGAGCACCGAAGACGAGGAATCGGAGCGAGTACTGTATAGGGGTTGCGTATATGGGGGATAGGGTTGGGAGTGAGAAAAGCGCTACCGAGGGTTGACAAAACAGGTCAAGCTCAGGCCACAGATGAGATACAGAAATTATTTTGATGTCTATGGATACCATTTAAACCCATAGTCTAAAGTCACTCAAGACACAGAGAGAAAAGACAGAGCTTGTAAGACAAAAGACAGAGGTTGTATTATAAGCTGTGTCTTTTCTCTTGCAAGTTTTGTTTTTCTAATACAAGCTCTGTCTTTAGTGGATTCTGGCCTCACAAAAGACACGACTTGTGAGAGAAAAGACAGAGGTTGTATTACTAGCTGTGTCTTTTCTCTTGCAAGTTTTGTCTTTTCTATTACAAGCTCTGTCTTTTGTGGATTCTGGCCTCACACGACTTGCAAGAGAAAAGGCTTGTTATAGAAAAGACACAGCTTGTAAGAGAAAAGACAGAACTTGCAAAAACAGGTTCATTTGTGGTCCTGTCTTTTCTTACAATATCTGTCTTTTCTCTTGCAAGTTGTGTATTTTGAGAGGCCAAAATCCTCAAAAGAAAGAGCTTGTAATAGAAAAGACACGAAAAGATTGTATTACAAGCTGTGGCTTTTCTCTTGCAAGTTTTGTCTTTTCTATTACAAGCTCTGTCTATTGTGGATTCTGGCCTCACAAAAGACATGAACCTGTTTTTGCAAGTTCTGTCTTTTCTCTTACAAGCTGTGTCTTTTCTATTACAAGCTCTGTCTTGTACTGACATTGAAAAGACACAGCTTGTATGTGAAAAGACAGAACTTGCAAAAACAGGTCCTGTCTTTTCTTACAAGCTGTGTCTTTTATCTTGCAAGTTTTGTCTTTTGAGAAGCCAAAATCTACAAAAGACAGAGCTTGTAAGAGAAAATGACACAACTTGCAATCACTAAAGACAGAGGTTGTATTACAAGCTGTGTCTTTCTTTTGCAAGTTTTGTCTTTTGAGAGGCCAAAATCCGCATAAGACTGAGCTTGTAAGAGAAAAGACAACTTGCAATCACAAAAGACAGAGGTTGTATTACAAGCTGTGTCTTTCTTTTGCAAGTTTTGTCTTTTGAGAGGCCAAAATCCGCATAAGACTGAGCTTGTAAGAGAAAAGACAACTTGCAATCACATAAGACAGAGGTTGTATTACAAGCTGTGTCTTTCTTTTGCAAGTTTTGTCTTTTGAGAGGCCAAAATCCGCATAAGACTGAGCTTGTAAGAGAAAAGACAACTTGCAATCACAAAAGACAGAGGTTGTATTACAAGCTGTGTCTTTCTTTTGCAAGTTTTGTCTTTTGAGAGGCCAAAATCCGCATAAGACTGAGCTTGTAAGAGAAAAGACAACTTGCAATCACAAAAGACAGAGGTTGTATTACAAGCTGTGTCTTTCTTTTGCAAGTTTTGTCTTTTGAGAGGCCAAAATCCGCATAAGACTGAGCTTGTAAGAGAAAAGACAACTTGCAATCACAAAAGACAGAGGTTGTATTACAAGCTGTGTCTTTCTTTTGCAAGTTTTGTCTTTTGAGAGGCCAAAATCCGCATAAGACTGAGCTTGTAAGAGAAAAGACAACTTGCAATCACAAAAGACAGAGGTTGTATTACAAGCTGTGTCTTTCTTTTGCAAGTTTTGTCTTTTGAGAGGCCAAAATCCGCATAAGACTGAGCTTGTAAGAGAAAAGACAACTTGCAATCACAAAAGACAGAGGTTGTATTACAAGCTGTGTCTTTCTTTTGCAAGTTTTGTCTTTTGAGAGGCCAAAATCCGCATAAGACTGAGCTTGTAAGAGAAAAGACAACTTGCAATCACAAAAGACAGAGGTTGTATTACAAGCTCTTGCAAGTTTTGTCTTTTCTATTACAAGGTCTGTCTTTTGTGAATTTTGGCCTTTTAAAAGACAAAACTTGCATAGAAAAGACACAGCTTGTAAGAGAAAAGACAGAACTTGTAAAAACAGGTTCATTTGCAGTCCTGTCTTTTCTTACAAGCTCTGTCTTTTCTCTTGCAAGTTGTGTCTTTTGTAAGGCCACAAAAGACAGAGCTTGTAAGAGAAAAGACACAGCATGTAAAAGACACTACTTGCAATAGACAGAGCTTCCTAGGGGTAGTGGAACTACACCCCCATTATACAATCATAAACAGGGTTATCTAAGTTGAGTGTTGAGTTGTAATCAAATAATCTTATTAAGTTATTTTTCTTAATGATAACCCATTGTATAATAATGAAATGGTCCATGATTAAGAACAGCTTGACTTAATAAGAGCATTTGAATACAACATCTACCTATGACCTTTTTTTTATACGCGAAAAAAATTACCCTTATATACGCGGAAAAAAATGAAGATCAAGGTCTTCATGAAGATCTTATTATTTTGGTGCCACTGAAGATTTTGAAAAGTAATGCAGGTATGCCTCCAGGTTCCGGAGCTCCAGGCCTCCAGGTGGTCTCTGGACAGGTAAAAAAATAAAAAAATTCTTATTTGGACAGTTAGAGGTAAGTTTATAAAACAACATAACCTTCTTTTAATATATTATTTACATATTTGAAGAAAAAATTACAATCGGCCTCCAGGTTCAGGTGCTGGAGGCCTCCAGGTGGCCTCTGGACAGGTAAAAAATCAAAATTTCTTATTTGGACAGTTAGAGGTAAGTTTATAAAACAACATAACCTTCTTTTAATATATTATTTACATATTTGAAGAAAAAATTACAATCGGCCTCCAGGTTCAGGTGCTGGAGGCCTCCAGGTGGCCTCTGGACAGGTAAAAAATCAAAATTTCTTATTTATACTGTTAGAGGTAAGTTTATAAAACAACATAAGCTTCTTTTACTATATTATTTACATATTTTAAGAAAAAATTAGGATCGGCCTCCAGGTTCAGGTGCTGCAGGCCTCCAGGTGGCCTCTGGACAGGTAAAAAATCAAAATTTCTAATTTGAACAGTTAGAGGTAAGTTTATAAAACAACATTACCTTCTTTTAATATATTATTTAAATATTTGAAGAAAAAATTACAATCGGCCTCCAGGTTCAGGTGCTGCAGGCCTCCAGATGGCTTCTGGACAGGTAAAAAATCTAAATTTCTTATTAAAACAGTTAGAGGTAAGTTTATAAAACAACATAACCTTCTTTTAATATATTATTTACATATTTGAAGAAAAAATTAGGATCAGCCTTCAGGTTCAGGTGCTGGAGGCCTCCAGGTGGCCTCTGGACAGGTAAAAAATCAAAATTTCTAATTTAAACAGTTAGAGGTAAGTTTATTAAACAACATAAGCTTCTTTTAATATATTATTTAAATATTTGAAGAAAAAATTACAATCGACTTCCAGGTTCAGGTGCTGGAGGCCTCCAGATGGCCTCTGGACAGGTAAAAAATCTAAATTTCTTATTAAAACAGTTAGAGGTAAGTTTATAAAACAACATAACCTTCTTTTAATATATTACTTACATATTTGAAGAAAAAATTAGGATCGGCTTGCAGGTTCAGGTGCTGGAGGCCTCCAGGTGGCCTCTGAACAAGTTAAAATTCAAAATTTCTTATTTGGACAGTTAGAGGTAAGTTTATTAAACAACATAAGCTTCTTTTAATATAATATTTATATATTTGAAGAAAAAATTACAATCGGCTTCCAGGTTCAGGTTCTGCAGGCCTCCAGATGGCCTCTGGACAGGTAAAAAATAAAAATTTCTTATTAAAACAGTTAGAGGTAAGTTTATAAAACAACATAACCTTCTTTTAATATATTACTTACATATTTGAAGAAAAAATTAGGATCGGCCTGCAGGTTCAGGTGCTGGAGGCCTCCAGGTGGCCTCTGAACAAGTAAAAATTCAAAATTTCTTATTTGGACAGTTAGAGGTAAGTTTATTAAACAACATAAGCTTCTTTTAATATAATATTTATATATTTGAAGAAAAAATTACAATCGGCTTCCAGGTTCAGGTGCTGCAGGCCTCCAGATGGCCTCTGGACAGGTAAAAAATAAAAATTTCTAATTTGAACAGTTAGAGGTAAGTTTATAAAACAACATAAGCTTCTTTTAATATAATATTTATATATTTGAAGAAAAAATTACAATCGGCTTCCAGGTTCAGGTGCTGCAGGCCTCCAGATGGCCTCTGGACAGGTAAAAAATCTAAATTTCTTATTAAAACAGTTAGAGGTAAGTTTATAAAACAACATAACCTTCTTTTAATATATTACTTACATATTTGAAGAAAAAATTAAGATCAGCCTCCAGGTTCAGGTGGTGCAGGCCTCCAGGTGGCCTCTGGACAGGTAAAAAATCAAAATTTCTTATTTGAACAGTTAGAAGTAAGTTTATAAAACAAAATAACCTTCTTTTAATATGTTACTTAAATATTTGAAGACAAAATTACTATTGGCCTCCAGGTTCAGGTGGTGCAGGCCTCCAGGTGGCCTCTGGACAGGTAAAAAATCAAAATTTCTTGTTTGAACAGTTAGAGGTAAACTTGTAAAACAAAGTAAGCATATTTTCAAATGTTATTTATGTATTTCAGGCATGACCTTAAAAATATTTACCTCAATAATTGAAAATAAACATATTTTTTTATTATATTACTTACCTACCTCATTGATATCAAAAATTCAAATTACCTTCCATATTTTATACTAGGGATCGTTGGGAATCAATAATAATATAATAAATAATATATTAAAAGAAGGTTATGTTGTTTTATAAGTTGACCTCTAACTGTTCAAATAAGAAATTTTAATTTTTTACCTGTCCAGAGGCCACCTGGAGGCCTCCAGCAACTGAACCTGGAGGCCAATTGTAATTTTTTCTTGAAATATTTAAATAATATATCAAAAGAAGGTTATGTTGTTTTATAAACTTACCTCTAACTGTTCAAATAAGAAATTTTGATTTTTTACCTGTCCAGAGGCCACCTGGAGGCCTCCAGCACCTGAACCTGGAGGCCAATTGTAATTTTTTCTTGAAATATTTAAATAATATATTAAAAGAAGGTTATGTTGTTTTATAAACTTACCTCTAACTGTTCAAATAAGTAAATTTAGATTTTTTACCTGTCTAGAGGCCACCTGGAGGCCTCCAGCACCTGAACCTGGAGGCCAATTGTAATTTTTTCTTCAAATATTTGAATGATATATTAAAAGAAGGTTATGTTGTTTTATAAACTTACCTCTAACTGTATAAAGAAGAAATTTTGATTTTTTACCTGTCCAGAGGCCACCTGGAGGCCTCCAGCACCTGAACCTGGAGGCCGATTGTAATTTTTTCTTCAAATATGTAAATAATATATTAAAAGAAGGTTATGTTGTTTCATAAACTTACCTCTAACTGTCCAAATAAGAAATTTTGATTTTTTACCTGTCCAGAGGCCACCTGGAGGCCTCCAGCACCTGAACCTGGAGGCCAATTGTAATTTTTTCTTCAAATATTTAAATGATATATTAAAAGAAGGTTATGTTGTTTTATAAACTTACCTCTAACTGTTCAAATAAGTAAATTTAGATTTTTTACCTGTCCAGAGGCCACCTGGAGGCCTCAAGCACCTGAACCTGGAGGCCAATTGTATTTTTTTTCTTCAAATATTTGAATGATATATTAAAAGAAGGTTATGTTGTTTTATAAACTTACCTCTAACTGTATAAAGAAGAAATTTTGATTTTTTACCTGTCTAGAGGCCACCTGGAGGCCTCCAGCACCTGAACCTGGAGGCCGATTGTAATTTTTTCTTAAAATATGTAAATAATATATTAAAAGAAGGTTATGTTGTTTTATAAACTTACCTCTAACTGTCCAAATAAGAAATTTTGATTTTTTACCTGTCCAGAGGCCACCTGGAGGCCTCCAGCACCTGAACCTGGAGGCCAATTGTAATTTTTTCTTCAAATATTTAAATGATATATTAAAAGAAGGTTATGTTGTTTTATAAACTTACTTCTAACTGTTCAAAAAAGTAAATTTAGATTTTTTACCTGTCCAGAGGCCACCTGGAGGCCTCCAGCACCTGAACCTGGAGGCCAATTGTAATTTTTTCTTCAAATATTTAAATGATATATTAAAAGAAGGTTATGTTGTTTTATAAACTTACCTCTAACTGTATAAAGAAGAAATTTTGATTTTTTACCTGTCCAGAGGCCACCTGGAGGCCATCAGCACCTGAACCTGGAGGCCGATTGTAATTTTTTCTTCAAATATGTAAATAATATATTAAAAGAAGGTTATGTTGTTTTATAAACTTACCTCTAACTGTTTAAATTAGAAATTTTGATTTTTTACCTGTCCAGAGGCCACCTGGAGGCCTCCAGCACCTGAACCTGGAGGCCGATTGTAATTTTTTCTTCAAATATGTAAATAATATATTAAAAGAAGGTTATGTTGTTTTATAAACTTACCTCTAACTGTCCAAATAAGAAATTTTGATTTTTACCTGTCCAGAGGCCACCTGGAGGCCTCCAGCACCTGAACCTGGAGGCCGATTGTAATTTTTTCTTCAAATATGTAAATAATATATTAAAAGAAGGTTATGTTGTTTTATAAACTTACCTCTAACTGTCCAAATAAGAAATTTTTTATTTTTTTACCTGTCCAGAGACCACCTGGAGGCCTGGAGCTCCGGAACCTGGAGGTCTATCCAAAAAATCTTAAAACTTCGTGAAATTCATCATATAAGAATGATTTTATCCCTAATAACCTACCCTCTCAGTCCAAAGATAAAGCCAGGGTGCCAGGTTTACGCAAATGTGTCAAAACTTCCCCCCCCCCCCCTTGCTTTAAAGGGGGGAGGTGGATGTGCCACTTTTTGAAACCAAAAGTAAAACGCGCATGATCTCAGCCCATAAAAGAGTTACAGCTCTAAAATTCAGCACAGCAGTTGCTTTTGTGAAGAACAGTATGGAACTGTGAAGAAACGGCGGCGGAACCGCCGCTCCCGCCGAAAACCGACGTTTCCCTCCGAATTTTTTTTTTGCCTTTTTTCGCCAAATTAGACAGTTCTCAATCATCTGAGATAAACTTTTTTTTTCATAAAAATTTCCCTTATACTTTCACGTGACGTAATATTTCAAACATGTCAATATTGAAAAAAAGTGTCAAGTGAAAATATAAGGAAAATTTTGATTTAAAAAAATTTTCTCAGATGATTGAAAATTGTCTATTATGGCGAGAAAAGGCAAAAAAATTTCTGAGGGAAACGGCGGTTTTCGGCGGTTCCACCGCCGTTTCTTCGCAGTTCCATGTTGTTCTCCACAAAAGCAATTGCTGTGCCGAATCTTATAGCTGTAACTCTTTATGGGCTGAGATCATGCGCGTTTACTTTTCGTTTAAAAAAGTGGCAAATCCGCCCCCCCTCTCCCCCCCCCCCCTATTGCTATTTTGTTTTCAGTAATACCCAGTTAAGAATGGTAAGCAGTGGTAAAAAGAAGAAATCTCTAGATACCAAAGGTAATCCAAACAATTAGTATTTTTACGCACCTAGGTATGAAACCTGTCCATCTGTGTAATCTGCAATAATCTAAGATTCGAACCATTGTCCACACACTTTCTATTATGAAAAACAAAACATAAATTCAAAAATCATACGAGAAACAGATATTTATTTAATCCTTAAAATAAAGTAACAGGATGTTTGTGTGTTTGTATGTTTGTACCGAAGGATCTCGCTAACCGCTGAACCGATCGGGTTCTCCTTAACAGGGTAGCTTCTCATAGGTCCCGGGTAGGTTTATAACTATTTTCTTGGGGGGTTGGACACCCCCCTAAACCCCCCCAAAAAATGAAACTAAAATTTTACTAAAATTAAAAATTAAATTCGACTCTCTCCTCCTCATGTTCCCCTAGAGGCCTCTAGGGGCATAGCCGCTAGTAATGGATAAACTATAAAACTTAAAGACATGTGGCTTGGCATTATAGGGCTGGTTCTGGGGTCATTATAAATAGTACAGATTAACATATATAATGTTCACAGCGCCCACTCAAAAACTCATTTGTCCTTCTATTTTCCTCTTTGTTTGGCTATCGTGAATTAAGATTTTCTTAGCTGCCGGCACATCAGATATACTTCTTGAATTTCCGGTAATTTAGCCACTCTACAACAGGCGCCATATTTGTAACTTTTACCGTCTTTTGATACAGTTGCGTGCACAGCGATTTATACCCCCCTACAAAACGACATTGTTATGTTCTTAACTTTATGTGGTAGATACTGTTATCCTTGATATATTATAATAACTGTTTTGAGAAATCTTGTTTTGTTAAGAAATATCAGATCTGTCTGAGGCCCTGAACGCGTTGAACGCGGCCAAGGAGATGGTCAACCTTAACAAGCATAGGAAAGCTTTGAGGTAATTACATTTTTGTTTTATCTAATACCACTGTACTATACTTGACTAATACCATTCTTTTTACTTATAACATTCATTTCAAACGAGAATTTATTTAAAGATTTTTACGCTTTTGTAAAAAGGAGTATTGTTTTACTTTCCACCTATAATTTTATATGAATTGAATAATATTTTAGGCTGTACGAACATGCCTTGGCTTTGGCTCCTAGAAGTCCTGAAGTTTTAAACAACTTTGGAGAATTCTTAGGTAATGTATAGTTATACTTATAGGTGCCAAGAAGAAGCCTATCCGCGGTGCACCTATCAGTCAACCAACATCCCGGCTGCAAAGTTCTTCGTTCTCTCCTCAGCACTCAACGTCATCAACATCAAGGACGTCATCAAGCCATCCTACTTCTGAACTTTCTTTTTTGCCTCACACCCCTCTCCAACATTAATTAGACTTTTACTAATTATGGCTGGAATTGAACCTAATCCTGGACCCCAAATATTTCCTTGTGCAGTATGTCCTCAAAACGTTACCTGGGCCTCTCCATCAGTAATTTGCTCCAAGTGTCACAGATGGTGCCACGTCAGAAAAACAAATAATTGTAGTGAACTAAAAAGTGTTAAAGAATGGTCATCTAACTGGCAATGCTCCAAATGCGTCAAGAAAAGTAAAACTCCATATATTGTCAAGGACAGTTTCAAACTACTTCAATTCAACTGTAATGGGCTTAGAAGTAAAATTATAGAAATTATTTCATTTATGAAAGCAAATCAAATTAAAATAGCAGCAATTCAAGAAACAAAACTTAATGAATCTTCAACCCTCCCCAATCTTGGTGATTATGTTTTGATAAGAAAGGACCGAACAAAGGATGCTGGAGGTGGACTTGCCTTCATTGTTCACAACAGTATTCAATACCAAAAGTTACCTGACTCACCACCTGACCTCCATATAGAAACCGCAGGAATTAAAATAGCTGACATTACCATCATAAATGTATATGTACCCCCAGTCACAAGCTGTACTCCTGGGTATAATCCAGATTTCTCCAGAATCCTATCTCTGGGCGATGCCATCATTTTAGGGGATTTTAATGCTCATGACTCACTCTGGCACTCAACCATCAAAGACACCAGAGGAGAAAAACTTTCTGAAGATATATCCAACTCAAATTTTGGAACTCTTAACTGTGATAAACCTACAAGATTACCTACATCTGGTCAACCTACCTCACCTGACATTAGTCTAGCTAGTCTCTCTCTCCTACCTGTGATAGAATGGGATGTAATAACCGCACTAAACTCTGATCATTTACCTATAGTTTTAAAAATTCAAGCAGATTTCCAAGAACAGTACAGTAATAGAAGAACATTTGTTAATTTTAATAAAGCAGATTGGGCAACTTTTTCATCATTAACCGAAGAAGAATTTAGTAAATTAGAGGATCCGGAAGATGTATATCAAGGGGAAAAGAAATTTAGAAAAATTATTAATAAAGTATCTAATCTATGCATACCTCAAGGCAGAATTAAAACAGTTTATCCTGAAGTACCTAGGGAAGCCGCAGCTCTTATAAAAGAAAGAGACGAGTTAAGAAATAATGATCCTATGTCTGATAACATCAAGATTTTAAACCAAGAAATCAGTGATTTGGTAATAAACCACAGAAAAGAAAAATGGAAGCAAGAAGTTGAAAAAGTTGATCGTTCCTGTTCTACCAAACTCTTTAAATTACTTAAAAGAATAAATGGCAAAAATCAAGAATCAGGAAATCAACCAATAAAATTTAAAGGAAAATATATCTCCAATCCATCAAAAATAGCTAAATTCTTTAATAAGCAATATTCTTCAGTTGTTCACCATAAAAGCTCTAAAGAGAGTAGAAAGATCACCAAAGATATCAGAAAAAATAACTTAAATGACCATCCAACTCATACAGCTGAACAAACCAAAGAAGCTATTAAACAGAGTAAATCTTCCAAAGCCCTGGGACCTGATAAAATATCTAACTTACACCTGAAACATTTAGGACCAAATGGAATTTCCTATCTTACAAAAATTTTCAATCTCTCTTCATCAACCTGCAAGATTCCTGCAATTTGGAAATCCTCCATTATAATCCCGCTCCCTAAACCTGGAAAAGATCCTGATGATTCCAAATCCTACAGACCTGTCAGCCTTCTCTGCCCTGCAATTAAAATTTTGGAACGCCTGCTATTACCTACCCTTACAAACAATCTTGAACTTCCAGATTTTCAACATGGATTCAGATCTGATCACTCTACAGTTACTGCATTGTATGATTTTACCGAGGCTGTTGCTCAAGGTTTCAACAAAAATCTTCCACCTGATCGTACAATATTAGTCCAGCTTGACTTATCAAAGGCATTTGATATGGTATCGCTGGATAAACTTATTAAAGATCTGAATGCATCTTCCCTTCCTGAAGGTGTAAAACGTTGGCTTAACTGTTATTTAAAAGGTAGACAATCAAGAGTACAATTCAGGACCAAGAAATCGGCCTCAACTAACATCAGAACAGGAGTACCACAGGGAGCTGTAACCTCACCCCTTTTATTCAGTTTTTACCTGTCTAAACTTCCATCACCACCTGCAGGTATCAAGATCATCCAATATGCAGATGATATTTCTGTTTATACATCTGGAACTGATCTGAATGAACTATCTCTAAAACTGAATGATTATATGAAGTCTCTTCTTGAATATCTAGATGAACGAGAATTATCTGTCTCCCCAGAGAAATCAACTGTCACTCTGTTTACCTCTGATAGGAAACAAGCCAACTACCATCCACAAATCTTCCTTAAAGATAAGTTAGTTCCTCTTGAAAAACACCCAAAACTCCTTGGAGTTACTTTTGATCCTCACCTTAATTTTTCTCATCATATTCAGGCAAGTTTAGATAAATATAAACCAAAGATTAATATGATGAAAGCCATTGCTGGATCTGATTGGGGCCAAGAAAAAGAAAATCTTATTCTTACCTATAAATCTCTCGGACGAAGTGTTCTAGAATATGGCACCCCTGTCTGGAGCCCAATCATTAGCGACAGCAATTGGAAGGACCTACAAATTGCACAAAACAAAGCCCTACGGATAGCAACAGGTTGCCTGGTCATGTCTAGTATTGATCATTTACACCAAGAAACTAAAGTTCTACCCATAAAAGATCATGCTATGCTACTTACTGAACAGTATGTACTTGCCATGCACCTACCCGGCCACCCTGGACAGAAACACCTTGATAGACCACCACCACAACGTAAAATGAAGTCTACTGCTATTGATCTCAAGTCAAATGTCCGCCAATGCCTTCCTATCACCAACAAACCATCTTATAAAAAAGGTCTGAAACGTCTACACACAAAAGTAGTCAAAACATGCATTTCCAAATATTCAAATTATCGAGTCCTTGGAACCCGACCTCCAGAAGTTCACAAAAGTGAACTGAACCTGAAAAGGAAAGCAAGAACAAGTCTCGCCCAACTAAGGAGTGGATTTTCAAGAAAATTAAATAGCTATCTGTATAGAATTCAAGAATCCGCTTATGATCACTGTCCCAACTGTAATATCTCCCCACATGATGTCACACATCTTTTCAACTGCCCGGCAAAACCAACAAATCTTAAACCTATCGACTTATGGAAAAAACCTTCTGCTGTTACAGCATTTCTAAAACTGGATGGAACTTGATGACGAAATTATTAACAGAATGATGAACAGTGCCGAGGCTACACACACACACACCTAGTTATACTTATCCAATATTTTTGATACCCCGTTTCCATTGATTTAGAAATATTTACTTGATTTTTGTGAGTTAAGAATAGTAGGTAACATACTAGATACATGCAAAATAATAAGAAGATGTTTTTTATGATCAAGAAAAATCTATGAGAAGTAGAATTCTTTTTGAAATTCTCCCCCATTTTTTTCAGAGGAGTTGAATGATGATCTTGTTGAGGCTGACCATATGTTTGCCCTGGCCATAGCTTATTCAGAGGAGGATGAAGATAATCTTGATAGAGCTGTAGCTAACAGGTATAGTAGCCTTATACCAAACTAATGAAAAGGACAATAAAACTAGCGTGACTCACCGTGGACACACACACAATGTAACTTATTGTCTAGCAAGGGCATGATCATTATTGTTCTCTCTACAATTTACAATATAAGATTTCTAACATATAATATCCCTATGTCAAACTAACAGGATGTTTGTCTTTCTGTATGTTTGTTCCAAAGGTTATCGCTGATAGCTGGGCCATTATGGCTCTTCTTTACAGTAAAGATTCTCATAGGTCCAGGAAAGGTTTATAACTAATTTTGGTAAGAACTACCACCCTCCCAAGAGAAAGCACCCATAGAAAAAAATACCCCTCCCCCTAAATAAAAAAATTAAATCTGAAATTTAAACTACACGTTTTTTATTCAGAAAAAGAACTGCTGTAAAAGTAGAAGAAATTGATGCCAGAGTGTTAAGGTCAGTTTTATCATTATTAAATAATACTACATTATAGATAGGAAGTCATGGAGTTTTTTTTGCTAATAAAAGAATGGGACTAAAGAAACCATGCAAGCAATACAACGCTTTAACTGCTGAAAGACTGCTACAAGTAGACCCAATTCTTAACAACTACATTATGTACAAATTATTTTAGAAATATTGAGAAGAAGAAAATGTTATTCCTTAACATATCCGACAATAGTGCTGCCCTTAGAAGGGCAAAAAAAGAAGCTTATTTTCAGGTCAATATTTTTATTTTTAACTTTTAAAACATTAAGCATGAGGGATATTTATATAATATCTAATTTTTTTGACACACAAAACAAAAAATATTGTAATTCAGGTATTAAGATATTCCTAATCAAAGAATAAAATTAAATATGATTAAAATGTTAGGACAAAAATATCTCGCAAGTTTTTAAATAAAAATATTCTATTTCTTAATGGATAAAACTAAATTAATCTCTCTTTAGTATGTGTTCCATACAGTTGGTATCGAGGGAAACACAATGTCTCTGGCTCAAACTAGATCTATTCTAGAAACAAAACTAGCAGTTGCAGGTTTGTATTTTTATTTCATGATATTTTTAAGGACTCGGCAGCAGCACGTCAGCCGCCTGTAAGCCTCAGGGAAAAAATATTTTACAATTTAAAAATCAGTTGGAAGTGTTAACCTGACCAAACTATGGAAATCCCTATTTATAAAAAAAAAATTACCTCAGGAGTCCCTAGAGGCCTCTAGGGGAGTAGCCGACAGAAATGTAATATTGCAATATTTTAATGTTAGAAACTTTTAAACTCTAATCTGCCAATACATATGTTTTCTATCCAGGAAAAAGTATTATGGAACACAATGAAGTTTTGGGAATGGATGCTGCACTAAAATTTATAAACCAGGCAAGTAATTGGAGTAATTTATCAAGAGGGGGGGCGGGGGGTTATGACACTTTCGCGTAATCCGTGATTATTAGACTAGGTACAAATGTTAGACTATGGGTTATTTGGGATAGAAGTGTACTTTATCCCAAATAATCTAGCCTTATAATAACAGATTACGTGAAAGTGGCACAACTTACCCCACCCCTTAGTTTATTTTAGTCTAAAACACTTTAAAATTGTACTATTACATCATAAGTAAATAAAACAATACACAATATTTTTATTTTATTTTTAGACTCTTGTGGATAAATTGGGAGATATTACTCTACAGGTAAAGTCATTTTTAAAATTAGAATTATTGTTTTATGCCTTTTAAAAGAGAAGTCAAATTGAAATTATTGAATAAAAAAATCTCCCCTAAAATTTTTTTTTTTAAATTAATAAAAAAAATTGGGTGAGGTTGAATTCAAGCCCCCATCACTTCAAGTGCCCCTAGAGGCCTCTAAGGGAAAAGCCGCTTGTCTATATATATTACATGAAGATATAACTTACTGGAATGGCTTATTGTTTAAGGATATCCTGGAAATCCACAAAAGAGTGATTGGACATGTTGACCCCCTGGAGGCTGGAATATTTAGAACAACACAGGTACAATTTATTATTAAGACTTAATTTTTTTCCAAGACACAGTGCAACATGTTCGTTTGTAACACGTATCATTATATTTATACTTAATAAGATCAACTTGTCTGTATTAAAGGGATGATTAGGGAGGAATAAAAGAGAAATTAATAGATATGTTTAGGTATTTATTTTGGGAAGAAATAAAAAGACCGTGAAAAGAAATTCAATTTAGTTCAAACAAATACACTTCTGCTTTTTTATCCTTAAGACTGCTAAATCAATGCAATTCTAAAATGAGAACGTTTTCCAGGTGTATGTTGGTGACCATGTACCTCCGCCGCCCAACTCAATTAACGTCCTTGTTTTGAGATTTATTGACTGGTTAAACAGGTAACATGATCATTCCATCAGTTGACAGTAGTAGCACATCAATCCATCAATAAACAAGAAAGTTACAGTAATTTTCTAAAGCGTATCCTATCATATAATGTAATAAGTTTTTTTCTGTAGCCTAAGATTTTGATAACTAATTAACTGATGGAGTTCTCCATTTAAGGTTAGCCTCACATTGGTCCTGGGATGGTTTTATGCTATTTTATTTTCAGATAAGTCTTGAGATTGTTTTTTGGCTATTTTTCTGCCCTTTCCTACCCCTTCTAATACAGAGCCCCTAAATTCTAGGGGCGCAGCGGTTACTTTGTGCATAAAGTAGCCTCGCTATAAAAAATTTAAGTATGTAGTTATGAATTTACTCACCAAATGAGTATAATTTCGTTTAGCCTGGAAGCCTTAACACTGCACCCTGTACGTCTGGCAGCACTGGCGCACTACAAACTGGTTTATATACACCCCTTTGTGGACGGCAATGGACGAACTAGCAGATTACTTATGAATTTAGTTTTAATGCAGGTAATAAAAAGTATATGGATTCAGAGGTATATAGCCTTTTTATAATTTATAAAGAAAATATTTAATGCATTTTCATTATTTGTATGGTCCCAATGACCTCTAAAACAGTGATCTTCAAAAAAATACGTCTGTCTTCGAGCTTTTAACGGGTTTTCATCGAATTTTTCGAAATATTTTGTTACATTTTCTGTATTATTTTTTTCTCTTTGTAAAAAATCAATACATATCACATACAGAGAAATGTCAATGAAAGATATTTTTCAGGCTGGGTATCCGCCTGTAATTATTCGACGAGCGGACAGAGAACTGTACTACAAATATCTGTCCACAGCCAACCAGGGAGATATTAGACCTTTTGTCAGGTAAAATAATACAGATTTGAGTTACCGTTTGTTTTGTAATATATATATCAGCGAGGTTACTATATACAATAGCAGTAATATTCTGTATGACCGTAAGACCTCCCTAAAGCTTAAGTTTCTTAATGCACATATTATTTTTATTTGTAATGAAATAATACTTTAATGTAAAACACCTTGGTAATTTTATACGACAAATCTGATTGCTTTAACACCATAAAATTTAAAACCTAATACATATGACTAAACAAGAAGCACAAACAATGTTTAAACTGATTTTGTATATTATTACTTACATTATTTTATTTAGGTTTATAGCAGACTGTACAGAAAAGACATTGGATGCGTACCTGTGGGCCGCAAGTGAATATGATACCTCAGATCAAGTTAGTAGCATTATTTTCTATCTAGCTAGCTACCTTATTTTATATCTTGATGCCTATGCTCATAATCAGCTGACGCTCCAAAATTTTCTTTAATATTACGAGAAGGCAGAAAAATAGATTAAAACCATACCCTGTCTGCACTGCTAGTAAATATGGTACTTCATATCAGTCTATTTGCATAATTTTTCTGTCTAGTTAGCTAAATATTTTCTATATTTAAGCTATAGGCTGTTAGTGAATATGACAATTCATATTATTCTAGAAGCGTTATTTTATGTCTACCTATGAGCTGCTAGTGAAAATGATACTTCTGACTATCTACATTATTCTCTATCTTAATGTCTGCCAGACCTCTGACCAGACGAGCTACTTTATTCTCTATCTATCTATATTAATACTATTTTCTATTGATAAGACTAGCTACCTTTATTACTATCTTGATTACTGCCTAATTAAAATAATCGTATCTGATCCCTATAACCTGAAACTAGATAATTACAGCAACTATATTTTAGGAAATAGAATCTGATCTACCACCTAACTTAATAGAACATGAAGCTGAACAAATGGGAAGGTTAAGGTAATTCTTTTTAAATAGATTAAAAAGCATTCTATCATTCTATAGGAAAAATATTAATTACTAGGTTGCTGTAATAAAATGCTTCTAAATTTTTTATTGAGTTTCTTAAAGAAAGAGTATCTATGAAAAAGTATTTTTTTGGTGGTGGGGGAGGGCTGTTGATATTTATATCCCCCTTCAAAGAGTCCTAGATTTTGCCGTTTTAGAGCTTTTACTGGCTGCAGATTCATTCAAAGGCTTAATAATTATTATTATTAAAAATATGCTTTTTGATTTAATAATTTCCTTGTTTACTAGTAATTGTACTAACTATTTTTTTTTTTTATTAGAAGAAACCGAAACAAGAATCTACCGCCAAGGGGCACGTTTTTAGACTTCAGTGATAGTGCCAATAGGTAAATATTTTTTTTAACATTTTAGATTATATTTCTAATATACAAGAGCTTTCCCTCGCCTCCTTATTTGAAATAAATTAAAGATAAGAGATTGAAAGGAGGGGCTAGTTTTTTTGTTTGTTTGTTACATAAGGTTAAGTCAGGGGTTGGGCACCGTAGGGGTTACGTATATGTAAAAAGATGCCCCCCTCCCTTTTTTAGAGTAGAGGCGGGTTTCAGTGCTCGATAGACACTTTTAAGGAAGGTGCCAAAGAACCCGACCCAGCAAAACATAGAAGTTGCTTTTTGTCTTAAATGATTCGAACAGAAGAGAAAACACAACAATAGATTGCAAGGTTTTTTTACATGCACCAATTACCTATTGAGAAACACAGATTTTACCTAACACTTTATTAATTCTTAATGATTTTTTAATTTTAGTGACAAGATCATAATGGGAGAAGATCAATTTCACGACGATAGTATTATTCTTCCAGGCGCCAGCTAGCAAAAATAAACACAATATTTCTCCAGCATATATCTTCCCTAGTCATGGTGGACAAAAGTTGTCAAGATATTTTATCACAAATCCGGTGAAACAGCTTTTAAATCTTGTTTAGGGCAAAAATAACTTCTTTTTCGTTTATCTTTTTTTAATCATTTAGAATGATGTTTAATTTTATCCTTATTGGAGTTTATTAAGTTAAATTATATACAAAAAATACTTTATATCTAAATGGTTTAAAATGGCTGTAATGTAAATCTTCCAAATTAGGTGTGGTATCGCTTCCGCTTAATAAATATATCACACTATAAAATAATCAGAACCCAAATTGTTTTGTTAATCTTAAACTCAATGTGTGATAATATACGGAAGTGATTGTACACCTTCAAATCCATGGTCGAAAAAAATTTCAAGTATGGCTTCGAAACCGATTAATATCCGCTGGATTAGAACTTCTCTGTCATATTGACAAATAATGTATATCCTCGTATTTCAGACAATTTCAATGAATGTAAAAATAAAAATCATAAAATTAAAACTAGTTTTGATCGCCTGGGCCTTCATTTTTCATTTTAATAACCACAGAAAGCTGTCTTTAATACGATGCGATAAATAACTAATCCAGATTTTTTACTTTAATCCTCCAAACATGAGGCCAGTTTCATATGTTTTTTTGACCAAATTTTAAAAATGCATAAGAACAAGTTAAGACATATTTTTCCATGAAGCTACCCAAAGCTTAAGTTCTACCTAAAGAATTTGAGTGAAGATTTATTTATTTGCCATTAACTTATTCCATAAAAGGGGACAAAATTCCAGAGCTTTGTCCCTTTAACAGTTGAAAGTACAATTCTAATTTAGATAAATAAACTAGTCAATCGTCGAAAGACAAATATTTTGAAATATAAAGATGTAGGTATGTAATAGGACAGCAAAAAAGATTAAATAAAAAATTAACATAAAGGATAGGTACTTCCTGTATCTACCTGTCTAATTTATTTTTAATAATTGTCCATTATTACGTCAAAAAATGAATAATAAATAACCCACAATTATATTCTGGATTTAAAAGCCAATATTTACTTCCTTGCCATTATACAACTTATAAGATCATAATTGCATTTATTTCTAAAAGTGTCTTATTCTTCTATATTTTCTATTTACTATTTTTTTTATTATTTATACTATTTTCTATTTAACTTATTAAGTAAAACTGATAGGGACATTTCGTATTAAGAGAAACCAGATCGCTAATTATATTATATTAATACTAGCGGCTACGCCCCTGCACCCTCTAGGGGCACTTAAGGTGGAAGGGGGAAAAGTCGAACCCTCTTATTTTACAATTTAAGTTTAAAATAATTCATATCAGGATAATTATTGGCGGGAGTCATCTTTTATTGGGAGGGTGAAGATACCCTCCCTCAAAAAAGTTTTTTTTAAAACTTTCCTGGACTTATAAGAAGCTTCATTGTAACGTAGAACCATATCGGTTCACTGTTCAGCAAGATCCTTTGCTACAGACAAAAAGAGCTTACTACTTTGTATAATAGGATAAACATTTTATTTAAAGCGAACACTAATGTCCTAATATGTAACTATATAATTTAATAAACAGATATCCGCGGAAACGTAAATAAAAAAGATTGGTTACTAATGTATTATTTATTTATCGTATGGGTTATAGACAATTGTCAACGTATCTGGACCAATAGCATTAATGTTAGGGGCGCAGCCTCTAGTTTTAGTTAACAGGTAAAAAGATAATATTTGAAATTAAAAAAAAAAATTTAGAAATAGAGATATTCTACAAATAGCTCATTGCTTAATATCAATATTAATAATAAAATTGTCAAAACCCGATGAAACCTGTGATACTTAAATTTTAATAGAAAAATTTTAAATAAATTTGTTTTTATGTAATCATAAGATAATATATTACATAGATGAAATAAATGTTTTATAATTCAGTTATTTTATGTGACTTTGTAAGTTACGCAGTTATTCTATGACCACAGTATGTTTAATTAACGTTTATAGATAGAAGAACCATAACCATAACGGTTAGCTCAATTCGTAAACTTAAACATACTTTAGAATTGTCCCATTGATTTTAAACTTTGCAGTTTGATTCCTACGATAGTTAGGTAAGAGTTTGAAAGAGTAGCACCCTTTTTATCGTTAGCAGAAAGTCCGTATGCCATTAAAAACTGATTCCTATAACAACAAGGTACAATGTAATAAACGAAGCATCTCTATAATGTAGGTATGTCCTTAAACAGTATCTTGTATTAAAGCAACTTTGCAACAAATTTACTTACAATTTTGTTTGGACTTAAATATTTATATTCTGATAATTCAGTTTTGAAACTCCACAATTGTTAATGTTCGTTTGTCATACCGTTTCAGATCTTCGCTTTATGGATGTTGTCATCCTTGTTTACTCAGATCCTAGTACTCGAATAAGCATATAAGTATCATTGTACATACATAGGAGGTGGACTACTTACTTCCAAGATAGATGAATCATGAAAAAAACTATGCAAATTTGCAAAATGCATTTTTACCCATATCAGTGAGTTCAATAGGCATTTTTTACATCTTACAAATTTACTAAGCTTGCTTAAGAAAATTTGGAGGTAAATTATGGTATCAAACTGTTTTAATTGACTATAGAAACCTTATTATATCTATAGAAACAACGTTTTCTTAATCTTGTAAAGCTCTGGCTTAGCAAAATAGTTTTAAACTTATAATATCGATTCTGACATCTATGTTAAATAACAGCTGAGAAAATCAAATTTCCAAAGAACTGTTCTCTCTACCACACTGCGTAAAGTGAGTGCAGACGGAGTAGGTTACTTATAGAGTACATGTTTATTGTCTTAGGAATCTTCACAAGAAATTTGAGACATCTATCTTTAATAGTAAATGAAATGGTTCCTATGTCATATGCGCGGCATTAATAGCTTAAATAATAAACAGGCGTAACATATTACCATGCACAGTTAGGACTTCTAGATAAAGGTGTGAAATCAAAGAGTTTGTTGTCTATTGGGTGTTCCCTAAATACCCTGGGCGATTTAGCGCGTAACCAGGGTTTCGGATCCGGATCCGCATATTTTCGAGTCCAAGGATCCGGATCCTTGGACTCAAAAAAATACCTACGGAAAAAATGGAAAAATCTACCTAAATTTATATACAATCTCAGACATTCTCTTCATGAGAGCCAATCTTTAAGGTTTAGGGTCAGACTTGAAAATTAAAAGTATTTTTGACTTCGAATTAAAAAATAAATATTTTTTGAAAGGTTTGGTGATTTTATTTTTATTGTCAAGGATCCGGATCCGCACTGACCAAATTTTGAGGATCCGGATCCGCAAAAAATCAATGCGGATCCGAAACCCTGCGCGTAACACTGCAATTAAAATGCAGATTATATTCAAGGTGACGTTGAATATAACCCTGTTCCTGAATAGTAACCGAGCACCAAAGAGGTCATCATCAACATCATTAGTAGCTGCGCTTTTATGAATAGATAGATAGGTTAGTATGTCACAAGGATCTAAAGGGATAATACAATGGCCGATAAATTGATTTACATCCCCAATGATGAAACACAAAGTTGCCCCTTCTGTAGATTAGAATTGGTGGCTGAAACGTTTTAACACTCAACTTAATAAACCAACCAAAATTCAGTAAAAGTCACATAAGTTACTAAACAAACAAATAAGAAAACGTTATTATAAAACTTTGGGGACCAGTGCAGTGTAAGTAACAAACAGTCCATTGTCCCCTCTCTCTCGGTATGTCATAAGTATCTGTAATGCAAATCTTTATTGGAACCGGGAATATTTTAAAAATCAACTGCAAATCTAAAATCTGTTAGACAAGGTTATTGAAACGGGTTACAGATTTGTTATTTATCGCATAGACATCTTTCTGCGGATATTAAAATAAAAAGTTATAAGATTAAGGCTAGGTTTATTTGTCCTGGAGGCCCGGGCTAACAAAAGTGGTATCAAATTTATGATTTTTATTTTATATTCGTGGAACATTGTATACGATGCTATACATGATTTTTCAGTATGGCTCAGAACTGGTTCCAATCCTGCGGATATTGATCCATTTCGAAGCCATACTGGAAATACGATAAAATTTTCAAATTCAGATTTCTAATTCATAATTTTTGTTTTATTCCTCACTAGACATCTGTTTATTTCAAATTTAAATTAATTATCGAACCTGTCAGTCGCGTAAAGCTAGAGTTTATGCATCTACCGAATTTTTGCCAATCCATTTAAAGTTGATTGCAACAAAGCCATCCCTTTTCAAGCAATGTTGTTTGTAGCCATGATTCTCTGAAAATAGGATTCAAATACACACGGAGATTTGAAGTGAGAATCCTTGGGCAGTCTTAGATTGAAAAGCTTCGCGCACAGCAAAGTGTATTCTAAAAAATTTACCTTGATAAAAATTCTTGTGAGGGTGTGTCTATGGATCCTTTTAATCAGATGAACTTTTCATTGCACCCAACATTTTTATACATGAAAAATATGTTCTGTAAAGCTTAGATTTCTTTATCATATGATATATCTGAAACTATGTTTATAAGTTGATCAAATTGGTTTTATTTTGTGCAACTCCCCCCACCCCGTACTTCTCGCAATAATATAAAAAGCTTGAATGTCCACAATTTTGCTATAGTGAATATTTTAATTATTTACTTAGGTATACAACTACTTTATTTCTAACTATTTATTTTATTGTGTTACATTTTTAACATTCATTTTTCGTACTTCTTTTTTCTGCTTCTTTCCTTAGGGTAAAGTTTACCACTTAAATAGCTTTAAAACCTGCCTCTAAGTAACTAAGTAAATATAATGCTGTTCTGATAATCAAAATTTTTTACATTTAACAAAATATCATTCTCTTAGATCTTATTAAACAAACATATTGATATGTAACTACTATAGATACTAGGAACTCTTAAAGTAATAATTTGGATTTGCTAAAAGAATCTGATCGCACTAATTTTTTTCCAGCTAAGCTGTCAAAAATAGCTCAAGACAGAGGAGCAGGAAGGGCTATTGGCAAATTTTTTGCATATATGCCATTTTTTGATGTGCAAAATCCTTGATTTTGGCTGTAACTGCCCCATAAACTCTCCGCCCCTCAAAATAGCATTCCCTTGACATGCAATTTCTTTAGTTATGTCGACTAATATGTACCAGCTATTTATAAGTTGTAATGTCTCAATTTAAACGATATTAATACCTTCCTTAGCTCCAATGGAGATATAAGTGATTCAACTAAATTTACTTTAAAGCTACTCTATGAACCTTTTTTTCATGATGCACTTGCCTTCTTTAAAAGATCTAATGCAGTATAGTCGAAATTAACCATTAAAATTTATGCCAAAGCATTTCCTAAATTATTAAAGAAGGATGTATTATTTGTTTTCATCAGGGATACGGGGATAGTTGTACACTAATTCAACTCTCATTGTCCTCTCCCTCCCTGGTATTCATCAGGGATACAGGGATAGTTGTACACTAATTCAACTCTCATTGTCCTCTCCCTCCCTGGTATTCATCAGGGATACGGGGATAGTTGTAGACTATTTCAACTCTCATTGTCCTCTCCCTCACTGGTATTCATCAGGGATACGGGGATAGTTGTACACTAATTCAATTCTCATTGTCCTCTCCCTCCCTGGTATTCATCAGGGATACAGGGATAGTTGTATACTAATTTAACTCTCATTGTCCTCTCCCTCCCTGGTATTCATCAGGGATACAGGGATAGTTGTACACTAATTTAATTCTCATTGTCCTCTTCCTCCTTGGTATTCATCAGGGATACAGGGATAGTTGTACACTAATTCAATTCTCATTGTCCTCTCCCTCCCTGGTATTCATACAATTAACATAAAATCATTTGCTTTTAACTGTTTTAAACAAATTGCAATAAAGTTTTGTTGCCAAAATAAATGGTGTTCCAAGAAAGCAACAAATTTGTATATAAGTCCATATTAAGATGCTGTGAGTATTGGTGCAAAAAATATGACGTAACAAAAAAAAATTAGCCAATGAGAGTCCACTATAGATTTTACCATTGGTCAATAACGGCCTCTCATTGGCTATTTTTTTTGTTACGTCATATTTTTTGCACCAATACTCACAGCATCCCATATTAATGTATTTAGATTTAGATAATCTTCCAATTATACCTCTTCAATTTTCATTCTTTCTTTACAACTAGCGGTTACGCCCCTAGGGACCCTTCAGGTTGGGAATGGGAAATTAAAACTCAAACTTTCAATTGTAGCGTAAAAAAGAAAAAGTTTTGAAGGGAAACCCAGTCAGTCATACAGTGGCGGTTTATAGTGGCACTTTAAAATAATGTATAGTATTTTTTTTCTATGGTACACTCCAAAAAAATAATTAAAACCTTCTCTGCACATAGGAGAAGCTACTTTGTAAAGGAGAACCATATCAGTTCTGTGGTTAGTGAGATCTTTCAGTCAGATAGAGTTCCTGTTACTTTTATATAAGTCTACTGAAACTTAAAATACACCAAAAATTTCTACTCTTTTTATATATTTTTTATATCATTCTGTTTTAATCTGATATGTTGTTAGCTTGTTAAGCTTCTTATGGGATAGTTGTCCTTGCTTTTATGGATGCTGATCTGTTGAATTGCATGCACACTAAATTACATTCATACAACAACTCTAAGGATTTTATAGGCAGGGCCTTAAATAGTGCTCTTACTTTCTATCTGAATCCTATTAAATAAAGTAGCAAGGTTTTAGGTTTGTCCGTTAAAATAACACTAACCACTTAACCGATTGTGTAATATAATTTGGGTAAACAAACATCACATAGGCTCTGGGAAGGTTTTAGGCTATTTTGCTTTAAATTTAATACTACGGAGTACTTTAGGCTATTTTTTACCCCCTAATGTTATAATGTAATTATCCCTTCTAAAAAAGCATTTGATGTTTTCCCTCAAAATGCTTGTTGAGCACTAAACCCTCCCCCTTATTTTTGAAATTAAAAAAATATGAGAGGGAGGTGACCAGTTTTTTACCCTATGCCGATTGCTTAACCTCATAACCTAATATATCAAAACGCTCTGCATTAAAATGGGGAGGGAAGGCGCAGAAAATAGCCTAAAACTTTCTTAAGAATAAAAGACATAAAATCCAATAATAAGCATAGCAATTTTTCTGCTTGGCTATAAGAACGCCACTTTAAACAATTACTATAGATGCTTATGAATTTTTATTTTTTGATGAAAATATTTGTGCATATTTAAATGAAAGAATGATAATGAGTTAAATCAAGGACAAAAATTGTAAAAAAAAAAATTATTAGATTTGAACATTCTTAAAATTATAACTGTTTTTGTATTTTTGCAATTATGTCCATTAAAATCTCAAAAACGGCTTTACTCATCGCGGCTTTAAATCCATGGGTAAATATATTAATGGGTTATGCGAAGGTTTTAGATTAAGAAAACGAAAGTCTAGAGGCGAAGTAGCATGTTTTTTTTTTATTTAGTCGCATGACACCACATAAACTTACCCCAGTTACCTTTACCATCCGAATTAGCTTCGCTACTTTGCGTACATTTTTGTCCTTGTTCGGAGCGCAGCTGTTTTACAACAAATGTATGTCCTTATGATAGCTCATATTAGATTTATAATACAATACTTGTCAATGTTCCGCAGCACATAAAAGCCAATAAAATAAAGGTTAGGTCTAAAATAAAGATGAATTGCTATGAGGTGTCAGGGATCTAAAGGAATAAGACATTACCCAATAAATCAATGTATATCCACAATCGCGATGACACATCTGTGTTAGTATTATTCCATCTGTAGATTACAATTAGTGGTTGATACGTTTGGATACTCAAATTAATAAACCAACCAATCAAAATAAAGTTGAAGTTAAGGCAAAGAATAAGAAAACATTATACACTTTGGGGACTAGTGTAATGTCTCCTTGATGAGATGGTCTTGCCAAATTCTTAAAAGTAAATTAAGAAGGACTTAAACTTTTAAAATTATAATTAAGAATGTTTGTGTCAATTATTCTTATTCCTCCCCTCACCCCTTCCTCCTCTCTGTTTATAAAGATGCTAAATTCTGTCTTGTGTAGTTTTAAAACACACTAGGGTCAAATAGATAATCAAAATGTCTTCAATCTTATTTCCAGAGTTGGTAAAATAAGTTTTCTTCTTTAAGGCCAACAGAAAGCTATCCTTAAAAGTAGATATACTATTGGCTTAGAAAAAAATAATAATTCAAAGATTGCAATTTCTATTATTAACAGTTTTTTTGTTTGTGAGTATTTTAATATCTATAAAACTGCTAAAATATCATGTCTACAACTTTCATAGAATCTACCTTTCGTTTAGGGCTATTTTTATTTTTGGGGAGTTATTACTGGTACGTCCCCCCATCTATAAACCAAAGCAAATGAATGTGTCTAGTGCTCATTAACCCCTTAATTTTACAATTTTGTATACTTTTAAACAAACAATAACACACAGACACAAATATTCTGAAAAATAAGCAATAGAAAATAAAGATGATTTTTTAATTTTACAAAAAAAAATTTTTTTTTAGAACTAATATTGTTTCGGAACGCATGCCTTGCCGTTCACGAAATCTTAATCTCAAGCCCTCCGAATGACCAACATGTGAATGTTTACGAATGTGTATTTATTACCATGAAAACAGTGAATCTAAAACAAAAATATAAAAATTAATTACATAATATTAATGGTTTATTATTTTTGTAGATCAAGGTTGCGTGATTTCAATTTAATTAAAAATATAAAATTTCTAAAAAACTTTAAATTGGCACGAAACATATTAAATAGCATCAGAAATTGATAATTTTAGATTCAAATGATCACTAAAATTAAGGAAAATATTCGTATGTCAAAAGTTAGCAGTTAAATGGTCTATTTGTTGAAAAATTAATGTTTTAAATTTCTTCGTAAAAATATACCATACTACACTTATTATTAAGAATTAAAGATAAATTCTTACCACATTATGATGTCAAACTAAGCAGAAGGCTTATTTGAGATATTCCACACATCAGAGCACATGTATATTAGAGCAATACATTATTTTTATTCACTTAGCTCCTCACGTGGGACTAATCAAAGAAAAAGTGCGCGTTTCTTTTGTCTGTTTACAAGCCACGCGCCGCGCGGAGATAGTTAGGAATGCCGCGTAACACACTCATTCTCTAGGAAATTTGGTGTAAGGAAACAGGGATTAATGGGTTCGAACTTGCCAGGGAATACAAGAAAAACATACCGAAACACACCCGTCTATTCACTGGGAATCGAACACAATACCTCATCTTTACAATATGCGTGCAGACAGTGTCCACTAAATCACAATCTCACAACACATAAACCACAAGAGTTTAAAATGTTATGGCCATAAGGCCTAAAATTAATTATGGTAACTCGCGAATACCACAATAACTCAAACCGAGTCCACTACCACATAAGGATAGGAATAAGGAATGGGAAAAGCATTCAACATTCATGAATTGCACATTTACCACTCACACATCTCATTATATCATGGCCTCATAATCTCAATTAAAATTAGAATTACAGACCATGTAATTGCGAATACATGAATTAATAATCAATAGTACCTAAACTTTGATTAGGTATCTACATAATAATAGGCAAATGATTTTTATACTAAAAATCGCATCGATATTTAAATAATCAACTCAAACTTTTTTCATCAAAAGAAAGAAAGATTAAATAATGACATTTTTTCTACTAAATCTTTTTGCTAGAAAAGAAAAATAGAATTTCATAAAAAACTTCTCAATAATTAGCATTGTTTCCAGTGGAAAAATACTCGGGCTTACATCTAAACATTTTTAAGATAAGATAGGTAAGATCCTTAAATCTAACATGTTTTAATAAAATAGATACTTAAATCTAAATAAATATGACCATAAAAATCATTAAACATCGGAAAATTAAAATTTCATAATTTTAAATCTTCGTGAATCAAAATTGCGTAAAATAAAATTGCAATTGAAATATGCAAATTAAATTACCAAAATAAAACAAAAGCTCAATATAAGAAAAGAACTTTAAAATGATGAATCTGCAATTTCTCTTTAGGTACATCAGTTCAAAGGTAAATAGTAATAATTTTAATATGCATGTTATATTAAATTATTTATGTGATTATAATAAATCATAAAGAAATATTTGTATGATGTAAAAAATCTCATTGTGTTAATTTTTTATCATATCGAATTTCAATCAAACAAGGATAAAAATGTTTATATCTGGGCAGGTACCTAGGAAATTTTCCGCGAAAAGAATCCCTGGTCCCGGAAAGACTTAAATCATTGAAAAAACTTACGTAAACGTATAAAAAACTTAAGTTTGCATTTCAAATGAAAAAAATCTTGCATCGATTTGAAAATTTAAACGAAATTGTATCAAAATTTGCGTTACTTATAAATCTTAAGAAATGGTTAATTTCTTTTTACAAAAATAAATACATTGAAGCAGTATTTTAATATATGCGATAAAAATGAAGGTAGAGTTAATTTAAAATATGCATAGTTTATCTTAAATTAATTCTGTGGCATTCAGATAAAATAATAATCAATATTTTAATAATACCATACATCGTGTTCATTATTATAAATGCTTAAACATGAACGAAAATATATATACCTAGGAAAATAATTGCTAAGAGTATTTTCTCAAGGTTTAAATTTGTCCGAAATCGCTGGGTACGTATATTACTACGAATCTCTGCTCTCGGAATGAAGAAAAAAAATCTTTACACGTGGATTAATAGGAATCCCAGCTCCCGGAGTGAACAAAAAAAAACTTTTGTACATGAATTGTTAAGAATCTCTGCCTCCGGAATGAAAGAAATCTTTGATTTGCTTACAAATTCAAACAAATATCTTGATTTTTTGCGATAATCTTTTAAAATAATAATGAGGAATATTTTAAACATTATCATAATAATATTACATGTTGTGTTCTTTACTTTAATGCATTATTTCATATGAGAATCTGAGAAATAACATTTTTTAAGTAAACGTGAACCATAAAAAAAAACTAGAAAATAATTTGTAAAAAATCTATTTTTCTCAATTTAAAATCTGCAAAAATCATTTCACGAACTTTTGCTTTTCAAAATCATACTTAAAGAAACAAAATCTTTTTAAAATCTGCTTTAAAAGTCTAAACAGTTTTGTAGAATTTTTGTGCTTAGGTATGAACAATAAAATTAGTTGAATAATGAATACTTATTCTTTACAGAACCCATTTGGTTCCCTTCACAAGCCTAATATATAACTTGTGATATATTTTTTTTCTTTAAAGATCATTTTCACATAATAGTTCATGTCGTAGATTAGATATGTGTGGTTTGAAAAATTTCAATGACTTTCTGTCGGCAACACCCGCCATATTTCCACCCGCCATTGGCAGGCCTCTTACCCTGCGTCGGGCGGCCAGCTTGGCAGCAACCAAGTCGATTCTTGATTCATAACACCACCAGGGCACGTAATAAAAGTGTGGCTGTCATAAAACTTAGAATCATCTACTGGCTTTTGTCCGGCCGGAACCGAAACTCCCGTCGGCTCTTGTCCGGCCGAGACCGAATTTCTTATCGGCTCTTGCCCAGCTGGAACCGAAACTCCCGTCGGCTCTTGTCCAGCTGGAACCAAAACTCTGATCGGCTCTTGTCCAGCTGGAACCGAAACTCCCGTCGGCTCTTGTCCAGCTGGAACCAAAACTCTAATCGGCTCTTGTCCAGCCGGAACCGAAACTCCCGTCGGCTCTTGTCCGGCTGGAACCGAATCATTCAGCGGCTCAACACCCGCCGTAACAAAGTTATCAACGACTACAGTATCGTTACCAATATCATCAGGAATAACTGCAGCACAACTAACATCATTATCAATATTAGCCACGGCAACACCCGCCGTAGCCATGTTGTCAACGGCTGCGGCACTAGCAGAACCAAAAGGTTCATCAGCCGCGTTAAAAGCAGAACCAACAGGTTCAATAATAACATCACAAGCAGCACCAACAGTCGGCTGCGGCTGAACATCTGAGCAGACAACATACCTACTCTTTGCTAAACCATTAGCACTAACAGCAAAATATCCAGATCCAAACAGGCTGGAGTAAAGCATGGTTTCTCCTACTGAACGTTCAGAGTAGGGAAACATCGATGGGTGCAGGTGCCCTGCGAGCAAATCAACCTGCCCATCAACCAAAGTAAAATCTTCAGGTTTCATATCAAACAAAACAGCTGCCTCCACAGGATTTATGGAGCAGATCGCCTCTTTTGGACCAATGAGAGGCACTACCACAGGTTCTAATATGTGATAATTCTTGTGTCGATCAATTAAACATAGCTTGACCGTCGGGAGACGTTTAACTTCACCGTCAGCTAGAGAAATTCTTGCTGAACGTCCAGTAAAAGGTAACTGAAGTTTATTAACAAGTGACTGGGTTACCATTGTGGTGGTTAAACCAGTGTCCCACATAGCGTTCACTGAGACCTTCTGGCGATTAATGTCAACAACGTCTAATTGTTGTAACATTAACATTAGGTTCGCCTCAGGGGAAGTGTGTACTTCATAGACGGCGGCAGCCATATCAACACTCTCATGCAAAAGGTTGTTATGGGCCTGACCACAATTGTCCACTTTGCAGCCGCCTATTACATCTGCCTTCGGGCAATCCACAGATTTATGCCCTTTTTGCAAACAAATCCAACAGCATCCAGCACTCTCCAAAATACTCTTCCTGTCTGACACTGACAGGTCATGAAATTTTGGGCACTTGTAAAGTAAGTGCATCTCACTACAGCCATTAACAAAACATGACTGCTTCATCTTAGATTTACCAGGTTTACCTACGGCGGTAGCGGCTGTCGCAGGGTTACCTTTCTTCTTAGAGGGGGTGTCCATATCAGTCGAACACCTCATTAAAATGGCGCCACGCTGTTCTTCAATAATCTTTAACAGCTTTGGGACGTTTGGGACATCCATCAAGCCCAATGATAAATTGAGCTTATCTTGAAAATCACGTGGCAACTTCTTGGATAACATCTCAAGAAGTATCACAGTCAACCACTGGCTAGTGGTAACTTCATCATCTTCATCATCTTTAGTCAGCTGCTCCAGCTGGCTAACTGCTCCGCCAAACTCTGCTAACACAGTCACAATCTGGTTGGAGTCTGACGGTTTAGACTTCTTCTCCCATTGGTTGAAAAGGCAGAGCATCTGACGTGTTTTGGACTTAAAACGTGCGTCAAGGTAGGCCCACTGAGATTCATGCGATTGAATCTGAATTAACTGGAGTCTAAGCTCTTTATTTTTACAGACCTTTTCACTGCTTAACAATAACTGTAAATACGACGGGTCTTGTCCTACAGTAAGCTTTTTAAAAGTGTCTTTAAAACTTACATAGGAAGCTTCCAAGCCATCGAAAGATGGAAGAAGACGTTCGTCGACACGATTCATATATCCTGGCGTGAACATAGAACCGGCGACGAACTGTGGTGTGCCAAACGGTGACACAAATGGCGATGCTGTCGAGGCACCCGCCGTCGTCGTGAGTGGCTTCACAGGTTCAAGCTTAACCTCAGCCAGACGTTTCATCAAAGCAGACAAAGTGTTAATAATTGCATCAGGCAAGGGAAAGTATGGCCCTTTAATAACTTTCACAATCTTCAAACATCGATCATAAAGTTCAGCCTGATGGTTAGGCAAATTATCACCAACAACATCAACAACACTTTGAATGTCACTAAGCTCTTCTATAGCATCAAGAGCATCTTTCAAAGAACTATAGTCTTTTTGTACAGTAACTATCTCAGAATAAATGTCACTAAACTCATCAAGCTCTTGGATTCTCAAACCAAGCTTGCTAAAACCGACCATGATGCTGTCAAATGTCTCGAACTTGTCATGGACAAGGATTGATTCCTTAGTGAGATGTCTAACATTAAGTTCTGAAGTATCACTGACCAACTTCATCACTCTATTTAGCTCACTGGTTAGGGCATCAACGGCTGGACGCAGCCGCTTACTCAATTGTTCACCTTTATTCTTTTTAGGACCCATAATTGTCACTAAAGTTAACTGTACTGATTATGACTATAATAATAATGTGTGGTAAGGTATCACAACCAACACATTCACAAAACTTCACAGAATGTTCTTAGCTGCATCTGTTCTGTCTTGTTTTCATTGTTTCGGAACGCATGCCTTGCCGTTCACGAAATCTTAATCTCAAGCCCTCCGAATGACCAACATGTGAATGTTTACGAATGTGTATTTATTACCATGAAAACAGTGAATCTAAAACAAAAATATAAAAATTAATTACATAATATTAATGGTTTATTATTTTTGTAGATCGAGGTTGCGTGATTTCAATTTAATTAAAAATATAAAATTTCTAAAAAACTTTAAATTGGCACGAAACATATTAAATAGCATCAGAAATTGATAATTTTAGATTCAAATGATCACTAAAATTAAGGAAAATATTCGTATGTCAAAAGTTAGCAGTTAAATGGTCTATTTGTTGAAAAATTAATGTTTTAAATTTCTTCGTAAAAATATACCATACTACACTTATTATTAAGAATTAAAGATAAATTCTTACCACATTATGATGTCAAACTAAGCAGAAGGCTTATTTGAGATATTCCACACATCAGAGCACATGTATATTAAAGCAATACATTATTTTTATTCACTTAGCTCCTCACGTGGGACTAATCAAAGAAAAAGTGCGCGTTTCTTTTGTCTGTTTACAAGCCACGCGCCGCGCGGAGATAGTTAGGAATGCCGCGTAACACACTCATTCTCTAGGAAATTTGGTGTAAGGAAACAGGGATTAATGGGTTCGAACTTGCCAGGGAATACAAGAAAAACATACCGAAACAAATATATTGGGTATTCTTTTCAATAAAGCTATATAAATGTCTAGGGTGGTTTTATACTATTCCAGCCAGGCATCCGATCAACTGAAAATTGATTACCCATTTCTTGCCTAATTTCCAAAGTACAACAGACAACCCAACTATTGCATAAGCCATTTTCAGCTACTCCGCGCCGGTCAAAGGGAAAACCAATATAATGTATAAACGATTTATACATTATACATTCATAATTTTAATTTTTCATATTTAGATTTTTTTTGGAAATTTGAAGCTTTTTTTAGCTAGTAGTAAATATTGAGATAAGATGAGGGTGCTATGTACACAATCGGAAACTTGAATTCAGCTGACCAGCCATCAACTAGAGGAAAGGTGCAAAGCAACTGGTTATTACATTTTATTAATCTGATTACCTATGAATTGTCCCTGTTATGATAATAACATGCAAAAATTGTAATTTATCATTAACTGTCCTATCCTGTATCATTGGACATTGGATTGGTTAAGAATGCTAATTTATAATCAATACTTGGTGAGATAGTTAAAAAGAATGGAATTGGGGGGAAGATTTATTTCTCATTGATTGACCTATCCTTGGTGTAATGTTTAACAAGGATGGTATAAATGTAAAAAGCCAGTCAAATTACACCCTCAACTTTTGACCCCTTCTAAATAGGATGTCCGTACAAAAATAGAAAAAATGAGGATATTTTTTCTTTTAAGGCTTCGAAACCAATTGATATCCGCTGGATTAAAACCGGTTCTCAGTCATACTGAAAAATCGTGTATAGCATCGTATAACAGAAATTTACCACGAATCTCAAAATAAAAATCATTAAATTAAAGCCAGTAACGTTAGCTTCTAGCAAAACTGGTATAAATCTTATGATTTATCATTTTAATATACGCAGAAAGCTGTCTATGATACGATGCGATAAATAACTAATGCGTAGCAACCTCCATGCACAATTAACTGCATGTGCAAATATACATTGTAAGTATAAAAAAATATGGAGTATTGGAACAATGCTTATTTATATAATTAACAACTCTTGTTTCCCCCAAAATTCAAGACATCTTTGGTCATTTTTATCTCTTGTCTTATTGTATGACCTAAAGCATTTGACGTGGCTAAGATCTTACTAAACACAAACAAATTCACACTGCTTATAACTTTTGATATGTATTAAAATTAAAATGATTTTAAAGTAACTAACGGACGGCTAGTAAATTAATTTGAAAAACTTTTTATCTACATTTAAATCACACCTCTGCTTTTTGTCAATTTTTTGCACACAAACAAAATGAAGGAAGTTTCTACAGACTTTTAAGTTACTTTTGTAACACTGCATTTTTAAGTGCAAATTTTTTTTCTACAGTTATAGTGTGTCTGTTTGCCATCCACACGTTAGTCCGTATCGGAGAGAGCTTATTACTTTATTAGAAATGTTAGAATCATCCTTACATGCGAAGCCTCTCTATAATTATCACCAGACGTCCATATTGAGTATCCTAAATTAAAACATTTTTGTGGGATTTTTTTAAAAATTCTAAATCAAAAATATATATTTTTTCAATATTAAAGACGCTGATAATCTATATCTATTAATGTTCGTTTGTCCAACTACCTGATTTGTTAAGCCTCGCTCATATATATCATCATGTCTTTGTTATGTTTTCTAGCTAGAATTTGTATTGTAATACTATATATAAAATTACTATAGAACCAAGGAAGATTTGTATAAGTATTTTTAAGTGATTTACCGTAATTCTTAATTTATTCAAATTTTCAATGAATACTTTTTAATGTGACGTTTACTTCATTATTTTAGCATAGACAATTATGTCGACAAGTAACACAGAAAACAATAAAGTTACATTCATTTAAACTCAACTTACTTAAACATAATAGCGGACTGACGTACAGTCCACTAATAAAAATAATCTTATGAAGATTTTAAATTAACTACATAAAAGCTACGGTCTGACAAACGAACATAAGGGTAATAACAATGTATTTTATATGAATTTAAAACGCCTCAAAGAAAGTTCCATAAAAAATTATCCCGAATTTCTTAAACATGATTCTTAATAAGGACATACTTTCATCTTAAAACTTAATTATAGAGATATTTCAATTTCAATATTGTTCTTAATTTTAATGGGAATCACTGCTTTAAAAAAAGATGACTTTGATAATAACATAATATAAGATAATATATAAAATAAAACTGTTATTGGCATCATCGTCCCTAAATTAGCGCTGAGAGCTATCTTTTAAGGACTCTGACTGAATTATAGAATAACTTTATCAAAAACAAAGAACATAACTAAAGGTTTCTTGAATACAGTCTTATCTAGAAGCATTATTTTCTCAGGAAATTACTATAGGGTAAAGGCGCCGCATTAATCTTTGATACAAATTCATGTTTGAAGGATTTAAGTAAAACAAAACAGATAAAGGAAAGGTTACAAGCTATGGATAATATGATATACTAAGTAAGTGTTTAGAAATAAAGTTCAAAATATTTATTATCATGAGAAAGACATGCAATTAGACAAGGATGATAACGTTCAAAAAGTTTTTAAAAATAGATAAATAGAATGATGAAACTAACATTTCAGACAAACAGATGGACAAAAACGGTTAGTTATATAATAGCCCCGCTAATAGAATATTATCATACCTTAAGTATTTATTATACACTAGCGGCTTCGCCCCTAGCCTTTAAGGGCTTCGCCCTATGAAGTAATGGAAAGTTAACCCTCCTAAATAGAAATATTCGAAAAAGTTATTCTTTGTTTAATTACTCTGTGGTAAAATTAAACCCAGGTTATGCGCTTTATGCACAAAAATTTCAACTAAAAATTAAACCCAGGTTGTTTGCCGTATACACAAAAATTTTAATTCGTAAAAATTAAACCTAGGTTGTTCGCACACACAAAAATTTAAAATTGTAAAAAAAAAATATTAATTTTTTTTGTAATGGGGGGGATCCACCATCCCAATTACTGGTTTTTGTTTACAAAAATAAAAAATTTTGGAAGTGGGAACTTTTTATTTTTTGGGGGGTTGGGGTGTCCCACCCCCCAAGAAAATAGCTTAAAACCACCAGAGGACCAGTAGGTATATTCCAAGAAGGGTAGAGCCCAATTTGATCAGCAGTTACTGAGATTTTACAAAAAATGTAAAAAAAAAATTTGGAGGGGTGTTTTTTTTTAGTTTTTGGGGGGATTGGGGGTGTCCCACAGCCCAATTAAATAGCCTAAAACCACCACAGGACCAGTAGAATCCGATCGGTTCAGTAGTTACCGAGATCTTAAGGGACGGACAGACAGACGGACAGACATCAAGCTACCTTGTATTATAGATTGTAATATCCTAAATGCTGTAACCTTTATCCCTTTATTATCCCTTATCCATGGTATTATCCAGACCACCGCAGCCTTTATCTCTTTATTATCCTTCATCCATTATAATACCCTAACCAATAAAAAACCATTATCTCTTTATTATCCCTCGCCATGCTATTATCCTGACCACTGCATCATTTATCTCTTTATTATCCTTTATCCATTATAATACTCTGACCACTGCATCCTTTATCTCTTTATTATCCCTTATCCATGATAGTATTCTGACCATTGCAACCTTTATCTCTTTATTATCCCTTATCCCTGGTTTTATTCTGACCAATGCAACCTTTATATTTTTATTATCTCTTATCCATTATATTATCCTGGCCCATGCAATCTTTATCTCGTTATTATCCCTTATCCCTTGTACTATCCTGACTACTGCAACCTTTATCTCTTTATTATCCTTTATCCCTGGTTTTATCCTGACCACTGCAACCTTTATCCCTTTATTATCTCTTTTTCATGCTTTCAACCTTTAGACTAGATATGTTTTTACATTACTAACAATATTATTTTAATATAAGTTTTAAAACCTTTGTAGTAGCTGCTTATGTCCATCCCAGTAATTGACCGATCGTCAGTTAATTTGTTAATAGTACAGCCCTAAACTTGCATTTACTAATTCAGTAGTTCAATTATCATATCACCCAATAATTTTTCATTATACCTATTTCAAACTTTTATAATTATCTTTGGAACACTTTGATTTAAGCGAGGCTTTTTAGAATGAAGGCTTAAAGTCATTACATCATAAAATTACAAAATGCCACAATTTAAAGTTAGATTTTATTCCGATTTTCTACATGGTTGCTTGATATATTTTCGGTTTAACATATGGAGCGATTGAGTTCTCCACTTTACGAAAGCTTAACATAGGCCCAGGGATGTTTTTAGACTGTTCTATTTTCAGATTAAAGTAGATGGCTTTAAGTTTTTTTAAAAGCATTCCCATACACCTTAGAATACGGAGCCTTTAGATGCTGTTTACCTGAAAGATGATCAAAATTGATTTGTGAGCTTTGTATTTATGGACGTCGTCATCCTTTTGAAAAGATACATTTTTGCAACTCAATCCCAAGTTAAGCTGATAATCTCACCATTTACTGGTACAATTATTCATTGAGATAGATAGATAGTTGGATAGATAGATAGATACTAGATAGATAGATAGATACTAGATAGATAGATAGATAGAAAAATAGATAGATAGATAGATAGATAGATAGATAGATAGATAGATAGATAGATAGATAGATAGATAGATAGATAGATAGATAGATAGATAGATAGATAGATAGATAGATAGATAGATAGATAGATAGATAGATAGATAGATAGATAGATAGATAGATAGATAGATAGATAGATAGATAGATAGATAGATAGATAGATAGATAGATAGATAGATAGATAGATAGATAGATAGATAGATAGATAGATAGATAGATAGATAGATAGATAGATAGATAGATAGATAGATAGATAGATAGATAGATAGATAGATAGATAGATAGATAGATAGATAGATAGATAGATAGATAGATAGATAGATAGATAGATAGATAGATAGATAGATAGATAGATAGATAGATAGATATATAGATAGATAGATAGATCCAATTATTCATGAAAGGTCTGAATTTAAGAAGGGCTTTTCATCAGTTTAATTGCCTTAATCTGGTACAGACAGAGACGCTACAGTTGTTAGATGGATGTATTCATCAGGAAATACAAAAAAAATCTTAGTCTAAAAGAAGTAAAGTAGATCAATGTCATGTGTATATCTATGTTCAGTAAGATATCGTAAATGCTGGACAATCACAATCAGTAAGCAGTTATATAAGTAAAATATTAGTCCAGGGCATCTTTTAGTGGAGTAACCCACCCAGATATAATCGCCATCGGGGTAAAAAGATGAATGGTGGGTGTTATCTAGAAATCCTTCCCTTTGGGTCAATGGAAATTTTTTGGGGGTGGGGGGTTATGTTGTTCAATTGTTCTTTCATGAATCCTTCGTTTCTACTATTTTTCTCAATATTGGATACCTTTCTTAAAATGCAAGATTGTTTTTATGCCTTTATAGTTTTAGAGATCTTTCCGGACAAACAGACACCTCAAGGATATTCTATGATATAAAGTAGTAAGATTTTTTTGTCTGAAGCTAAAGATCTCGGAAATAGCTGGTCCGAAAGATGTCTTCATGTGCATATGGTTTGAGTTTCTTTTGCTGACGTCCGCCACCTCCCCTATATGCAAATGACGAAGAAACTAGTAATATATTTGTGTAAATTGTCCCTGCACATATTAGTACTTTAGCATAGATTTAGGATTAAATAGCTAATTGCACGATTTTATTTAGCCTTTTTCATTCTGACCTATCCTATATTTCGTATATCTCTCATTTGGTATCTTTTCTATCTATCCCAAGTCACCAAAAAATCTTTTTAGGTTATTTTTTGAAATAATTTTGAGGCTATCCAATGTAAAATTATTCACACAAACCTTTGCGGAAAGAAGAGAAGATAGGTGCTTACTCCCTAAAAGATCTCGCAATCCACTGGTCCACAAAGGTTCTCTTCTTGTGAAGCTTACTAATTTTCCTAGGAAGGTTTAGGAAGGGTGTCATCATATAATTAACACCCACCCCAAAAAAAATTTTTTTCGATTTTTATTTTTAAGTAGGAATAAAAAAAAACAATAAACCAAGGTCATGATTTATATATTTTTTATAACTTAGTTTTATTTATTGTGGCATGCACTTGAATTTAACTTCCTGTATTTAGTTCAAAGCTCATCTAGAAATATTTTTTCCCTCCATTTTCTAAACATACATTTTTACTCTATCTATAGTATTTCATTAGGATTTCAAATAATTAAAGATAAATTATACGTTAAAAAAAAATTTTAAAATTTTAATTTACACATACCAATAATATGCATTTATACATGTTCGTATGTCTGACTGTCAGATTAGTTGAGCTGCTGTACTTGTGAATGGTAATATCCTTGTTAATCTAATCTTTGAAATGACCTGAGTATGTATTGAAAGCACAATCCAGGAAGGAAGGGAACATTGGGCTGGTTATTACTACTTATCCCCAAAGTTTTATAATACCGTTTTCTTATTCGTTTGATTAACAACTTTGGAGACTGTATTAAATCTTGATTGGTTGTTTTAATAAGTTGAGTGTCTAAACGTTTCAACCACTAATTGTAAACCATAAATGGATTAATTTTAATGTATCAAAATTAGGATTTAAATCAATTTATTGGCCATTGTCCTATCCCTTTATATCCCTGATATATTTAAAGATTTCAGCACAAATCCGTATTTAGTCCACAATAGTGTCCCATGAATTCCAAACTAAATCGAGTTCACTATATTCGCCAAAACTAGAGCACAGGACAATGAAAATAACAGTCTAGTTTACAAGAAGGAACAGATTTAAATTAAGGGGCAAAAATCGTTTCATGGTTTAAAGCCTTTAATTTGTTACAAATCATACCCAAAATATAAGATTTTAAAAAAATTAGGGAGGTTTATCCCCCCTTTCCAAGTAGTTTTAACCCCGTCCCTAGTGAAAAAATCATGGAAGGGGTAAAAAAATTCAATTCGCCATTTTGTTCCCTTAAAAGTTATTTTATCCCCCCCCCCCTCCAGATCTTTTAAACTGCACAAAATAAAAGCTAGACCTTACAAATTTCCAAATTAGGGGTCTGTCTTGTTATAAATTGGACCAAACACCCATGAATCTTTGATATTCATGTGATAAAAGGTACATTTCTAGACACTTTTGAAACTCTAGCATCACATAACAAAATTTGAAAATTACATATAGTTTTTTTTTATCAACTTAAGTATGGACTCCTAATTATTTTATGTTGATAAAATGTCAGCTATGATCACTTTTATCTAACGCAAAATAGTGGATTCAAATTATGTCAGTATTGTTATTTCAACTATATGTCATTCATAGCCATTTTATCCAATACCAAATAGTCGACAAAAGTAATACCAGTATTGTCATAAAGAAAATAGAGATAAACTAGAGACATACTCTCTAAATCAGTTAATAGGAGAACAGTGGAGGTACGTTCCAGACCTGTTATTGGTTGAAATTGTTTACAGAATTTGGTAGGAAAAGGGCATAATTTTAGTTAATTTTGTTCGTATAATAAATCATCTATAAATAGTCGCATTTTTAAAGAAAAAGCTAGCTTTTCTTGGACTAATCTAATCATATCATGTAAAATTTTATTTCCTTGTATAATGTGAAGCACATGACAAAACCTATAATAAGTTACCTATGATTAATTGAATTCCTTGGGTTAAGTAAGCTTTCTAGAAATCATTTCCTCGTAAAATGTCGTCGCTTGTATAACTTTTATTTGAATGTAAAAAAAAGGTGTTTATCTGCTATAGAATCTCTTTTTTAGTTGGACGAATTTTAGCGTTAGATGGACCATCTAGATATATTATGACTATTCATAAAAGTCAGCTATGACCACTTTATTTAACGCCCCAAAGTCGATATAAAACAGTTTATTTTTATGTCAACAGGATGCTGATAGTTTCCACAGTGAGACTTAATTTTATTGTTACATTATGGTTTCAAATAACTCTAGAAATCTGCCCTAGGTTCAATTTTGATTGACTATGAATATTATTAAGTATCTTTCAATCAGAATTCATATGATACAGTCAATATTTTGTATTAGCAAAAATAATTAATAATTCGACTATATATGTACAATAAAACTATAAATATAGTTGTATAACCCAGAAAACTACCTGGATCCAGTGTTGGGGCCTTTTTGGTTTGCTTGCAAATTGCTCTTTTGAAGCAAATCGACTGTGTTAACATTCCCGACGCTATTGGCTCATATTCAAAGACCCAATTGGAAGTCGTCACAAGGTCCACGGGGTGGCGACATGCAGTTTTTTAATTCCTTCCCCCTCTATGGTTTTATAACTCCAATATATGTACTAAAATTACATTTCCCTCATAGTGTTACAGACTGAAGGAAAGTGAATTATTATAATTTAAGTTAGATGTTGATATGATAGTAGAGTGAAACAATAGAGGGGAAAGGGGTTAAATAAATGTATGTCCAAATCTGAAAGACCCTTTGCCAACTTTTAATTGGGCCTTTAAAAATCAACCATTAGCTTTTGAAATATATACACAGCCAAGTCGCTACAACACAGCAGAAAGCAATTTGCTAGCAGACGAAAAAGGTACCAACAGGGGGAATCAGGTAGTAGTTGTCTGGTTATAAATCTATATTAATAGATTTTTTATGATAACTGCACAAAAAATTGACAAACCGTGCGGATTTAGAAAAAAATAGCATAATTGTAAAAACACTGACAAAATTCCCCCACCCAAAAATTTTCACTTGACCGCGGGCACTATATAATTTTAGTTGTATGTTACTCTAATAACAGGGAAGCCTGGGTGTAGTCATATTAGTATAGGAGACCACATAACAACAGCTAATAAGTCTAACGAGACTTTTCTATAATTATGTACGCGACAATGTTTTAAATTTAAGAAAGTTGATAAGCCAAACTATTCAAAATTAGATTTTATATGTTTTAAGGAAGAATATTTTTTTCCAGAGGTGATTTCTCTTGGGAGCGTGGAGGGACCCTTTCATCCTTACAGATATAAACCTTCTCTGGACCAATAACAAGCTTTACTGTACAAAAGAACTATATTGCATTTATTGAAATTTATCTTTGTAAAATCACGAAACCTTTAACATAATGATTGTTTTTGTTTAACCTGTGTATTATTCCCATGGCACCCGCCCCCCCCCCCCCCCCCCCCTTCCAAAAAAAAAGATATTTTTATCTATCAATTACATACGTGGGGCACATAAATCCGGACTTTTTAAAAACGGCCTTAGCGTCAAAACTACTTGACCAATCAGGACGTTTGACCCCACTATAAAAAGCTTAGGTAATGACCTTTCAGCACAAAAAATATTTGGACTATTGAGGACGTATAATCCAAGCTGGCTGCGAATATGTTCAACAAGGCAGATTCGAAATGCGCTGGTGGTTTAATCTTGATTCTCGACTAGGTCCCACTAAATCTGACCTCAGCCCATCTGTAGGTGAGGTAGGGTTATAAAACTTGCTGGAGATACTCTTAGATACATAAGTAAGACACTAACTAGAAAAGACTAGAGCTCTCTATCTGAAATGGCTTGGCCGTAGTACTCCGGCAAAGTGAAACGTGGCAGATTTTGAGATGTCAAAAACGTCAAAAATCGAGAAAAATTGTGAAAATTTCTCGGTTCTCGATTTCAGCGACCTCATTTTAGACTATGGAAAGCGCTGACAACAGTAGCTGAATTGTCATGCCATTTCCAAAAAGGTAAAGAACGTCATTCTAGCTCAACTGTGGTCCAAATAAGAGCCTCCGTGTCTAAGGGTAGCTTGAAAGTTGGGTTAATTTGGATCCTGCGGTTACTCATGTTCCTAAGGAAATGTGGCCTCCCAGCAACCTGATCTTAATTCAATGGAATTTTGGGCCTAAAGCTACTTTAAAGCATGCACCAATATACGTGCCCATATCACAAAGACCTCCCTCATTGCCACTATCAAGGAGAACTTCGACAGCTTGGAAAGGTACATTTTGACCTGGGCCTGCCGGCGGTTGAGGAGGCGGGTAGAGGCGGTGAATGAGACTGGCGGCCATTTTCATTGAATAATCTAATAGTCATATACCTATTCTGCCTCCCAGTTTTTAAAATTCAATAAAATCTTTAAAATTGACGATTTTATGTTCATTTCTTTAAAAATTAGAAAAAGTCCAGATTTATGTGCCCCACCCTGTATATATATCGCTCTTTTCCGTTACATCACTTTCTCTTTATCTTTTCCTCTCTTATTAACATCTTTTCCTCTCTTATTAACATCTTTATCTCTCTTATTAACATCTTTACCTTTCTTATTAAAATCTTTCTCTTCTTATTAACATCTTTTCCCCTCTTATTAACATCTTTTTTCTCTTATTAACATCTTTTTTTTCTCTTATTAACATCTGTTTCTCTCTTCTTCTTCTTCTTTTTCTAGGGCGTTCTGTACCGATAGTACACTGCCTGCTGCTCGTGCTTTTGCACTAACGGTGTCCGGCTTACATGTTTTTAAGAAGAAAGAGAAACCGGCTACTGTTCTCCCCCTCCGTTGCCAAAAAAAGACTGCTGCAGGTTCCAGGTTGCCCTGTACATTCCAATTTTGTCTTCTCTGGCCTCCTTGTCGGTTAGCCATCCGGATGGATGTTCCCGCTTGGACCACGTGGAGGTCCGACCATACCCCAAGCTCTTTTTCTCTCTTATTAACATCTTTTCCTCTCTTATCAACATCTTTTCCTCTCTAATTAACATCTTTTCCTCTCTTTTCCTCTCCTCTCTATTTTCTAACTTTCTTATTATCTATTTCTATTTCTTTTCGTTTTTTTCTCCTTTTCTATTTCTTAGTTCCCCTCCCCCCTTTACAAATTAAAGAGCCACTAACTGGGAAGGAAATAAGATGTCAGACGGGTGAAAATTTGATGTCAAGTGACCCTTCAAATATGAAATAATTCACCTACATATTCTCAAAGTTTCCTACCGAGGGTCCCTAACATATTAGTTTATACGTCTGTTCACTTCACATCAGGGATCTAAAACGCCGATAAATTGATGGACATCCCCAAATATAATATACCCCTTCTATATTTTATAATTAGTGATAAACCAACCAATCAAAATTCACTACAAGTCCCCAAAGTTGATAAGCTAACGAATAAGAAAACGTTATTATAAAACTTTTGTGACTAGTGTAATAAACAGCCCAATGTAACCTCCATCTTACAGACTTCAAATACATTTTAAAATTTGTAAACTGATAATATTGTGTGCCTTTTGTGTTTCCTTTTAAGATATTTGTCTTTGTTAAAGTGTTAAAAAATAAAAAAAAGTAGGAAAGCTTCACATAGGTCCCAGGTTGGTTTAGGCTATTCTATTTTTAGATTTAAGACTTGGGTTGGTTTTTGGATATTTTCTACGAACGACCTTCTCACCAATTTGAATACAGAGCCCTTACATGCTCTTGGCGCAGCCGCTAGTATTCCCTAGAAAGCAATAAGTTCAGCGGATTGTGAGATTTTTAGGGATTGGTCGGACGGACGAACATCATTCTACTTGTATTATGTATTTGTAATAAACAAAGCACTTCTTCGTAGGTGTTTATACAGATTCGCTCATTACTGCGCAGCTTCTGTATAAGTATTATTTTCTCTTAGTCTGTGTAAACGAATATTCGCTGGTTAGTCTTACATGGATAGATGCATACAAAAAAGATTGTACACCTTAACATATCTAATCTTTAAGTCAATTGTATTAATATAAAAGTTTAATTTCTAATTGATTATTTCGTTTGGCAATGTCAGATTAACTATGCACTTAATAATAGTTCTTGTTTCAACAATAACCAATTTTTGCCATTTAGTCGAAATAAAACATTTAAAATTAATATCAACAGTAAAATATTAAAAATATTTCTTTTTTAAAAACCATATTGATTTTTAACCTTTTTGACAAAATTTTTCTATGTGATATAATTATCCTATTCTTCTGATTTTGGAATACTGATTCTTATCACAATAAGTTACAATGTTATAATCGAAGCGTTTCTATAATCAAGTCCTAGAAATATCCTGTCTTAAGCAGTTTTCCAACAAATTTACATACAATTTGTTTCGACTTCTACATTTACATTCTGCTAATTCAGTTCTGAAGTGTTAATGTCCGTTTATCCTACAATTTCAGAACATCTCTTTTATGGATGTTGTCATCCTTGTTTCAGTTAATATCTGTGTAACAGCGTATAAACAACCCATAGGTACCCTGAAAAGGGTTACTATACGAGGGAAGTGGGCGGAAATGTATTGTTAATAGTTTGTTAGAGCATAATTAATAGGCGGGGTCATATTATAAGGTTAGGAAACTAAATAGAAAGGTTCAGAAGGTTGTTGACAAAGGATTGCCAAACTAACCCACGCGGTAGGGGCGTGATTTAAATATATATAGTACACATTTATCTAAACTTAATTTAGGGGGTTACATATTATTACAACGTAGTTATAAGACTTGGGTAGCAATAAAATGAGACGTTGGGTATCCCTCTAACTGAACCGATTTTTTATTAGTCAACGGAACTAAATTTATCTCAGCCAGGATATAATTAAAAGCCTAAATCAGCCAAGGATTAGCTGAGTACAATAGTTTTAAACTAAAAAAATTAAAAATAAAGAGCCAAATGAGTGATTGCGTCTTTCTCTTTTTATCGACAGACGCACTTGGATATATTATTTTCATAATGAATGATATGTATTTCGCATTTTAATGTCAGTTTATGTGTAAATTTGGTGAGCTACATTATTGAGTAGCGTTGTTAAGTTTGGATGGAAGAATTTTGTAATGAAAGCAAAAGTGGGGTAGAGGGTAAGGGATGGGGTAGAAACAAGTTACAATAAATCCTAAAACTCTTGTCAGTGGATCAAATTCGACCGTTCAGAAAGGGTACTTGTAGGTGGGGGTGGGGGGAGTAAATGAAAGTAAGTTGTATGACATTAGGTTGGTTCAATTTGTCAACATTTATTTTTTAGTAACACAGCTATCTTAGAACTTATGTCTGTCTGTACTGTACCACGTAAATCAAATAAAATTGGTTATTCCTACATGATAATTTATAGATCATAAAAATAAAATTCAATGTAAATACAATGAAAATTTAAAATTTTCTAAAATTAAAAATATTATTTCTAAATGAAACAATTTAAGTATTTCCATTGCTGAAAAAGTATACTCTTTCCTACTCAATATTATGACAACACTTTACAGTTCTTTTTCATCTAAAATGTTGATCGATTGACATTGCTGCGCTTCTAATGATAATATGTTTATATGTTAATTGCTATATCATAATTTGGCTCACATGAAGGAGACTAGCATCTAAATCGTAGAATGAAGAAAGCTAGCCTTAAATGTCTTAATGTGAAGAAAGCTAGCCTCCGGAAATTCTATATATTCTGAATAAATATATTAATGAACATATCAAAAATTTGTTTATTGATTAAATTAGATCAATCGTATATCAATCATTAAATATATTAAAGTTACAATGGAAATTGAATATATATATGGATAACATAAATTGTTAAAGGCATTATTACTAAATCTATCTCTTCACACAAACTCTTGTAAATAGCTATGCAAAAGTTTACAGTCAGAACATCCTCTCATATTTTTTGGAGAAGATTTGTTGTTACTCCAGTATGATTAGAGTGCTTGTGTGTGAATGCCTATCGCATAAAATGATCTTTATATAAACACTTAATTCATTTAAACCTAAATATGTCCCTTTTTACCTATGATTCATCACACTACTCGATATCTTGTAAATTTGAAGGATGAAGAACCCTATCCTCAAATGGTGTAGTGTTTAGGAGACTAGCCTCGAGGCTCTTTCATGTGAGCTTATCATTTTAACTACAGAAATCTTCAAATAATTAGGCCACTCTATTATGAACTTTTCTAATCCTTCATTAGGATATTGTATTCATGGGGGGTATTTATTGGGGCAATGATAATTCAAGCAATAAAGGTTAGGAGGGGGGGGGGGGGGGGGCAGGAGGTGTAAAATTGAGAGATTTCTTTTGAAAGAACATGGAAACTTACACAAAAATATTTTTAAAAAAATTCTGGAATAGTTAACCTGTTCTGAATTGGTTTGTTGTCTAATCAAATTAGTCTCTATTATTTAGCTAAAATTTATGATCTTATCGCTAATTTCATACTTTAGTTTGACTGAATAAATGATGAAATAGGCAATAAAGTTTTTTTCCTCACTATAATAAACATATACCCAATTAAGCATATTATTTATACCGAGTGAGATAATAAGACCATATGTGCTGGCTAACTCGTCTTTTTGAGGTGAGGATGCGTTGTTTATAGCTTAGTATCATCCGTGGATGGAAAAATAAAAAATTATAGAATCGAAAATTTTTATAAATATAACACAATACGATATATGAGTTTTTGGTATTGCTCAGAACCGGTACAACTACGGTGGAAATTGAAACATGTCTCTTCCCCTGCAATTCTTCTAGTTATTTCTGAATGATAAGTCACAGGGGACTTAAATTTCTTAAACTTTTTTTCGGGAATTTAGGAAGAAATAAATTGTATTGTAATTATTGATAACTTTTAGTAGCAGAGCTACTCTCATTATCAGAGTATGTCCGTACGTCTGTATGTCCTTGATGGATCTGAAAATTTGATTACAAAATTGCTTAGTTTTAAATGTCATATTTATATTAATAAAAACGACCTATTGATATTAACATTTTAATATAAATTTTTAATTGTGTTTCAAGATTTCTTTTTCAAAAATTGTAGGTGAATGAGTTATTTAAGCAAACAAAATTTAGCATAAATGGATATTTAAATCCCAAGGTATTAAATGATCGAGCGTTAGCTCATCATTTAATACCAAGGGATTTAAATATCCATTTATGCTAAATTTTGTTTGCTTAAATAACATTCTATTGCAACAAAAAGGTGATGTTAGCAAATAATTTCTTGAATAAAATCATAAAATGTTTTTTCATTTAATTTTCATTTTTTTCACTGTTGTGTTTTTATTTGACATTAAAAATAAAAATCATAAAAAATCTTCCAAATCAAAGAGAAAAAATCTTTGAATTAATGGTCAATTTAAGTTCAACGATTTTTTTATTGTAAAAAGTTAATTTTTAAAAAAATATTTTAGAAAAAAAATCTTCTAACAAAAAAAATTATCATAATCCAAGATGGCGTCAATACATGTAAAATAATATTTTCAAAACAAAAAATTAAAACTTGAATATCTTTTTTCACAGATTGAATTTCAAAAATCGGTCTGACAGTTTTTCCAAAGTCAGTATGATCTATCGAATGAAAAAGGTTTGAAACTGATAGAACATTTCTTTATACCAAAACATATTTTTTCTCCCGTTTTTCCCACACTTGCAAAAAATGAAATTCAATGAAAATTAAATGGTTCTCACGTTAAAAAAATTTTCTCACGGGTCCAAAAAATGAATTTAAATGAAAATCATATGTACCATTTAAATCAAAATAAATGGTTCCCACATTCTAAAAATTTTCCCACGCTTGACATTCTTGAAAAATGCTAAATAAATGGATATTTAAACAAACCCAATATCGCGTTTTTTGCAATGGAATAGGTCATTTAAAGCCAAATAAACATTTATAGAAAATCAAAAATTAAGATAACTATATTATTTAGTGTTCCTAAATAGCAGATTATTATCTATGTTTTCTATGGGAGATACAACTCAATATCAAATATTATTTATCGTCCAATTATATAAGATTATGTAACATCCAACAGACAACCAACCCTTTGATTGCACGTACTTTGCTTAAATGTACATAGTAATGAGTTGTGCCTCTTTATGGGCCAAGGCATTCACTCTACACTAACTATTTATGCCGCGCACTTGACATAGAAGCAGTAGGGACTATTCTTAATGTCTTTAGTTATGAAGAGGTGTTTGAACGAGATTCAAACCTTCCCGACAGCGTAAGTTGCGACTTAATTTTGTATCCCTTACTCCCTGGTAATATGCCCAATACTCATCTTCCTTTCAATATCCAAGTCAAAGTATAAAAGGTCTGTTCTTTCTTTAAAAAATTCCTTAATTTTTTTCAAAAATAAAGAACGTATAATTATGATTTTAATAGTTTTTAATGTTTCTATCATTTAAAAAAAATCTATATTAATTTCTTATATTTTCAATTTTTTGTGTGATTATTTGTAAAAATCTATTTAAACAAAAATATAATATAATTGATCACATCTGACAAAGAGACAAACATTTAATAACTTTCTTAAAAGCTATATTTCATTATCAAACATATCATCCGTTTATAAATTAATAATTTAATAATAATTTTCAAAAATCTGAATTGTACCCTTCTTTTGAAATTAATTTGACACTGTGAAAATTAGGGAACTTACACCTTTCCACTTTCTCACAGAACTATCAATAGGAGTGTGCGGTTAATTCCGCATATTTTCACATCAGCAAAGTGTTCATCTTCGCAAAAAAGGGTAAAGAGGGATGTTACTTATCCCATCGTATTATAGACATATTTCTGCGGATATGGAAATGAATTATAGGATTAAAGTCAGTTCTGTAAGTCCCGAGGGGTCGAAGGCCGGGACTAACAAAACTGGTATTAATTTCAAGATTTTTATTTCATAATTAGTGGAAAATTGTCTGTAATGCGATGCTATACATGATTTTTCAGTTTGGCTGAAAATCGGTTGTAATTCAGCAGATATTAATCGATTTCGAACCCATACTGGGAAATGAAATTATTGAGTAGAAAAATTACCTGGATTCTACCTTTCAGGGAGGATTTATATTGGGCTTAGATTGAGTGTTCGAATATAATAATTCATGACAAGCTAAAAAATGTATACTCTGCTACTATGTCAGATGCGAAACATGGATAGTAAATGAATGCCTTAGCGCAACTCGAACTCATTGCCAGTAAGGACTTATAGCCAGGGGACGTGCAATCAAAGGGCTGTTTAAGTGGCAGCTTCTTCAGAGGCGCAGCTGCTAGTAAATTATAAAGTAGCACCGCTACTAAAATACCAACAATAATAAAAGTTGTAATTTATTATTGTAGACAAGTAGATTATTATTTGAAGATGTTGCGAGTAATAATTCTATAAATCCCACGACTTGTCACTAACAATCATAGACGAAATATTTGTTTTCTTTTAGGGGTTAATAACACAAAACTTTGGATTTGGATCATTTTACTTATAGACTAAGCGCTTACCACATGTCACTTACAGACTAAGCAAACTCATACATGTTACTAATAGACTAAGCAATATCCTCCCACTATCTCTATTTAATACAATTAAAAATGTAATGATTAAGAGTATTCCTTCAGCTAAACATTTATTAGTAATGGTATTGAATAGATGCTGAAAATATTATTGAATTATTACATTATATGATATTGAATTACAATCTGGTTGCACAAATTGTAAAATGCATTATCATTATAGTGATCTCTCCACATGTATTCATCCAAATAACTTTGTAAGAAGGTTCTATGACAACCTCGCATTGCTTTGGTATGATTCTTTTTGGCCTGTGTGTGTATACCTGTTATAGGATCAACAAAGTAGAGACTGTGCTTTACTTTGTTATTAAAAATATAACTAACATTATCTGCCCCCCCCCCCCTTTCTATATCTACCTTTATCATGTTATCAATAGACTAAGCAAAGTTAAACATGTTACTAATAGACTAAACGCTAAGTCTAAGTTGCAAAAAGTAAATATTTAAATTTTTAAAGATTTTTTAAGCACCAATCTAATAAAAAATGTGTCTATGGTGCAAAGACAGAAACTTGTAATTTTGAATTTATTTTAGCAGACTTATTTAAAATCTTTTATATTAGAGTATTATTTTTTTCAAACTTGAAACATTCTGTTGCATTTTGATTTGCTTTTCTAATATATGCCTATATAAAAACTGTAAAGGTGGTCATTGCTGATATATATAGTTTTACAAATGTTAATTTTCCTATTATCTACGTCGACATTATGTTTTACATGTTAAAGTGGTAACGAGGGGACAACAGTATAAAAAAAAATATTCTTCCACCCAATTCTGTATCCAGGGATAAGACAATGAAATATAAATTGACAAACATCTCATTTGTATTGATAAATAAAACTGCCACTTCTGTAAATAAAAATTATTGGTTTCAAAGTTTTGACGCTGCTAGTTTGCACCAACCAATCAAGCTTCCATAAAACTACCCAAAGTTTTAAGTCAACGAATGAGAGAATTTATAGTCCAAAGTACCCTTCCATATATGAATGGTGATCTATAATATTTGTCTATTTTACATAAAAATGTTGTGTTGACATTAGTTCATATCACGATTTTACAGTAGTCAACAATAGATAATAATATTATAGATTGCTTGATAAGGGGTAATAGGGGTGAAATATTAATATCCTTAACAGTCATAAATGTTTACAGGACGGTAAGGAACATTTGACTGTAAATTACACTCTGGTACACAAAATGTGATAACCTCGTTATCTTAGTCCATGGCTTAAAAACTGTGGATACTTTTATTACATTTTCATTGCTTTGGTTCCAAACCAGAAGTGTACAAATCTTTTAACCAATAATCTAATCTATAAAAGATATCATTTTTTATTATCATTAGGGATGTGTATATCGATTTGCCGTCCATTGTATTATTCTTTTAGATCCTTGAATATTTGCTATTATCAAATGAGAGTCGACATAATTTAGACAAACACCAGCGGGTGTAAAACCTTCTATGTAACTCTGTTTAAATTACAACCTGCTCAATTTGTTAAAACTTATTTTACTCCTTGATTTATACTATTATCAAACAAGGAGGATAATCTGAACAATAAGTGTAGCTAGGAACAATGACAGGACGCCTTGCTAGGGTAGCCAGGAGAATCCAATGATATTTAATTACAAAAAATGATTCTGTGGTCACTAGTGAAGAAACTTTATAGTTTTGGGTGTTAAATTGAAAATTAATAAGTATTTAGAAGCAAGGAATTAAAATTTAATAGAAAATCCTTATACTAAAGTAACAGGATGTCTGTGTGTCTGTGTATCTGTGTGTCTGTACCGAAGGATCTCGCTAACCGCTGAACCGATTGGGTTCTCCTTAACAGTGTAGATTGTCATATGTCCCGGGAAGGTTTTTAACTATTTTGGGGGAGGGTACCACCACCCTCCCAAGAGAAATTACAATAAAATCGAGAAAAAAATTGAAATATTTCTGCCGCATAGTGTCGCTAGCGTAGTTGCGCTGCGTAGACGCATGAATTTAATAATTGATGACATAGACAAGTTATTTCTCAAATTAGATATTTAAAATAAAAAAAAATATTTAAAGGCCACTAGAGGCCTCTAGGGGCGTAACCGCTAGTCCTTATACTAAAGTAACAGGATGTCTGTGTGTTTGTCTGTGTGTTTGTGTGTTTGTACCGAAGGATCTCGCTAACCGCTGAACCGATCAGGTTCTCCTTAACAGGGTAGATTCTCATATGTCGCGGGAAGGTTTATAACTATTTTGGGGGAGGGTACCACCACCCTCCCAAGAGAAATTAAATTTTTTTTAAAGAAGGTGTATCAACTTTTTTTTTATAGCTAGCCGGTTCTTTTAGTAAGTAGTAGATGTAAAATTTTTCCTAGAATTCAGATATGCAATCGTTTTTTTTTGTAGACCTCTTATTTTTTAAGTAATTTAAGTTTAAAAAAAAAAAATTAAGTCGATTTTAAGGTACTAAAATGCAACAAAAAAAAGAAAGAAATGGCCATTATGAACAAAAATAGTAAGATCTTTAATTTGACACCTTACTTTTTCAATTCTGTCAGGTAATTTTTGAAAAAATCGATTTTTTTAAACCCACGAGAATAAAAACTTTGAACTTAATTTTATTATTTCACAGATAAAAAAATATGGGTTCATATATACCTTTAGAATCAGAAAAATATTACGAATTCATTGTAAGCAAAATTGAAAAAAAAGTTTACAATATAGTATATAAACTACAATAAAAGGAATTATATGAAAATATCATATTATATTGTACAGGCAACGTCTTAATTCTTGAATTGAGTATAAAAATGGGAAGGGGGTAAAGAGGGGGTAAAAAAGGGAAGACGATAGTGTTGCCTGAACAAAAAATACAATTGGCCATTTGTTTAATTTTTAATTTTTTTACTTTTTTTCAATTTTGCTTACAATGGATTCGTAATATTTTTCTGATTCTAAAGGTATATATGAACCCATGTTTTTTATGTCTGTTTGAGAAAATATTTAGGTCTAAAGTTTTTATAAAACCGAGATTTTTTTAATAATTACTTAACAGAATTTTAAAAGTAAGGTGTCAAATTAAAGATCTTACTATTTTTGTTCTTACTGGCCATTTTCTTCTTTTATTTTGTTGCGTTTTAGTACCTTAAAACCGACTTAATTATTTTTTTTAAAAAACTTAAATTACTTTAAAAAAAAGAGGTCTACAAAAAAACCGATTGCATATCTGAATTCTATGAAAAATTTTACATCTACTACTTACTAAAAGAACCGGCTAGCTATAAAAAAAAAGTTGATACACCTTCTTTCTCAATTTTAGAAAGAGAGTTCAACGAAAAATAAACGTCAAACGTAATTTTTTTTAACTTTTTCTTTTAAAATCTAAAATAAGAAATTGAATTATTAAATTCGACTCTCTCCTCCTCAAGTGCCCCTAGAGGCCTCTAGGGGCGTAGCCGCTAGTAAAAGTAACAGGATGAGTGTTTTTGTGTCTGTTTTGAAGGATCTCGAAGTACTGACATAGTTTTTATTGACATTGAAGCTTCTTATAGGTCTGGGGAACTTTATATATATTTTAGGGGAGGGTATTTCGACCCAACAAAGATACATCCCCCCGGGAAAATGATTTCCTCCCTTTATCTTTAAAAAATTTAAATTTAATTCAAAATATGGAGGCACATCTGCTAGTATTAAAAAATATTAACGTATTGAGTAGATTCGCTGCATATAAAATATGATTTATATAATATTTACATAGAGCGTGATACAACAATCTAAAATAATTTAAGATGATGGGCAAATTTAAATCATTTACAAGTTAAAACAGTTACTTTTGTTTTAGTTAAATTAATTGCGACTTCACCCTTTTCCCCATAATAAAATTGCATAAAACTATTTAAAGCATCACTGGAATGGAGTACTTATTCGAAATGACCCTTTTGAGACTATATATTTCTTTTTATTTGCTAAACAATGACGGGAAAGAATATATCCTTTAATTAAATCTTATTGCGAGAGTTGACGTCCCCTTTTTTTTTTTTACAAAATAGCTGAAACCCGCCTTAGACGAACGCTAAGATTCCTAAAAGACCTCAAACCAATTGGTCCGCCGCCGGTTGTGTGGTCTTTCTGGATATATAAGCATAAATTTACCTATTTACATTCAGCAACTTTAGTAAATTTAGAATCAGAAAAATGTTCGAAAAATATTTTTATAAATCCGCCAAATTAGAGAAATACAAGTTATTCTTTCCTGTTTCTTTGAAAAAAGGTATATATTTATGATTTACTTTTGTAATTCAATTTTATTCATAAAATTTAAGTAAGTTGTTTAGGATTAATCTCATTTATAGAGATTAATAGATAAATAATCATCTAAGCCATAATATACTATAATTATGTTTCTAATGAGGTCTTACAATATAATGCAATTTAGGGAAGCTCCCTGTTGGTCTTAATTTTGTTAGTACGTCTTTCCTTACGTAACGAGCATCCAGCATACTTACTTGGTCTGTCGGTCATGGTACTCCTTTTTTTTATAAAGGTTTCTTGTTCTATTTAATTATCACACATTCTTCTCTTTTTTTTATATATGACCACTCATCTGCTACATAACCCATTTCGTCGCTTTGTTCAATGTTCATCCATGATTTTGTGTGTTTCGATAATCAACTTATAGATGTTATCATTCTTATATCTATGTAAGTTCAAAAATTAATGTTAGCTAACTCATTTTATTTTATTGTTTTGAATGTTATAGAAAACTTATTTTTAGTTAGTGCTGGATTAAGTTTACACATAATTTATTTACAGAAAAGTTACTAAAATGTAATTATGCTCAATAAAAAGATATTTTTTCTTTTCCTTAGTGACGAGACAAACGTGTGACTTGCCAAGATGGTGGAACATGGCGAAGAACACTTGTACAACTACTACAATGATCCGAGGGTGGGCATTCACTTCCGAATTTTAAACTATCCGCAAGCATATCCGCAAAAGACTACACAATAGCTTATAAGTAAGAGGGTTGCTTTATTATTAGAGTAAAGCAAACGGGAAGAAGTAGGTTTTGTTTAATAATATGCGTTTTTTATGATTTGTGTAAGTGCTGTGATTATGCGGAAGTGAACGCACAATTGAACCTGTATGTAGTTGAAGTCAAGCAAGATTCTGGTATCCGCACTACCACTGCCTGTAGCTGCAAATCTGGTTTTGCTTTTCCTATCCAAGTAATATTTGACGCTATTACACAAAGTTCTCCTGGAGCACTGACAATGCCCCCTCTTTATTTTAAAAAATAAGGAGGTGGGGTGGTAATTAATTGTTTGTTTGTTTATTACTTTAGACCAGGTTAGGTTAAGTTATATTGGTTACTGGGTAGTCCAGCATGCCTAGGGCACCGCAGGTTTAGGCTCGCAGGGTTGGGGGACAATCGCTGGGGTTAGACAATGACATAGCAAAAATACCACCTTTCCAGTCCACTCTAATTTTATAAATCACAATTTTTTCAGTGAACGTGAAGCGTGTAGGTACGGCTTGGAGGCAGGGTTGATTATTGGAGGACTCTCCATGTTCATGTCAATAATCAGGTATTCAATTCATATATCTATTCAAGATTCCATACATATCTCAAAATTTAAAAAAAAGTGTTCTAAAATTATATAAAGGTTATTATTAAAAGATATTATCCCACTTTGAAGGTTTTTTTATATCGCTTGATGACATTTTTATTCAATGTAAAATCTAATTTATTACTTTTGTATGAAATACATACCCCTCAGATATGATTTTTTAAAACAAGCAGGTAAATTCTAAAAGCTTCCTGAATTTATGAACCTGCATTGGGCTGTTGAGTAACACTATAACTTCTATTGTGACACATATTTTTCTTACTAAAATCAAGCATTAAAATTGTTTTAGTATGACATGTCAGGGCCTGATCCATGATGCCTGGGCAGATCAGATTATAACCAAGAGAGAACAAGCTGGCCTATGGTTCTTTATTTATCTGAACAGGGTATACTTATGTTTAAGTATTGGGGACTAAAACGATTAGATTTTAACCAAGTAAGAACTGACTGGCCTTTAGATCTTTTAAGGTAGAATAATGGATAATATGCCAGTCTGTGCCTCAAATGCACAATCCCCATTTTCAGATGTATTAAGATTACATATTGGCCCTAATCACCTTGGATATTAATTATACATACAACAGCCAGACATCATTCATTGATGACATGTTCTTTCTTTGGGAGTCTTAATAGTCTTTAGTTTAATGCAGTGTGGTTAAAACTGGAACCTGACACCTCCCTGCACGACAGAAAGTGTGCATGTAACCCTTTAAGCTGATGTCGCGGGTTTACTTACTTTAAATTCTTGGCTAAAAATTGATGCCATTTCATGAAAGAAATGTCAAGAAATACAGTCTCCATTATTACATAAGATACGATGAGAAATTTTTACTTTAATTAGTTTACCTAATATAGATAAGTATACCCTGTACCTGTATTAGTTTCTGATATGTCTGCAGCTCATTATATTTGCTATTCTATTCTTTGTTATCATTGGTGCCTACGTTAGCAACGGTGAGTGTTCATACAATGATAATCAATTCAAAAGCAAGTTATTTTGTGATGTAATTTATTCTCTTCTTTTTTACAACTTATGTTTTCTTCGAGTTTTTGCATATTCGCTCTCTCTTTCTTTTCTTTGTTATGACTATTGAACACCGCTCTATAACTCACTTTGTCCGTTTGTCCATTCCATAACTATTTTTTGTACTTCGCTACTTATGACTGTTGTCATCCTTGTTTATTGTATGAACACTGTAATTACTAGGAGTTAATATGACTGATCCGCAAGGAGGAAACTTTTGTAGGAGGCATATCTTTCTCTTCCTCTTGGTTACTTCTACAATAACTACTTTTTGTTCTCTTCTAGCTGCTATTTTCTATGCTCTCTTTAGATATGTTGCTAGGAATTAAATTATTTTAATTATTCTTCATCATTATATAATAGTTATAAATTATTTGTGCATTTAGAAAGTTTTATTTTTTCTTATTATGTTTTACTTTAAAATTGTACTTTCAGTTAAAAATAAATATTTTTTCTTCATATTTTCTGCAATAAATTACACATCAAACAAGGATGACAACATCCATAGTAGTAAAGCTCTTGAATACAAAAAAATAAAAACAGCAAAGCACCATGGAAACAGGGTGCATAACAGACAGACAGGCGGACATAATTAGTTATGGTGATAGGGTTATTACGCAGGAATAAGGTATAACCAACAAGCGAAATAAATATAAAATAATATTTGGGGGGCAAATGGAGAGGACGTCAATTTTACGATGTGTTGCCCCCTAACGACAGCTGAAAAACACGTATAGGTTTCGTGATTTTTTCCCAAATTAATTTCGTTATTGGTATAAGTTGGTTATTACGTATCTTTGTACAAAATTTCAGAAGTTTTATCAATGAAATGACCGTCATAGTATAACAGGCAGACTGACGGACAGAGTAAGATATGAGGTAAATGCATGCTCATCGATCAATAGACTGCCAGAACAAGCAAATTATATGAGGGATGCTCAATGGTATAGGAAATATTCACAATAATTTCCATTCGTCTATTTTGAATAGTAACTGAGAAATATCCCGTTTCCTCTTTACCGTATCTTACGGACAGGCAAACGGACTGACATTTGGATTATAGAGAAGCTCGCTACTGAAACAATGATTTCAAAACCACTAGAAGCAAAGTTTATAAACTGTATAAATTAATGTTATCATGCATTGTTCTATCCCTGAATTCGTGTTGAAGCTAGAGCTCGCTATTAACTGTATTTTGCTTTGTTATAAGTGATATCCCAATGATAAGTAAAATGTTAAGTAACTATAATTAATTTATATCCAGAGGGCAGATCATTAGGGCACATTTAATTTATCTAATATAAATGAATAGATCATTATGATATTGGCATTGCTTAATTTTGGTAACTTTCAAGTAGTGCATCAGCTACTCTATAATTAAAGTATGTCCGTAGGTATTTATTTAAATACTTCGCATTCAGACTAGGAATACTAGACTTTTATGATAAAAGTGTTTTATTGGTTTCTCTTGGTTTTTCTTCAGCTATGCTACTTTAGCATACGCTCATGGAGTGGAGATATTATTCTTGTTTAATCTAAAATTTTACACAACAATATGAAAATAATGCTTCCATGTTTAATTAATGCAATGTTGAATTAAAAATCAATATCATGTTGGTTAGTTAGTCGAGTTAGTTTAGTTTAGTCAATTTGGGATATAAGGAGCAAAACTACTCTTTAATCTGATTTGGTTGGACAATATGTTTAGTTTAGTTTAGCCAATTAGATATTTAAGGAGCAAAACTATTCTATAATGTTCTTATGTTGGTTAATTAGGATAGATTTTTATGTTATAGTTAAAAAAATAATAAGTACTCTATAATATTCTTTTGTTGGTTAGTTATTTAGTTTAGTTTAGATAATATAAGGAGCAAAACTGCTAAATAATATACTTTTTTAGTTAGACTAACCATTTTAGTTTTTCAAAGAACACAGCTACTCTTATAACATTTTCATAGTAGACCTGAATATCAAAATAATATTATTTATTACGTGGCAGAACAATTATTTCTTTATTAATTCTTGCATTTCTTTACTTTTGTTTGAAAAATGATATTGTTTTCAGTCATTTAAAGGGATGGAGAATATACGTAGATATACGGGAAAAAATTGTCCTCAATTTAGGCGGAACTCCTTTATTGGTCAGTTCGTTCATCTATTAGTAGGGAAGAGATAGGGTAAATGTGGAGGGAATCCTTATTTTAGCCCGGTGCGAATTCTTCTTTATTAGAAAACTTGAAAATCTGGTGTAAGATCCAAGTATTTACATTCATTGTCCTGTATTGTATAAGGTTTAAATCTATTTATACAATAAACTCAATAAATAGTTTTAAAATTAGGTAATTATATCAAATATTGAACATAATTAAGCGTTAAATGAATAATTTAGTTCGATGAGAAAAATTTTAAAATTCTTTATTTTTGATATTTAACCACCCTATTGGAATTGGAATTATTTCGTTGACATACTAATATATAATACACTGTAATAGTTACTAATAAACCAACCAATAGTGATAAAGGGTAAGTTTTTGGCCAGCAATTTGGTCGATTTACATAAAACTTTAAAGTCGACATGAATGTTCAACTAAAAAACTGTATGTCAATGATATGTCAGCAAAGACCACTTTTATATAATCGGTTCCCGAGATATTCTGTACCAAATAGGTTACTTTATAGAATAGGAAAGCCTTTACAGAAATTTTATTGTTGTCCAAATAAAACTAATAATTTAGAAACCCCATTTTAAATGGAAGTATGATGCTGTGTTTCAATTGTTGATAATGATTAAAAATTTATTTTATAACTTTTAACTTCCATAAAATTAATTTTCTCATATTTTTACATGAATTAAATTACTTTGTAACTAAAGTAACTTAAGAAATATGTAATAATAGACGATTCTTATATTGACTTCGCCCCAAGGGACCCACAGGAAAATAGCTTAAAACCATAAAAATAAATTTTTTTATATCCTTCGATGTTAAGAGAGGCATAGTTTTTTTTATTCCGAAAATCGTTTTAGCATCTAATAAATTGTGTATCACTTTAAAAACTTCCTATCCGGGATCTAAAGTTAGGATAATTTACGGATAACTAATCTTCTCCAATTTATACTAATATTATATGATATAGGCAGGGGCGTCCAAGCTTTTTATTTTTGGGGGGGGGGGTAAAAATTTTTTAAGGGGGGGGTAATTCGTTTTTTGAGGGGGTAATTACTTTTACCCCCCCCAAAATTTTTACCCCGGGGGTAAAATTTGCTTGGGGGGGGGTAATTACCCCCCCTGAAACTTGTTGGCAGGGGTAAATTTAGTTTATTTTTTTTATTAGAGATTTTTTATTTTGGGGGGGGGGGGTAAATACCCCCTCCGAAATAGTTGGGGGTGCCTACGGCACCCACAGGGTAGGGGTAAATTTTAAATGGCACCCCCAAAATCGTTTGGGGGGGTAATCGCCCCATTACCCCCCCCCTTGGACGCCTATGGATATAGGTATATGATTATTAAATTGTAATTTGGTATTATTTATATTTATTGACGTTGTCTTTTCCCTCCTAAAAATATAACTAATGAAATCATGACTAATAATCTGGTAAAATGATAGTACAAAAATTTAGGAGGAAATTGCTTAAATCTCATATTTTCCACCTCCTACTTTCCCTTCCCTTCTCCTCCATATTTCCATCTCCCCATCCTTTTCAATTGTCATAATCTAATTAGTTGACCGCTCTAAGTGGCAGCGTGATTTCAACAATAAAACTTTAATGAAAGCTATAAATGATTAATTACATGCAAACAATTGTTATTAATTACTCGATTTTTTAGTTGTGCTGCTACTCTAAAAAAGGGTTTTTAATATAACCATCCGTCTGTCTGTCTTTTTATTTTGTCTGTAAATACGAACCAGAATACTTTTGTTGTAGGCTTTCTTTCCCTATGGATCTTTGAACGCTTATTTTTTTTCAAGAAATCTTTACATGGTTGGAAATAAAAAAATAAATTATTAGGTTTTTTAACCTTCACTAAGCAGCCGCAATATCTTAATAATTTGCAAATATGAACCATTTATATTGTATTAGAGATATAATCTACTATTGCTATTTTGTTCCTCTAAATCAGTTTTTGGAAGATTATATTTCTACTGATATAAAAATATTTTTCAATCTCCCAACTGTCTTAGGAAATGAAGTCATCAGTATTTATATTTTACGCTGTTTCTTTATTTTCCGTTAAACTCTCTGAAATGATTTGATCTGCCGTTTAAAAACAAGTATTTTAGAAAATTTGTTGCTTTCACACAAAGTGCCTCTTGAACACTAAAATCTTCCATTCACTTGTTTTTGAAAAAAAATAAATAAAAGGGTTGGGGGTCTTCGCTACCAGCCTGTTGGGCAAATTCATAATCCTTATTATAAAGTAAACGGATGTTTGTTTGTCTGTTTGTACCGAAGGATATCGTAAACTATTTTGGGGGAGGGTACCACAACCCCCCCAAGAGAAATCGCCCCTAGATAAAAAATTATCACCTTCCCCAAAAAAATCTATTTTTAAAAAACTTAAATAAAAAATGGGTCAACCGTAGGGGGGGGGGGGGGGGACCGCTAGTGATTTTTAGAGTATTTACACTTCTCATAACTTTTGAATTTGATATATTCCTAAACATTGAATCTTAGCTGAAGTATGAACAGTGGCAGATTAAAAAGAGTCATCATTCAACATCTCCTTAATCTAACACCAAAAAACAAGAACATGTCGGGTATATTTAAAAGTGGAGTTATTTACATTGGTTTTAGTGAAATCATCTTTTCTTTTATCTGTTTCCGTGTTATCAGTGTGAAAGTTCATTTGTCTTTCTTAGCATTTGCAAAAAAGCTCTATTATATTTCTGATTTATGGTTTCTGCTTTTAGGTTAGCCTTCATATTGAGATAAACTAATATTTTCTTGTTAGAGAAGGGTATTTAGAGTAAAATAAAGTTATTTAGAAATGATAACAAAGATAAAATGAAGCAAGTTAACCTCAGTTTACACCAAAAATATACAGATAATAAAATTCTAATTAAGGCTTCAAAGCAATATATATTCACTGGATTAGAACTCGTTTTAAGCCATACTGTAAACCTATGTATCGTATAATAGACAATTTTTCATGTATAAAAAGTTAAAAATCATTAAATTAAAAGTTTATATTTTTACTAAAGCGAGCCTGCGACTCCCTGGGACCAATAAACTTGAGTTATTCTTTGAATTTAAATTTTCCTATCAGTGGAAAGTTTTCTATAATACGATGAGATACATAAATATTCTATATTATCTTTTACTCTCTTTTATGCGCGCCTAAAATCCATAACACTGTATATGCAAAAAGTGGTTGAAATGAGGTGAAAGTGTGGTAGGGTGAAGCGGTTCAACCCTACTGAGCGAGTCCGGTCAAAAGAGCCCCTAGCCTTTAAGAATTCTATCAATAAAGAACTACAAGTAGTTACAGTTTGAATGTTTTATTTGAACTGAATATACACAATAAATTAATGGCTTTATATACAAACAGATTACAATAGTGGGTTAGGTAGAAAATGGGTGTGGAGAAGATGGGGGGCCGCAGCCAGGTGAATAGCAGATGGGTAGGCCCCGGTAGGGGGTAAGGTAGACGTCCCCCGGAAAAGGGTAGGTTACTGGAACATGCAGGGGGGAGGGGCAACTCCCTCCCCATATCGGCGGGTGTTAACTTTGACCGCTTTCTTTGACGGTCAAACAATGGAAGAATGGGTTGGCTAGAAATGTGATAAGGAGGGGATTAAACATCTGGGTGTTATCGGCAGTCCCGGAGCATAGCGTGCTCTAGGAAGTGACAGTCTGTCTGTCCGACTACCACAAAAGATCGCATCTCTGTGTCTAGATAATGGACATTAATATCTAGATGGCCCACCTGACCATTTTTCATCAAACTTGAAAAGGGATATTTTTGCAGACAAAAACCCTTGTTACGGGCGACAACATTTTCAACAAAATTTTCCGACGGTATAATTTTCAGAAAACTACTTTATTCTAATAAATTTTACTACTCATAACTAAATTATTATATGTTTTGTCATATGCTTTACATTATACGAGGGAAGAAATTTTTACACGAGTTAATTTACCAACGAAAAGCTTTATTCCATGATATGCGACAATTTATAGTTAGTACTTTCAGTCAAAGATCATGCAATAAAATATTTTGCTAATTATAAAGCGAAAACAGTTGAAATAACTTATACTTATTTGTAGATCTACAATCTCCCTCCCCCTACAGAGGGGCATCCTTGTAAAGATTTTTTCTAACCCTCTTCCCCATCAGGATTCTTATTAATCAAAATTAGTCTACTACAATTCACTTAAAAATACATTTTTTTTTGAAAGTTTGTCTTTGGTAATTAATGAAACTGACAAAAAAACATTATGTTTTAATTATCATCAATAATATTTTTTTTTACATCTACAGGGTGTTTTAATAGAAACGTCTTTTTTAAATTCAATTATGCATAGAAAATAAAACAATTATATAAAATGCTTTATATATTTGGAAAACCTATTCTGGGACATTTATGTTTCAAATAATTGAAAATTATTTTTTTAATAACCTATGCCTCCAAAACCGGTTTTTCCAAAGACCTTGATTTTGGAGATTTATGGATTTAAAGATTGTGGAAAAAATGTGCACATTTTGAAAATTCAAATTGCGCGGCTTGTATTAATAGTAGAAAAACGTTATGCATACCGTTAGAATCGTCATGAACTCTAGTTTTTGGATATATGAGAACCATTCATGTGCTATGTATAGTAAAGGAGCTACGTGGTAAAAAGTTTAAATTTTCTTAAAACTTTTCAACATTTCTCACATTTTTCAACGTAGCTCCTAAACTACAAATAGCACTTTATAATGGTACATTTATTTTTAGAAACTAGAGTTTATGACGATTCTAACGATATGCATGGCGTTTTTCTACTATTAATACAAGCCGCGCAATTTGAATTTTAAAAATGTACACATTTTTTTCCACAACCTTAAATCCATAAATCTTCAAAAATAAGGACTTTGGAAAAACCTGTTTTTGAGGCATAAGGTTTTGAAAAAATAATTTTCAAATATTTGAAACATAAATGTCCCATAATAGGTTTTCCAAATATATAAAGCATTTGCTATAATTGTTTTATTTTCTATGCATAATTAAGAATTTAAAAAAGACGTTTCTATTGAAACACCCTGTAATATTACTGTTATTGTACCTTTATCTGCCCTATCTTATTTTTTTCAGACAACGTTTCGCTTCTGAAGATGTCTCCTTCCTAATCAGACATGATTGCATGTAACATTTAGACCAGGGCTCGGCAGCCATGCATAACAGAGCAATTAGTAGCAGAGAATTGGACTATTAATGACTGTATAAATCAGCAAGAACGTCCAAGCTTTTTTTGAGTTGGTAAAATGAGGGGTTTTAAAGATTTGAAGGAGATAATAATCTGCTGCTGAGCCCTTATTTAAAGTTTAAAGAAGAGTAATTAACAAATATCAAAGACAATTATGTCCAAAAGTGACACAACAATGACAATTAGAATGTCTCCATACTAATGAGAAGGTAATTGCATGCAACATTTATACTGTAACAAGAGTATTATAACAATGGACATAGAACACATGGATATTGTGACGGTTTTCAGATCTGTAATCAGTTATTCAATGCGGTCATTTTAATATGCAACATATTGCTAATATAGTTCTCAGATTTTGGTTAATACATTCTTCAATGGTCAGAGGAGGGGATGGGATAAAGGCAAAAGCTAGGAATGAGGGCTATCGTTATATTAGCCAGCTGGGAGAAATATTTTATTAGAGTTTGTGAGAATCTTTCACAATATCCACGTATTCTATATCCATTATTATAACATGAAGAATTATGAGTATAATTTTCCTAGAATCTCTAAAACAGCTAATTAATTTGGGAAACTTCTTATTGGTCATTATTAGACAGGTATTAAGCTATTTCTATCCCGGTAGATGAATACTACTAGAGAAACAACACTGAAAAAATGAATAAACAAGTTTTTTTTTATTGCAGCAACTTTTTACTGTTAAAGAATAACCAATTAAAACACACTTTTTTTTGCCAAAAATACTTTTGCAATCAAAATTGTTGAAAAAAGTTTGAAAATGGACTTTTGAATTGTATAAATGGCTTACACACACACATTCACATAAATAGTGTTTTTGAAATACACAAAAAATATATCAACAAAAAACCAAATCACCTAAACAAAACTATTAGAAGCGTCGCTACTCTTTAACTAGATCATGTAATTGTCTGTTTGCTTTACGTTACGCCGATAGACATCATTAATAGTAAGTAGGTTTTTGATTGGCTTTAAGAGTTTAGGAAATATTTTTTTTAATCCAAGGATTTTGATAGCTTAACTCTGGAAGCAAGTAAAAAAAGCCTCTAATAATTAGTCCCTTTCGTGACAACGCCTCTTAAGCAGCATTTCGTCGTATTTTACAGTAGCTTTTCATAGGTTATTTTAGGTTAGGTTAGGTGAGGGTTAGACAATTGGCCCCGCTGGTTTAAAGCCCTCACAGTGGCTAGAAATAGAAGAAAAGCTACTGTGAAAATACGACGATTGTCACGAAAGGGACTATACCCAATTTTTTTTAGAATTTCGTTTGTGAATATTTGGTGAGTTTGTGGTAATTGTTTGCAGTGAGCGCCTTGAAATGGGTTGATTCCTTGCGCACACACATTACGGTCATAGGTTTATAGAAAAGGTTTGGTTACATTGTTTTAGAATTTAATCAGATTTTTTATAACGTTGAAAACATGTTTGAAAAATGCATATATAGGTTCAATTTGGAGTTCTATTATATAGTTTGTTTATTAAGATCTCGCCAAATTCTAAACCGAATGGGAAGCTCTACATAGGTCTGGGAAGGTTTTAGTCTATTCTAATTTAATCATAAGTCTTGGGGTGTTTAACTTTCCTCTGTCCCCTCCTCCTCCATATTATAATAAGTAGGTCCTAATGCAAGTACCTAAAAAAATAGCATGATTAAGATAAACGGACTTATTTTCAAGATTATTTTAAAAAATTAAAGGTATCTACACATAAATGGAAACAATTCTAACAAAACCGAAAATAAGGATGAAATCTGTCTCTTACATGTATTTGGACCTACAGTGGAGTGCACAAGAATTTGCACAGGTGTGAGCCTGGAGAGGAGAAATAGGGAAATTAAGTCTTCCCCAGTTTCTAATCTCATAGTGGTGTTGTTACCCTCTACTTCCCCTCCCGCACGCCCCTGTATAGAAAAGCTTGCCTATTCAAAATATGCTTATGAGAATTTTTACAAAAACACACTATTCGCTATTCTCAAACTTGTGAACAACCTTGAATTTGGACTAAGCAATTGAGACCCTGATCACGTAGAACTTTGGATTGGTCACCATTAGCTTGCCTGCCTGTCACGACCAAGGTTTTATATTCAGGCATACAAGCTAATATAATCTTTAGATTCAACTCTATTAGAAAGAGAGAGTTTAAGAGGGGACAAACTAGTTCCCAAAGTTTTATAGTAACATTTTCTTATTCGTTGGCTTATTTTGATCGGTTGGTTTATTAAGTTGAGTGTCCAAAGGTTTCAACTACTAATTGTAATCTACTGAAGAGATAATTTTGTGTCTTAATATTGGTGATGTGCTTCAAAACATTGGCTACTGTCTTATCCCTTTAGATCCCTGATTATTAAGCCTATCTGCAGCACCAAAGATTTTGTAATAAGGTAGGTAATTTAACCCTAATCATAGGTAGAGTGCGAAATATAGGAGCAAAACATTTTTACGTTCAGATTAATAATCCTTGTTTTTACCTAACATCTAGAGGACATGCACATCCACTACTCTATAATGTCGAGTACTCTAATGAACAACCTTTATATATAGTTTTGAAAAGCCTACAGTCAACAAACTATATTATAAAGGTATATAGAATAGTAAAATAAATAAGTTATCATTTTGGAAAATAAAAATAAAATCCTCTTTAGTTCGTCAGAAAATGTCTAGAAAAACATTAAAGATAAAGCCTAATTCCTTTTTTCTTGGATTGAATCATTATTTTTCTATTTGCGTTTCCGCGATCAACTACCTATGTCTATATTCCTGAATATTTATCAGGGATATGCAAAAAAAGCATTCTTTGCACAATTTTTATTCATTTTAAAACCAACAATTTTTATCTTTTACCTAATTGTTCGCCGCTAGCTGCTGCGACCCTAGGAGGGAGGTCAGTCAACTACCGAAAGAAAATGAATCTTATATTTTAATAAAGAAGAGCTAACTGTGCAGCGGTTAGCAAGAGACATCCAGACATACATCCTACCCGTTCTTTAAGGATATATGAAATTTAAGTTGTGCCAGGTCTGAGCAATTTACAATAGCTAAACTAAACATGAATGGCGCAAGTTATTATCGCAGCTACTCTATACCTATTTTCTAATCATTTCCCCCTACTTTCTACAAGGTGTTTGCCTTTACGACTTTATTACCGCTGACGCAGAATGGCATACCTGCATATTTACTTTATGGATATATAATTTACGTGGATATTTTGACATTGGAAAAATTATCGTCAATTTAGGTTGCTAATATGAACATCACTTATTAGTCAGTTTGTTCATGCAGCCAGCTACAAGTTTCCCTTTATTAGAGTACATAACAATCTTATGTAAGATCCATGTAATAATAAATCCATTGATGAAGGTAAAACTAAAATTGTAGATTTCTTTTAAATTTTCCCTTTTTTCTCGCTGCACATGGTCATAATTGTCCTTGATGGTAATATCATTAAAAGTTACTATTGCAAACATCGGTTGTTAAAAAAATATGTCGTCAACACAAAAATAACATGGTCAAAATAGGGTTGGGGAAGAAAAAGTGCTCTTTTAAAAAGGCAAAAAAAAACAACAACTTATATTTTAAAAAAATTATGTTATTTGAAAATTTTATTTCTTACCTTCATTTAATGCAATCAACAATCTTTTGAGAGCCAATAAATTCCCAATGATGAAAAATAAAGTTAACCCTTTGGAAATTGAAATTATTTGTGAAATAGTTTGGATATAACTATTTGAAACCAACCAATCATGTGCTAATAAAAGTATACAAAGATTTCAGGCCAACAAATGAGGGAACGGGAATAGTACCTTTCGTAACATCGCCCCATAAGGGGCGATTCGTCGTATTTTTAAAATGGCTTTTTATAGGTTATTTTAGGTTAGGTTAGGTTATATTGGGTTAGGGGATTACCCCACAGGGTTAGGTAATTGGCCCCGCAGGGTTAGAGCCCCCCGCAGGGGCTAGAAATAGGAGAAAAGCTACTATAAAAAATACGAAGAATCGCCCCATAAGGTGCGATGTTACGAAAGGGACTATTCCCGAGCTCTTGTTGAGAATGGAGCTACTCTACAAGCACGATCACCTGTAGAGGGTAGTTTTGCAACCAAAAATTATCAGTTTTGTGAAAACAGCGAAGCAACAAAGAATATTTTACTATTTAGAGTACAAGATATATATAATCATAAATTTAATAGTAAAATCATTGTAAAATTTTTCTAACAACTTTAGGACAAAGGTTTTCAAATACAGGGCTTCAATGCATGATAGATATTCTTCTTTTCTAGCGGAAACAAACTGGTTCTAGAACATGATAGATATTCTTCTTTTCTAGCGGAAACAAACTAGTTCTAGAACATGATAGATATTCTTCTTTTCTAGCAGAAACAAACTGGTTCTAGAACATAAGAAAAATACGTTCATAGTTTTATACAAATTGTTCATAGACATTTCATTAATTCCAAGTGCAAACAAAAACAGAATATCTATTTCAAAATATTAATTGTCTATAAATGATTCTTCTTGAAAGTATATGCCTTTAGTAGCTATTAAACTTATTGAATGTAATTGAATTTAAATTACTGTTCAATCTTCCCTGTAAATTACCTCACAGCACTTGTACATAGTAAAGTACTGACGCACGTACAAACCCTAGTTATATAGAAGCTACGCTTCTAATATTATCCAATAAAATTGATTTCCGGTTGTGTAAAATAAGTTTAACTCATTGGCCACCCAGATCATAAACAACTAAAAAACATAATTGTTTGTGTAATCACGTCCTTTTCATGTGCAAAACTATACAGTCGTCATATTAAAGTAACAGAATGTCTGTAAGTTTGTCCGTTTAGTATATCGTTAATCGCTGAACCTTTACAATGTAGGTTCTCAGAGGTCCTGGGAAGTTATATAACCATTTAGGGGGAGGATACTAACACCATCCAAAGATAAATCGCCCCTAGAAAGCAGGCCCCCACCCCACCTCAATGCCCCTAGAGGCTCTAGTAGTAAATAAATAAGTAAAGAGTTTAATAATTAAATGGCAATGGTAGTGCTGTTGAAAAGTTATGCGGTTTAAGATGATTTAATAATGTGATACATTTGCGCATGTGAACGCACACCCAATACAATGCATAATATAATTGTGTTTGATAGATTTAAGTATTTTTGTTATTCAACTTATTATGATTGATAGTGTAATTTACTGTGAGGTAAAAGGATAAATTTGTTAGATTAAAAAAAAGTCTAAAGTTCTTACTATAACAGTTCTTTTTGCTGCTATTTTAAACACGCGACTTCACACAATTTTACATACACAGCTAGGACTACTAACCATAGCATTTGGCTGCACCCCTAGTCTTCAAAGTGTTAAGTTTATAATTTTTACCTTTATCAGATAAGAATATTTTAGGCAACTTTTCAAAGTTTTTTTTTATAAAATTAAGGAAAAAAAGATGACAACATCCATAAAAGCAAAGCTGAACTATTTAGACAATCAAACAAAAGTAATGTAGAATAATAACGGATCTAATATTCATTATCGTTTTGATTTTTGACCAAAATTTCATATGAATATATTCCAAAATTACAATATGGACATATGTACTTACATTTTAAACTTGAGTATAGAGATGCTTAAAAAAACATCAATAGATTTACGGAATTTCTTGTAATGCTTATAGAGTTGCTATGCTATAAAGTTTAAAATTCTTACATGATTCTGACATGCCTAAATTAACGATTGGATGGACGGACCTACCCTATATGTAGAAAAACTTCACTTAAAAAAATATAGCAACTGATTTTAACTATTCGTTTTCCTCCGGAACTGTTAATGGTAATACATTTCACACTATTTTAATCAATTTGTAATGGTTGTTATTTTTAAATTTCAATCATAACACAAAAAGGTTAGATATACGCGTGTTTTTAACAAACTAATGGTTTCTCTCCAAGTAAGGGTTAGGTCCACCCCCCTCTACCCACATTTCTTTATAAAAATAAACTGGAATTTTGTAGAGGGGGACTTTTATAGGGCCCTATCCTAAATCTATCCTAAATTAAAGGTGTCGTATACCCGCCTCAATATAGCCTAAAACATGCCCAAGACCAAGTGTTTACGAGATCATAGCAGACAAACATACATACGAACAGAAAACATGTTACTTTTAATTTAGAAAGAGCTTGCAAGATTCCCTTTTTATTAGGAAAGCTTTTTTGTTTATTCATATTTTATGTGTATCAGGGAGTGTAATCAGCAAGGAAGTGGACATTGGGCTGTTATTTACACTAGTCCCTAAAGTTTTATTAAAACGTTTTTTTATTCGTTAGCAAAACAACTTTGGGGACTTTCTATAAATTTAATTGGTTATCCCTTTAAATCCCTGGTGTAAAATAGAGTGTTGTGTACGACAATTTGTAAATTTGTCCAGTTAGATCTTAGAAATACTCGACAAATTAACGTAAATCCCCAATTATAATAAAAAATAGTACAGTTATGTTTAAACCCTGCTAGTTTGCCTTAACCATTCAACATTTAAAAAACGTTGCCAAAGTTTATAAACCAACGAATGAGAGAAATTGTTTATAAAACTTTAAATACTAGTATAATCTACAATCCAATTTTTCCCTTTTTGATTTTTTTCTGTGGGGACTTCAATTAAATTTTAAATGATTTCTAATTTGTTGGATTGTACAAACGTTTCAACCGCTAATTGTAATCTACAGAAGGGATAGTTTTATTTATCATCATTGGGGATGTTCTTCAATTTATCGGTCAGGGACTTATCCCCTTAGATCCCTGATTTTGACGTTCTAACTAATTTATACGATTTTTTTTAGATAGTAAGGTAAACTAAGTATTATAGAATATTATTTGCTCGTGTTGAAAATTCACAGAATCTTACGTTTCAATATTTGAATATTGTTAATATCCATGAAATTCGCACTGCGCAATATATTTGTGCGAATATATTTCTGCAAGTTAGAGGACCACGGCATTGGATCATGTTAAAGTTAGCAAACCTGACCAAAAAATATACAAAAGTCTTAAATTTAAGTATTATGCTCCTTCAAGGCACTGTTGCTAAGTTTAAATAATGGCAATTTCAAGTGCTTTGAGAACGACATTATCTCATTTTTCAGACTATTATATTTAGTGAGGGTTAAAAGGCATGATCAAAGCTCTGCCTTAAGAGATAGGTCTCCCTTAAAACCTTTTAAGGTGACTTTTTGAATCAATCTACAAGGTAAAGGGTCATACTTTGTCTGTCTTTGCATGTCAGGTTTCTTTACTCGAATAAGATCAAATTCTAGGCTCCTCTAATGAACATACAGTTAGATTTAAAGAAGTTTAAATAAGATTGTTACAGTAAAATAACAACATAAGGAATACTTTAATCCTATTGGTATGTAAGTTTTAATACTTTCTTAAAAACCGCATATAGTGTTTGCGTATTTTATGCGTAACTTTGAATATTTGTTAGTTCGGTGTAGCTACTCTATAAGTTGCTAGGTCTGAAAGTACTTCGTCAAGCTGTTATCGACTGTAGTCTTAATGTCATAGGAATATGTCAACCATGACTTGTTTTATTAAAACCTACATTTTTAACATCAATTATGTAGAAGGTATGTAGATGTAGAAAGCCTTGATTACTTTTAGGTATTCAATGTCATAAATCGGCACAAAATTTTAATTAAACTGTTACGGATTTGTTGTGAAGTATTTAGATAATGATAGAATAGTCCTAAGAATTTAAAAATTTTACAATTTAGTTATTGATAGTTGATTAATTGCAAATGCTTTTTTTTGCATAGGTTAGACGTGGCAGCCTAGTATTTATATAAAATATTGATCCGTTTCTCTGTAAAGGATATTAAAAAGAAAGTTAGCTACAGAGGTACTATGCTCTGTTAAAACTGCAAGATGTTAAAAAATTCTTTTTACATAAAATTATAGAATTCTTCGCCTCAACATGTTATAATAGAAAAGTGAGTTTTAAAAAAAGATGTAAGTTTATTATATGTAACTTTAACAAGGATAATGCTGTTTTAATAATAAATCAAAATTTTGTTTATTTGCTTAAAAATATTTTACGCAGATCTTTATAGTGCCTAATTAAAGGGAAAAAAACTAAAAAAATTTTTTTGCCGGAACATCCCGAATAAATTTAAAAGATTAATGGAAGGACAAACAGACAAAATTAATTATAGAGTAGATGTTCATTTTTATCAATGCAATGCAATAATTCTTAGAAATCACGAAACCTTTCTGAAAAAATAATTAAAATATCTTTAATGTCTTTTTATGCATGACCGACAGACTGACGGACAAAGTTAATTATATACTTCAGACCCATTGAAATTGGAAATATCTACCAAAAAATTTCAGCCGTCTATCTTCTATAGCAGCTGAGAAAATCGCATATGGACGGCCTGTCGTACAGACAGAGTGAATTATAAAGTAGCTTCACTACTAAAAATCATAAGCTTAAACTCCTTTTTTGTTAACCCAGGCCCTTCGACCACAAACAATCATATAATCTTTTACTTACGTGCCAATTTTATACATATATTTAAAATCTATAAAACTTAAAATGTTTTTATATTATTAAAATAAATTAATTTAAATCTAACATTAATTGGACGATTCTTTCTATTTGAAAACTGCCATTTGTTGGAAACACACGTATTGACAGAACTATGGAATAGCTAGCTTTAATCTAAAAAGATGAATTTTGAAAAAATGAAGAATATAGCCTAAAATATTCGTTGCAAAAAAGTGCCGAATATGAAAAGATAACACTTGATAAATTCATCTTTTTCAGGTTTTCTTTCAAAACAACCAAAAAAGTTCAGCCTTTTTGACAAGGCTGCAAAGCAACAAAAGCCATAAACTGAAAAATTTTTTTTTTACAAATCTAAATGAATCTTGGCCTAAAGTTATAAAGTAATTGGAAACTTTGACACATTACAAACTTTCCCGATTTTGTATTACTTTTGAGGAACATGATTCCAGTTACGTCATTTTCTTTCCCGAAAAAGGGAAGGGGGAAACAAAAAAAGGGAAGGGGGGAAGAAAAAAGAGTTGGGAGAAAAGGGGGTTTTCCCCATCTCTTTTGAAGAGATTTTATTCCCCACTTCCCTTTTTCGGGAAAGAAAAATATGACGTAACTGGAATCATGTTCCTCAAAAGTAATACAAAATCGGGAAAGTTTGTAATGTGTCGGAAACTTTTACTAAGTATTCACTGTTTTTATTTTTAAGCTTATTTTAAAAAAGAGATTAACTTTAACATTGACTTTACAACAATCAAAGCAGTCAATGAGCAAATTCTCTCTTTTAGCCTCTCAGTTTTTGTAGCTGTTATTGAAGCTTCGTCAACGCTGTATGGAAAACTGCCGCTGCAGTCGCTTGTTATGGGGTTTCATATGATGAGTGGCTGAATGTAGCTAGAGCTGCTAAACCCTAGGTTATTCCTTTTACTTTTAATAATTCACAGATATTATCTTGAGTTTTAAACTAATCGGACAAGTCTATTAACCTTGTTCTTAATATACTATGAACCACTTAAAAATATTACCGTGGGATCTTTTTTTATAAAGTATTATAATTTAGTTGAAAGATTTATTTTGTAAAAATCAATTAAGTTATCTGATAACGTTTTAACTAAAACTAAAATATTTAAACATATTTTTGGGGGGTTTCATTTGAATTTTTAGTTATTTTTCTTGATAATTAATGAATAATTTTTTTTTATTCTGTAAGTTTTATATTCTGTTTTTGAGATCTTACTAAATAAATATATATAACACTAATTTAATATACTACTTTGACTGTAGCATAAAATTGAATTAACGATATACGATAATTAGTATTTTTATATAGCTTTCAACCATCAACTATCTTGTAAAACTTGAAATTTTCGAAGTCACCCGACCAAAAATTTAAAAACCAATTGAAACTTATAAAAGAATTAATATGCTGTAAAAGTTAATACTCAGTGAAATCTCAATCTTGATTATTGTTATAATTGTTTTGGTTCGTATTCTTTCTAATGTATTGATTGTGTTATATGTGTGTAGTAAGATCTTGATAACGGCACAAAAATGCTTTCTTAACTGTAATTTTCAAGGAGGCTTTGCAAGGACCAATGTTATACCTCTCTCTATAAAAGTCTATGTAAACCAAATTTTGTTATGTTAATGTGATTTTAATATTTTATTATGCAGAAGAGCTTTATAATTTTCTCTTTGGTCTTTTATTAATCGGCCTAAACTAGGGCCTCAGAGAACAGCAAGAAAAAAAATTAGCGAAGATAAAATATTTCATCTTAAGCCAGTTGAAAAAGCCTCTATAAATAGGCTAAAACCTTCTAGAAAGGTACAATATAAAACTAAAAAATATATCTAAAAAAGGTCCATTTGTTTTGGATAAACACAACTACTTTAAAATTGATATAGATATATATTAGCTCAAATTATCTTTTATTGATACCATTAAGTTAGCAATTTTAATACTTTATAACGACTACTAGCGAATATGTTCCTAGAGGCCTCTAGGGTCACTTGGAGGGGGGAGATGAATTAGAAATTTTAAATTTAAAAAGAAAAAAATTGGGGGGGGGGGAAGTTGTTTTTTTAAAGGGCAATTCTCTTGGGAGGGGGGTGATACCCTCCCCCGAAATAGTAATAAACCTTCATAAAACCTATGAGAATCTTCCCTGTTAAGGAGATCCTTAACAATTCAATGGTTAGCGAGATCCTTTGTAAAAGATAAACATAAAGACAGACTAACATCCTGTTACTTTATTATAAGGATGTATAAGGAAAGTGGTAATTTTTGACTTATTATCGGTAAGCTGGTTGAAGATCTACTTTTTCAGAGCACCACAGAAACCATTATCTACCATATATGAACTTAGAAATATACATACATATATCTATGAATATTAGGAAACTAATTCATTACTGACACATTAAAAAGCCCTGGAGATTTTGCTATTACGTAGACATTTTTTGCTTAATTGCATTGAGACCTAATTAATGAAAATTATGTATGCGCCAATTATGTTAAATATTTCAACATAAGGTGGGAAAGGCTCACCAGGAATTAAGAGAAATCAACAAATGAAAGAAAATAGGGTCAGTGGAATCATCTCAAGAAATCTAAGCGGAATCTATGGTATAACATAGTGTTGTGCTTTTCAGGGAATAAAAAATGTAAGTCAAATGGGAGAAAATTAAAGACGAGAGCAAGGAATTGAGAGAAATAAGTAAATAATTGTGCGTATGATGCTAATTTGTAGGGTATACCTTGACAAGACATTTAAGCAGAACTGTATACCATAGCAAATAAAGCTTTTAAATGAATCTTTGTAGTTTTCATTTAGTTGTTTTGGGCTATTTTCAGACCTATATATTATCACTGGCGTGTCCACTTTAAGGTAGATCTGTCTGTATCTCAAATAGCAGCCGAGTAATTCAATTTTCATTAGCCGTATTTTTTCCTCCGTTTAATTTAAGTTAACTAAAGGAAAATTTATATTAAAAGTTGAAGGAATGCTTCTACTTCTAAACAGGGGAAACTAATTTCAACAGTTAGGACTTTCAGACAAAGATCTAGATATTTATTATTTTACTTTAAGTTTTTTACATCATAACTTATTCCTCGAATCACTGAATTTTTAATTAGCCCATTAGGCACGGCAGCTTTGTATATATTTTGTTTATTCAATCAAAGTACAAGAAAAATTAGAATTTTATTTACTTAAAAACATATTTACATAGTTATTGACATTTTATATTTTGAAAATATCTTGCAGAATATCTTAATAAGTTAATTCACATAAATCTGTCATTTTAATTTTAAAATATAAATATGGGTATTGGTAATGGCAAGTTTTCCTAACTAAAAAATGATATAAAGCACTATAAATTATAATGCCTGAAGCTAATGATCTCGGAAAATACTGCTTCGAATTGTTTCTTCTTTTCAGCGAAGTTTTATATTTGGTTTGGGAGGGTTTTAGGCTAATTTTCTGACCTTCTCTGCCTATTGCTTAGAAGCAAAGCTAGGATATGCAGTTGAAAATTAGCTACTATTTATTAGCCCTAAATGTGAAAAACTAAACGATTTTTCTTTTTACAGGGCTTCGCTTGGAAAGGGTTAAACTTGTGGAAATATTAAAATTTCTGGTTAAATGAAAAAAAAAGACAAATCGTCCGTATTGTTAACATAATTGCTCTAATAGTTTTCGCGGTAGTAGCATTAGATACATTATCATAGAGTGGTAGTTTTCTATTTTATAGTTTTCTCATCTTAATGTCCCTTGACCGGAAATAAATTATTTTCTTATCAATTTCCGTTTTGATGTCATGTGAAAAGTTAGAAATGTTGCATCAAAGATTTAAATATGAAAAGAATAGAGCTAATCTAGAGAGACACTTTCTAAATCAACCAATAGGAAAAAATAGAGGAACAACCCTATCATACTATTGGTTAGAAAGTGAACGGATTTTCGTGAGAAAGGGCGGTAATTTAAAAAAAAATTTACTACCCAATCCTTTTGCAGGGTTGATATATCTATTTCCATTATTTTAAACCTACAAATAACCCTCTGTAAGGTTTACCCATAGAAAGTTTTATCAACAAACATAACTTGCAAGCAACTAGGAGGAAGTCGAAAAATATTTTGGCCATCTATTTTCAATAGCTGCCACGAAAACGTTTTAGAGGGACATATAGACGTACATTTATTACCAATCTGAATAAATGATCATTTTTAAAATCTATTTGAGAGAAAGTAAAATGAGACAATTTAATATGCATAACAATAAAGTAATTAAAACATTTTTAATTTTCACCAGTTTAGCGCTACGCTTTACCTCATACAAACTTACTAACATTGACATAATATAGGGGAAGTTCGCTTCAAAATATGATGAATAAATAAAAGTAGGAAATGAAAGAAAATACACACTTTTAAAATATCCAGAACAGTCAAACAGACAGACTTATAAATTGAGTTACAGAGTATAGATGCTCGAAAGTCAAAGTTTTTTCTTTATTATTATCCTATCACATAGAACAGCTGAGTAAAACATGTTTTATGGTTTGAAAAATAGTCGGACAGACAATAAATGTATCAAGTATAGATCTGGTGCATTATTTGCCAAGTGTACCACTTTCTGCACTACCTCTCCGATTTTGTTAATACTCTATATTTTGGTCCGTTTGGGTGATTCAAGGATGCTGGATGGTTAAAATAGTTTCAGAGTCCCTGGATATCTAGCTATCTATGAAGATAGGTAACAAAAATTTTAAAAACACTTATTTTTTTCACAATTTAAAAAATTAATTTTTTCATCAATCTTTCATCCAAACTATACATTTAATACACCAAAATGATCATTTGTTCATGTAAAAAGCGCACATAATGCTATTTTGGCCAAAACTTTAGTTTTACAGGGTGTCCGACCAAAAGTGTATCTTGGATATCTGGCGTAATACCCAAAATACCTGTCTGAAAAAAATCGTTTTTTTTTGGCTAGGCATCCAGGGACTCAGAAACTTATTTTTGACCATCCAGCATCCTTGAATCACACAACGGACCAAAATATAGAGTATTAACAAAATCGGAGAGGTAGTGCAGAAAAGTGGTACACTTGGCAAATAATGCACCAGATATATTGTATAACCCAGACAACTACCTGGATCCAGTGTTGGGGTTCTTTTTCTTTTGCTATCAAATCTGCTCTTTTGTATCGACTTAAGACCATATTAAAAGTCGACACAGTATCAACAGGGTAGGAACATACAGTTATTTAACCCCTCCCCCCTCTTTTGTTTTACCTTAATGGACAGTCAAATGAGTCTTTAAATTCCATTCTTCTATCTTTAATAAAGCAAAATGAATAATTGTAAAAATTTCATTATGTTAATAGGTGAATTACAGACGAACTAACGGACCTACTGGGTTATGGAATAGATGTTTAGTGGTCGAGAGATACAGAGAAAACTTTAAAAAAATTACAATAGAAGCTAAATTGAACATACTACATAAAATTTGATGTCTCCTACTGTCAAATCAAGTGACCAAATACGTATTATACTGGATGCTCATTGGTAGTATGGGGAATCTTCACAAAAAATATATGTTTGTCTTAAATAGCAACTGAGATATTTATGTTTATCCCATGCCTTTTCTATCAGAAAGACGGACATACAGACGGATAAGCAGACAGAGAGACGGACGGACATTTCGAATTGTTGAGAAGTTTTGATTTAAAAAAGGGATTAAAAATCTTAAAATGTAATTAACATAAAGCGGTATCTTACTCTCCATATTTGACACAAAATTGCTTTGAGGAAAATTCTCAGAATTAGTAAATATAATATAGTTGGCAAATTTAGTAGGCGATAAATTGAAGTACCCATTTTCAAAACAAAATTTAAATAGTATTAATATAAACAGCAAAATTCATTATATTTTACAGTCAAATGTCCAATTTCAAAAACTAAAAATGTTAACCTACAAATATTAAAGCTGAGAAGAATTATGGTTTCTGTAATTGGTTATAGAAAGGCATTTGCATAAGGGGGGGAGGGGAGCAGACAGACACCCTTCACTTGTATAAAAGCTTTAGTATCAAAATTGATATCTACAATATGTTTCATCTATGTTAAAGTGTCGGTGTTAGTATGTAAATATTTTGACGCTTTAAAATTGTTCTTTTAGATTCCTTCATACTTGAAGTTGTGCATTCAATTCTGTATATAATTAAATTAAAACAGCAAAAGACAAAATAGCAAATAATTTATAGAGATTTTTAAAAATTATTTGAGTTTAGCAAAAAGATAATTATAGTCTAGTGGAGTTCAGTTTGAACTTAATAAGACGATTCTAATAAATATGAACTTTTTATGACTGCTATATTTTTTTGTTTTGAGTTAACAGTATTGGAAAGATAGTTTTATGGAAATGCATTATGCCTGTATTTACTTTTTTCGGTGTGCCACCACTTTTGCACAAATCCTGTTTAACAAAACCGCCATAATCGAACCACCAAAAAAAAAACATATCAAATATTATGAGGATGATTTAACTGTAAACTCTCAATGGTGACATGACAATTTCCCTCAAAGTGGCTTGTCAAGCAGTTTTGTAAGATTATACATAGTTAGAGCCCCTCAGATTTAGCGTTCATAGAGATTAGGCTTAAAAAAAAACTTAATGTTTGGAGGGATTTAGTGCTCGATAGACACTTTGATGAAAAGCATCGATGACATCAATGCAAAAGGATAAAAATTCGTCCAATCATTGAAATTACATTAGCTAACATCATAAAATCTGGAAATACATAAAATACATAAAAATGGTTCATAAGTCCATAATAAAAAAGTTTGATTAGGTAATTTAAAAGGATCTTTGGAAAGGACTATTTTTATTATTCAATAAAAAAATTCGACGGTATTATTATTTTATATCTAGTGGAAATGATGACACATCACATTATGCCTGTATTAATTTTTTACTTGAATCTGCGCAAATTCAATTAATTTTGTGCATATTTAGGGAATAAAACACAACACATATATTGCTTAAATACAGACGCAACTAAATTATTGCTTTGAAAAGATCGTAGGGCTCATTTTTGGGTAGGTTTTGAGTTCGAATCTCGGCGATTCATTCGTCAGAACTTCTGACGTTAAATATTATACCAATGGTTGTTAATTTTAAATGCACGTATTTTGATAGATAGAGTAGGACGAATGCTTCGGCCAATAAAATAGCGCAACACATTACAATGCACTGTTAAATTCTGGACAAAGGTTGTGTCATTAAAGGAATGATTGTCTGCAAAAGCTGAGATGTAAATTCACCATGTCTAAAAATGCATTGGCCTTTAAACAGGCACATTTAGGAATAAAAGAGAAAGGGCAAACCATATGAAGCTTATTTGATGGAATTTACCTTTTTGGTATTGATGACCTAATTGTCAAAGTCATAGTATAAAAATTTCAAGCTACCCTTAGTATGTTTGTCTGTGTACCTAAATAAAAAGTACAAAAAGATATGTATTCTATCCTGTATAATTAAATCATAGTTAAAATTTGAAATATTGCAAAATTATTCCATACAATTAATTTGTAACAAGGAAAATTATGTTTATAAACAGCGCAAGCAACAACAAGATACCAAAATATGAAAGAAAATAGAACTATAAATTTTATGTACCGTCTATCATATTATTTAAAAAAAAAGTTTTATTATAAAGTTATAAAATAGACTGACACTTCTTAAATACATCAAAATTTTTAAACACAGAAATATGATGCATTTCGGAAGCAGTTTATAGTACGTATAAAAATGACGTCATACAATACAAATGACCAATGATACTGATAGGCCATTATACATTTCAATTAACCAATGGTAAAACATACCTATTAATTGTCCAATGGTAAAATTTATACTGGCATATCAGTGGTCATTTGTATTGTATAACGTCATTTTTTTATTGGCACTATAAGCTAATTCTGTATTTTGTATCAATAATGATTTTTTGATTTTTCTACTCGCCTGAAAGTTGTAGACAAAATTGATTTTCTTGAAAATAATTATCCCTTCCTTGAGTTAGAAAGTAGAGCAGTAAATTACCAGGGATAGGGGGATAATGCATCTGATAAAAATATTGAATATTTTCTTTGTTTGTAATTAATTACAGTCAAGGACACGTTAGATTATGATAGAGATTTTAAAAATGGTATCCGTCATATCTTAGCCTGTAAACAGGTTCAACTCATTCAATAAATATAGTTAGAACCTCTATTTAAATGTTGAAGCATTAAAGGGGTGTTTATCTGCTAGATTTTGGATTAACTAATGCCTTGGTCTGTTCTTGGATCTCATCCTGGTTAGGAATTGTGAGGTACTTTGCCAAAAAGATTTGGTAAAATAGTTTTTCATAAGCTGAAAAATCTCTCGTCCCTGTAATTGACACTGTAGGTTAATTTTACGGTAAACCTATTTAACAAAATATTGTACACTTCATAATTACAACAATTTTAAGGGAGTAGTTAGGTTTTTCCAGTATTGCTTCGAAACCGATTAACATCCACTGGATTAGAACCGATTTTCAGTTAGGCTGAAAAACAACGTATAGCATCGTATTACAGACAATTTTCCACGAATATTAAAATAAAAATCACCAAAACAATAATAGTTTTGTTAGCCCGGGCATTCAGTCCCTCGGGGCTAACAAAACTGGTATTAATACAATATTTTTTATTTTAATATCTGCGGAAAGCTGCCTAAAATACGATGCGGCAAAAACCATAATTATTTGTCTCGCTAACTAATGAGTAGAATAAGTTTTCTTAGGAATCTTCACGTAGTTTCTCGTGAAAATTTGTACGGATAATAAAATAATAATTGATGTAGACAATTAAAAGGTCATTAAACCAATAAATGGGTGAATGTGTTTATAAAAATTTGGGTACCAATATAATTTACAGCCCAATGTCACCTCCCATCCCTGTTTCGACTCCCAATTAGCCTTAGGTAAAGATTTAACCTTTTAGTGGCGCGGATGCTCTGAAGTCATCTTCACTCTTCCCCTAGAATTTGTCTAATAAATGTATTAAGTATAGATGTATAGCCCTGATTGGATCCAGTGTTGGACCTTTTTTGTCTAATAGCAAAATGCTTTCTGATTTCTTGTTGCAACTTGGCTGTGTTAGTATTTCAGACGCTATTAGATGATATTCAAAGACCCAATTGAATGTCGGCAAGGGACCACAGTTATTTCCCCCTCTATAATCTTAGCATATGTTCCCCCCACAGCATAAAAAAACCAGGCTTATTAAATATATATCACAAATTTAACATAAATTCAAGTTATTTAAATTACATTTACTGAATATATGTATAAAGATACCTAAATATTGCTCTGCAACTTGTAATCAAATGACCCTTGTTTTTTTTATAGAACCGCTTCTGTAACTTTATTTTAATTGATTTTTACATTTTTGTCAAATTTTGATAAAATAAAATCTTTTATTTCAATCGTTAAAACGCTATCAATCAGAATCTTGATATTAAAGTTATCAAAGTTTTATAGTGCCTATATAAAAGGAAAAAAATCTAAAAACTTTAGGCCAAAAATCCCAAATGACGTCATATTAAAATAATGGAATATATTAATATGACGTCATTATTATAGGCACTAAAAAGGGCTTCAGTAATGTTATATAATTTTTTTTGAGGGTTGATTACCCATACTCACTTACCTTTCTAACCGGTGATACAAAAATTATCGATGGAATTGCATGTCTCTATCCAAGAATTGATCTTTCTTTTTATCGTTAGTCACTTATTTAGTTAATAAATGTTAACTTGAAAACCCAACTTGTTTTCAAATTTATGCAATTCTAGCTCGGTTTTTAAATGTACTTGTGTGTTGATTTTTTGTCAAGCCAAAATTTACTTCTGGGTGACTGGGTGATTGTCTAAAAAGTCTCCACTATTTTAGACGTAGATATCAAGCAAATTATATTTCTACCTACAAAATGTCAAAGTGCATTACCGATCAGCAGACTGACAAGCAAAACTTAAATAGAAGAATCGCTACATACCAACTGAAATATATGGGAATTCGACAACAGATTTTGATTTTGCCTGCCCTGTTTGCAGCTGAACCACTAAAAATCAATTGAAAACCTAGATTTAAAAACTGGTTAATAGATTGTAAAGTGTTGTAATAATAAATATCCTCATATTTAAGAATATTTTAACAAAAAGAATTGAATTGCACTACATTTATCTTTTTAATTCAATTCTGTCAAGAAACAAATCACTGTGCGGCTTTCATTTTAGGGCTCGGCAGCTGCGCATTTAAGTTTGGTTAGGCTCTGGTATCCTTATATAAAAGTAACAGGATGTCTATCTATCTTGTGTATACTGAAAGATCTCGCCAACCTATGAACTTTTGAACTGATATGGTTCACTTTAACATTGAAGCTTCTCAGAGGTCCAGGGAAGGTTTATTTGGGGGTATCACCTCCTTCTCAAGAGAAATCACCCCCTTGAAAATTACGTCCAATTTTTCGTATACTTCTTCTTTCTGTATCTTAAATTTAAAATGTGGGGGATCAAATCCTATTCCATCAGCAATTCCCTAATGTGTCCCGAGATGTATCTAAAGGCGTAGCAGCTAGTGATTAATAAGTTATCACGTGTCTGGCATAGCATAACTCTAATATAACCTGATTTGAACTCATCCCAAATCTTAAAAATATGTATCATCAATGTTCTGCCTCACAGTATAAGATGTATTAATGTTAGATAAAAAGATACTGAAAAACTTTTTTTTACATTACATTAGTTTTAGGTGGGCGGTGCATTTCTAGAATTGGACCTGCAGCGTAAGGGAGAAAGAATATCGAAAATAAGTTTGAATATTTCGTCTTTATTTTTTCAATAGTAACAGACAGAGGCACAAACTGATAGACAGAGAAAAGACAGACAGACAGGCAGACGCACAAACTGATGGACGACGGATGGATAGACCGACAAACAGCCGTAAAGGAAGACAAACGAGCAGACATACGAACAAACAGATAAAGAACATACATAGGAATTATAATACATACGGAAATAGGGACAAACAGACGGATGACAGAAACACATCTGATTGACGTACATATTGACAGACATACAAATTAATATACAGACAGACTAATAGACAGACAAAGAGGTTCATTGAATGACATATAGGCAAGAAAAGATAGACAGACGAGAGGACAGACCAAGAGATAGACAATTGACAAAATGGTACGCAGACTGAGGTGCATAGATTGACTTCTCAACAGTCAGAAAGACAGACAGTAGGGATGGTCATATGATAAAAAGATAGACAGATAGATATGTACATCGATAAACAGTATGAAAGACAGACAAAAACAAAACAACAGAAAGGGAAACCAAAATAGAAGTGTTAACAAAGACAGATAGATATAGAATAGATAGGCGGTTATACAGACACATAGATGGACATACAGAAATGTCCATGTCATTGAAGATAAAACTGCATAGAAAATTAAAGGCAACACGAATTCCTAACATTTTTATTCTATTTTTTCTTTTTTGAAAGATGATAAAATTGGTTTTAAAAAAAGGTTTATTTTTGAATAGGTTATAAATGGATGTAGAAGATACGAGGATGTTATGACAGGAGAAAAATTGTTGCCAATTTAGCTTAGGTTGCTAATTCCCCTGTCATTTATTGGTCATTTCGTTTATACAGTAGGAGTGGAGGGATGGAGTAAAGGGGCGGAAGGGTCGTTATTTTAGCCTGCTAAATTTCACTTTATGATAATCTGGTGTAAGATCCAAATAACAATAAATCCATTAGGTTATATTTTATAAACAATTCTAAGTTAGCGTTGATAATGTAAATTTTATTTTTTTAATGACGGGAAAGGTTTTAAATGAATTTGTGATCTGAACTTTTTGAAATTTAGGATGGAGTGGGCGGTGCATTTTACGAATGCAAGACGGTGTACTATCCATTCTGCATATTTAAATCTCTGCAAGGCCAGGGATATAATAAGAGAAGACAATGGTCGATAAATTTATGTAGATCCTCAATGATTATACACAAAATTATCTCGGTAATACGTTGCGCATGTTTTAATCCTAGGTATTCCTTCTATTCTTACTATTAATGTCAGACATCTGACATATCAGCATTAGGTATAACTTTAAAAGTTTTCAGTTATTACGTGGATATGGCTGAGATTCACATCCCTTCCGACAAGTTGCGCTGCAGTCGAGAGTGGGCCAAAGAGGTGGGGGGGGGGGGGGAGCATGCTATTTGTGCTGTTGTAATAATTAGCGATTCTAATATTTAAATAATGGAAATTGTGGGCGGAATTGAAGAAACGCACTGGCTGACATTCCAAGATGGACAGACAAGGGACAAGGGATATGCCACCTGAATTAAAGAAATGTGTCCTTTCCCTTGCATTACAAGCAGCACAAGTCCGACAAAAAAACTTCCTTGATTGAACAGTCTTTGTCTGGAAGCTCTAACTGTAGAATGGTAATGATTTTCGACTGTTTATGGTTAAACTTACCTCTCACCATTGAGGAGCGTATTTACTACATCTGAGGATTATATTTAGCAATCTAAATTGACGGCAATATTCCTTGTCCAAATATCCATGTATTCTACATCCATTCTCGCAGCAATTAGGGTCGATTAAAAACAAATTTTTCTTCCTATTCCTGATGTGCTCCGACTAAAGATGTTTTCAATGCATACTAATTCTTAAAATCCTATATATGGAGTTCATTTTAACAACAAGGGTGACATAATCCATAAAAGCGAAGCATTGAAATGATAAGTCAAAGGAACATTAACACTTGTAGAGTGTCAGAATATGCCGAATATAAATACATACGTTTGATCAACATTTTGAGTAAAACGGACGGACCAACCCCAACTTTAGAAAAGCTTCAATTTAGAAAAAACCTAGAAAGTGGGAGGAGGAAAAGTAGGAAAAAAGGATAAGAAAGGGAGAGGATTATCAAAATATGTCAAAAATGGAAGATAGAAAATTAATTTCAATTATTAATAATTGAATTATTTTATTTGCCAATTATTTTAATCATTCATTAAATTTTAAGGTTAGATATTTATTTCAATGCTAAGAACTTTGTCTGTCCTGATTTGTCGTTATTTTAGTGATACACTTCAGGGAGGGAGAGGACATTGGACTGGTTATTAAACTAGTCCTCAAAGTTTTATAATAAGGTAGTATTATTTGTTAGCTTAACAACTTTGGGAAATTTTATTAAAATTTGATTGGTTCGTTCGTTTAGTTAAGTGACCAATCATTTCAACCACTAATAGTAATCTACAGAAGGGTTAATTTGTGTATCTTCATTGTGGGTCTACATAATTTATCGGCAGTTGTCTTATCCCTTTAAATCCATGGATACACTTATGTGCCCCTAATACACACCAGCTTCCAAAGACAAGACATCAAATTTATTAAAAGAAAAATTTATCTTCCGTTTTGTTATCTCTAGTGTAAGGGTATAGGCAAAAAATTAATTTGTTCTCAATAGCGTATCTCTAGTATTTCACATATAATAATTGTGGGGAAAATTAATTTATCGTGCATTATCCTATCCCTGGTGATTCCAGTTGCATGAGTAAGTTTCATCTATCTAAAAGTTTTGGGGATCAAATTTAGCCTAGGTGTGCATTCACTTCCGCATATGTTTTACAGTTACAAATTTTCAGAACCCAGATATATAGGAATAGGTCAATGTATCTAATTTTAATTTTTTTGACTATCTAGGACAATGAATTAATTGCTCAATGTCCTTTCCCTATATCCTGTCAGCTGTAAGTTCAGCATATTGTTATAACAGCACAAAAAACTTTGCTTAATTCTCATACCATTTCAAATTTTTTTTTCTCGAAAATGAAAGACTTTGCTTTTGTGATGTTATGCAGAATTAAAAGTACACTAAAATTCAGCATCTCATACCAAGCTGAGTTCTAAATTAGTGGCGTAAAAAACACTGCATGATAGACTCGAAATAAAGTATTACCAAACTTTACCAATAAACTGTAAACAAATATGATAAATATACAAGCAAAATAACAAGTTAATGTTGAGATTCAATTCCTTCTCGTTCCTTCTTAAGCATAAAATGAATTTGAAAATTTTTAACATAAACTTTAATATCCTTATCAGGATGTTGATTTTATATGTCGTCTTTATGACAGGTGAAGATGTTATGAATATATTTCTTAAATTATGTATATAAAAAAATATTGTACGGTAATATCAAATTAAATTAAAAATAATTTATTTTTTTGTTTTTTTTTGTACCAGAATCATCCTTGCAATGAAAGAAGAAAAAAATTTGTTTTGTTTTACATAGCAGACTAAATGTATTATGATAACATACAACGTCTCTTTGTGAGTTCATATTTATAACATATAATATTGATTTTTATAAATGAATTAATGAAAAAATATTTGTTTGAAATTTGACTAAATGTATATTGTACCCTTAACAGTCGGGCCCCTTGCCGCATCTTTATCGGTCGGGGGTGAGGGGGTGGTGTTCAACGCCCCCTCCCCTATTATCTGAGCCACTATTAGAGCTAGAGGTCTTAAAATTTTTGTGTATGTCCCCTGTTTGATAATAAATTTCCGACTATAAGTGAGTCAAAGTAAATTTTCGCTTTCTTCATCCTTTTATTTAACAACCTTTGTTTTTAGGTCCTTTTTTACTTAAATATTACTAACGGCTGCCTTTATTTTATTTTTTATTAATATTTTTATTAATTATTAATATTTTATATTAGAAATCTAAAAATATATCAGCGGCCACAGCTGTATTTTGCAACTGCCGCAGTCGGCGGTCGGCTGGAAAACGGCGGTGGATCTTTGTGAAATTTAAATATGTTATGTGAACATATAAGAAAAGCTTAAGTTTAAAATTTGAAGTATCTAATTCAAAAATTGCGGTCACAGGAGGCTTTAAAAAATTTAAATTCTCAGTTATTTGTCATTTAGTTTTAGCCCTCTATCTTTCTCACACAGAAAATGAGAAAGAAAAAACTGGGGGGGGGGGGGGGGGAGGGGAATCGTTCAACGCCCATAAAAAGCATTATTTAATGTACTTCTAGTATGAAAATAATTATTAAAAATTAACTAATATTTTTAAGACAATAAATGAGTTTGAGTATTTGTTTATCTGATGTTTAAAGCGTGAAAAAAAAGATTTTACAGAAACTTGGAAGGTAATATAGTATTTTTATCTTTTATACACTGAATGAAAAGGAAAATAGCCATTCTTGTAAATACTGCAATAAATAGTAATTGGTTTTTCATAAAGCTAACATTTATGCACAAAATCAAGGTAGATAAACAAGTTAAACAATTTTGAAAAGTTTAATATATACATTATAATTTCTAATTGTGCATTGTATTAAACACCAATTGAATTAGAGATATTTTTTTTTAAATTCTATTTTATAAAAAGCTACCTAAAATAGTTGCCCATTTGTTTACATTTCCCCTAAAGGAAGAAGGGACAATCAAAATTATACAGTAGCTTTGCTATCAACATTCATTGTAGAATATAGAAGAGAAGTTAAAAAAAGAGGCTAATAATGTTCAACTGGTACATAGATATTATTAAAATTCATACCAAAAACATATCAAAATTATATAATGTGTATATAAAGATTATTTCCATGAAAAGTATTCATTACACTTTAGTTATTTTGCAATTTTTGTTTAGTTTTTAAAAAAAAATACCAAAAACATATCAAAATTATATAGTGTGTATATGAAGATTATTTCCATGAAAAGTATTCATTACACTTTAGTTATTTTGCAATTTTTGTTTAGTTTTTAAAAAAAAATGAAATGACTTGAATAACTTTTAAAAGTAATATGTTTTTATTTTTTTAACAAGAAAGGCTAATAAATCTTAAATTTTAAGTAATTTTGAATTATAAGGTAAAGACATTTTTTAAAAAGGGCTTGTATGTCCTTCTTAATATTAACATCATTACTCTTGATTTAAATCCAAAAAAGCATAGCAAATTATTTCAAGCAAAAGTTACAAATATACTATCAAACATATATAATTTTCTATTTATAAATTGCATATATCACAAGAATACGTTTTTCAAGTCTTGATATTTTTAAAACTACAGTATGACCCTCGAAAAAGTATCTTTTAGGATCTGCAGCTCGTATTTCTCAATGAATCATTAAAAAAATGTATATGTCCTTGTTCTCTATAGATTTCCACATAAGTAGATATACAAATTTTAATTTTACCTCCATTAACACCGGAGATTTTTAGAGCTAATGTTTTGAAAAAGTGACTGAGAAAAAGATTTTTTTTTGTTTCTCATAATGGAAATAACGGGATGTATGTATATCTGTCTCTAGCAAAGGAACTCGTTATCCGCTGAACAGATGTGGTCCTTGTTTTTTTTTTGTAAAACTTAAATTAAAAAATAGAGGGGATTAAATTCTAGTGCCCATAATGATTGCTGGGGGCGTAGCGTTTTTAGCATGGCAAGCATCGTTTTAGAATTAAAAAGAAAATAAATGTTTCAGGTAATAACAACCCAACAAATGATGTCTATAGCAATTTGATCAGCTGATTGGTTTTAATACTAGATGTTTTTTTAAGTAGCGCAGCTACTCTAAATCTAGGAAATAAATCTAATTTTGCTTAGAATTTACTTTTAGGTGTTTTAAACGTTGTAAATTGAAGATTTTATTTTGATAATTAACATTTTACAACAATACCCTCTATAAACCTTGAGGAAGTTTGATAAAATTACGTTTATTTTGCAAGCATTTTTGAAAATACTTCATTATTTTTATAATTCTGACAAAATAGAATTTCTGTTTAAGTAAATAACATGGCCACATAAAGGTTTAAGCAGTTATTGAAATATTTTATTACCATTCTTGCTAATTAAATAGTCGTTAACTATGTTTAATTTGCATTTTTTTTAAAGACAAGAAAAATATCCTACTTAAATGCTACTTTTATGAAGTTATCTTAAACCTTTTCCAAAAGTTTGTTTTATAAAAATATCTTATTTTCCATTGATTTTATTGATTATATAGTTTAAAAATATCAAAAGTATTTTTTAAAGGCTATAGATTAATTTTGATTAATTCCGATTTTTAATTTTTTTAATTTTTTTTAAATCTGAAAGAATATGCCTGTCTTTTTAAAGAATAGATTATATAAAAAAAACTAAATTAAACATATTCAGGCTATCAAAAAGTTAAAAATATTTTTTTTACTATTAAATTGCTAATTTTTAAAATCATTAGATTTTAAGCTTATTTTGCATGGAAACACACTTTTTCAGTCATTTCTTCTCAACAATGGATCTTAAATGATTATTACTGAAAACTTTTATGAAAATGTTATTAACCAAAACTCCAAATAAAGGAAATAATTGCCGTTTGCGAAAATGTGTGCAAAAAGTTGCCGATATCTCGTTAGAAGGGACTTCATGGATTTTAATTTTTACTGCTTACGACTTAGTGGACTGTAAACTATTAGAAAAGTATCACTTCAAGGTGGAATTTTAAGGGTCAACTTTTTTTCTTTTAAAATTCGCAGTGAAAAGGGGATAATGGGTTAAATACGTTATTTTTTTGTTTTATAGAGATTAAAAGTTTTAATATTAAGGTTTAAGTAAACCATGTCTGTGGGGTAAAATGACGTCCGCAACTTTTATTACTTTTTTTAACCACTGCAAAAATTTGTGTTGGCGGTAAAATTATCGGTTATTTCCCTTAAAGAACATATCAAGCATCAATCCTTCTAATCTAAAAAAAAATCAAATAAGGGGGGATGGGTTACTTTTATCCTATGATAATCCCTTGCGGGGCTACCAAGTACCCCCCCCCCCCCCCCCCACCCTCCCTTATATAAAAATCCCATTGGTCAGGGTATGGTAGAGCCATAATTGGCGATCATCTTGGCGTTTTTTAGCATTTAGGAAGTTTTAGTTAACATTTCCTCTCGTTGCCTTTGAAAAAGGGGGACCCAACCTCCAACACTCACCTCTCAAAAATTTTCTTGCTATGCTGCAAGTTATTACTGTGAGCAGCGTGTAATGAATTCCTTAATTATTCTTAATCAGGAAGACAAAAATAGCCAAAACCATCTTTCAGTGTGTCTCATAAACCTCATAACATACATATGTGTAGGATGGAAGATTTCATGCTTTTTGCCTCAAAACAGACTGGTGTTTTATCAGGGAGAGAAGAGAAAATGGATATTATACTGGTACTTAAAAGCTTATAAACAAATTTTCTTATTCGTTGGCTTATAAACTTTGGGTACATTTACTACATATTGATTGGTTTGTTCAAACTATAAGTTCAGTATCCAATTTTCTCAACCATTATTCCTAATCTACATAAGGTAATTTTATTTATCATCATTGGGGATGTATATCAATTTTTTATCAAATTTCCTATCTCTTTGACTCCTTGGATTTTTAGTGGTGCAAATTCATGTTTAGTATATGCCTGTAAGATTTATTGATAGGACAACGGACGGTCCCAAATAATGATAGATGCTGTGAGTATTGGTTTAAAAAATATGACGTAACAAAAAAAATTAGCCAATGAGAGTCCACTACGCATGCCGCCATTGGTCAATAACGGCCTCTCATTGGCTAATTTTTTTTGTTACGTCATATTTTTTAAACCAATACTCACAGCATCATAATGATAAACAAAATTACCCTTTCTGTAGATTGAATTATTGGTTAAAAAGTTTAAGATTACATATTTAGAACCAACAAAAAACATTTCAACAAAAGTACATCAAGTTTTTGAGCCAAAAAATGCGTCGTTAAAATAAAAAAAAGTAGCAAGAGGGAATTTTGTGTTGCAGAAGAACAGGCATGCAGACAGGACCATTTACAGAGTAGTTTCTCTACAAATTATAACATTTCAGCCCTACATATAAATAACGAAGTTCATAAACAACACTATCTATCTGAAAGGTTGGAATTAAAAAATGATATTCATACCGAATATTGTTAATGGATATGTGATAAATGGATAGCTATTAAGATAGATAGCATGTACATAGATAATTTTTAAACTAAACTAGTTGATTTCTCTTAATTTGAAAATGTCAGGTAAGGGATTTTATCTTCTCTTTTAGGTGGAGTCTACACTGAAGTTTTTTATATTATATTTATAATAATTTGGTTAGGAACAGTGGCGTGCGGTAGGGAGTTTTATAGGGGTGTCAACACCCCCTGAAGACTAAAATTGTTTAAGCCTGCCTTCCTCTTATTCACCCCATATTGGTTTCACACCCCCCTTGAGAATTGCTGTACATGAAACTGGTTATGAATATTAGCAAATAAGAAAACTGCCGAATCAATTATAATTATGTCCAAAACTAGCACAATAATAACAACTAGCTGCTACGCCCCTAGAAGCCTCTAGGGTCACTTAAGTCGACCTCATACCATTTTAATTTTGAGTTTCAAAAGAGTAAAAAAAACAATTTTTTGGCCGGGGGAGGGGGTGACAACACCCTCCCCAAAAATAATTTAAAACCTTCCCAGGACCTAAATGAAGCTTCACTGTAAAGGAGAACAATATCGGTTCAGCCGTTAGCGAGATCCTTCGTGGCAGACAAAAAACGCTTAATACTTTATATAATAGGATAAAGAACTCAAGAAAGGTTAATCTTTGAAATAAAGTAACAGGATGTGAGTTTGTCTGTTTGTTTATCTGTCAGTGTGTCTGTACCGAAGAATCTCGCTAACCGCTTAACCGGCCGGGTTCTCCTTAACAGGGTAGCTTCTCATAGGACCCGGGAAGGTTTATAACTATTTTGGGGGAGGGTACCACCACCCTCCCAAGAGAAATCACAAAAAAATAAATATTCAAAGAGACTTGAACACAACATAGATAGGTATCACAGAAACTTGAACGTAACATAGATAGGAACGTATTATTTAAAAAAAGACATTTTAATTGCCACTAGAGGCCTCTAGGGGCTTAGCCGCTAGTTTGCAACTAAACAACTAAACATGACATTTTTCGGAGAATGTATTGGAAAGTTTCTTTCAGTTATACAATATAAGATAAAAAATTATCCATATTTCTTAGTTCCATTAAGTAATTTATTGTGTAGCATCAGGGAGAGGAATATCGCACCAAAAAGAAAAAATATCATGCCAACAAATTATAATATGTTAAATAACCGTTCAATTTTGACTAGCGGAAAAAATAGAGGAAAAAGATTTTTCTTGAGATGTCATTTCTCTGTGCGTCCATGGCTTGGTATAAGTTATGTTTATGTAGCATGAAACTCACACAAATTAATTCTATTCAAAATTAATTTTTAAGTGGCGCATCTACTCTATAATTAGGATGAGAAACCACATGTAATAATGTAATCGCAAATACCAGCAAAATGTGTAAAATTTGAAATTTTAATTGTTTATTAGTTTTGCTTTAATATACATTATTATCACCAACGGCTTCAACCTAACGTTTTGGAGTTTTGTATTCAAAGGAGCAAGGAAGTGGAGAATATACCTTAAACCCACCCTAAGAGATAAATCTAAAAATATAGTAGCCAAAAACATATCTCGGAATTTATGAGAAATTTCACTAAAAGGGAGAAACTTAATCGTTTCAGTAGCTTTAGAAGTCGTGTGCTAAAAGATTCATAATGAAAAGACCTTAGTTTTTTAACTCTTATTTTTAACATTCTAATTGGAACTGATGATCTAATTATTAGTAAAACAATTGTATTCCACAAATAAAATAGAAAAAATTTAAAAATAGGATAAATATTGCATACATATAACTTGTTTTTGCTTTGCTGCTTATGGGTCTGATTGTCTGTTCAATAGTCACCAGTGCATTTTATTAAAATTCTATGCAAGTTTAAGTCACAAATCTAGGACTTTCCAAAAACTATCCTGTAAAACCTTTTCCCGCTCCATTTATTCATTAATTTGGGCAAGTTGATATTGTCCTATCAGTTTTTAACATTTGATAAAAAGCTAAATAAAAATATGATACAAAATCAAGAATTTTAAACTTATATTTCAGATATTTGTCATATTAGATACATTTATATCATTACTTTGGCAATCTATAATACAAAGTAGAACGATGTCTATCTGTCTGTCCGTCCGTCCGTCTCTTAAGATCTCGGTAACCACTGAACCGATCGGATTCTACTCTTCAGGGAATATACCTACTGGTCCTGTGGTGGTTTTAGGCTATTTTCTTGCAGGGTGGGACACCCCCAACCCCCCCAAAAACAAAAAATCCACCCCCCCTTTTTTTTTTCTTTTTTTTTGTAGAAGATTTCCTTAGTCCTTTCACGTATTTCGCCAAAAAATTTTTTGTTATCACCTCTTGGGGCAAAGCCCCTAGAGGCTAGGGGCGAAGCCGCTAGTCTATAATACAAAGTAGAACGATGTCTGTCTGTCTGTTTGTTTGTCTGTCTGTCTGTTTGTCTGTTTGTTTGTAGCGAAGGATCTCGCTAACCGCAAACCGATCGAATTCTCCTTTACAGGGTAGCTTCTCATAGGTCCCGGGAAGGTTTATAACTATTTTCTTGGGGGGGGGGACACCCCAACCCCCCTTAAAAAATAAAAATACCCCCCCCAACAAAAAAATTTTCTTTCTTTCTTTTTAAAACTATAATTAAAATAGTTGGGTCGACTACCCCCCCCCCCCCCCAAAAAAAATCCTTTAAATCTAAAATACGAAAAATTGGTTTGATCAAACCTCTAGGGGCCAAGCCCCTAGAGGCTAGGGGCGAAGCCGCTAGTTAGAAATACTGCAATAAGCGTAGTATCTCAATACATATAACCTTATAAGGTAATCTACGTTCGGACTTTGTATACAGTAAAAACAGTAACAAGCCCTTTTCACTCCACAGGGGGAGCATAGGCCGCTGACAATTTGTCAGTGTTTCTGTAACAATGTGGCTTTTTATGGATATGGGATAGGGTTGTCAGCCCTAAGCCCTACGATTGCGGTGTAAAGCGTCTATATGCCCATCAGACAACCAACCCTTTGATTGCACGACCTTTGTCTGAGAAGTCCTAACTGTGCAAGGTAGTGAGTTGCGCCTGTTTTGGGCCAAGGCATTCCCCCTACTCTTACTATTTATGTCGCGCACCTGACATAGCAGCAGTAGGAACCATTTTTAACGTCTGTAGTTATGACGCGGTGTCGGACCGAGATTCGAACCTTCCCGACGACGAGCGGATGCGCTACGTGTTGAGCCACGGTCGCTGGTTCGGACTTTGTATATTTGTTTAAAATGATAATTACAAATGTAGGGTTTCTACATTTTTCGTACTAAATAACTTAAATTACATATTTAAGCCTTTTTAGTCCTTTTTTTCTTATATTCTTCAAAATTGTGAAACGACCGGCAATTCGCAATATTACTGGAAATAAATCCAAACCTAAAAAACACAATTCACCAATTAGATATCCAATTATTTAAAGAAGCAAGCTTTATATTGTCTGTAGCTTAAGATTTCTACATAACCGATTATGTTCTCCCTTTTAGGGAATCTTCACATAGGTAAAGAAATAGTTTTAGGCTATTTAATTTCTAGATTCGAGTTTTGGAATTGTTTTAAGCTTTTTTCCTCTGCCCGTCATACCCCTTGGAAATATAGCCCTTAGAAGCTAAGTACACTTAGTATATAAGATTTATTTGTATATTAGAAGTTTAGCTTTTATGAATGTAATCATTCTTGATATATTGCTAAAACATATAATTTATTTTCACTGAATCAATTTAAAATGAAAACCCTACCGCCAAAACAATGGCGAAAAAATTGTAATTTCTACTTAATGATTATAATTTTGATTTTCTTCTCATATGCATTGAAAAATACTGATATGGTTCTACATTATTGCATATTTTACGTTTCAAGAATAGCAATTATTCACTTTTAATTCAATAAGTTTTAAAGTTTAGGATATATTTCAGACTGAAGGGTTAGGGTTCTTCTGTGTTTGGTAGCTCAAACTACTTTATCTATAGGGTTGTCCCGTCCGTCTGTCCGTCTTACAGAGTAATTTAACAAAGTAGATTTTTGCAGATACTATTAAAGATATACTGCTGATTTTTCTTATGTATAATTCCTTTACTATAGAGCATGTTTAAACATTTAAAAATATTAGTAGCCAGATTGCTCCTTCACGGCTTTGGTAATATCCTCTTATTGAACATTTGAGTACCCCTCCCCCCCCCCCCCCCCCCCCCCGACAACGAACATCTCTGGCCGCAGCGCTCGGCTCCCTAGCCTATAACCTAACCTAAATAAAATAAAGTAGTTGTTCGTTGTCGGGGGAGGGGGGGTAATAAATTTTTCAAAATTAAAAAGAAATTTCTAAGAGGAGAACGCCTCAATATCTTTTTCAGATTAACATCCGCTGGATCAGAACCAGTTCAGAGTTATATTAAAAAATCATGTATCGTACCGTATAGTAAACATTTTTTTTACGAATAATAGAATAAAAATCAAAACTGGATTTAATATTAAATTTTTTATTTTACTATCCATGGAATATGAAAGCGATTTTCTCAACACCCCACTAATAACCACCTATCAGCATTGCCATGTTTAAAAATGCTTTAAAGTCTATAGATTAAAAATACAACTGACACACAATAAGACATTATAAATATTTGCTATATTTGACATAATTGTCCTAGTTTACATGCACACCCTATATTTCCCATAGAAATTACAAGATTTCTATTTTACAAACTTATTAATTTATTGCATTAATATGCACAGATAGGTTAGAATATTCTTTAAAGTAAAACAAGTAGTATTATACAATTTTTAACACAAAAAAACTTACATATGAGATAATCTATAATTTAGTCGCCCAAAACCAACTTTAGACTTATATTGTTAAAAATAGCCTAAAACTAAACCAGTACCAATCTGAAGCTTCTTTGTAATGGAGAAATCTATTAGTTTATTGGTTAGCAGTAGAAAAATCCATATTATATTACATATTATTGCTTTACAAATTCTGGACAAACAAAATTGAACTTGTTTCTATAAAAATTTGTTTCTATCCTTTGTTACTACATATTTTGCAAGGGGTAAGTAGGACCAGGCGTGTAGGGAACTTTAAATACAAAATAGATAGATAGATAGATAGAGAGATAGAGAGAGAGAGAGAGAGAGAGAGAGAGAGAGAGAGAGAGAGAGAGAGAGAGAGAGAGAGAGAGAGAGAGAGAGAGAGAGAGAGAGAGAGAGAGAGAGAGAGAGATATAGAGATAGAGAGAGAGGGAGAGGGAGAGAAAGAGAGAAAGATAGATAGAGAGAGAGAGAGAGAGAGAGAGAAAGATAGATATATAGAGAGATAGATAGAGATAGAGAGAGATAAGGACAGAAAGTGACGGAGAAAAGAAGATAGAGAGAGAGAGAAAGAAAGAGAAAAGAAGAGAGAGAAAGAAAGAGAGAAGAAGAGAGAGAAAGAAAGAGAAAAGAAGAGAGAGAAAGAAAGAGAGAAGAAGAGAGAGAAAGAAAGAGAAAAGAAGAGAGAGAAAGAAAGAGAGAAGAAGAGAGAGAAAGAAAGAGAAAAGAAGAGAGAGAAAGAAAGAGAGAAGAAGAGAGAAAAAGAAAGAGAGAAGAAGAGAGAGAAAGAAAGAGAGAAGAAGAGAGAGAAAGAAAGAGAAAAGAAGAGAGAGAAAGAAAGAGAGAAGAAGAGAGAGAAAGAAAGAGAGAAGAAGAGAGAGAAAGAAAGAGAAAAGAAGAGAGAGAAAGAAAGAGAGAAGAAGAGAGAGAAAGAAAGAGAGAAGAAGAGAGAGAAAGAAAGAGAAAAGAAGAGAGAGAAAGAAAGAAGGAAAGAGAAAAATTAAGAAAGGTAATAACTAAGCAAGAGAAAGTTTGAAAACTATTTGAGAAAACGAAAACTGTATTAGTTAAACCTGTGCAGCTAAGAAACCTAATTTTGTTTCATTACACATATCCCTTTATCCATGAACTGGTAAAGAAATTAAATTACTAATAAAGACATATTTGAAAAGATATCAATTTTGACGGCATCAAATTTTATATTAATTTTGATTTATATATGTGTGTGAGAGGGATATGTATTTTGATAAATAGATAATAAACCTTGGTAAAGTAGCGCAGCAACGATATAATTACAGTACAACCGTAACTGTGGCATAAACCCTAGCACATTCTCTTCATCTTGGATAAGTGGTAGGTTCAAATCTCAGCCAAACACAACGTCATAACTAAACACATAAATGGTTCCTGCTGCTTATATGTATGCGCAAGTCATCGCCATCGCCATTTGGGACTTCCATACAAAGGTCGTGTAATTAAAGAGTTTATTGTCTGTAGTAAGTTTGACCACGAATTCAAGCCCTGATTAGCACGATTCGATTAATAAATATTTTATTGTCTTTTCCCCGTTAAAGTTTTGATAGTCTTAATACTTCTTATTGACATTCAAGCTTCAGAAAAAAGTATATTTTTGTCCATCGTATATTTTTTTATGTTTCAGAATATGTATTCCTCTAAATGTGTTATTAATTATGATTTATTGAATGTTTTATTAAGATTGAAAGGAGCTAGGAAGATATATTTCATTTTTATATTATTTAGAAGTGAATCTACTCTACAAAAAATAAACTAATGGTAGGAAACTGAAAGAAATGTGAGATAGGTATACACAGAATTGGGGGTAGTACTAAAAACAGAATAAAAATATACAGATTTTAACCAGCTTAAAATATGTTATATTAATTTTAAAAAAAAATTTTCAAGAAAACAGTAAAAGTGTCTGACTAATTATGACGTAACAAAAAAATTAGCCAATGAGAGGCCATTATTGACCAATGGTAAAATTTATAGTGGCCTCTCATTGGCTAATTTTTTTTGTTACGTCATAATCAGTCAGACACTTTTACTTTGTTCAATTTTTAATGATATTGAAGGGTCATTTTTTCCTGATTTCAATTTCTCCAAAAATAGTTATAAACCTCCCAGGACCTATGAGAAGCATCATTGCAAGAAGTAACCATACGGGTTTAGTGAAAGGCTAGATCCTTCTGTATACACAGACACACACAGATCCTGTTACTTTATTATAAGGATGATGACCCCCGAATGCAAGAGCTGTAGGCAGCAGGTAGATAATACAAGAATGTATAAATTTAAAAAAAAACAGATTGATAGATAAATAGACACACAGACAAATACATATATAGATTGATATGAAGAAGACAAGGTAGATAAATAGATAGATAAGTATAAGGATAGATAGATAGAGAAGGCACGGTAGATAAATAGATAGAAAGATATCAAGAAGACGAGGTAGATACATAGATAGAAAGAAGGTTAGATAGGGAGAAGACAATGTAGATAAATAGATAGATAGAGAAGGCAAGGTAGATAAATAGATAGCCTGACTCTTCCTATTTCGAAGGTACCCTGGTAATAAATTTAGCTGCCAATTAAATTTAAATAACAGACCACAGTGTTATAGGCAACAAAGCTACTCATTAACTCTCCATGAAATTATTTTGAATCTGCAGTTTTAATCAACCTAAATATATATTTTGTTAAAATTATTCTGTGATTTGGGATTAGGAGGACGAAGAAAGTCCCTCAAAAATCAGCATGTTACCTCATAAAAACAAGGGATAATCCTTTTTTTTGGGGTTTTCTTTCCCACTCCTCCTCTCCCCATCCCTTATTTTAATGACGTCATTGAGGGACTTTCTTCGTCTTCTGGAATTGGTTGGTCAAAAATATAGGTTGAAGTAAAAATTTCTAGATTATGATTACTAGACGAAATCTTAAGAAGATGTTTGTTTGTCTTTTCACAAGAATCTTCGATTCTTCTTTACAAGAGAGCCTTCTTTATTATTTAGTCATTGAAAAAATTGTCTTTAATTTTGTGTGAGGTAAAATTAAAAAAATTTTTCAAAATCTTTGAAATGCATGGTACTTGTTATGCTACATAATTTTTAAGAATAATATTTTATGTCAGAAAAGTAAGTTTTCGTTCTCTCCTTTCACTTTTAACTATTTGTGCACTTTTTTTAGTAGCGAAGCTACTCTATTTGTGTTCGAGGCTGAATATCTGTTATTTTGTCTTTATGTCTGTAAGTTCTTTTGTCAATACGCTAGGGTGACCAGATATTTAACACTAGCCTTTTAGCACATTGACATTGTTGACAAAAGTAGAAAATTGTACTAGCCGAACTTTCTCTTCAGCACGTCCTGACAATGTGATTGTTAGGTTCATTTATCCTATTCGTTGAGCACCGCTTTTATGCTGGATGTATATCCTTGTTTATAGTAACTTGTATCATTTGCCACTTATAAGCCCTAAATGTCTGGTTTAATATGGTTTTCCATTATTATAAGTAATCTTCCTAAATGTTCTGTCACCTCGTACATGTTTTAGCCTATTTTAGTAAGGCTATGGCCCTCCATAAAATTTAATTAAAGACTGCAGTTTTTTACTAATTGTATATAGGCTTTTTTTTATAAACGAGGATAATAGCGTCCATAAATAGTGAAGCACAAAAAAATATTGAAAAAATCACGAAACATTTACATTAAGTTATAAATTTTATTGTTATTAGCATTACTGACTGACCGACGGACCAAGTCAATTACATACTGTGTGCTTTTCAAAAATGGAAATGCAGTCGTCAGATAAGACCTGAATTATATACTAGCTGCACCATTTAAAATTAACTAATTACTTTAGGATAGAAGGGCGTCTACCCTAGATTTAAAGTAGCTACAGAGCTTGGATCTTTAAGAGGTTATGGGACTTTTTTTTACCTTGTGGGGCGTTTTACGTATTTCATTATTATTATCTTTTAATAATTTGTGTTTCTGTATGAATCCTAGTTTGCAGGGAGGAAGGTGACGTTGAGCTGTTTATTACACTAGTCCCCAAAGTTTTATAATAATGTTTTCTTTTTCACTGGCTCAAAAACTTTAGAGACTTGATTATATTTTGATTTGTTGTTTCTTAAAGTTGAGTGTCCAAACGTTTCAATCAATATCTGTTATCTACAGAAGGGGTAATTTTGTGTATCAACATTGGGAAAGTACATCTTTTTATCGGCCATTGTCTTATCCCATAAGATCCCTGCTTAGTTTGACCTGCTTTATTATGGTAATTTTGGTGTGCCTTCATTTACGTATATCCTCAATTTAGCAAAACAATAGCAATAAATTAAAATTAGATTAATTAAGTGGAGCTTTTGTTTTGTATATAAATGGATTTAGAATACGTGGATGATGTGACTTTTTGTCGTAAATTTGGGTTGTTATTGTTGTCAACACTTACTTCCATGCATGGTCAGGGGATGGGGGTATCGTTATATTAGCCAGCTGGGAGAAACATTAACTAAGGTATACAAGAATCTCTTACAATACCCATTCATTCTATATACATTTTGATGTAATAGGTTGTTCTAACAATTTGATAAATTTGTTGAAGTGAAGGCACACCTATAAAACTATGTATTAATTTAGAATTCCCGCGGCGAACTCAATTAATAAATAACACATTTGCATTAAAATCAAATTCATTAAAATTTTAAGCAAAACTTATACACATTTTTCATTTGTATGTTGGCTATGAATGTATTATTTCTAGTATTGGCTGTGCCCTAGCATTTAGGGTAGATCAATATTAGACCTGTTACTCAAAATACACGCAACATTGTTTTAGAGGCCTGGCGCTAGGTAGCCAGTAGAGATAGAGAGATAAAATTTTGTACTTGTATTTCTAGGCCCCTGAAGTAACTTTTTAGGTCAGCAGAAGAATTAAATTCGAAAAAGTGTATTTTGAGTAACAGATCTAGTCAATATACAGTAAACTTCAATTACAATATGTAAAAATTTAAACTTTATCGGTAATGCAGTTCGCGAGATTTTAAGGGACACAAAGGCAGACCCTACTTTTCATTATGAAAAGTGCTCAAAACTGCGCAAATTCATGATAGATAGTAGATTAATTTTATCGAATAAATCATTCAATAATTCATAGTTTTAAAAAATGTGAGATGTCTCAAAGCATTTTTAGAGCATTTAAGCAAAGGAGAACCATACAAGTTCAGCGTTTAGCGAGATCCTTTTGGTGAAAACGGACTAACAAGCATTATGTTACTTTATTATAAGGTTATAAGGATTGTCGTTTCTGTTTGTATATAGTCATACTGAACAATTGGAATTTCTTAAATGATAAGTATGACTTTTTAAATTGTACGCGAAATGTCATTTTTCGCCATTGCTACGTGTTTGAATATATAATCTAGAATGCACACTATCATAGTAATGCATATATTCTGTTGTTTAGTTTTTGTGTAATCAGCAAAGAATCGGTGTTGCAGTTTCAGAGCTATTAATCTTCAAGCAAACAAACACCCTATTTAACTTTATTGTGATCAAACAAGGTATATAAACAACCTCAATAGGTAATAATACATTATACCTAATTATCGAAAGAATCCAAATATAGGTTCTTAAAAACCGTAGGACATGGACAACACTAGCATATCTTAGCTAACAATCAAAATAATTACGATACCTTCTTTTGAAACGTTTGTATTACCTATATGAAAAAAACTTAAATGACGTATATACTTTAGAAACGCTTCGCTTGTAAAGATGTACATCTTTTAAATCTTCCGTAGCTGAAAAAGTAATTATAATGTTTTTTCTTCTTCAACGTTTCGCGTTGCCTTAAACACAAACACTTTCCAACCAATATTCATATATGTAGAATTAGCAATTGTTCAATATTTTTAAAATATTAAGTCAGACAAATTCTTTTCTAAGGACTATTTCGTTTAGTTGAACTGAGATACTCCTTTAAAAACGGTGGTGGGACTTAAGTTATGCTGCTCTAAAAATAGAACTAAATTGGTCCACTGCACTGGTTGACTAAATCTTCCGAGATCTTCAGGAAAAATACAATTGATGTTAAATTGATTTACATCACCAATCTTGATTAAGAAAAAATTACTCCTTACCATAGACTAAAATTACTGGTTGAAAAGTTGGGACACTGCCAGTCTGAATAAACCAATTAAAATATAGTGATAAAATAGTAAAAATACAATAATTGTAAGGCAACAAATTAGAGAACGTTACTATTAAACTTTGAGTAACAGTAAAATTTATAGTCCAATGTCCCCTCCCTCCCTGTAAATCTTAGAGGACAGACAGACATATATTAATACATTTATTCAACCTCTTCTATCTTAAGCATTAGGGTACTGAAATAGATAAACAAAATAATCAATCAAAAAAACATTCTAAAATTTTTCAGCGTTTTTGTAGCAACACTTGTTGAGTGTACAGGCCAGGAAAAGGATGAAATGTAAATGTTGAAAAGGTTAAAATGTTTTTTTTCTACCAAAATATAAAATAGCTTTTCCCAAAGACGCAAATATTCATTTAGATTTGATATTTAAAATTTTACTTCTTTGTTTTTAAAAGGAATCAATGAAACAGATGTAAAGCTTCCTAAAAAGTAAATTAATAAAACATTTAGTTTGCAAGATCTTAATGGACAATTTGTTAAACAAGGTATAGGTATAAAACCCTTTATATACAACATTTGTTAGAAATCATACACTCTCCGGGATAATAAACAAAGCTTTTTTTTGGCCTAGGCATTCCATACATTTGGGTAAAAACCAGGGATCTAAGGGTTAAGACAAAGGCGGATAAATTGATGTTCAACATCCCCAATGATGATACCCAAATAACCCCGTTTGTAGATTAAAATTAGTGGTTAAATCCTTTAAAGACTCAACTGAATGAAACAACTAATCAAAATTCACTTTAGTCTCAAAAGTAGATAAGCCAACAAATAAGAAAACGTTATTATAAACCTTTGGGGACTAGTGTAATAAACAGCCCATTGTTCCCTCTCTCTCTGGTAAAAACGCTGAATTTAAGCTGATTTTTGCTATCACGTTTGCTAATTGTCAATTTTGCATAAACATATGTATAAAGAAGAAATAACAATGTGCAACATTTTATATTTTCAAGGGTGTGCACACACTTGTGCAAAAAAACATGTTCCTAACCTTTTTATCCAAGCCATTCTTTGGCTATCTACGTACTTATCTTAGTACATATTCTAAGCTTTCCCTGGTATGAGATAGGGACAAGACAATGGACGGTAAATTGAATACACTACCAATTACAATAAACAAAATTACCCCATCTGTATTGTATATAGAAATTATCGGTCTAAAATTTTGAACAGAAAGTTTTAAGCCAACAATTTAAAAAAATGGTTTGTAAAACTTTTAGGAAAAGTAAAGTTAAGATTGAATGTCCTCTTCCATCCTATTTTTCTGTTATGAACTTTTTTTGCTCCTGTAACACTTTAACAGTATAATATAACTCATTTGCTGTTTTGACAATTTCGCGGACTAAATAAAACACTTTGTTTGTTTCAAGGGCCTTGTTATATTTTTATGCCTTTTTCCTACTCAGACAAAAATACATAAAAAAAACTAATATAATAATAATGTTTTCTTTATTTATGTTATATGATTTTTTACTATTCTGTAGGTCACAAAATTTGCTCTTTTGAATCGTAATATAGAATTTTAAGGGCAGAAATATACATACAAAGTAACAACCTGTCTATCTGTTTAAACTGAAGCCTTTCATAAGTATAGGAAAGGTTTATAACTATTTTGTGGGAGGGAACATCCACCCTTCCAAGAGAAATAGCCAAAAATAGAAAACATTTTACGTGCCTCTAGATGCCTCTAGGGGAGTAGCCGCTAGTCCTTATATAAAAGTAACTGGATCTTTGTCTGTGTATGTATCTGTGTCTGTAGCAAAAGATCGCGTCAATAACTGGACTGATGGAGTTATCCTTTAAAGTGAAGCTTCTCCTAGGTCTAGGAAAGGTTTATAAGTAGGGTGGGTAACAATACCATCCTAAGAGAAATCGCTCCTGGAAAAAAAATACCTCGCTCTCCGCCCCAAAAAATCCTCTTGTAGAAAATCTTAAAAGTGTTGCTATGATTTTTAAGAAATATCTTAAAATTAAATAGAGGTGTTTATGAAAATAGTTCGTTTTCCTTAAATTTTTTTTAAATTGGATCATTTGAATAAAAATGACAAAATAATATTTTTTCTACCAGTCATTCTATGCTAAAGTTCACAGCTTACGCCTTTCTCAGAAATGACAGAATATGTAAATGAGTGAAAAATTTCTCTGAACGACTGAGCACATTAAAAAAAAACTTTTTCAAAATGTCAGGTAGCCGAAAAATTTTTTTATGAGTATTTTTAATTAACTTTAGAGATATTTTAATCGTCCCTTTAATAATTTTTTGTCAAAATTATTTAAACATTGCCGAAGCAGAGTAAATAGTAAAAAGATAATTTGAAATTTTTAGAAATTAGATTTTGGGTAAACAAGACTCTTCGACCAAAGTATTCGATTGACAATTTTATATAATTCTCAATAGTGCATTGGGAAGAGAAACCTCCTGTTTATGAAACAGCGTAAAGTACCGCCAAAAAATGGCGTCATACAATACAAATGATAAATGAGAGGCCAGTATAAATTTTACCATTGGTCAATTAAAATTTATACTGGCCTATCATTGGTTCTTTTTATTGTATGACGTCATTTTTTGAGGCTCTTTACGCTGTTACCTGTGTATTGACCATTCTCGCGCATTTACTTTTACTGCGTGATTATAGCAGATAGTTCTAGAGGAGTGAAGATCATAATTGTCGATTCTTAAATGTTTGGTGTGCATGTCCTTCCGCATATGTATCATGGTAATAAAATAATTTTATTGCAAAAACCTTTGCTTTATCATTATCATTGTACTTCTATGATTTATTTGGAATTATGTATTGTTTCGAATATAAAACAAAATGGTTTGTGACAATATGCGTAAATGAAAGCACACTTATCTGAATGGATATAGAATACATGGATATTGTAAGAGATTCTCTATTACCCTGATATTTCTCCTAGTTGGTTAATATAACGATATCACCCCTCCAACCCTTTCCTTCTCCTGACTATGGAGGAATGTTTTGACCAATATCTGAAAAGTATATTGGCTACCTAAATTGACGACGAAAATTCACCTGTTACAACATCCACGTATTCTATATCCATTTATATATATATTGTAATCAAAACTATTCCATATCGCGCACGAATTTAACCCATCCCCCTTTTCATAGACAATTAGAAATATAGAAAGTTAAATATTTGAAAGCTTATTAACAATTAAACTAGGGTCTTTCCTAATGTTATTCCGTGGGCAATTTTTTAGTAGCGAACCTACTCTATAATTAACTATTTCTGTCCGTCCTTCCGTAATGCTATGGAGAAATATGATTTTCTCGGACGCTGTTTAAGATGGACAGCCAAAATTTTTGCGAAAATACTTATCTCAGAACCGTTGACATCCACGTATACGAGGTTTCGGGAAAATATAATTATTGTTGAAGAAAATCTCTGTATATTATTAGTCTTTGACTTTCCTATATGTAAAAAATCAAATATCATCGATTGAAATAAAAGGTATTAAGTATTCTGGCAAAAAAAATGGAGAAAATAAATCCGCCTGTCGGTAATCTAATAACCTAGAACAGCTCGACTGAGTGTATTGAGGCCTTAACTTTGTCCTTTGAAGAATTTATTTCTCACCATTCTGACTCACATACTTCTGACATAGCAGCAGTAAAAATATTTAAAGTTTTTTTGTGCTTGAGCCGAGAATCAAACCATTGACCATTTGGACCAACAGAAAGATTATAAAAAAAATGAAGATGTTATCCCTCTTATTTTTGATAAATATCGCACTCTGGATAAGCTTTCAAATGCTTTTTATCATATTGAATAATCTAACCTATTATCAGGGAATGGATATGTATTCTAAAGAAGTTACATTTTTCCTCAAAGTGCCTTGTTGAGCACTGAAACCCACAATCCCCTATTTTTCAAATAAGGGGTTGGGTACTCTGTGTGTAATCACCTAAAAGACATTTGGATGTTGGATGATTTTTTTTCTGAGTATATATCCCTGTCATATCTATAACAGATTATTGAACGATAACACTGAACTTTGAAATATAAACTGTATCATATTAAAAAGTAGGTTTACCAATCATCACATATAAATATAAGTTAAAAGAAAGTATTATTAGTATTATTGATAAATGAAAATAACAAGTTGTATCACTATCTGAGTGTCTGTGTAACGAAATATGTAGTGTACCGCTGAACCGATACAGTGAAGCTGCTTATAAGTGAAGGGAAGGTTCACCCTCCTAAAACTAGAATTTAAAGACGAGGGTCGACTCACCCCCTCCCCCAGACCCCTAAAGGCATTTAAATAAATCACTTAAGACATAGCATGATACTATACACCTCAACATTTGGAACCTCTATCATAAAATTTATAATAATCTGCTAGTTTATAGAAGACAATAATGTCGCCAAAGTTTTTAGACATTGACTACTTGAATAAGAGAATTGGCCACTGTAAATGATTTGCAGTATAAAGAATTCTATTATTAAAACTTTGAGGACCAGAATAATTTACAGTTCTGTATCCCACCCCTCCCTGGACCACTGTCAATAATTAAAAGGAGAGATGTCTACATAATAAATAATGAAGGGGTTATAAATGACTAGAAAGCATCTAATCTATAGTAATAAACCATAAATACCAGAGATGAATTACAGACACGGAACAGTAAACTAAATATTAGGGAATAGTTATTTCTCGCATCGTATTATAAACGGCTTTCCGCGGATATATTTATATTCGTAGAAAGCTGGATATAATACGATGCTAGTGATAGTTTTTTTCGTATGGATGAGAACCAGTTCCTATCCACCGGATTCGAATGAATACGAGAATAGTTATTTCTCGCATCGTATTATAAACGGCTTTCCGCGGATATAGAATGTACAATTATAACTGGTTTTAATCTTATGATTGTACATTTTTATATTCGTAGAAAGCTGGATATAATACGATGCTAGACATAGTTTTTTCGTATGGATGAGAACCGGTTCCTATCCACCGGATTCGAATGAATACGAGAATAGTTATTTCTCGTATCGTATTATAAACGGCTTTCCGCGGATATAGAATGTACAATTATAAGATTAAAACTTGTTTTTTAGCCCCGAGGTATATAACTAATTAAGTTGCGGGTAACACCACCCTAATATGATATCGCCACTATAAAAAAGACCCCCATCCAATTTGTTTAAAAACTGAAATTGAAAATTCACAACACCTCCTCAATTTCTCAAAGTTTTCGCCAAAAATACTCTAATCTAGTAAACTAGACATTTTGGGTATAGTCCTTTCCACGACATCCCTCTATAAGGGGCGATTCTTCGTATTTTTCACAGTAAGTTTTCTCCTATTTCTAGCCCCTGCGGGGGGGCTCTAACCCTGCGGGGCCAATTACCTAACCCTGTGGGGCAATCACCTAACCCAATATAACCTAACCTAACATAAAATAACCTATAAAAAGCCATTTTCAAAATACGACAAATCGCCCCTTATGGAGGGATGTCGTGGAAAGGACTATACCCGACATTTTAAATTTTTTAAATTAAATTTTTGATTGGCAGTACCTGTACCGGTCCAGACATATGTATTATACAGGTATGTTAACAAAGAATTTAAACAGAAGATATCTTTATCTTTATGGGCGCAGGGTTCGAACCAGAGACGTGCAAATAATATGATGTGAGATCATTTCCGTCTAAATATTAACAAAGCTGTTATTAATTGTATAATTGTTGGCTAATATGATTATGGCTAATACCAATGCTTTTCTAACAATAAGGTGTCGATCTTTTTGCGTTATGTTATCATTAACTTGCGACTATAAGATACTTGACATTAAAGTAAAACAATAGAGGGGGGACGGGTTAAATAACTGTATGTTCCCACTACATAGGCCCTGTCTTGACTTTTAATTGTGTCTTAAATATCAGGCAATAGCGTCGAAGATATTAACACAGCCAAGTCGCAACAAAAGAGCAAAAAGCAATTTGCTAGCAGATTAAAAAGGTCCCCAACACTGGAATTAGGTAGCTGTCTGGGTTATACATCTATACATAATACATTTATTTACTTTGATTTTTGCGATATTGATTGCATACCGTATATAACAATTGATGGGGAGGGTTATCCAAAGAGGTGTAGTTTTATTGGGGGGTTTGAACCTAAATAAAAGATAAACATCTCTTTATTTCGGTGAACTTATAAAACAGCAAATTTACCTTTGCTTGATTTAATAATTGAAATCCTTAAAAAATTCAGAAGTGTAATTAAAGTTTTCTTGTGTATTTTGTTTAAAAAAAATTATTCATCATTATTTAATAACAAAAATAGCAATAAACATGTCCATGACATAAGTAAAGCTTTCCTGAAAATCGCTCTAATCTTTATGAAAAAAGATAAAAAAAATTACTGACAAACACCACTTTTATGTAGTTCAAGGGAGGGAGGGGATAATGGTTTGTGAATTATACTGGTCCCCGTCGTTTTACAAACACTTTCTTTCATTCGTTGGCTTAAAAACTTTATGAACGTGTTGCAAATCCTTATACTAAAGTAACAGGATGTTTGTTTGTCTGTGTGTCTGTACCGAAGGATCTCGATAACCGCTGAACCGATCGGGTTCTCCTCAACAGGGTAGCTTCTCATGGGTTCTGAGAAGGTTATAACTATTTTGGGGGAGGGTGCAACCACCCTCCTAAGAGAAATGACAAAAAAATATATGGGAGACTTCAACGTATCATAAAGAGAATGAAGTAAAGTAGAGACTTTAACAAACAAAAACATCTAAAGTGCCAGTAGAGGCCTCTAGGGGCATAACCGCTAGTATATTATAATGTACGTATTGTATAAACATAACATCTTTCAAAATACTTTGTATTGTGTCGGCTATTTCATGGCATATATAAAAAAAAAATTCTCGCAAAAAATAAGATTTAACAAATATTAAGTCGCTTTGTCTGTCTGTCCGTATTCTATTTTAAACAGTTAGGGAGTTGAATCCATTTTTATAGAAGCAGAAATATAATCTATGATTATGGTTTGGACCCTCTAAAACTGTAATCTACCCTTCCACTTTCCCCTCTCTTGGTAAAGATATCTTCAACGCCGATACGATTTTTGAAATATAAGATTCCACTTTTGTCTCTCTTGTTGAAGATATCTTCACCAAGAGAGGCAAAAGTGGAATCTTAAATTTCAAAAATCGTATCGGCGTTGAAGATATCTTCACCGAGAGAGGGGAAAGTGGAATCTTACATTTCAAAAATCGTATCGGCGTTGAAGATATCTTCACCAAGAGAAGGGAAAGTAGAATCTTACATTTCAAAAATCGTATCGACGTTGAAGATATCTTCACCAAGAGAGGGGAAAGTGGAAAGGTAGATTACAGTTTTAGAGGGTCCAAACCATAATCATAGATTATATTTCTGCTTCTATAAAAATGGATTAAACTCCCTAACTGTTAAAGGTTTGATCACTAAGAGTCTTTACCTGTTAAACTTGGTGTTTTGTATTGACAAGAAGTTTAATTGGCCTATGTCGACTATAAGGCATTTATATTAGTGACATTAAGTATAAGAGCTAAACTACCTTACATTTAATTCATGTAATGCTATTCCAATAATGAAATTATGTTATTACTACAGTATTATATTACCCTGCAAAAAAAAAACAATACATTTTAATCTCAGAAAGGATTACTTTATAATATAGAAAGTTCAATATGTTTACACTACATATGAAAAATTTGGTACTTGTTCTTCAATTTTATGCTTAAATACTACAAAAAGCATTTTTTTGTACCGCAGCGACCATATAACTAAGGCATGTCTTTACGCCTGTCCTTTGAAGTCATTATTGTGTGTGTGTGTGTGGGGGGGGGGGGGGGACTGGGAAGGAGAACTCCTCTATTTTCAATTTTAGTTTATATAAGAAAAAAAGAGTGGATATATTTTTTCTATGGTTGGATTCTCTTGGTCGAGATTTGAACTCACATCCTGCTGAATAACAAGTCGATTGATATAATACTAACAACATTACCTTATTCTTTTTATTGCTATATATGCTACTTATGAACATAATTATTCTTGTAGTAGAACTTACTCTTATCAAACTAGGTGTCCAATAAATAAGAAGGAAACAATACTTCTTTTAAAATATCTACAAAACTATAAAAAAAAAGATAGAATTATATTGTTTTAAATCCTTTTGATACTTTTACCTTTTTTTAAGAATAAAAAATATATTACATAGTATCTAGGTGGTTTTAAGATAATTTAAAAGTCAGAAGGAACTAAATATTCAACTAATATAGACTAATATACATAGACTAAAGATTATTTCATGCCCAAAAATATAGATATTGAAAAATTGTAAAAACAGACAGGCAAGCACATAAAAGAATTATTTTTGTGTTTCACAATTAAGTTATTTTGTTCCCTATTTAATCCATTAAAATCAATAAAAATTAATAAAAAATAAGGAACATTAAACTGTAACTCATCCAATTTTAAATTTGAGTTTTAATAGAGTAAAAAAATATTTTTTGGTGGGTAGGGGGGTGAAGACACCTCTCCAAAATTAGTTTAAAACCTTCCCAGGACATATAAGAAGCTTCTCTGTAAAGGAGAACAATGTCGGTTCAGCGGTTAGCGAGATCTTTCGGGACAAACAAAAAACGCTTACTACTTTATATAATAGGATGTTGTTTCGGTACGTGGCTGACGTAGACGGCTGATGCCTGACCTACGGCCGTACACAAGATCTTAAAGTGCAGACGCACTAAACCTCGCAACTTCCCGCATGAATCGAAACTAGTGCAGTTGCAAATACAAGTTTAGTAGGGGGGTGAAGACACCTCTCCAAAATTAGTTTAAAACCTTCCCAGGACATATAAGAAGCTTCTCTGTAAAGGAGAACAATGTCGGTTCAGCGGTTAGCGAGATCTTTCGGGACAAACAAAAAACGCTTACTACTTTATATAATAGGATGTTGTTTTGGTACGTGGCTGACGTAGATGGCTGATGCCTGACCTACGGCCGTACACAAGATCTTAAAGTGCAGACGCACTAAACCTAGCAACTTCCCGCATGAATCGAAACTAGTGCAGTTACAAATACAAGTTTATTGTATGAAACGGTGGGCACTGAAACAAAAAATAACAAAATTAATAAAGATATATTAAAATGTTGTAAAAATAAAAAAAATCTTTATTTGGTTCGCTTCGAAGAGGTTTCGTGATTTGCAATATATTATTTTATAAGCATATGAAAAAATAAGCTTTTTCTCTTCAAAATTAAATCAAAACATAATGCGAATTAATAATTTATAGATAGAATCATTTTTAACTACTATAAAAATATTCTGGTACAAAAATAAATCAACTACTTGGTCTATTTTAATGAAAATAAGAAAATTAATTTGCTTCACAAGCTCCGTGTTTCTCAAAGGTTCCTGGCTTCGCTTTGAGATCGGGCCCAGCTCCGCCAGGAACAGATGATCCTGCTGCAACGCAGTCATCTCTTCAGAGCAGTACACTGCTTATCAAAATTCCATTCTTAACTTATACTAGCATCGATATATAAACTATTTGCCTAATTTTGCAGCAACGTCTAAACTGACTAGCATAGCAAAGTCCCGCAGGGCTTGGAGTGGAACAGACTTGTGTAAGTGTTTTAGGTGACGATCGTTATAATAGCATTTTGGTCGTTTTAATCTGAAATTATATTAAAGAACAAAAGTTTTTTATTTTTAATTTTATTTACTTTTAGCATAATAATAATTCATTATTATATATCAATACCAAAGTCTTGGCAACAAAGTTTAAAATTATTAATTTTCCGCTGGTTACGTCGCAATATATTAGAAATGTAGTCTATATACATTCCTGTTACTGGTACATGTACATTTAAAGACCACATAATATTAGATAGAGTATCCGTCAGATCTCTCCACTGGCGGAAGTGTAGATCCTCCATCTCATCCTGGTAAGAATCATACAGCTTGGTTTCAAGTGTCCACATCACTCGCCTTTGGTTCCGCCATATTTCTACGTATTCCGGTAATCTTTCATCAGACAAAACTAAAATAATTTCAGATTATTACGAAATTTAAAGTGAATTATAAGGAGTTACGACCGTATTTTATTCGATGTTTATTTAGAATATTTTCTGCAGATTCTTAAGTAATCTCAGATTAAATTATTAAATTTAAAGTAAATTTTAAGGAGTTAAGACTGTATTTTATTCGATGTTTATCAGAATATTTCCGCAAAATCTTAAGTAATTTTTTCCCTGTGTTTAAGTAATTGTTTCGTTTTAGAATTCAAACGATTTGTGCTCTTATTTTGATAGATTAAGTTTTGTTCCAATTTGCACCCGTATTTATGCTTCCTCTGTTATAGTTTTCTTTTTATGTAAGTCTATCTCATATTTCTTGGCTAAACTAATATTTTCTATCTATCTGTTATTACCTAATTCCTCTTCTTGGTCTTTTTCATCCAATGCCATATTCTGTAGCATCACTAGACATTTCTGTAAACTCATTTTATAGTCTGAAATGGTTATAAATTATTGCATTTGAGTTTAAATGTGTCGATATATTTACAATAATGAATATTAAAGGATAATTTTGAAAAGATTTCATGAAAAGTATATTTATTATCCATTTTTATCGTCCAGATGATCCAAACCCTCTTGCCCCTCTTTCTGTTTTATCTAAATCTTCTGCCATTTCTAGCATAGGTGTTGAAATCTTTTCAAATATTATCTGACAAATTTTATCATAAATATTAACTACGAAGGGTTCATTCCCATTATTCACCATCAACACCCCCACATTTCCCGTAAAATCGGGGTCCACCACCCCCGCAGAGATGTCTATCCCCCTCAACCATGCCAATCCTGATCTTGGGGCCAATCTTCCATATAATCCAAGTGGTATCTGTAGAGCCAGATCTGTGAGTACCAGCTCTCTACTTCTGGGCTGAATTATCTGAGTTTGAGCTGCGTATAGATCAAAACCAGCCGCATTCATAGATCCTTTAGTAGGATATTTAGCTGTCCCTGACAGCAGTTTTATCTTAACTATGTCCGTCATTTCTATTCTGAAAGTAAAATTCATTGTTGAATTTCTGAATTTTGCATTTTATGCATATATTTTCATATATAAATACAATATTCAAAAATTCAACTATTAATATAATTATTAATCACAATAATTTATGCCCTTATCTATATTTTAGAATTAAATCTCAAATTGTGCATTAGATATCTTAGGAATGTTACGGGCTAGATTCAGACGATATTGATCTGTTCCCCTTAGGTAGTAGAGGGGTGTCTGGAGGCCACGCCACCTTCCGTGGATCATAGTGGCCTCCAGTGTGTTACCGCTTTCTATATAAGCGGTAACACCCCCAGCTTTGAATGAGTTCTCAGAATATGCTTTCCTTATCCCATATTTGATCAAAATTTCTCTCATGCTAGTCATTGCCGCTCCATAGCCGAGTGATCTGTGATATTTCGGTTTAATAATTCCATTGCAATTGTATACCATAAAATTTAAATATTTCTTTTTACTGCCTTGAGGGCCAAAGTTAAATCCAAATTGTTGTGCATATAATCGATATAAAGTTACTGGACAATATTTCCCTCCAACTAATGGTAAATAACTCTTTGTTCCTGAGTAGAATTGATCCTGTTTCGTACGAATGAAGTTGATCCGAATGTGGTCACCTTTGTCCTCCACATCCTGTTCGGACACCAGGCTATAGTCGGAATACCTAATATATAATATTATTTTGATTTTGTATCAATCTATATTAATACTTTTTTTATGTAATGGGATTTTAAGGTGTGATTATTAACTTTTACGATTAGTTAACTTCAATATTATTTCATTCGTTTTTGCGTAATTTCGACACTTATGTTCTACTTATTTTTCCCCTTATAATAAGATATCTATTATCTTATGAACTTGTTGTGTAATCTATCTCTATCTTAATTCCTGCCATTTTATTTATCTATCATAGTTACTTACCTACTCCATGTGAAAAAGTAGGTAACTATCCTCAACAGTAAGTGCAGTCAATAATTTTTTTTGGGTGGAAAATGGTTGCAGCTACTTTAAAAAAGGTAGTTAAATAATAATTAGTTTATGAAAAAGTAATTTTATGGTAAAAGGTCCATCTAAATCACATTTGTTACTTGTTTGTAGTTCAAAAATTTTCTTAGAGTGACATTTTCATTTCGAAGACGACATTATTATATTTATAATATACGCAGCATTTATAACAACTTTAAAATCATCGTTACGTGACAACCAGTGGACGTATTTTAGATTGGTCAACGGATTTGAATTTATTACGACCAGGACTATTTTTTTGCCACCTTGGCCGACTAAATCGGCCAAGGAATAACCGGCTACGGTATTTTTAAATTTTACTTCTATTTTATGCAATTATTATCATGTCTACAACTTTAAAAACATCGTTACGCGACAACCAGTGGACGGATTTTAAATTGGTCAACGGATTTGAATTTATTACGACCAGGACTATTTTTTTGCTACCTTGGCCGACTAAATCGGCCAAGGAATAACCGGCTACGGTATTTTTAAACTTTACTTCTATTTTATGCAATTATTATCATGTCTACAACTTTAAAATCACCGTTACGCGACAACCAGTGGACGGATTTTAGATTGGTCAACGGATTTGAATTTATTACGACCAGGACTATTTTTTTGCCATCTTGGCCGACTAAATCGGCCAAGGAATAACCGGCTACGGTATTTTTAAATTCTACTTCTATTTTATGCAATTATTATCATGTCTACAACTTTAAAATCACCGTTACGCGACAACCAGTGGACGGATTTTAGATTGGTCAACGGATTTGAATTTATTACGACCAGGACTATTTTTTTGCCACCTTGGCCGACTAAATCGGCCAAGGAATAACCGGCTACGGTATTTTAAAATTTTACTTCTATTTTATGCAATTATTATCATGTCTACAACTTTAAAAACATCGTTACGCGACAACCAGTGGACGGATTTTAGATTGGCCAACGGATTTGAATTTATTACGACCAGGACTATTTTTTTGCCACCTTAGACGACTAAATCGGCTGAGGAATAGCCGAATACGATATTTTTAAACTTAACATGAAGAAAATTTGGGCCGATTATGTTCATCGGCCGAATCCGGCCGAAGTCGGCCGATTTCCGGCCGGCCGATAACGAAAACAGCTTGCTAATACTGTTCCAATTTGGTTACACTTTTAAGGGAAGGTTTATAAATGTCTTAGGGTTGGTTTTAGGCTTTGTTCCTGACCTCCATCAGACTCCCCAATAGGATAAGGATCAAACAACTAATATTCTAATATTATAGCTTCTAAAATCCTTATTTCTGAACCGATTTTTAAAAAATAAAGGTCTAGCAGCACAGTTATGGGACCTGGAAAACGATTAAAGCAATCGTTATATGCGTGGATTGAATCATAACAAAGATATTAAAAACCGCATGAAGATTTGGGGTTAGCAGAGTTATAAAATTAAAAAAAAAATTTAGCTCAAAGATATAAACTTTTCAGATAATTGGCAATTAAAATCCTTATTTGTATCATAAAAGGTAATAGCTGCACAATCATTCCAAATGTTATAGCCATTTTAGAGAATATTGACTGCACTTACTCAACAGTGCTCTAAACTCCACCGTAGATGGGGCTTGTCCTCTTGATTTCGGCTTCCAGACTATTTCTTGGATCAAAGTCCTCAACTCAGCTTCTCCAAAAGGGACGCATTTTCTCGGAGGTGGCTAAAATATTTATATTTTTAATTTTTAAAAATTATATCAATTTTAATATTTGACAAGCTCAGTATAATGATATTTCCCGTATTATCTTAATAATATTCCCGTATTTATGCCGGTAAATAATTTGTACTTAATCGTGTTCTGACTAGACGTTTAAATTACCCTATTATTTCCTTGTGTTTTATGCCGGTAGAACTTTGTTACTTAATTGCGTCTTGATAAAGCATTTTCAATATATATACACAATTTAAGGTTTTATCAATGATTCGCTAAATATGATATTATTATGACTTTATTCGTTATTTACTTGTGTTTTAAGCTGGTACGAATTTTTTACTTAATCGGGTCTTGACCTATCTTTTATCATTATCTAGACTTATATTGGAATTTTATTCTTACTTTAGTGGCTGCCAACTTCCGCATCATCGAGGAGCATCCAGCTGCTATCGTGGGTGGAATCTCGCTCTTAGATTTTCCCAAAGATATCTCCAGGCTTGTAAGGGCAGGTTTAAATTTTTTAAACCACTGGAATCCCTTTTCATGCAGGACTGACCAGCCAAGAAATTGTAGCGCCGCTCGGCTTGAGAACATTGGATACTCGAAATCTAAATATTTTAAATATCAAAATATGTAGTTTTATTCCTTCATGCATATCTTATTACATCTTTTTACATAACTTAATATATTCAAGTTATTTTATTGTTTTCTGCTTTTCTCTCCCTTCTTAATTTAAATGTATAAGTTTTCCTCCAGCTTTTTATTTTCTTATTTGTTATCCCTTGGATACTATTCCTTAATTATTAATTTTTGTCTTACCATTTGCATTGCAGAATATTCTAAACGGCGTCAATATCCAGTCATATGCCAGGTGTGTTGATTGTGCTAAGTGGCCCGCGAAAATTTGGCGGAATGCATCATGATACTGCGGGTGTTCATCTACAATCTGACCCACTCCCTCTATTTGATAGACATCTATGCCATGGGGTTGGAAACGGTTTGCCCCTGAAACATAGCAGCTATTAAAGTGATCGTGAAGCTAATTTTTCAAATTGCATTTTTATTTACTTTTTCTTATGTTTTAAGTAATTTTCATTGAATAATGCCTTAAAAATTCCATAAAGGTAGAAATAAATTAATTAAGAATGCCGAGATCCACTTCTCACAAAAATACCACAACAATCTGTGCACTTATAAGACTAAGGAAAAATCACCCTTTTCTTTGCTTACACATAAAAACAACGAAATTTATACTACAAAAATTTTGTTGTACTACACCTCTTTTGAAATAAATGTTCAAACTTGGTTTACAATTAAATATAAAACCTGCGTTAATTTCGTAAAATCAGTTACCAAATATTGATATATCTATGCAGGTACACTAACATATGAAAAATTGTTGAAATCTTCAGAAAATACATGATTTAAGAATAAAATTGGGCAAAAAGAATAAAGAAATATCATTTGCTATACATAACTAGCAAAAAAATTAGCAGTCTTACTAAAGGTTTTCCATAAACAAAAGCAATCTTTTTTTTCTCCCAATTATCGGAAAAGAGTCAAATTTTTCTAAATACCTGCCTATATTTAAACCCTAGATATCCAAATTTTGTTTTTTATTTAATTTTTTTTAAAGCCTTAAATTCATATTCCTACAATCAATATACATAACTTTCAACTAAACATTATTTAAATGAAAAATCCATATAAAATAAACATTCAGGGCCCATTATTTTAAGTAGTTGTCTGTTTCATTCAACAGAGTTGGGGATTTAAAACAAAAAGGTCGTCAATTAAATAAAATCTGGATAATATATAAGTTGATTTTAATTAATTTTTATCCAGTAATATCACTGTTTCATTTACACAGAGTTGGGTCTTTGAAACAAAAAGGTTGTTTATCATTGAAAATCGTGATAACATAGATCATACTTTTCAAGGACGTCCAAGCATTTTTATTGGGGGGGGGGGGAAGAATTAAAAATTACAATTTCTGAGATGCCTACAGCATCACAAAGTTCATTTTGGGGGGAGAAATCTTTGTCATAGAGTTAGTGACGTCTAAGCTTTTTTTATTTTAAGGGGGGTAAAAATTAAAAATTTTGGGGATGCCTACCCCTTTATCCTCCACCCCCTAGGACGTCCCTGGTGATATTATGTAAAATCTCGACAACTTGGTTAAACAAGTTTATTAATTTATTGATTTATAATCATACAGATTTTGTTTATAAACCCAACTTATAGCCGTTTGTATTTCCCTCTTTCTTTCTTCGTCCCCTCTCTTACCTGTCATTGTACAAATGGTACCAACAAATTTTGTTAAGTTGAAATATAGAAACCAAACATTTTTGAATATTGTAAAAGTTGCAGTCCCTTCAGTGTATTTTAAGTTATAAGTTTGGACCAATATAGGACAATTTCAATAACTATAATAAGTAAATAATTGTATTCCCATAACTGAAAAGACATGTTATTTTATAAACTGACTTGATTTAATATCTCAGGAACCATCTTTACGTAATTTTGTTTAGTATTAAAATAAAGCCTTGCTTTAATTATTGTACATCCATATACAACAGATTTATATATAAATTTATTAAAAGAATAGAATTTGTGTGCTCTTTGTCCTATTCCATGTTTTGAAGAATAAACTTTAATACAATCAAGTTCTGTGGTGTCCGTACTCTGTCTGTGTGTATGTGTGTGTGTGTTTAATTCAACCTGTCTGTACTCAAAAAACGCCTATCTTAGAAAGCACTTACAGCAAAACCTTTAATTAATTCACATTTTAAAGTTTGTTTCTTTTAAATGTCTTCTATAAATTTTAGTTAATTAATTAAATATAATCTAAGCAAGAATTTTACCCCAAAATAAAATAAAACCTTAATAACTGTAAAAACTTTCTCAATTGATAATAAAACTTTAAAATCCCCCAATTATGTGGGGGCCTATTCGTATTTTTAGCTCTGCAGTATGATTCCAAAAGAGAGTACAAACACACAGACAAACATCCTGTTACTTTATTAGTAACAGGATGTTTGTGTGTCTATATATTTGTGCCAAAGGATCTCGCTGCAATCAGGTTCTTCTTAACATGGTAGATTCTCATAGGTCCCGGAAAGATTTGTAACTATTTTGGGGGAGGGTACCACCACCTTCCTAAGAGAAATCAAAAGAAAACAAAAAAATTATGTTTCTTGGTTTAACAAAGAGCATTCAATGAAACATAAATGTCAAACGCAACATAGACATATTTTAAATATAAAAAAAAACATTTAAAGTACCATTAGAGGCCTCTAGGGGCGTAGCCACTAGTTAGAGCTAAAAAGCTTGGACTTTATCTTAACAATTTTTAATAAATGAATGTGTCTTTATACAAAATGAATATAATTAAGTCATATTAATGATATCAAAATATATTCTTATTAATATATTGATTGCTAAATATAAAACAATGCTTTGCTTTTTAAAATGTTTTTAGAAAAGCATTTTCTGAGATAAGCATTTTTTGAGATAGGCGTTAATTAAGATGATACATTATTGATGGTCCCGAGAATAGCTTAATTTTATAGTTTCAATTATAATATTATCAATTGCCTGTATGTATTCTGTTCAATGGTTATATTACATTTTATCATACATATACAAAGCAATTAACTGATTTTAAATGTTTTTTAACGTCACATATCTAAAGCCATGTAGATATGTAGAATTAGATATTCATATAAATTTTTAAATAAAGGAAAAAATGAAAATCCAGGTACCATTATCAGTGATATTCATTACCATATATGGCTTTATTTCTGTGACCATCGGAAGAAAATTTTAAATCTATCCGTAGATAACAATTTCAACATTTTTTGGTTAGTTTAATACGGTATGTAACAAAAGCTTTTATTTTACTATAAATTTGCAAGTAAACTTCAACTAAAAGATTGTTATTTGTCGATTTTGATAGGTTTTTAGATATGTATAATAAAACACAAAATACAACGATGTTTTCAAGGGAATAAATTCGTTTTTTTAAAGTTTGATTTATTTTTAAATGGGAAGTATTTAAGACTTAATTCTCAAAAAAGTAATCTTAAAAAACATTAATCAGTGACATATATCAACTTAATTCCAGCTTCGTGAACACTTTAAGTTTTATCTTATTTAATTTATATGTTTTCTATCCTATTTAGTCATTTCCGTCTATTTATTGTCATTCTTTATCTCTTTCAATGTTCTATTTTCATCTTTTATCTATTCTATATCTATTTCTTTTCATTATTCGACTATATCTACCCCTTTTTCTATCTATTTATCCTTACCTATCATATTTCCAACTCCATTTTCGGTTGCTTGTATCTGCATATTCTCAAAGCCTTCCATTATTTCCTCTTGGGTCTCAATCTCCACTTCATTTTCTATCGTCAGTATTAATCTTTCCGCCATTTTACTTATTTGAAAATAAAACAATACATTTTAATTTTTGTATGAAGCTTAATATATATAATTAACTCATTTGTCAATAAAATTATGAATTATATATATTCTAGGTTGAAGTCTTCATATTAACAAGTTTTACTTTATGTACTATTCTTTTGTCTATCTTATTAAGTAATTTTATTGACAAAAGTTTTAGTGATGCATCAAAAAGGCAATAAATTTCATAGATTTACTAAATATCGTATCAACTTCTATGTTGTGAAACAAATCTGGTTTACAATCAAAAATAAATAATGCTCTAATGAGCTTCTGGTATGAACTGCCATTATGTAACAACGGCCACCAAGAAGCCGATGTCCACATAGGACAGATTAATATGTACAATGGTCCTACTGTTGACTCAATTTTTCTAATAGTTCTGCCGATTTTTGAAACTGGAGGGCATAAGTAGTAAACCTCCTTCTCACTTGGTGAATGTGAGAAAAAATCTATGGCCAAGTTTTCATTGTCAAGAAATTTTGAAATGTATTTAGTACAAACTTTATTTGTGTGATTTGCAAAACCGTCAACAGTAGGTTCACAATTAAAATATGAAAAAATAGATTTTAACATAAAACGGGGAATTCCCCATAAGTCACTATCTGAAGAAAACCTAGATCCTTCATCCGCTATTAGCATACGGCAGTGTGAACGACGCGTCCAGACCGGGATGATAGTGACGGCTAATTGTATCTCCATGGTCTTAACCTTAACAATTTGTTGCTGGGTAAAATTATTTTTACTGCCATGGTGAAGAAAATAATAGCAAAGCTGCGAATCGGTCTCCCAGTATATTATGGGAGCGCTAAACTTTTTGTTAATAGAAATATTATATTGCATAAACTTATCAACGCAAGAAGTTCCCTATGTCCTGAACTTAAAGTTTTTTCATCACTATTAAACTCATAGTTTTGGAGTTCCACGATTTCTCCATGGAATAACGAGAAGGCGCGTTCTTCAGAGGCATCTGTTAAAAGTAAATTAGGTATAGGGATAGCCGTATGTTTAATATTGTTTATCATCCGTCCTACTTCTCTTTGCGTTACTGTCATGGCTCCTAACCTTGCGTTACTAATGGCTTTACCATTAAATGTGTGCAAATGATATAAGAAAAATTCAAGTTCCTGCAACCCTTTTCTAAAGGTAACCTTGGAATTCCATCCATGTATTATCACCTGCCTTCCTAACTCATTATACATGTTGCGTGGTATCACGCTTACCACTGAGCCATGGGATTTTTTCAGGCTTTGTAACTTACCCAGCACACTGGCTGCAATTTTTACATGGATTGAACCTTCATGATTATGTTCGGCTAACATATTTCTTAAGGAATTTAAATATTTACTTTGCTTATCACCTGATGTATAGTACATCATTCTTAAAGAATTCGAGATAAATCCTTGGTATAATAAACTTTGGGAAGCAATTAAGTTCGATTTTTTATATGCAATGTTCCATCCTGCCTGTTTGAAAAGTCTTATCACTATTCTTAATTTTTGCTCACACTCTATCTTGTGCTTTGCTATGACTCTACCATCATCTGAACCATTGAAAAATTTAATTTTCCTTTTATTTAATTGTTCAGTAATATTTACTATATTTAAGTTTTCCATCTAAGGATTAATATAAAGTTTTCATAAATTTTAGGAATATTAAATTTTTCATACCTATATAAATGCTGAATATGATACCAATTATGTGAATGAGAGATTTGATAGGCCTTGTTAATCTATTTACTACTTCAGTAGCTACATTTAATCCGTAGCACATTACAAGGAAGACAAAGAATCTTTCTATGCCTTCCTTGTCAATTATTTTGAATGAAAAGTATTTGCGGTAATCAGGATGTAATCTTATATGAAAATAACAATTAGAAATATCAAAACTTGTAAAATAACAGTCTTTAAAGATTTGGTGCTCTGTCTCACTGAGCGTTTCAAGTTTTGATTTTGGTGACTGGATGTGTAAATTAATACATCTAAAATTAAATTTAATACTAGTTATGTTTTAATTTTTATAATAATTCTTTAAAACATCATATTTATTAAAAGAATTTTTAACCTGCTTACGTCAATGCATGGACGTTTTTTCTTTATGTTGTTAAAATCGTCCTTCTCTACTGAAACAGAGAGTGGATTGATAAACAATGGTTTATGCTCCAACTCTATTACTGCTCCTTCATCTTGCCACTTCCTTACTGTTACCGCTAAATCTCCCATGTGCTCAAGGGCACTTTTGTTGTTTTCCTCTTCATAAGAGGAGGGAGGATCTTTAAGAAAATTGATTTTAAGGCCATCTCTCATTAATTCCATCACCCATTGATCTAATTATATTTCATGATTTTTATGTTGTAAATTTAATTACTTCATGAATTATGCCATAAAATCCTAATTTGTACCTTATTATTCTTATTCATAAAAATCTATAAAATCCTGGTTGTAGAATATCATGTACAAAATCGATGCTAGACTGAGAATGGATGGAGAATGGCTCCGAGGGCAATGTATAGCCTCTCTCATCTAGGAACTTCTCAAGTTCATCCGCTGTGTGCACGGGATCAGACCATCCCAGTTTGTGCACAATGGCGATGAAATCATCTAAAAAATTTTAGTGTGCTTAACTTATATATAATAGGTTTATATCTTAAATTTTTCCCAAATAATTTATTTTAATTTAGTCATTTATCCATAGTTTTCAGAGATCTTAAGTTACAGATAATTCCTTGTCTATCTAATCTGATTCACTTACTTCTATTGTTATTGCCAGGGTGTAAAGTTAGGGCTGCCACTCTGCCTTGCTGCGCACGCTGGGCTTCGAATGCCGCTATATCAGACGGCTTGCAGACATTGTCCTTATACCAATGCCTAAAATATTCTTGGCATTAGTTATTTATTTTATTATATAATCTATGTAATTTCTATAAATCTTTACTTTCTTTCAAATTGAATGTGCATGGATTTTAAGATTACTCACAATTTCTATTCAATATTTAATCTTTTGGTATGTAACTAAATAAGATATATTAATGTGAAAATTCCCCCTTTTTTATAGTTTTAATTTTAATTTCATTTCTTCCCCCTGAATTAATTAATTAATTTTAAAATCGTTCTTACCCTTGGACATTGCATCTCGTGCATTTGCTGGTCATCTTTTGAGCAGCTATATGTGTCCGCAGTAGAGTGGCCGTCCCTGACGTCCCTGGAACTGCCTACGCTTGTTGTACCGCCGCCGCCAGTACAGACACTAAATCCTGTGTCAAAGCAGGTTGTGTATACGCTCTTCTATTTCCTCTATTGCCAGAGTATCCAGAGTATCCAGGGGAGAATCTGGCTCTATTGTTGTAGCCTCCTCTTTGGGCTCCTCCTCTACTCTTTAGCTTGTGGTTCTGTAACGTCCTAAATATAGGAAGTTTTTAAATTCATTTTCTTTAATTTTATTATTTGATTAATCTTAATCATTATATAACTTTCTATCAAATTCTTTATATCTTAAAACAACTACGAGAACTTTTTGTAAACTCTAGATTTTAACTTTATGTTCGTTTATCATTATCAATTATTTCGATTATTCTCATGTGTTTTCTGCCGGTTTTATAAAACTATCGTCTTTAGAAAACAGTAATTTTTCTATCTTTTCAATATTATTCAACTAATCTAATCTAATTGCTAATATATTCATAGTACCTTGTCAATTTCGAGCCCAGCATACTAAAGGTAGTATGGTCACTCTGTACAAGATGTCGGACCGCAGGCCCGTACATGAATTCCGCCAACGCCAATCTGTATTGGTCTCGTGTTTGTAACACTAAACCTCTTACAGACTGCCGCTGGGATTCTTTGGCCGTTTTCGTCGCCTCGTCATCTAAAATATATATAATTTTAGATTATTCCCTTTCCTTATGTCATTTTATATCAAAATGAACATGATTTATCAACTATTCTCAATTTTTATCAATACAACATAATATTCGACTGTTCAATTACTCGTTTTGTTTCTTAATCTTTGGTTTAGCTACTTAACGTATATATAATAAGTTTCAATAATTTTTCCCGATTAATCTTTTTAAAAAATAACATTTAATTATGTTATTCTAATTATAATCGTTTATACTTATAAACGTATTCGAAATCTTATACGTCGAATATGAACATTTTATTATTCTTTTAAATAACCCTTCTATTAAAGATTTTATGTTAGAATCTTATTACAATATTCTATTTCTATTCTATAGTTCTCACCTGTGGCAATATCCTTAGGTTGACCCAACAATGTGACTTCCGACTGGATTAAGAAGTTGGCGGACGCCACCAACTTCTGCCGGTCACTGGATATTGAGAACGGATTACAGATAGTCGCCTCACTGAGGATCTAAATAATTTCTTTATTAGAATTATACATCTTGCAATTTTCTTATTTACTTGGCAATTATTTTCTTCAACTTTAAAATCATATTTCCTAAAGCTCAATTTTTCTTAACTGTTCATATTTCTTAAATTCGTCTTATCTATTTTTCTATCTATCTTAATTACCTTTTCCTTTCTGGATTGGAATTCTTCTTCAGACAACTTTTCCACAACAAAGGTTTCAGTGACGCAGTCTAAAATATTATATTTCATTATTATTATATCATTAATAATCTTTGATTGGATATATTATCCTTGAATATCTATGTTATCATTTCTTTATTCGGGGCTAATACCCGTTATTCTATACAACAATCTAAATCAATAAAGTTTTCAACTTTTCATAGAACTTAATTCTTATATTCATTAATTTTTAAATATGGGGTTTATACCCATGATAGTAGGACTCGATACCTACATTATTTTAGGACTTTATACCTATTATTTTTCATATTCTGTGGGACTATTATACCCTCTCTTATTCCATATTTGTACGGGCTTAATGCCCAGTTTTGTTGTGCATTCGGGACTATTATACCCTTGCATATTAGGATTTTTATCCTTATTCTTTTTCCATCGGGACTTGATACCCTCACAACTGTACAATTTACAATATTATATTACTCTGTCTAACCGGGTGGGGGGGGAGGGCCAATTTTAGTCCTTTATTTGGCAGAGCCCGTGCCGAATAGAATGTAAAATGCTATGTTCTACTAGAAGTAGATGCCATCTTGGTATCGCACGTGTACGACTATTGTACGACCGAACAGAGTTGCCAAAAAAATTTTCGAATAATTTTTTGATCGGCAGCGTGGCTGCTGATTTGAAATGCCTGCAGTTTTCACAGGAAGATCAGTTCCTGGCTTCGCTTTGAGATCGGGCCCAGCTCCGCCAGGAACAGATGATCCTGCTGCAACGCAGTCATCTCTTCAGAGCAGTACACTGCTTATCAAAATTCCATTCTTAACTTATACTAGCATCGATATATAAACTATTTGCCTAATTTTGCAGCAACGTCTAAACTGACTAGCATAGCAAAGTATTGCTGTTCCAAAAAATAAACTCACCGATGTTGCTGCATTTAGGCATTTTTCAATGATTGTACTATATCTTTATTTACCTTTTTCATGATCATCCTCTTGCTTCTTCTGCGTCTCAGTGTTATCACCCATTTTTATCAAAATTCAGTTTTCCCGACAAATTTGAAAAGAAAGAAAAGTTTTGAATATTTATAAATTTAAGAAAATATGTGTATTGATTTGAAACTATTTCATTGAACTATTACATTTTAATTAAACAGGTCTTCAATTGCTACATTAACATGAAAATTTAAATGGCTTATATCATGTTCTACACATGTTAAACCTCTATCATACGTTAAAAATATAACATTCTCACTGGGTTTCCATTTATTTAGTCTATCACATACCCAGTTATAATATTTAATAAGTTTATAGATTATATCTCGAGCATCAGGCCTATTTATTAGGTCTGGTCTTTTAGCTAAACGATAGTGACTAATCAGAGTGCTTTTTAGGTTATTCATTTTAAGCGATAACTTGTTAAACTTATCGTTTAACGTTTGTGTAGGTCTTAGTAGTATGTCTATATCAGACATTCTTTCTGAAAATGTTTAGAATTTTTAGAGAAACTTTGGATAATTTTCTATTGAATATTAAGTTTAAATTGCTTGAACAATTATGCATATCATCAAATAAATAATTCCTCAATTATTTGAGTTAACTGATAGTTTAAACGATCAACATATATACATATGTACTGCATCTTTCTTTTAAAGAAATCATAATTTGTCCCATCATTGGGCTCACATTTGCTAATCAAATAACAAAGTCAGTTGAAAGTCTTAATCATCTTTCCTAATAAATCTTGAGTGTCGCCACGGTTTACCAAGTCTGGGTTACTTGCCAAGTCAAAGTGACTTTTTAGCACTACTTTTAGACAAAGCATCCTGTCAGTACAGGCATTGTATTTACTTATCATCAATTGTCTGCGTAATTCAGACATCTTCGAGCTTATCTTCTCTGAAAATTTTTAGAATTAAGAGAATTTTGAAAAAGTTTTTCAAGTATACATTAAGTTTAAAATCCAAAGTTATAAGTATTGCCAAAGATATCACAATTGTTAACAAAATTTATTCATTTTAATTAAAAGAAAATGCTATTGAATTTCGAAAATGTGCCTAAAGTTTATATTTGGAATTGTTAATTTAAATGAAAATCTTAGATTTAAAATAATTTGCCAAAATGTTCAAATAGACATGAGAATTATTTATTTTAAGTTTTAAAATAAATGCTATAGAATTTTGAAAAAATGCTAAAGTTTTATTTAAATCAAAAGTTTTAATTCAGCATTCGAAAATCGTTTACTTTTAAAAATTTTTTCTAAATGCAAGATAAGAATTTTAAATAATTTGTCAAAAGTATGTTACTCGTTTCAATTACATCAGTCTTTATATCACATATTTTAAACAATTTTGAAATAGTTTTTGAGGAAAATTTTATGTCGAAATATTTTATATTTAATCCCTAAATTGTGCCATTACAAAATCAATTAGTCTCTGCATCTCATCCACCCTACGCTTTGTTTCTATGTTAAAGGTATAGCAACGGGTAAACCCTTCCCTTAACATAGGTTTAAAGAAATTTGTTCTATCCACTAATGTTTTTAAATTGCTTAAATACAATCTTATGATAAGAGCCATGTCAGATTTACGTTTTTGAGCCAAATCATAGTAATTTAATAGTATGTTGCGAAAACTTGTTAATCTCCGTCTCTGAATCGACCATTGGTCCAGTAATCGATAGTACTGGCCTTCTAGCATGATATTAAGTTACTTATCTGAAAAAATTTTATATGTTTAAAGCTAAAATTCTAATTCAAAATTGTTTGTCATATTATATTTAAATACATTACATGTTAATTTATTAGTAAGCTAATATTTGCTTTCACTTCCTGCTCAAAGTTTTCTAGGTCTCCCCAGAATTCACCAAAAAATGTTTTATATACTAGAAAAGAGTCCCTAGGACCCGGTGCGAGTCTTTCTAGCCTGCAACGAAGCTCATTTGCTTGTGGAAAAAATGTTTGTAATATAAATTGAGCATCATTTTTCGCTCCCACCGCAAAATAATAGTGTCCTATCAAGTCTCTAATGACATAGAAAAGTTTTTTATCAAGAAACTGATACATCACATTGAGCTCTGCTCCTTCATTAGGAGTCATAATAGAATTATATAATTTATCTGAAATTATATATAATATTTTAAAAAATTTTTATAAATTTTATGAATTAAAATATTTTACCTCTGTACCATTACTTTTTATCACTAATAATTATCGGCAAGGCTCAAAAGAATTTTAGTCCTTTATTTGGCAGAGCCCGTGCCGAATAGAATGTAAAATGCTATGTTCTACTAGAAGTAGACGCCATCTTGGTATCGCACGTGTACGGCTATTGTACGACCGAACAGAGTTGCCAACTCTTTTCAAAACAGAGTGGCCAAAAAAAAAAAAAAAATTTTCGAATAATTTTTTGATCAGCAGCGTGGCTGCTGATTTGAAATGCCTGCAGTTTTCACAGGAAGATCAGATTAAATCAAAATGGCCCCGTGGCCTTTGTTTACGCTTGGTGCGCGTTCATTGTTTTGAATGCCGCACGCACATATGAAATTCAAATTTTGGCGTTCTTCTAACAACCCTATAATGATAAGGAAAAGAAAGGATAAGGGTTTGAATCCACACGGGAAACATACTATTATAATTCCAATACAGATGTCTTATCATCTAATTGTACATTTTTAAATTTGTAGAAAACTGAATAAAATACGATACGATACTTTATTTTTCAGTATGGCTTAGAACCGGTTTTAATCCAGCGGATATTAACAGTTTTTCATAATATTTAGACTTCCAGATGATTATCATATCAGACCTGGATTTCCTTACACGCTTACAGGTGGCTGGAGCGCGGCTGACGAGCATGAAAATAACTCTTGCTTGATAAGCTTTTACAATGTGCGCTTTTACTATGCCTATGCCAGCACAAACTGATTTTTATCTGTAGCAGTGTTTTAACATTGTTACACTGTTGTTAAAACAGCAACAGCAAAATATAGAAACATGGATTCTCTAAAGTTATAAAATAAAAATATGTCAGTGGTGTACCTGAAAAAAATTTTAAAATTAACTTTCAAATCGTTTAAAAATGATAATAATATTTTATGCCTTTTATATCTGCATTTTTTATGTGAAATATTTCTACTGTAATGTGGGAAGACTAATTTATGTTAAACTTAAATTATTTTATTATAAAAATTGCAACCTTTTTGACGTTTACTGCTCTTAACTATGATTTTTTTGCACGCAAAATGTGTTCTATGAGCACAGTTATTCCCCCATTCTATTTATTTTTACTTTAAAAAAAATAAAATGTGTTTTTTGGGCACTATAATCCCATACTTATAATTCCATACTTACTTATAATTTCTGTACCAATTTTAAACATGTAAATGTTTTATTTTTTTTTATTGGGTGATTTGTCTTGAAGGGGTTGAGCCTGAGGTTCCCTCCCCAAAATAAAATAACAATCTTCTTTTGGGCCTAAAAGTAGCTTCCATGAAACATAAGAATCATATAGGTTTAATGGTAAGCCAGATCTTTATATATATACTCGTACAGATAGACATCTTGTTACTATTTGATGCTAACTGCTTTAAACTTCTTATTTTTTTCTTGCAATATAAGTTCTGTGAGGGTCCGAAATCCCTCACTCTGCTTATTTATAACCAAACACATCATAGTTTATACTTTAACCAAAAATATTTTATTTTATTATATTATTCATAATGTATAAGTACGTTCCTAGTTTTCTTTACAGTAATTTAATTTGGCAGACGATTTACGTTTAGAATAGAGTAGCTTATGTTTACTTTAGTTTGTACGACATGATTAGTCCAATTATACGTACAAATTGTGGTATCTGCCTAGGGTGAATGGCAGACACCAGAGTTCGAATAAAGACTACGGCAGTGTGAACAGACGTGGACACCTTACTATAGAGAAGCTACGCTTCTCTAGCATTCACTAGACAAGAATCAACATCTATTTCAGTTGTCACTTTATTGAAGGTGTAAAGGATACTAAAGCTATATACAACAAACAATAACTACATGGATAGGAATAAATGATCATAACATAAAAGCATTATAATACATATACAATAGTCAGTTTGGGCAATCATGCTTCCCCATCCCTGGAAAGGGTGGGGGGGATTAAGAATACAGTTAACCATAATATAAATACATATGGATTAGGAATAAAGATGGTTAAAGATAAATCATACAGTAAAACATAGATAATTGCAATGGCTAGGTAGATGGCTATCCCTGTCTGGGGCAGGCAGGATAGCCCATGGAGCAGCACAATAGGTAGATAAGCATAGAGGGGTTGAGTGGTAGGTCTGGGTACTAAAGAGGGAAGGTTTGATGATTACTTGTGACAACAACAGTCTGTGTGGGGGCAGGTTTAGATCCTTTATCCTCAGGGTTGAGGTGGTGCTGATAACTTGGTGGTTGAAGGGGAAGGTTCCGGTGCTTAAGATGGGAGAGGGAGGGGTAACACCCCTCCCTCCATTTGCAGGACAACTGAGAGATAAAATCAGTACCGTTATCTGACATCTTTTCAGGTGGCTTCATAATTGTAGAATAACAGGATTTAACTAGGTGCGTAGCATCACTATAATGTCTTGGTTTCTGCATGGTCCAGAGCTGCCGCATACCACAACTCTCCCCTCGGAAGGCTGGAGGGGTTGTCTGCACCGCCAGACTTCCGACAGTGGTTGCGGCCTTCAGTTTGTTGTCCTTGTGGAATGGGTCCGCCAGGATACCAGTTGCTGGACGGTGGTGGACTCCAGCCCTCCCCAGGTCTAACGGAATCGGCTATATCTGCTGGAGTAGCTGGTCCTGTTGGATCTTCTGGCCGTTGGATGTGTACCTCTGAGGCCACCCTGGCAACCTCCAGGGGTGGCACAGCACATGAGGGGGCTTGGACCAACAGCCGCCTGGTGTACACCTCTGCAGGTTTCTCCACTGGGCTGGTGGTCTCCATCGTGTTGGTCACCTTGCTGCTGGCAGGCTGGCTACTGGATGCAGGCGCAGTTTCTTCGCCCTCGGGGCTGGTCAGGTTCATTCGGCTTCCAGGGTCTCTGTCAACGCGGGCAGGTGGTGGTTGGCATACTGTAGGAGCGTTGCCTCCTTCAGGCTCATTCTGGACATTGGCAGGGTGGTGCATGGCAATCCGACCTGCGGGGTAGGGAAAGGTAACAGTCCACCCTTTATGCCGGAGGCTGTCTTGGATCTGCAAGGGTGGCTCCGCTCTAGTTGGCTGGGAGACAGGCCCATCCACGGACACTGCTGCTAGTGGACTGGAGGCACAAGGCTCCGGATTTCCTCCCCTAGCCTGAAGGGGTCCAGGCACATTGTCTCCATCTTGGGTAGACATAATTGTTGGGGATCCTCTACTTCTATGGTTAGGCTCGGCACTTGGCGCATCTAGTTGTGTTACTCCCCAGGCAGCGGTCAAAGCTTCTTCAGTTTGGCTGGTAATGGCTGATACCCTGGCTCCTGGGGCAGATGCAGGGGGCGCAGGCAAGTTTGGCCCAGCCCAAACTTCCTGGTACACCAGTGCAATACAATTACCCTGGCTTGGTTGAGGGAGGTAGACAGCTGGATGCAGTTGAAGGTGAGGGACAGCTGGACTCTCCCTGCTGGCTGGGGGCTCTGGCTGGCTGGGGGTGACGGGTGTCACCCCTTCCTCTGGGGCTGCGGGCTCATTCCGGGGTCCAGGTATCTCGGTGGCGGCGACGGTTGTCGCCCCAGGCACCAGTGTGGGGGCGCTGGATAGCACCCCCCAGTCTTCACAGGGGTCCAGGTCTCTCGGTGGCGGCGACGGTTGTCGCCTCAGGCACCAGCGTGGGGCGCTGGATAGCACCCCCCAGTCTTCACAGGTGGCGGCGACGGTTGTCGCCCCAGACATCAGCTTGGTGGTGCAGGGAAGCACCTCTCGTTCCTTCCAGGTGGCGACGCCGGTTGGCGTCCCATACATCGACTCAGACTCGCTGGCTAGCGCCTCTTGCCTCTCCCACTCGGCGGCCGCCAGGGCCTCCCCGTACACCGTCCCGGTGGCGCTGGGTAGCGCCCCTCGGCTCTTGCTGGGGGTGACAGGGGTTACGGACACCGGTCCCCTGTGGTTGCGGCTGAGGTCCAGGCCAACCCGGTTGGGTTCAGCCGCTCCTCCCAGCACGTTGATCCTGGCCACCATGGTCCCAATCTGAGACACAGACTCCTGGGTAGCCGCGGCCCCAGCGGCGGCAGCTAGTTGGGGTGACGGCTGGGCATCTCCCTCCAGGTGGACCTGGGTGGCAGACTGGTTGCATGCAGGTTGTTGGGCGGCCTGGTGTTTCTTCGTTGCCCGGTCCCAACCGGTTCTACACTTGGCGGCTGTGTGGCCGTTGAAGCGGCAGCGCCCCTTCGTCCAGCTGGGTCCCATCAGGCCGGCTTCCCCAGGGTGTATCAACCTGCCAGGTCTCTCCTCCTCCAGTTGGGGCACCAGCTGACAAACAGGGTCTCCCCTACTAGGGGTCAGGCGGTGCTGGGCTGCTTGTGGTGGCTCCTTGGTTACATTCAGCCTCCTCCCCATACACACAGGTTCCTTCCATCCAACAGCGGCTCTCCTCCCCTGGGTGGCGAGGCCAGCCTCGGCCTTAGCTTCTGCAGGTGCTTCTCCACATGAGGGATCCTGCCTCTGGGTATGCCAGGTGGTTGGTAGCAAAGGCTGTTGATGGTGCCAGTCGGAAAGGGGGCTATGATCTCTGGGGGGTACCTGTGGCCAGTGTGTGGACAGGTACCCACAGGTGGACCAGCAAGGCCCAGAAGATGCCATACTGATGGTAGCCTGAACTGTATTCCGGACTGTCAGCAGACTGTTGGTAGCCACCTGAGTTGGGCCAGAGTTGCCAGCTAGTATTGCGTCCCTGCCAGGCTCCGTCAGCGGCTGGTGGGGAGCCCCTGCGGTGGTTCTGGTTTTGGCAAGGGGTGGCCTTCTTATTGACTTTCCTAGTTGGAGCTCTGCATCCTGGTGGGCCTCCATCTTCAGCAGCATGGGGGAACTTGGCTGGGACATGTGCAGTGGTTCAACAGAGTAGCGGCATCTGGTCTTGGAATGTGGGGGAACAGCCTCACTGCTGCTGGTCAACCCTGCTCTCTCCGTGCTGGGTAAAGTCTTCCACTGCAGCAGGTCACCAGTCCCCATCCTTAGGCCGGTCCCCAGTCGTTCCATGCCTGGGGGCTCCCAGGGAGGCTTGGGTGGCGGCTCCCCCACCCCCAGGTACGCGTCGGGCATCTGGGTGAAGAGCCTATTCCCCTGGGACAGCTCCCCATCCTCCAGATTGGTGAGGCCAGTGCCAGGGAGGACCTTTCCACCCCAGAAACAGGTGGTACTGGCCCTAGGGCTGGGCCCCTTTGAAATCTCAGTTCTGGTAGTAGTGTCCATCTTGGGGCTGGCCACTAAGTCTCTGAAGCTTGTCACCTTCTCATTAGGCTCAGTTGCATCGTTCAACACCCCCAGGAGGACACCTACAGGTTCAGCAACCCCCAGTCCAGTATTGCTATTTCTCGTACGTTGAGCACCAACTGAACAGGAGCTGTGCAGCGGACATTCAGTCACCCTTCCAGACAAGGGCATCTCAGGGACCAGGGGTCTGTGACCTGGCATGTGTTTGATGTCCACTGTACTCGACACAGTAGGCCAAAGTAATAACAGAAGCAGTATCTTGTAGATATAGGAGCAGAGTAGAGTAGCCGCACCGCAAGGAGGTTCGAGCCGGCTCACCCCTAGTATAAATACTATAGCTGTGTAATTAGGGTGGTAGTCCACGTAGCCGTAGGCTCGGTCCTCCTGGCTCAAGAGTTTCTGTGGCTGGCGCGCCCCCATGATAAGTAGTAGGGGGTTGGTCTGTTGGTGCCAGCGTCTTGTTTAACTGTTGAGCCTGAGTTGTTCTCCTTTCCAGTATAGCTCTTGATTTCTGTGGCAACCAGCGGATCTTAGCTTAAAGGTAACAGGGAATATGTTAGGTATCACAGATGTCTCTAGGAGCGTATCCGCTAGTGGATATATGGATAGGTAGGCTAACTATATATATATATATGGCTACACTCCCATATATATATATACGTGTATAAGAATATCCCCAGAGCTAGCTAGCTTTCCTCCTTGCTCCAAAAAAATCACGCTTCCTCTGGATAAAGTTCACAACTATGAGGTCGATGGTCCAGGTACACACCACCACTGCCCAGTGTGGGGCATCAAGTCAGGCTATGTCCACAGGGTGGGCGTACTTTCGTTCAGTTACCATATCAGTTTCCAGTGTTGTATGGTGGGGTTAGTATTCACTTACTTGTACCCATGATACAAAAAAACAACATTATTTATCACTTGGGTATTTATATATACATATATTTGTTTCACTAACCACTCAGCTTTGAAGTAGGGTTGGCAGGGTTAGGAGATGTTGAGGGTCTGAGCGGGTTTAAGGAACTGGTTTAGTTTTCCTTATCACACTGTAGACAGGGAGGGAGGAGCTTGCAAGTTTTTCTCCTAAAAAAATATCTCTGATGTATGCTATAGAATGGCCCCTCTCCTGTGTGGGTGTGTGTGTGTGTGTGTGTGCGTGGAATCTCCTGTCCTTGTAACGCGCGTCCGCGCCGTCAAATCCGCGCACACGGGGAAAACGCGCTCTCACCCCTCAACTCGCTCTCTCATTGGTCCGCTTCGTCCGTTGGATTTATGATATTTTCCGCACTCTGTTGCGCTATCCGTGAATGGCGCTCTGTGTGTCCGATCGCTAGCCCCACACTACAGACGGACTTAGTCTAGTGTGGGTAGGAAGGGGGAAGCGCGTGAGGGGACGGGGGTAACTCCGTCCGTTCCCCCTGTGAGGGAGGGGGGTAACTGTGTGCTGGTGTAATAGGGCCTTTTCTTCTTAATCCTAGGTTTATCTATTATATCACCCTGATTGTATTTGCCTTCAATGGAGAGGGGCCCCTCCCCTTCCCTTGGAATAAGGGGTGTATTGTTGTTGTTGTGCTGTGGGCTTGAGATTGTTTTGATTGTATATCAGGGTCTTTATTATGTTACATCTAGCTTCTATTTCTGTCCTTATCACAATTGCATAACAGATTTGTTTACCAACTCTGTTCTATTTTTAGCTGTTATCACAATACACAATAATCCAAGCCTGTTCTATTCTTAGATTTATCACAACACAACAATTTGTTTGCCAAGCTTTGCTCATAAATCTATTGTTTGGCCATCACACTAGGGTGGTAATCCCTGAAAATGTGATATAATATCTGTTTTCTAGATGGGTGGCTGCGTTGTAGCCTCTCAGGATACTCGGGGTTGACGTAGTTTTTCTCTGTTCTGGTGCACTACACTCGTATGTTAGCTCGCAGCTTGCAGCTATGTGGCATGTTTCAGCCTATCGGCGGCAGGGAATGTCCCGTCCTGCTAGCGCCGCTTGCAGCTATGTGGCGTGTTTCAGCCTATCGGCGGCAGGGAATGTCCCGTCCTGCTAGCGCCGCTTATCCAATTCCAGCTGATGGCGGCAGGGAATGTCCCGTCCTGCTAGCGCCACTGGTTCGGATCCTGCTATCTCTTGCAGTAAAATTGGCCTATTTTCAGCCGTTTACACTTATTTGGCTTGTTTCAGCCGGTCCGCAGGCCTGTTTCAGCCCTTTTGGCGCTCAATTCTCCGTTAGATATCAGCGCTGCTCGCGGTTATTCATCAAATTTCGCTGTCTCGCTTCCACAACTGCCGGATGCAGAGTTAAACTTTGCTGTCCAGGGTGGGTAATTCAGGTTGCTTGCGTCAGTTTTGCCAGATTCACTGCTGGGAGTACCTTAGCCTCAGATGCGCGTCTGCTCTACACTTGTGGTTCGCCGTAATCTCACACAGCTGTCACCAAAGTTGTGGTATCTGCCTAGGGTGAATGGCAGACACCAGAGTTCGAATAAAGACTACGGCAGTGTGAACAGACGTGGACACCTTACTATAGAGAAGCTACGCTTCTCTAGCATTCACTAGACAAGAATCAACATCTATTTCAGTTGTCACTTTATTGAAGGTGTAAAGGATACTAAAGCTATATACAACAAACAATAACTACATGGATAGGAATAAATGATCATAACATAAAAGCATTATAATACATATACAATAGTCAGTTTGGGCAATCATGCTTCCCCATCCCTGGAAAGGGTGGAGGGGATTAAGAATACAGTTAACCATAATATAAATACATATGGATTAGGAATAAAGATGGTTAAAGATAAATCATACAGTAAAACATAGATAATTGCAATGGTTAGGTAGATGGCTATCCCTGTCTGGGGCAGGCAGGATAGCCCATGGAGCAGCACAATAGGTAGATAAGCATAGAGGGGTTGAGTGGTAGGTCTGGGTACTAAAGAGGGAAGGTTTGATGATTACTTGTGACAACAACAGTCTGTGTGGGGGCAGGTTTAGATCCTTTATCCTCAGGGTTGAGGTGGTGCTGATAACTTGGTGGTTGAAGGGGAAGGTTCCGGTGCTTAAGATGGGAGAGGGAGGGGTAACACCCCTCCCTCCATTTGCAGGACAACTGAGAGATAAAATCAGTACCGTTATCTGACATCTTTTCAGGTGGCTTCATAATTGTAGAATAACAGGATTTAACTAGGTGCGTAGCATCACTATAATGTCTTGGTTTCTGCATGGTCCAGAGCTGCCGCATACCACAAAATCAGTAAGGTTATTTGTCTGTATGTTAGGATCTTTCTAACCAATAAAACGATTGGGTACTTTATTTTTAAAATAATAACATAGGTCCTTATTTTGAAAATTGTTAAAAAGTGTTAGAATGGTTTAAGGCTTTTTTTTCTGCATCCTTCCTTCCCCTTTGAATTCAGATCACCTTGATGCTATAGGCGCAGCAACTAATAAACTACAATTAAAGACATAAATACACTTAAACTTAAAATGAAGTTTTTGGATTACATGTAAATTTAGACTGTTATTTATATAGTACATATTTTGTATATATGGCCTTTACTTAAATGTAAAAATTAAAGAAATTTTCAATTTTCAATTTTCATTATGAATATTTGTTTTTTCTTCGCCACTTTGAGTTGTTTTATCCTTGTTCTTTAATGAATTGTTGGCAGAAAAATTAAATTTTTCCAAGAAACGATGCGTTAATTAGGTAAAAATTATTTTGTTAAGCACTTATACATTGTTTTAATATGGTTTAGAAAATTCAAGTTTTGTAATTTGAAATATAAACATGGATCACAACATCCACAAAAGCGACACTTTAAAATAAGACAGTAGGACAAACGGACATTAACACTTGTAGAATGCCAGAACTAAATAATCAGAATAGTTCAGGTTTCTGTTTAAAATTATACCTAAGTTCTTGATTATAGAGATGCCTCGCTCAAAACATTGTACATTGTTGTCCTTGTAATCATTATTAAGAACTCAGATGTTGCGCTTTGTAAATCGTACCTTGCTCATTATTGCTTCGTAAATCATCAGGCGAAGTTTGAAATTGATAGGACATTTCTAACTGGCCTAAATTAAAGCTATCCGTTACTCACATACATACCCTAATTATGGAAAAGCTTTAATAACTATATCCAAAAGAAAGGAAACAAAAGTTTTGAAATTATATATGATTTAACATAAACAGAATAACATGTTTAATACTTTAATAAAAGTAACAGCATCTCTACTAACCGATATGGTTCTCCTCTTCAATGTAACTTCTCATATGCAGGGATAAGGGATAGGAAACCTGGCCATAAATTAGGTCTCGGCCTGGATTTGAAAGGGATCATGCAACTTTTACCATTTGCCTAATTTAATGACCTTACTGGCGGACGGCTCATATTGGCTACTGCTCTAAACCAATAGTGTTCTGTGATTTGGGCTTGTTTTGTATCAACCAATCACCAATTGGCGGAAATTTTAGAAGCAGATAATTCTAGAAAAAATAATGATTTGTCTGCTACGAAAAAATAAATATAAATGGTGTTAGATCACATTAGTTTAATTATTAAATCTGCTTAGAGTTAAACATTAAAAAAGGGCCATATAGAAAAAACAAAAATAACGGGATTATTTTTTTTGGAAAGAAGGTAGCTACGAATTTTCATTTGGTAGTTTATAAATTAGATGTTGTATTTTGAATTTTAAAAATTTAATACAGAATTGATACAACACCTTAACCCTAATACAATACAACACAGTACAGATATATCATTACATAATAGTATCCAAAGAACTTGATAGAATGTTACCCAAGTGCATATTTATTTATTTATTTTGAATTTTAATTAGCAATGAAATTTTCAAATAAAATTTTTACTCATTAATAAAAATGCAAATAATACAAACTAAAATCTGTCTGAGGGAAACCCAACGATAGCTTTCTGACAGTTTAAATTACCAAAGTAAAAGAAAAAACAATTTTGGGAGAGAAAAAACTTCATTTTAACAAAATCCATTAATATGTATATTAGGGTGGGTTCATATCGGAATTAGACAAAGCGGGGATATGCAACAGATAAAATTAACCTTAAAAACATTTCTGACCAAAAAAGAATTTTAAAAAATTGAGTTTTAGAACACGACCACTTAAAAATATAATTCATTACTTATTAGTATGCAAAGACGACATTCAAAAATTTTTTTGAATCAGAACTATGGCTTCATGGTGCTCCCTGGAAAGGCCTTGAGGAGCTGAATCAGGAACTTTTGTCCGTTTCAAAATATATCGTTCCTAGCCTTAGAAATCACTAAAAAACCAAAAAATTTTAAGGTTTATTGAGATTTGTCCTATTTATAGAGGTTTTTTAGATTTTCTCAGGCTAGGAACGAGATTTTTTTGAAAAGGACAAAAGTTCCTGATTCAGCTCCTCAAGGCATTTCCAGGGAGCACCATGAAGCCATAGTTCTGATTCAATAAATTTTTGACTCCCATTTACAAATAGCTATACAATTGAATGTCTGGTCGTCAGCGGTTTTAAGACTTAGGATAAATTTTAAATCATCCAGAGGTGTATTATATCTATATAAATTGAGTGCAGATCCCCGCTTTGGCCTCAGAAAAAAAATGTCCAAAATCGACCCACCCTAATGTATATAGGTTTATAAAAAGTTATGTTTTTTACTTTAAACTAGCTACCTGAATTTGATTCTATACTTTATCTACACACACACACACAGCTTTTTCATTAGCGTTTAGGACGAACCACTGCGCCATCCCAAAACTGGTTTATTAGGCTAGAAATAGGCCTAGGCTTGAAATAGGCCTGAAATAATATTTTCCTACGTTTCCCATCCCTTATCCCTGCTCATATGTGTCCCAGTAAGGTTTATGACTATTTCATAAAGTACAAAATATTATTTACTCGATTCTGTACTTAAATCATTGCCTTTTTAATTCAAAGATAAAAAAAATAATGATTAATTAAATAAACATCATTTCTAAATTTAGATAAATGTATAAAAAATCTTTGTTTGAAAAATTACTTAATGCATAAAAAGATAATTGAAATGTTTTCAAAAGGATATTCCAATATTATGGTTTGTTGTCTTCTTATTTCAATTCAAGTACCTTTATGTCTGTGGCAAAGGATCTCGCTAACTGCTGAACTGATATGGTTCTTCTTTCTTATAGATCCAGGTAACTTTTTTTATGAGGGTATCTCACAAAAATCATTTTTAAATTTTTTTCTTTTTAAAACTTAAATTGAGATGAGAAAAGGTCGACTTGCCCCCTCCTCCCCCCCTAATAAAGTTAATTATGTAAGATTTAACCCTCATCATTCGAAGTCGCAGCTGATATAGCTGATTAGCTGCTTTCGTTACTTAAGCCGCAGCTATATTCAGCTACCTTATTATCATGTACCTGGCAGTTGCTTAATTCGAATTTTGTGGCTGCAGCTGAGGCTAGAAAGATTGAAACTGAGAGAAACTGCCACAAACAAAATTAAAGATTTTAGGCTTCGGCTGATGGTCGCTTAGGGTCAGTGTGGCTGTGGCCGAAACATATAGTGGCCTCTGTCTATAAGCTGCATTTCCGCAGATGATGCTTTCTGGATGGCTTACATTTGCAATCAGATGCAAGGCTAACTATTCGTCTGTGGCTGCGGTTAAGGACAATAGCCCTGAGATGAACAAAAAAAATATTATTTGCAGAAACGTACACAATCCTGCAAATTTCTAGCAGGTATGCACTGTCCCCTTTACTTGCATAACATTTATAAAGATGCAATCTAACATCTAAATTACGACATAATTACAGGGATAGGTAAATGGAGTATATTTTTTTGGAAGACTCTTTATTTCTTAAATTCCCCAATATACAGCACGGCTTCGCTCCTAGCATCTATGAGCTCTGTATTCTAATGAGTAGGAAAAGTAGTTAAATAACCAAAACTAATCTTAGATATATAAATTAGATAGCCTAAAACCATCCAGAGACCTAAAAGAAGTTTCCATAAAATGGAAAACTTAATCATTTCAGTAGTTTTTGAAATCTTGAAGTCTACAGATCAAAAACCTTACTCCTTTTACAGGGAGGATTCATTTAATGACCATTGAAAAATCTCTCGAATAATTGTTCTAAAGTCATCCTTATATTTCTATTTAGTGCATGTTAATTGAGGAAAGATTATATTCTCGTCAATTGTCCTAACCCCATATCCTTTAAACTAATGTTAGATAATTTTTGTTCAATTATGTTTTTGTTGTTTTAGTTAATTATGCTTCTCACCTTTTCATAAATTTTTTTTAGAAAATTTCAAATTATAAAGTGTTTCTAAAAGTTGCAGGAAAAGAAAATAGTAAAAATGTAGATAATACCATATGTAGCAATGATAAATATAGTTTTAATTTTAAGTTAGGATATCTCTATGTATTAAGGTCTCTCAAATAGTCGGACCATATAGAACCTTTTTGGAGAAGCTTCACATTCGTTCTTTGCAGGTTTTTAACCACTTTGCTAGTGGAATAAAGACTTCTTAACCGATTAATATCCGCTAGATTAGCACCGTTCTCATCAATACTGATCATGTATAGCATCGTATTACAGACAATTTTTAACACCTAGGGGCTAAGAAAAGTGGTTTTGATGTATAGTTTTTCATTCTAATATCTGTGGATATCTTTCTACAATTAATATCCATTTGATACTTAATTTCTTAAATAAAGTTTTTGACTTTTCTAAGATTAGCTAACATATAAAAATCGACTATATTGTATAAGCCTATAAAACTCTTTTACTGTATTTTAAATAAGCTTTCTTACCCCTGAGCAGTCATAGCAACTTTATTAATGGTTGTGAGCTTTAGATTAATATAAACAGAATAAATCAAACTACAGGTTCATCTGTCCATGTCAAAATTAAGTTAAAGTAAGCTTTTTTGTTGCAAAAACTTACATCTTAGCTCGTCATTGGTAGAAGACAGCGAGAGAGTGGACAATGGGTTGTTCATTACACTAGTCTCCAAAGTTTTATAATTACGTTATTTATTAGTTGGCTTAACAACTTTGGGGATTTATAAAGAATTTTGATTGGTTGCTTCATTAAATTGAGTGTCTTAGCATTTAAACCACTAAGTGTAATCTACAGAAGGCGTAATTCTGTGTTTTAACATTAGGGATGTATATCAATTTGTCGGTCATTGTATTATCCCTTTAGCTCCCTGGTTGAAAGAGATGACTTAGAAAAGGGGAATAGGAGAAGGGATCAACATTAGTTGCTTTATTCAAATCAGTGATCAATTAATAACTGCGCTTAATTTTATAATTTTATGCCGGGATCTTAAGGGATAAGACATATTAAAATTAATTATGTATTTTCCTATAATGATGGCAAAAATTACCCTTTATGTAGATAAAAATTATTGGTTGTAAAGTTTGGACACTGCAAGTGTAAATAAACCAATCAAGGTTTTTATAAAGTAACCAAAGTTTTTAAGGTAACGAGTATGAAACTTTGGATAACTATATAATTTACAGTCCAATCTTAGTTTTAGCTGGTAAGAAATCAATTATATAACATTTATCATCTAGCCTTCAATGTTATCATTCTAAATAATGATATTCTATTGATTGATTTGGGGCTAAAATAAAAGCATCGTTTTAATGTGGCATAAAAATAGCAACATTAAATAATAAGGAGTGTTTATTTATCGCACTTCAAACTTTTTGATTAGCTTGAAATATGGCTTATGTTTATTTAATTTACAGTGGGACCAATTGAATTCAGAAATTACAAAAAAGAATCCTCTGATTTTTATGAACTTTTGTAAATTGGTAATATAATGTAGGTCAAATGCTAACTATAGAAAAATCTAAAAAATAACATTTCTATAGCCACACTAGTTTAAAAAGCTTCTGGTGAATAAATTTAAAAATTTCATTTCATTTCTAATACTAGAAATAATCAGGCCAATCATTAAAAATACACTCTTTGCTAATAAAATCATTAATTGAGTTGCTATCGATTCATAGATTTTTAAGTTTTTGTGATTTTTTTTTACTCTTATTGAAGATAGACAGCTAAATTTTGTAAATTCATACTGTGGAGCTTTCACTTAAAGTGTTTAACGAGCAGCTACTAGGGTCAGCTAAACTTATAATACACTCTCTCATAAGAGCTCCCAATTTTCAACTCATCCTCGCCGAGTATGGCAGGTGTCCTAAATCATGTCATTTGCACAAGATTAGCCGCTGAATATCATAAGCAAAAAATATAGTTGAAATGAAAAGAGTGTCCTTTAGAAATATTTTAAAGTTGCCACATAATTATACTTGTATATATTTCTATTATGGAAATCATTTTAGAATTCTTGTTAGTTTTAACAATTAATGTTAACAAGAATTTATTTATAAAAGTTCTAATTCCATTCTATAACAGTTTTCTAGGGTAGTAGAGGAAATTGGGGTGTAAATTACACTAGCACCCAAAGAATCACGTATCTTATTTTTTGGCTCAAAAAAACTTTGATTACTCTTATTAAATTTTGATTTGTTAGTTACAAGCTATCAGTGTCCAAGCCTTTTATCCAATATTCTAATTCTACATTAAATATTTGTTTATTATTATAATTTATGATATATTTAAATTTATCGGTTTTTAAAAGCGACGCTTTTCTATAATTAGGGTCGGTCTGTCCGTACGTCTGAGATGGATTTTTTCATTAATTTAGGCATGTTAGAATTGTCCTATCGATTATAAATTTTGCATGGTGATTTCTGTAGTAGTTAGGTACGATTTAGAAAGCGTAGCAACTCTATAATCATTACCAGAATGTCCGTACGTCCATTTTAAATATGTTGATTTTTTACATTTTTATCAACTAATTTTTATGTGATCTAATTATCCGATTATTCTGATTCCTAGGACAACAAAGTACAATATTATAAGCAAAGCAACTCTATAATCAAGTCCTAAAAATGTAAGTATGTCAATAAAAATTATCCTGTATCAAGAAGTTTTCAACAAATTTGCTCACAATTTTACTTTATTTATATTCTGATTTTTCAGTTTTAACACTAAACAAGTGTTAATGTCCGTTTGTCCTACCGTTTCAGGGCTTCACTTTTATGGATGTTGTCATCCTTGTTTCCCCTTAGATCCCTGCTTTCTATCCTAGGGTTGTATGTCATCCTTAATATGAATAGTACTATATTTCTTTTTGTTTTGTTATAAAAAAAAACAGATTTAAGACAATCTTATAAAAAATACGCTACTAAGAATTCTCCTAATATTTTTGAAAATTCTAAAAGCAAAAATATCCTTACAAATTGGCGTTCATACGTTCTCTCACAAAATTTTTTGAGTGGAATATTTCATCTAAAGAAAAACGATTTTCCATTAAATTAGGATGAGATAGAGGAATTTCTTTGTATATTTTACTGTAAAAGACAAACAAGATCTTTAGGTTAAATCTTTTATATAAAGGTGTTTCCCGACAAATGCCTAGTAAGCCCAGTAACCCCCTCTCCTCATTTTCCAAATAATTTTTTTTTGCTTTATGCCGAACTCTATACCTGCGTTGCCCTATCCCTTCAGGGCTACCCAGTACCCAATAGGACCTAGCCTAACCTGACCTAAAGTAATAAAACTACACTCTTATTTTCTATTTATTTCAAAATAAGACGGACAGGGTCTGTGCTCGACTGGACATTTTGAGGGAAATCTCTTTAAGGGTTAGACCTTTCCTTATAAAACTTCCTTGAAAATTTACAAAATTGTACGAATATCATGTTCGGCCATTCTGGGGTTAAATAGTAACATTCAAATTCAAATCTTAGACAATTTATTTGGGATTTCATTGTACCTCCAAAAAGGCCACCTTTCTTAATACATTGAATTTTTGTAATAAGATCTCGAAAATGGTTAATCCGCTGATTCTGAAATGATACAAAAGGGGGAATGGGTTTAAAAACAGAAAAAAATTTAATTTCATTTCATTTAAAAATCTGAATAGAAGTTGGGGGAGAAGAGGACAAAATTAGGTTTGAATATGGGTCAAACTATAACACTAATTTCTTCTCCTGCTAGATCGAGCGCATGACAAGACAATTTAGAAGGTTAAGTTGTCTAACGGGTAATATGTCAAATTGTCAATTAATAAAAATTAAAATTTTGTTTCATCATTTCAAATTTATCATAGTGAGTGGGTTATTTAGTTGGTGTAAACAAAATAAAAAGGATATTGGCCAATATTTATGTCAAAGGTCAAGATGGGACAAACAAACGTGCGTACACAGGAATCTTTAAATGACCCAGGGTAAATTTAGATAAGGTGATCAATTTGACAGATTAGGGAAGCGAATTTTTTTTTACTAGCGTTTTTAATTCTTGTGTCCTTATATAAAAGTAATAGAAAACTGCCTGTACCAAAGGATCTTTTTTGAGGGAGGGTACTACCAACCTTTCAAGAGAAATCGTCCACTTACTTGAGAAAATGTCCCCCAACCCAAAAAAATATTTAACTTTTCTTTTAAACTAAAATTGAAAAAAAGCAAAGCTTTTTCGGGGTAAAATATTAATTCAACAAACCAATATTAACAAACACACACACACATATTATAAAGTTCTAAAACCTTTCGATTTCTGTTTAAATAATAGATTTACATAGATTACAATTTCAACATATAATAATAATTTGCTATTCTTTTCTAGTTTAGAATATGTAAGCTGCGCTTTTTCTCAGCATATTTATTCTTGTTTTCTTCGTTTATATCACACATTTTGATTTGGATATAATTGTCCTTGTTAAATAATGTTATAATTTTTAAGAAAAAACCCTTGTAATAGCCAATATACATATTTGAATATATCTTTAAGCTAAAAAAGTATAGGTATTTCTATGTTAAAATTATAGACAGTTAGATATTATAGAAATACTTTGCTTATAATATACTAAATAACATAAAATTAATAGTATATTTCTATCGTGTCATAATCAATAACTAATGCAATGGATGAACGAAGAACTTTCCTTATATAGGAAAGCGTTGCTTTTCTTCCTTTAACCTTATCTGATGGTCATATCTACATTTATTATTATTTTCAATATGTAGAAGATAATAAAATAGATTAACTCGCAGATTTCAAAGCAAAATAAAGAGATCCGACCCCCTTTACACAAATTTTCAAAGTAAAATGACGGGTTCTATGGGGGGGCTATTCTGAAAGATATTTAACGCAACATGGACAATAATATCCTGAAGGTAATAGAATTTTTAATAAAAGAAGAACATGTGACAAAAACTGATGTTAAATTTTTGAAAGTAATGCAATTATATCATTGACAGTAGTTTTGTTGTAAAGTTTAGGTATTCAAAGAAATTTCTAAGAAAGTTCAAATCTGTTCATAAATATGAATTATCGTACCGACTTTTATGTGGTCATTTGACAAAGACCGAAAAATTATTTGACCCAAAATGTATTAAATTAATTTTCTGCTGTAGTTTGTTAGGTAGGATTTTAAATTAAAATTACAGTAATTTTCCTCACTATTCTACTATTAACCACTCAAATTATTGCTGACTAAAACTCTTATAAATATTTGAGAGTGTCGACCCCCAACCCATAAAAATTGTGACGAGACTAAAGGCATAATTTTGTCTATAGTATTTAAATTATTTATGGTGCTACAAATATTTATGAAAATGATGACCGTAAGAAGCGCAAGAAAATAAGAACTATAAATTGTTAAGTAGTGATTTAAACAGGGATGGCAACATTTATAAATAGCGAAGCAAAACCGACAAAGTCAGTTATAGTAAATTACAGTAAGAAAAACAATCTGCAAAAACTTTATGAAAATCAAGAAACTGTAAAAAAATGGTTATTTTGAAGCGTTATAGACAGACCGACGGACAAAGCAATGTATAGACTAGTTGCATACATGTCATAAGAATCTTCAGTAAAATTTCAGCTGTCTATCTTTAATAACAGCCGAGAAAATCACATTTCCTCCATAGCGTTATGGACTGACTGACGAAGTGAATTATAGATCAGCTTCATAAATTAAAAATAACCAAAACACATTAAGAACTGTAAAGGAGAACAAAATCGGCGGTTATCGAAATCCTTCGCTATGCACACTATTATTTTTTTTATATTTAAGTTATAATTAGAAACATATTTTCAAAATCTTTTCTTTTTTGGATAATTATTATTGATATTTCAAAATTTATGTATTTTTATCACCTTTGTACCCTTGTGATATTTACTTGATTTGCAACACCCCCATTTTATGGTCCTTTAAATCCTGAGGTGGTGGTGTGAAAGTTGCCTCTGAGGCAAACTATCCACTCTCTATACTAACAATCTACATCTCAATACCGGGCTCTAATAATTTGTACAGTTGATTATATTTTTATTTGACAAACTATATTCAATTTTATATTTATTTTAACAATTAAACCGTATTAATTTATGGTAAAAATGTCAATATTCTACCTTCATACAATTTATTTTGGCTATATGGCTTTAAAAAAAAGTGGTTGAGAATGCCTTAATATTGACATACAATTTTTACATTGCTTCATTAGCATAATACGTACAAAATTTTTTAACAGGGTTGAAATCCTTTTAACCAATTTGACCTATCTTCAATGATATATTTTACCAAATGCCTATTAATGAAAAACAAGTCAAAAACCTTAATTTTGATTTTACAAGATTAATTAATTAGGTCTTCCTTTCTTTTAAATTGGATTGCATCATATAATTAAATTCTTTGAAAAAATCATACATCTCTACTCTCTAGTATTTTGTATGAAGCTTCCCTTCAAAATCGAGACCTAATGCTTCAGCTATTTCTACTTAAAAAAAAACATAAAGTAAAAAACACATACTTACTACTTTAGTATATAGAATTGTTTTACAAATACAAAAACAAAATGTACAAAAAACTAGCACCAACTTTTGGTAAACAATATTTGAGGAAACTTTCAATTGGCCCAAATTTTATAAATTGTCGGACCCTTGGTCAAAGATAATTTATACAGGTATTGAAATTGTAACTAGCGTAACCACTTAAAAATTGAGGTTACTATGGCACGAAACAGTTCATAGTTTTAACTGGCCACTTAAATGGTTAACATGTGGGAGTTTTACCTGAAAGTGGTTGAACACCGAAACTATCCATTATTTTATAACAAATTTAAAATAGTGTTTGGTAGTTTTTCGATTGTTGGTTCAATAATTTATGTTAGGTTTGATTAGGTTTTATTAGGTAATGAGTAGCTCCACTGGATTAGGAACATCCTCCCCCCTCATAACAATGTGTTAGGCATAGAAACGAAAACTAAACCGCTCCCTATTTTCAGTTTTATTACAAAAGTAAGAAATGGGGGTTTCAGTGCTCGACGGGCACTTTGAAGGAAAGCCCTATAACATATATTGAAGAATTGAGAAATATACAAATTACTATTTAATTACTTAAGTTTAATTGCTTTGTAAATAATATATATGTATAATATATATAACATTTAGAGATCTTTTATTCATCAAATTTCATGATGAACTCCGAATTTCTTTTCAATCCACCGATAGACATCAACAAGAACCATTATATTCACTGTTCATGAGTAACGTAGCTACAACAAGATACTTAAATATATACATATAAGTACTATTATACTATAAGATGTTAATATTTATAAAAAGATATAAAAAACGTCTATAAAGAGATCCAGAAATTGTTCGGAGATCTCCTAGAATAATTTAGGACAGTTACTTTAGGTAGATAAAAGTGTCGGAATCTTTTTAGAGAATTGACTTTTGTTCGTTTCTTTTATTTTAAGAAGGTATATTTTAGACTTTTGCCTTAGGGATAGAAGCTATCCTTTTTAGAAGTCCATCTACTATATTATTTGAATATGTCAGTATGCTACTACGTCGCATCAATATGTGTTAATAAAACGGCTGCGTGTTTTTTCTTCATTAAAGAATTTGTATATTGTTTTTATGCATACTATGATATCAAATAGTAAGGATTTTTGTTTGCACTTTAAGATTTTGCTAACCACTAAACCAAATGGATGGAAGCTTTACAAAGCTCACAGTTCTGGTTATAAACTATACAAAACCAATCAATAATGACGGACGGACAGACAAACGGCCTTGCAAACATTTTCAATAAAAGAGTATATTCATGAATAAAAAAAGCACAGACAATATATATTTTATTGCATAACATTAATGTGAGTTTTAAGAAAAAATTGTGATCTTAGCTCAAACATTAGAGTTAAAAATGGATAGACTTATCAATATGATTTAAAGGTTAAGTTCCATCTTTAGAATTAGATAAAAACATAAAATGAGGTAGGGAGAATACATTTGACTGTAAATAAAACTGATTAACAAATTTCATTAATACGTAAATCAGTAATAGCTTTTGGGATATTAATCAAATCTGGATTGGGTTTTAAACTTCAGTAATGTTAAATCTTTTTGAATCTATAAAAGAGACAATTTTGTTTATCATAATTGGGGGTTTATTTAAATCTGATATATCATTTCAATTAACTGTTTATGAACAAAGATGTATTATCCTCGACTGGAAGGAATTTTTTTTTTTTTTTGGGGGGGGGGGCGATGTATAAAATCAGGGTATTAAATTTTTTAATCTAGCGTATTTCCAAAAGTTTGAGGTTGCCTACGAAACCCCTTTTTTTGGGGTAGGGAGCGGGCAAACACCCCTTGGAGTTCCTCGCTCAACTGATATGTGTAAGCAGCAGTAGGAACTTTCACAACAGCATAAATCTAAAACTATGTGTAACCCAAACTAAACTGACAACTAGTGGGTGCAGAAAGTGCAAATTTATTATGTAAAATTATGCATGAAATCTTTTAATGAATAAACTTACAGTTCAAATATGAGTGGTAACCTTAATCTGAAATTTAATGAAAAGTAAATACAGGAAAGAAAAATATGAAAATAAATATTCAAATTTATAGTAAAATAGTAAACTGAAATATTAAATAAATTCTTGCGTATACTGAAAAATTTCTCCATCTATCCAAAAAGGTTTTCTCAGCTTACCTTTAAGATAGATAGCTGATTTAAGAAAAACAGATTTCTCGGATAATTAACTTTGTTAGTATGTCAGTATTTCAGCATCTTCTAATTGAATTTGGAACCCCAGAAGGGTCCTGCACGCCTGCAGGACCTCTAAGAGCCGACCAGTTTTTGGCTAGGGAGGAACCAGAAAGAATGGGTCAAGTGTAACTGTCCAGCAGCTGCAGCCTACATTGATTTATTAATATAATTCTAATAAACATATTTGTTGCTAACTCGCTGTACCGGCACCAGCAGCGAGTTAGCGCCCCTAGCTTAAAATTTTGTAATTAATAAAGTTATTATTAAGGCCATTAATGTAATGTATGTTGGTGCAAATGGTCATGTAGGCCTGCAAGCTGCCGTGCAAGAGGCGCGCAGTTGCACAGGATTAAATATCATATAAAAAAATATATCATATCACTAGGTCTATCTGTCTGTCTTTTTGTCCCAATTGCTATAGAGTCATGAAATTTATAAACGAATCCTCAATTTTATAACTCCCTGTTTTCTACCATTAGTTTGGCTATTCTTGATATATTAGTTTGTTTATATTTTGCTTCTTAACTATTTCTTAAAGTTAAAACAAATTTTCATTTACTTATCCTTATATTGCTGTGATTTAATGAAATTTGTATTCATTTACACCAAATTCTTACTTATATTGGTTTTTATAATTAATTTTCAACTGCCCAATTCGCAAGTTTTTCCACACTTTGTGTTTAAAAGCTGACTTTTAAAAAATTGAGAATATTATTCCCCATAAAGAATAGATTTAAATTTCACTGATTTTAATCAATCAATGCTACAAAGTACAACAATGTATGTCCAGATGAAGCTTAAGATCTCTCTAACCGCTGGATCAATTGGGCTCTGCTTGTTTTTTTTTTTCATAGAACACCCGTCCCCCTCTTAAGATATCTGATTAAAATGCACTGTTAGAAAGAAAATTTATGAAAAGGATATTATGCTACAATATAATGATGTTTGTTTCACCACCAGTGTGGTTTTAATATCTTTTAATGTAAAATAAGTAATTTTGCAAATTGAAAAGCTAACTTTAGTTTCTTTGAAAGAAAAAATTCCCTGACATAAAAATTTTCACCTATCTAGTTTTACCTATTCATTAAAGATTATGGTTCTTTGTATTCCAATAATTCAGTATCATAATAAGATTACAGTTAACGCGAGACTTATATTTTGTTGTTATATAAGTTTATCTCTTTCGTTTGAACCCGCCACTACTATTTCATTATTACATGAGCGATGGATGAGGAAATAAATGTTTAACACTAGTAAAATGTAGGTTTTTTAGCCAAAAAGAGGAATACTCTGGAAATTCGACCTGTTATCATTTATTTATATCTAAATAGAGAGCCCCACGTCTTTATTTAAATCATAAGTGCATAGCCTAATTTTTTTCATATTTTTATATTTTATACCTAATAAAACCCTCTATTTTCCAAAAATCTAACATCATTTCAACAAGTTTTATTCATTTATTTTATATGAAGTTCTTTTAAATCCACAATAATATTTGTTTTTTTTTGTATAAATACATTTAATTAACTAAGATGGCATTCAAAATTTAAAATAAATTTCAAAGTATATAAAGATTTCAAAAAATTATTATAGCAATTCAGATTCTCATAATGGAATAGGTCACTAGGACGAACGAACATCAACACTTATAATAATTATAATATATGTAAATATTTTAAATGTCAAAACAAAATTGGAGTAAATTTATTGAAAAACTGAGTACGGACATTCTGGTAACGATTATACAGTTGCTACGTTTTCTAAATAAATACTTAACTACTAAAGGAATCATCATGCAAAGTTTGAAATCAATAAGACAATTCTAACATGCCTAAGTTAACAGGGAAGAAACTATGTGGATGGGCGAATGGACCGTCACTATTTTTAGAACAGTTTTGCTTTTAATAGACACATCACTTTGAATTTATAATTCATAATTACAAATATGTTTTATAAACATGTTTTACAAGTATTACAAAGACCTGTTAGTTCCTTCATTTGCACAAGGTTTTCAAGAACAAACACTGTTTCATTTTTCTCTTAATCTTGGCAATTCTTGCCTTTTCTTTCACAAGCAAAACAAATTGTTTTAGAGCTTTTAAATGATCTATTGCAAAATATGGTATGTTTATTATTTATGAAATAATCACACTAAACATGAATTTTATTACTAAAAAGCTTCCCGGATTTTTCATATTTTAACTTACGGATTTTTTTTAATGAATTTGTTAGGTTAAAAACACATTTTTACAGCTTTTTTTCAAGAAAAAATACACTCAAGTTCAAATGCAATTTATTCTTTAGGCTATGCACTTATGATTTAAATAAAGACGTGGAGCTCTCTATATAGGTATAAATAAATGATATCTGGTCGAATTTCCAGAGTATTCGACTTTTTGGCTAAAAAACCTATATTTTAGTAGTGATTAAGCAATATGTACAACAATAAATCAATATTTTTGATAGAAGAAGCCAATCTATTTTACAAGTAGGGTTACTACTTCCCTCCGTCCATTGGATGGTTCCATGTTATATTCTAAAGACAAAGAATCATTAAACATCACATTTACTGAATATGTTATGTAATTTCCTTAATACATCAACTAAATTTTGCTTCAATTTTTGTTTCGCTATTATTGACAAGATTATTTTTGTTGTTTTAGATGCACACCCCCTTCATTATTTGACGCTAAGTAAATTTGTAATTGATGTGCTTTACCCCTTTCAGTATTAAGCAAATAATTATGTTCATACGAAAATTATAAAAGTTATAGAAATGGCTTTTATTTTTGGATATTGTAATCTTTGTTAAAAAACAATGTTTTATAAAAAGAACCTAAAAAAACAAACTGTTTTTATGATATCTTATTAGACATACAAACCTGCATTCTGTTACTATTTAATATAATTTTGTCTTTATTGAATAAACATTAGAGAAATTATAAATCTTTCAATTATTAAATTAATATTACTTGTGAAAATGAATAAAATAAATTGCATAGATTAAAATATGCATTTAAACTATTTTCTAATTAGAAATAACATAACATTATTACTTATTAATTTTGTTTATCTTTCCTCTCCCGTCATAAATGTACCATAAAGAGTTGCTTGTTATTAGAAAATTACGCTTTATTTTGATTATAAAACAAGACCGAATGTGGCCATAATACGAAGAGATAAAGGGAATCGTTAATTTTTCCTCCAATGCTCGTTTTCTTTCAAACTAAGAATACAAAAATCCAACTTAACGTAAAATTTATAATTTGATTGTATACCTTGTGTGTGTGTGTAGCCATAGTTTCTTAGTGTTTGGACCTAAGTAGTTATGGAGTAGGACGAGACAATTTTGTATGCTAGCACCAGGTCAGCTCAAGGTCCACGCTCAAGTACAAGTATTTGTCCAGCTGTCTCAAGGGATCTACTCTGTATTAACTCACCCTCGCCGAGTAAGGCAGGTGTCCCAAATTAAGTCACCATAATAAATGACGATCTCCACAGAGGAGCTTGGGTAAGGGTTGCACTGATATTATGTACTTGAATATTGGGTATCCAAACTACTCAATTACCACCCCTCTTACACAACCAAGGGAAAGTTGCGTGAATGAATTGCGACTGAGAAATTCGAGTTGCCACATGGGGACTTTAACTCGAACTTTCACCACCGTAACTCAGTGCGTTACCACTGAGCTACGACGCCCCTTTTGTATACCTTACATTGGACAAACAATGAAATAATACAGACGGGTCTAGTTTTAAAGGCATTGTCTAGCCTCGAATAATATGATGGTTTGCAATCCTTTAATTTAATGTTCAAAAGCATAAATTTTGTAATTAATCCTTAAATATAACCCCAAAAAATTAAAATTAACGTGGCTAAGCTTTTATTGCATACATAAAAAAAGACGGACAAACCTAAAGACCAAATTTGGAAAGCTAAGCTTCAAAGAAAGCAATTTGCTTTTAAAGCATTGTTGCTTGTAATTTTTGTTGTTTACTTTAGAAATTAGAGTTAATACATTTGTTTGTTTTCTTACAACAATTGAAATATTTTTTAATCAAGAAAAATCATTTTCCACCGAAGCGAAGATTTTCAAATATATTTGCAATATGATGGCAAGGGTTTTGAAGAGAAACGTAAGTCTTGTGATATAAGATCATTTTATGGGATTATAATTTGAGTTCACAAATTTCCATGGCAATCAAAAACATAAAATCATATTATTCGATGGAATTTTTACATTTTAATTAAGGAAAATTTTCGAGTCGCAAATTTTTTATTCATCTTCCATTGGCAGTTTCTTTGATCCAAGAGGTATAAGGTAAAATAAAATTATAAATGTCTGCTGATTCATTTAATTTAATCTTTTAGTGTTTTTTTATAATCCCTTGAATCGAAGGATGTACCACTAATAACCCCTCCTTCTTATTTTCACTATAAAAAAGTATTTCATTCACCTACCATGATCTTACAAATTTCCTTCAAAAAAAATGGTCTATATTAGATCAAGTAAAATTGTTTTTATTTCTTTTCAATTTCTTTTGTTGTCGGTGTAAGTTTTCTACAATTATTCTGCATGTATTTTGGTTCTAATAGCATATGTATAACATTAAGAATTACCTTTGTTGAACGAATACAATATATGGTAATCAAATTACCCTCCTGATTCCTGTGTGAAATTATGTTTTTAATAGCATTTTTCTCTAAATGACATAAACAAAAACATGCAAGATATATTACTATTTTTTTTTTTTTGGGGGGGGGGGATTTATTGGTTTTATATTTTATTGTCGAGATGAGTAGGGTAACTTTTTTCATGGTCTACTTATTCCAGTGCAAGGGGGGTTAAGGTAAGCATATGAATGATCAAGTTTTTTCTTGCAAGTATAAACTGTAGGTTCCAAAGGTTTTGATAATTTTCTGCCACTTACAGGGAATATCATCAAACTATTATAAATTATCAGATTTTTTTACATTGCTACCTGCGCTGCTAAAATACATTATCGTTTTTGTTATTTTTTTTTTGTGTATGGGGGGCAATAAAAACACTTTAAACACGAAGCATCGGGAAAGGTGGCAAGAATCATTTTAAAAGCACAACAGTGTTCTATAAATTTTAGCTTCCTTACTTTGTCTGTACTATGTTAGTTGATTTGTTTTAGCTTTACATTACTACAAATGACTTTAAACATAATTACGTTTTTGCTGTTCATTACAATCAAAGTGTCTTTACATAAAAGGTTTGAAGCAGTTATCGAGATATCTCGATACAGACACACAGACAGAAATCCTGTCACTTTATATACGGATTGCGGTCACCTGCTACCATCCTTGAGTGGCAAGGCACTGTAGGATAGGGGCGAAGCTTCTAGTCTTTAATAAGATGAGACTTTTGATGAATATTGTGCCAATTCTAAATCTAGTTTAATATAAAAAGTTATCTAGGAAAACAGGTGAAATGTTAACTCAAAATAAAAATAAATATTAATTATTGAAAAACATCACAAGCTATTGTATAGAAACTGTAGGGGATAAGATTGAATTGCACCAGTTATTATGAAAACCCAAATTAAACCTTCTGTATATTAAAATTATTGGAGAAGTTAAACACTGCTATTTGGACTACATAGATAATTGTCGGGACCAGTGAAATTTACAGTCATTTCCCCCTTAAAAATAACTGGCTGTTATTATTTATATAAAGATAAATGGCTGTTAATATCCATATAGCAGTTTTCTAAGTGAAAGCTTAAAGAGTATAATTTTAGCTAGTTTTAAATATTTATTGTATTGTATAAGCTTATAATATTTAAGTCCTGATAGGTTAGTTACATTTGATTATGGCTATCTACAGATACAACTCAAGTCAATTTAAATTAATTAATTTTCATAGTCAATTATTATTATTCATCTTTTTATTAACAAGAACGATTATGCTCAATAAAAAGCATTGATTAAACATAATTGTTAATTATCGCATCTTTCCATGGATAGTAAAATGAAAATTAAAGATTAATTTTATAATTTTTATATTATTATTTGTAGACAATTGTTTAAAAATGAATGTATATTGCAATTTCCCCTCGCTTTTAATGGTCAGGCCTTTTATTCAGTAGGAGAGGAGGGGATGGGGTAAAGTAGGGGATGTGGAAGATCGTTATTTTGGCCTGCTACAGAGTTCACTTTATCATAGAACATAAAAATCTGCTGTGAGATCCAAGTAATAATAAATCCATTTTTTACAATACATTAAGATACATTATTTTTCATTATGGCTTAGAACCAGTTATAATCCAGCTGATATTTATCGGTTTTGATGGAAAAAACATTGAACTGCAGAGTTAAACAGCATAGGAACCATTCAATTTGATTTTCGACAAATTTTCTAATCTTAAACTTAAATCTTAGTTTTCTCAATTTTAATTTTACAATTTTTGGAATTTCTTTTGATGTGACAAAAAATATGATCACTCCATAAATCAAAAAATATTCTGGTTGGGTAGTTGTATCGTATATAGGTGTGGTGTGTGCAGTAATATCTCAGAAAATGCATGATTTTTATTTCTACAGAAGCTTTGTATGGGGCCTTGCAAATTTCCTGTCTAATATTAGGTGTTGGGTAGATTTTTGGTGTTTACATAATCTAAGCATATTATGAAAAAATCATTGCATAAGGTCTTCACCCTCCACAAAAAAAGTAATGAACTTGACCAATGAGAAACATCATTGTGAAGGAGAACCATATCAGTTAGCGGTTAGCGAGATCCTTTGGTACAGACAGACAGACAGAAAGACACACACACACTACACACATCACTATCGTTACTTTTATATAAGGTTGATCGCATTTCTTATTATATAAGACTAGAGACAATAAAATATCCTAAAATTTTCTAGTTCAGCTTTCCAATTTTATTCTTTTTTAAAGTTGTTTTTAATGGGATAATTGCATGATATCAAATTTCGAAATTTCTATTCATTTTTTTCTGAAATATAAAGTAGTAGGACATGGTTCCTTTCATGTTAAGTTTTAAGATTTGGGTATTGCAGCTTAGTTCTAATATTTCGTTAATTCAATTTATTTACTCAAGCCATTAAAGAACTCGTAAACAGCTATAAATTATGCCTTGGCAGAGAGACTTGTTTTAGTAATTGGCAGAATTTTAGGTAGTCTATAACTTAATTTTTCTTGCTTGCTATCAAAGATAGCTGTCTGAAACTTCATGTTAAGATATTAATAATCAATTAGAATATGCCAAATAACTAACTTTTCCATCAGTCAATTACACTTTAATGGAAATGGAAATTTAAGAAATGTTATTTTCTTGGCGTCTATTATCGGTATATCGGTATTATCCTCTTAGAAATATCCCCCCCCCCCCCCCCACTCCCTGACAATACTATGAACTCTGGCCGCGGCGCTCGGCACCCCTGCCTGTCTAGCCGCAGCGATCAGCCCCCTAGCCTGCCTAGCTGCGGCGCTTGGCACCCTTGCCTGCCTAGCCGCAGCGCTCGGCCCCTAGCCTGCCTAGCCGCAGCGCTTAGCCCCCTTGCCTGCCTAGCCGCAGCATTCGGCTCCCTAGCCTAAAACCTAACCTAACCTAAAATAGTTGTTCTGTTGGGGGGTGGGAGGTGGGGATATAAAAATTTTCAAAAGAGGATAACGCCAAAACTTCTTGTAAAATATCCATACCAATAAGAATCTACCTTATATCAAACTATGTCAGCCAGACCTATTTTGTAACTGCTAAATCGATAATGTTCTCCTTTACCATAAGGCTTCTTATAGGTTCTGGGAAGGTTTTAAACTATTTTTAGAGAGGGTTTCTTCAACCCCCTACCAGTACCTGCCCCTCCCCTCAAAAAAAATATTTTTTTTACTCTTTTAAAACCCAAATTTAAAATGAGATGAGGTCGAGCGTTGAGTGCCCCTAGAGGCTTCTAGGGGCGTAGCCGCTAGTTTATCATAAGTTGATAAAAAAACAGCAATAGTTTTCAGGAATTAAAGGGATAAGACAGTGAGTGATAAATTGATGTACATCCTAAATGATGCTACACAAAATTACCCCTTCTTTTGCGTAAAATTAGTTGTTAAGACGTTTGACATTCAACTTAAAAAACCAACAAATCAAAATTCACTGTAGTCCCTAAAGTTATTTAGCCAACGAATAAGTCGCTATCATAAAATTTTGGGGACTATTGTATATAACAGCACATTGTCTCAAATAGTTTGGTTGCATAAAAAGAATCTTGACTGTTTGTATATTAAGCTTATCTAAGAAACCTTGATAAATAGACTCGTATTTTAATAACTAGTTACTATGAATGTCACATAATCAAGAAGGGATAGGTACACTGGAAATAATTGATAAATAGACTCGTATTTTAATAACTAGTTACTATGAATGTCACATAATTCAAGAAGGGATGGATACACTGGAAAATAATTGATAAATGGACTTATATTTTGATAAGCTATTATCTTGATTATCTTTTTTCTTGATTATTTTATCTCGATAAGTATATTATTCTTTCTCTCTCGCTCTTTTTATGCTCTCTCAAGATATGCTTTTTTTATTTTCATCTAATCCTTTTCAGAGTAAAGTCAAATTTAACTTGTTACTTGGAATGGAATGGTATTACCTAAAATATTGTGTATTTTAAAACAAAAGGTTGGGGCGGGGGGGGGGTGTTGTTTATTACTTAAGGACAGGTTGGGTTGCCTTGGAGTTAGAGTCCCTTCAGGTTATGCATAGTTTACAAAATTTTAATTTGTTGGGGGAAAGATCAGTAATACATATATTTCGCCACTTTAATATCAGAATATCTTTGTTACTTTATACTAAGGTTTGGATAGAATTCAATAAATAAACAAAAACAAACATTTAAGAATATATTTTTTTTCATAGATAGATAAATAAATAAATACACGATAGTAACTTTTTTTTATGCCATTTATCAATAAGTTAAAAGCTTGTGATTATATTGTTATCAATTTAAAAACAAATGCATAAAGTGTAATAAAACCATGAATATAATTTCATTGATGGAGTTTAAGAATATATAACAAATATTTAATATTTTTTTTATTTGTTGATTTTAATAAATATTGGATAAATTATGAATTTTATTTTACAATAACAATAGAACACACAGATAGGTCAAGAGTAGATAAATTATATTCACTTTATTTTGAAATAGTACACTTCAAAGATTTTCATATTTTTAAAAAACTTTTTAGGGTCTTGAATTCGTTGGTACATAGAACTTTGAATTATATTTCTTTAAAAATGCAATTAATCTTCCATTAAAATATCCATGTATTCTTGATATAACAAGATTATTCAATATCCAAAATAGCGCTTCCATTCCATGAATTTAACACATAAACAAACTCTTTATCCATCATACAACCTAAATAATGTAAAAGTCTTATTGAAAAAAGTCTAAAATATTTGGTTTTAAGCATGCAGCACTTTTTAAAAGCGAAGCTTTGTAATATTTGTAGTCTGTACATCCATACGTCTGTACGTTCAGCCGTCTCTTCCAGGGACAAGGGAAGGTTTCTCTGACCAAAAAAGTCTATTAAAATCATGCAATCTAATCACGAAACCTTTATGAGTGTGTAATATAATCAATGATTCAACTATTATTAAAAGGGGCTTGTAGTAATTATGTCTGAGTATAAATTCGCTAATCTAAATTCACTAAACCTCATCAAAAGTTTGTAGATTATTAACAGGGATCGGCAGCCGCACGTAAGCCGCGTGTAAGCCTCAGTGATATCGTCATTTTATTACTTTAATATTCAGCTGGATGTATAAAACTGCTCTTTAGCAGACAATCCTTCTTTCGGAAATTTCTTTTTCTGCTCACAAGCAGGTTTAAAAGTGAGGCTGAGGCGCGGCTGCCAAACCCTGATTATTTATGTTATTAGCAGACCGATTTAAAAAAAATAACACAGTAGGGAGATTAAAAAACATTTTTAAATACTTCCTAAAAATAAAATCTTTAAATATTTTTCCTACCCATAAAATTTGTAACTGTTAAAAGACGAAAAACAAAATATTTTGACAAATTTTTACTTCGGCTCATTTTCAAACACTTCCTAATTAACCCTTTAGAGCAAGTTAAAGTAAAAGTTTCAAATTGATTCAATAACTTAAAAACATCTTACTTTAAAGCTCAAAAATAAAATCCTTTGCTCATTACTTATTAAAACAAGGATGACAACATCTATAAAAGCGAAGCTCTGAATTGGAAGGAAATCGAACATTAACACTCATAGAGTGACAGAACTGAATAAACTGAACATATGTCTATGCAAAATTGTAAGTAAATTTGTTGCAAAACTTATTAAATACATGTTACTGTTTAAGGACATACTAACGTTTTTAAGACTAGTTATAGAGAAGCTTCGCTTATAACACTATACCTTGTTGTAATAGGAATCAGTATTAAAAAAATCAGATGACTAGGATAATTTGAATATATAAAAATTTGTTGTAAAAAAAGTAAAAAATCAGCTTGTTTTAAATAGACGTACAGACTTTCTAGTAATAATTATAGAGTTGCTGCGCTTATCATTTAACTGCTATAGGAATTAGCATGTGAAGTTTGAATTCGAAAGGACAATCCTAACCTTTTTAGATTAACGAAAAAAGCTAACTGTAACAGATGGACGTACGGACGGACTTACGGACTGACCCTAATTATGGAAAAGCTTCTTTTAAATAGACGTACGGACTTTCTAGTAATGATTATAGAGTTGCTGCGCTTTCGAATTTGTACCTAACTGCTATAGGAATTAGCATATAAAGTTTGAAATCGAAAGGACAATCCTAACCTTTTTAGATTAACGAGAAAAGCTAACTGTAACGGATGGACGTACGGACGGACTTACGGACCGACCCTAATTATAGAAAAGCTTCACTTTTAAAAAATAAATGACCTAGAAACATAAAGAACTAAATTCTATTTGACGATCAACTTAATTTAATATAAATCATAAAAAACATATATTGGTGCCTTACCACAAAGTTGCCTATCAAGCACTGATCCCCCTCCTTATTTGAATTATATCTTTTGGTTTCTTTAATGCTATACCAAGACTCCCTCCCCTTTGGTCGTTTACAATTTGTTTTAAATTAATGGTCGGGAAAGTGGGGATTCTGTGCTCTACAAGGCACTATGGGGGAAATTCCCCATATTTTAAATTCTGTGAAAAGTTTGTAAATGTTAATATTCGGAGAAGATTAGTTGTTTTTAGTATTGCAGTACATAATAAATCATGATTTCAGGGAAGCTTCTAATTTACATTACCCATTTCGCCACTTCCCTGCAACTTGTTTCACAATTAGAGGCAAGAAGTTGTCAAGAAATACCAAATTAAACCACAACATATATTATAAAATTTAGGATTTGGAAAAGAATAGTTATGTAGTTCAGAATTTTATTGATAGGTGTCAAAAAACTTTTTTTATGTAAAATTTTTAGATGAGATAAATATCTAAACAATCTTAAATATTTTTGAAAATATTACAGCTATCCACTCTTTGGGATTTTCAATAAATTTTATTCACTATTAAACATATAATTTACGAGTAGTCTATGATTTAGAGAAAATATATAAAATATGTAAAAAGCATTATTCGACTCGTTCATCTCAAAACTGAACATGGAACTAATCTCTGACTATCATTTTTGCATGGCTTGTAGTAAAGTGAGCAAAAACTAATAAAATAATGCTTGAGATTCTTATCAAATTCTGCCAAAAGTTGCATAATCTCATCATCTAGTTTTAACTGGAAATCTATGAAATCAGCTCTAAAGCATTGTTTGCCAGAATAGCCTTCCCTTGTCCTTGGTCTCTGCGAGTGTTTATGTTCGTGTGTTCTACTGTTTAAACTAGGGATGTTGTCACCCTTGTTATCATGCACTTTATACTGCAGATTGTCTAAAAATATTGCCACTTTACTCAGGATTTTTTTTCATTTGGGCGGCTGCGTCCCCAATGATGATAAACAATATAAGCCCTCTGTAGATTAAGATTTTTGATCTAAGTATTCGTATTAGGAACGAAAAGATAATTTTAGTTTAAGTGTAATTTAAGGGTTAAGGTCCCTCCACCAAATCTATACGTCTATAAATCTATCAATTTATGAAATTATATATCTTTTTTTTCTATTTATCTATCTATCTATGTGTTACCATTAATATATTCATCGATATCAACATGTCCATTGTTGTCTCTATCCAAAGTACTAAATAATTCTCGAGCCCTTTTCCTTAAATTGGATCTTATTATGAGAAGAATTTTTCATACAATGTTGTAGAGAAAATTTTAAATTTTTATCAATAATCCTTAAATAAAAGTAGCAAGTTGTCTATGAGACTGTCTGTCTGTGTGTTTGTACCGGGGGATTTCTCAAACCGCTGAACCGATAAAGTTCTCCTTTGCATTGTACTTCTTATAGGTCCTGTTATGGTCATAACCATTTTGGGAAGGGTTCAACCTTAATCCAAAGATAAATCTACCTTAAAATGGCCTCCATAAGTTTTTTTTTGTTTGCATTCTTTTAAAAACAAAAATTTGAAAGTAGCATTTTGTTGTATATAACTCACTGACTATGACATCTTCTGCAAATTATACAAGTTTAAATTTTGAAATCTGTTACCAACAAGGAAGCTATAGTAAATATAAACAAAGAAACAGACAAAGTTATTTATAGAGCAGATGTTCAATTGTTATAACAAAGAAAATAAAGACTAAAAACTCTGAAAAAAAAATTATGAAACCTTGAATAGGTTTATGTCTTTTGAAGCATGGCCGACAGTCAGGCGAACAATCCCAGCTGTCTAGCCTCGTTAGTTGCCGAGAAAATCAGATTTCCCTAAAAGGGTAACGACAGACTTATTGACGAACAGGAAAAGTAAATCATAGAGTAGCTTTTATACTAAAAATCAACTAAAATTTATCAATTACCTGGCATCGAAGTTTTTACAATTTCTTTCAGGATCCTGTAAAAACAATATAAGTTCTTTTTTAATTAGTTCACGGTTTAGACAATTCATATTCTTAAAAAATGACGAGGGAGAACCAGAATAACCTCTTCCGCGATAAAACTTTTCAGTCTAGTTGCGCAGCCACAAATATGTTATAAAATAAATAGGATGTACAATGTACATGTGTTTGTAGAATAAAACTTGTATTAAAACTGTTGAAAGAATTTAATGTTATTTTGTGATGTTAATGCTACTGGTTTTAAAGACTAGAGTCACGACAATTATTTTCATACAAAACAGGGGAAATTTAAACTAAAACAGCACCAAAAAGATTTGTTATTTAGTTGCTACGTCACTCAATTCAAGGCATTCAATATAAGTTACAATTATTTTTATTTTGATTCGTTGTTTGAAAAGCTGCTTAGAATATAATGATCTATCTTACAAAATATTTCATATTTATTGATCATTATACAATCTATGTCATAAAAATTTGTTCTAATAAAAAATAATATTATCTTTTTGATATATATTTTTTCATTGATTTTGAATTGTTATAGTATTTAATGCTAGATAAAGTTAGAAAAGTTAAACGTCAAAAAACACCTCATGAAAAATGTAGTTCATAGATCCTTTAAAATCTCTGTGCACGCATCTATTATGTCCCAAAACAATATTTAAAAGCTTCTTTTGAAAAACAAATGATTAATAATTTTTTGTTGCTTGATTGGAACACCCTATGAACCTTTTAAGATGTGTCAACAAAAACTTTCAGCAATTTGAATTTGTTCAACCAGGCGCGAAAATAATAGATTCACAGTTTATACACTACAGTAAATAATCAACGCTAGCACTGCAAGTGCACAAATGCAATTTTTAAAAAGTAAAATTTGTTGTACAAGGTTATTTGTGGGTATTAATAAAAATTCCATTACTCCACCCCCCTCCCCCCCTCCAAAAAAAATAATCCAATTAAACATGAGTATCTTAATGACTTAGAGGGTTTGGTGTCGCTTCGGGTTTTAGACTTCTCCACGCACCTTGAAACATGCGCTGCGTCTTAAAATTGGATATCTTATGGTACTCCCAAGAGTAAATTTATTATGTTAAATTGAAATAAAGTTTTTAGGGGCATTTTCCTTTCCACTTGGAGTTGGGTGTATATGCTTTTTTACAATGAGAATAATTTAGTTTGCATGAACACTAAATATGCAAAGATTCTTCTTATGCAGAGTAATTGTGATAAACTAGAACTTCTAGAATATTTGTGCTACATTTCTAGAACCACCGCACCTACTCTATAAATTGAATATGTACGTTTGTTATTTGCTAAAATTTTCCAATTCTCCTTTATGTTTAAATAGTAAAGGATTTGAGGATTTTCAAAATATATTCCAATATAAAAGTAAAAGGATGTCTATCTGCGTGTACCTAAGAATCTCGCTAACTGTGAAACCGATATGGTTCTCTTTTACAATGTAGCTTCTCATTGGTCCTGTGAAGGTTTATAACTATTTTGGTGGAGGGTACTTCCACCTTCTCAAGAGATATTGCCTTCAGAAAAAAATTACCACCACAACCAAAATTTAGTTGAAACTAAAATTAAGAAAGTCGAGTATAGGGTCGACTGACCCCCCCTTTTCTTAGTGTCCCTTGAGGCCTCTAGGAGCGAATCCGCTAGTATGCATGTATAGTAGTCTTTTTAATAACAGGAGCTTTACGACACCTTCTAGAAATATTAGGGTTTCTTATATTTGTTGTGCCGCTAGTCTCTAGGGGCATGTTAAAAGTCAGAAGTTTACTTTACTTTTTAGAAACAAAAACCTAACCATCCAAAAAATGGATATAGAATACGTTGATATTGTGACAGAATAGTTATTATCGTCAATATATGTATTCTATATCCATTATTCAAAAATATATAGTTTGGTATCCTTCGACACATTAGATATCCCTCCCTTTCATTCTAACTATAAACAATATACAGAAAGTAAAAAAACTAGCAAAGTTTAATTGCTGTTACGTGCAAAAAGTTATAGGAAAACACAAAAGAGGTTTATTTGTGCGTCAAACTATTATTATTCAATAAAGAGAGGACCAAGTTAAATAGGGCATGTTAGTATCCCGTAATGGTATGCTCTGCTTTACTTGTCGAAATATTGGCATACCAGAAAATGAATTATTTAAAATCGCGTTTATAATTAGTTAGGCATAAACTAAATTATGTAGAGAATATATAGCATTAATATGCAAAAAAAAGCTTATTTAAAAGGATCTGATTTTCGAAAGAAGGAATATTTTGGCTGAATATAGACATAAGCACATTGAGAAAATTGGCAAAATAGCAAAAAACAATCTAAAAGAGCCAAAGTTTAATAAAGACCAGCCGTTTGACCGTAAATAAGCAGCACTTTAAAAAAAAACCTTTATTTCCATATGTGACTTATTACAGTTAGCATATTAGGCCAATCTTTTTATTATTCCATTGAAGGGAAAGATCTAGAATGAGAATATGCAGTAATATTATATGTCTACATACATTATTGCAATATTTGAATAATTGCTGAAACTATTTTTATATGCAGTTCATCAACTAATATTTTTATTATAGTGAAAAAAACAAGGATGACCGAATCCAAAATCCAGAGAAATATTAAATATATAGAGGTATTCTGATAGTGAACAGATTCTAGTTATAAAGCAGCTGCTCAACTGCCAGCTGTCATACCTTCAATATTTGAGCAAGTCTGCAAGAACTGATAAACTTTCTGTCTTGCGACATCTTGGCAAAGTTTGCCTGCGCTTTCAACTTTTCTATTACAGCTGCAAATAAAATCAAAGTTCAGTATTAATGGATATAGAATACGTGGATAATGATATTGTGACATGGGAATTGTTGACGTCAATTTTGGACGCTAATATTGTCCTTTGATATAGGTCAATACGTTCAACCTAAGGTCAAAAAAGTCTTTGGTAAGCTTAATTTTCCAAATTACTTTGTGTTTGGAGCAAAAAATGTGATTTAGTATTTTTAAGGCCACTTTAAAAATATCCCCGGATATTGGATGGCTCCTGTGGCCGCCAGGATTAATGGATACAAACAAAGTTTCAAGAAATTTGTAACTTTATCTTTCACACAATTAAAATTAGAGAAAAAAATGAGGAGGGGGGGGGGGGGGGTGGTAATCGTTTTATGCACCCTTTCCTTCCCAGAATAGTAATAACTTACTTAATTTCTTTTTAACTGGTGCTGCTTCAACAATAACATATTCATCTGCTTGTTCTTCTTTTATAGACACTACTTTATCAATTGCAAGTCTTGCATCTACACAGTTGTCCATCTTTAACCTAGAGAATACAATTAAAAAGTGTAATTAAATAAATGGCATTGTGTTATAGACAGGTTTCCGCAGAAAGTAAAATGAATTTTCAGTATGTCTCAAATTCTGTTTAATCCAACAAAATTTTAATCAGATTTCCAGATATTTATGTATACTGGAATAGTTATTTATCGCATCATATTAAAACAGCTTTCTGCGGATTTGATCTTATGATTGAAGATTTTTATATTACTAGAAAACTGGATATAATACGATGCATACATAATTTTTTAGTATGGCTGAGAACCAGTTCTAACCCAACGGATATTAATCGGTTTCAAAGCGATACTAGAAATGCAAAAAAAAATAACAAAGTGCTTAGACGGTGCTGGAAGGTTTACCGAATCAGCCTTCAGGATCACATTTCAATCCTCTAATATAAAGTCTGAGGTTTAATATGTCGAAAATGGATGGTTTGATCCAGTTGTGTATTTTTAGGACCTTTTTTAATGCCTTTTGGTGGTTTTAGGCTATTGTTCTGGTACTTCCTCGTAGTGTTTTAGAATCTAGGTGACGAAGCAGCTAGTCTATATTGTAAAAGAAGAAAGTCTCTCTGTCAAAAGTTAAAAATCTCGAAAAATATTAAAAAACTAGAATTATTGACCTAATTTTTTTCTGTTTCCTTTGACTTTGTATTTATTCCCCAAAACAAAACTTTTTTTGTTGCGTAGAAATTCTACATTTTTTTATGTCAACTGTTCAGCATTGATGGCTTACCGTTTCTTTTTCTCATCCATAGCTCCTTTCATAGTACTGACAGTCTTGGTTGCTTGTAAAAATTTACTGAAATAAAAATATGTTAATTTTTTTACTAACTTTGTTATATTGCTCTGTTTAAAAAAGTAGGTAAAAATCTTAATTTATATAATTTTTAATATGTCAGTCTTTCTGATATATTCCTCATTATTTACTAGCGACTACGCCCCTAGAGGCCTATAGGGAAACTTTAGTTCGGATTTGGAGAGGGCGGGGGGTGGTTAAGGAAAGTTTACCCAAAGACCACACTCCATTTAAAATTTAAATTTTATTAAAATAAAAAAACAATTTGGGGGGGGGGCGGGATTCCTCATTGGAGGATGGTGGGTGTTACCTTCTCCTAAATAGTCATAAACGTTCCAGGGACCTATGAGAAGCTACATTATAAAGGAGAACCCAATCAGTTCAACTATTAGCTGGATCCTTTGGTACAGACAGACAGACACACACATACACATACTATTACTTTTCATAAGTTTATTGTTGGATCTAATTGGACATGCCAATCATTGTTTTGATTTACTTAGCCTTAGACAATCCTTCAGCATCTTTCATTCTTCTAGGAATTGCAGCCAGGGTTTTCTTTTGTATGGCAGCTGCATTCTTTATATCTTTCAGAGATTTCCGGTTTTCCTAACAAAAAATGAAAACTGTTAAAAAGAATTAAGTATAAATGAAAGTTATCAAAGAGACAAAAGTGTTATTGATAACAAGGATGAAAAAAGCGAAGCTCTAATAAAACAAACATTAACAATTGTAGACTTTTATAATACTAATCTATAAAGAATTATATGCATTTCAAATTGTTGCAAAATATTTCAAAAAATATACTGTTTAAGGACATACTTGCATTTCTAGAACTTATTTATAGAGATAATGTGCTTGAAATATTGTCGTTCATCATTGTTACAAAAATCAAATGAATATGATAATTATGTGAAAAAATGCTGTCAAAAAAGTAAAAAAAGAGCTATATGTTATGTGTGGATAATACCCTAATAACAGAAAGTTTCGATTATAAAAATGATATAACAAGGATGACAACATCCATAAAAGCGAAGCACACAACGGTAGGAAAACGGTCATTAACACTTGTATAGTGTCAGAACTTAATAATCAGAATATAAAAGTATAAGAGTCGAAGCAAAATTGTAAGTAAATTTGTTGAAAAACTGCTTGATATATGGATTATGTTTATGGACATCCTTACATTTTTAGGACTTGATTATAGAGTTGATTCGCTTATAACATTTTACTATGTTGTCCCAGGATTCAATACACCAAAAATCAGATCAATCGGATGATTAGATCACAAAAAATTGTTAATAAAAAAGTAAAAAAATCAACAAGTTTAAAATGAACGTACGGACATTCTGGTAATGATTATATAGTTGCTACGCTTTCTAAATCGTATTTAACTACTAAATGAATCACAATGCAAAGTTTGAAATCGATAGGACAATTCTAACATGCCTAAATTAACGAAAAAGGCTATCCGTCACGGACGTACGGACGGACCGGGTCTAATTATAGAAAAGCTTCGCTTTTAAAAATGTATTAACTGCTTTCTAGGGATCTAAAGAAATAATACAATGGCCAATATATTGATGTACATCCCCAATGCTCATACACAAAGTTATCCCTTCTGTAGATTACAATTTGTAGTTGAACCGTTTGGACACCCAATTCAAATTTCAACAAAGTCCCCAAAGTTGTTTAGCCTACTAATAAGACAACGTTATTATAAAACTTTGGGGACTAGTGTAATAAACAGCTCCCCTCCCTCCCTGACTGTTATCATCTGGATGAATTATAATTAAACGAACTAACCTGGGGTTTGGTGAATTCTGAAGATATGCTGGTTTTGGACGTATTCATTCCTGCTGTCACTGAACTTTTCTTTGCAGACACTGTAGATTAAGAAAAGTACAATTAATATCTTAGATTCCATTTTAGAAGAAAAATTTTTTTCCTTTTTTACACGGTGCACTAGAAAGTTTAGCAAAGTCATTATTGGATCAGGATATCGGAAGATTTAAAAAAAAACATTAAGATCTAAAAACACTGGAAAAAAACATTAAAAGCCTAATTTTTAAAAATCTATTATAAAAATGTCTTGAAAACCAACAATCTTTGACTTTGTACTTTCCAAAAAGATTTTTTTTACAGTGAAGAAAAAATAATTTGTACCTTTGTTTTCTGGAAGAGGAACTACTTCTTTTGCAAGATCATATGGGCTGAATTCTAAAAAATGTCATTTTTAATTCTTTACATAAGTGATGAAAATGTATTTTTGAAGAATTTGACCTAGAAAGACCACTTTCTAAACTAAACTAAGGAACTAAAACAAAAACAAAAATACTTTAAATGGTCTTGGAAAAATGATTTTAAAAATTTCGTAGATTTCAATGCTAATGAGTTGCGCCTGTCATTGGCAATGACATTTCCCCTACTCTAACTTATTTATGTAGCGCCCCTAACAGAGTAGCAAAAGTAACCACTCTGTTAACACTTATGACTCGGTGTCGGGTCAAGATTCGACAACGAGCGGATGCGCATCGTGTCATGCCAAAGACGCGTGTCATTGAACTTGCAATTAAAAATACTAATACATAACCTTTTATGACTTCATCAATTTCTTCCTCTGCTTTATACAACCCAATCTTTTTCCTTAAAAATAAATGGAAATAATGATACTTACGCATACGTTCAATAATTGAAAATCTAATAAAAAAATCCATGTCAAAATTTTGTGTACATTTGTAGTTATAGTGTCAATATACTATCGATGTGTCGATATTATGTCAGACATGACTACTTTTTATAAAAGCCATACAGTCAACGTAAATAATATAAAAAAATATGTAGGTTTACTTATAAGAAAGTGGCCATGGCTGACATAATATCGACACATAATCAGAGTTTGGACACTATAAAATTAAATAGAAAATGTTTTTGACAGTCAACTATCTAAGATAACAGCTGATAATATCAACACATTTTATATAGACAAACAGACTTCTTGATTATAAATGTAGCGTAGCTTAGCTTTGCTACTAAAATTTACTAATACTATCTCTATATTTGATTCAAAAATAATAATTTGTATACAGACAAACAGACCTATATATTATAGAGTATCTTAGCTTTGCTACTAAAAATGATTTTACTGATACTATCTGTATATAATGATTTGATAATAATAATTTTAATAAAAAGGAGAGATTAACCGCTTCCAAGCACACAAAAAGAGTTAATGCGATCAAAAATTAGGATATTTCAATATCCAACATTAAAAAATCGTTTCTGTCTGTACCAAAAAGTCGCTATCAGCATGCTATTTTAATACTTCTCTCCCTCACAGATACCTAGCTATATTTCAAAAAGCTTTACTGTATTTTTAAAAGCGAAGCTATTCTATAATTAGGGTCCGTCCGGTCAATATATAATTCATTATAGGGGGTTTGTGTAGTTCACTAATATGAAATAGGAATGGATATAATATACGTGGATTTTGTGTAAGATTCTGGAATATCATGACAAAATGTTCTCTCAGCTGGCTAATATAACAGATAACCCCTCCCTTGGCAAGGAGATCGTATTGACCAATATCTAAGGACTATATTAGCACAACATAAAAGGTGATCATTCCTAAAACCCATTGTATTCATACCCTAAAATTCAAAATATGTTCTTATGAGTAATCTTTTTCTTTTGTTTACTTCTGGTTTATTTCATAAAAAAATTTCAGGGATCATAGGATATCTACTATAAGTAATAATATGAAAATCATTCCTAGCTCTCAATAAATGACCCTGATATAAATATTTCGTATGTTTTTAAAGAAAATATGTTTTTCTCGGCTTTTATTGAAGACAGCTTTCTAAAATCGATTATAATCTACCCTATCTTTGTCCCTATGTCTTTATTTATTTGTCATTTTAATGAGTTTCCCTATTTAGTACTTCAAGTTGTTTTTAAGATAAAAAAAAATGGTCCTAGAAGTGGCTTTGAGCTTAGGAACTATAAATATCTTTTAAAAAGCGAAGCTTTTCTATAATTAGGGTCGGTCCGTCCGTCCGTACGTCCGTCCGAGATAGATAGCTTTTATTCGTTAATTTAGGCATGTTAGAATTGTCCTATCGATTTCAAACTTTGCATGATGATTCCTGTAGTAGTTGGGTACGATTTAGAAAGCGTAGCAACTCTATAATCATTACCAAAATGTCCGTACGTCCATTTTAAACATGTTGATTTTTCTACTTTTTTAACAACAAATTTTAAAGTGTTTTAATTATCCGTTTGATCTGATTTTTGGTATATTGATTCCTGGGACAACAAAGAACAATATTATAAGCGAAGCAACTCTATAATCAAGTCCAAAAATGTAAGTATGTCCATAAACATTATCCTGTTTTTAAGCAGTTTTTCAACAAATTTACCTACAATTTTGATTCGAGATTTATACATTTATGTTCCGATTTTTCAGTTCATATACTATACAAGTGTTAATGTCCGTTTGTCCTACCGTTTTAGTGCTTCGCTTTTATGGATGTTGTCATCCTTGTTTTTTCATACATTGTTGGAATTCCAAAATATTTAATTAATGTTATTATGAACCATATGACGATATACATAAAAATGGTGCATCCCATTCACTGTGCACAATAGGACATTCCCAGACATTTAAATTGCACAATAGGATGTTAATAGACATTTTACAGACATACTTAAACATCAAAATACTTAAACAAAAAAATGCATTAGTAGAAAGTAGTGGAAAGCTCCCAAAATTATGCAAAACGACATGAGAAATACGAAACATCAAATGATATAGTGTAAAAAACATATATAAATTCATAATTTCATATATGATTTCAAAACCTTCTATCTATCTATCTATCTATCTATCTATCTATCTATCTATCTATCTATCTATCTATCTATCTATCTATCTATCTATCTATCTATCTATCTATCTATCTATCTATCTATCTATCTATCTATCTATCTATCTATCTATCTATCTATCTATCCAACCTTAATGCTATTTGTTTGACAGCTCTTTTCTGTCTGTTTCTCATCTTCTGAAGATCTTCAGGGGTGGGACCCTCAGCTATCCTAGAAAACAAGGATGAAATTATTATTTTGGTAAAGATATATGAAAATAAGAAACCTAATATTGGTAGAAGCTTTAGAATAGCAACTTTCCATGACACGTATAAACAAAGGGAGAGTGTTAGGATACCTATCAGTACGATTATGTTTTTAATATGAATATTATCTAATTTTTCTAAGGTTAATTTTTCTAGGTGCTCTAACCTGGAAAGTACAATGGAACAGAGACAAGTTCTTTATAAAAAGTATCGCTAAATTGGCTATGGTTCGCAAAATAACCAAAATCACATTAAAAATCTGCAAGAACTTCTAAAATCTTCTGTTAATAACATCATATAGTTCTAGAACACTGTTTAGAATTTATAGAAAAATTCGCACAAATAAAATTTGGCGATCTGGCTACCAATCGGTGATTCATAGATACTAGTTCTAGTAAAAGCCACCTTAGGTGAGATCTTTTAAAACAAACAAACAGACAAACCTGTTTATAAGGTATAACCAATGATTAAATGCTTACATGCAAAGTTTGTTGAAAATATCCTCCATCTCTTCCCTGGCAATGGTACCACTACTGTCCTGATCATACAGCTTGAAAGCCCATTTCAATTTATCTCGTGCTGAAATATGGTTCAGGTTAGTGACTTTCAGAGGTATGGTGAATGATTAATAACCTCCCCCCCCCCCTCCCATCCTCTTCAATCATGATAAACAAAAATAATTCTTTGTTAAAAACAATTAGCTGCGCCACTAGCATCTAGAGGCTCTGCATTCGGAGATTGAAAAAATCATAAACCATCCAAACACTTGCATCTTAAACTAAATTAGCCCAAAACCATCCTGGGACTTATGTGGAGCTTCCCTAAAATGAAGAACTCAATCGGATCAGTAGTTATTGACATCTTAAGCTTCAGACAAACTACCTTACTAATTAATAATCAGATGTGGAGAATATTATTTTGTGTTTTATCCTAATCCCCCCTCCCCCCCAATCCCCTGACAATTTTTCAGTAACAATAGGCAGGATAATGCTAGCATAAAACCATCACAGTACCTGAAGTATATTCCCCCCCAAAAAGCATATAAGAGATGAGCGAAACCATTAGGAAACTGATTAGCAAAAAGTAGAAATTTACTCTTTTTTATTCATAAAACGATAACCTTGCCTTGAAAATGGACATAAAAATTACAAAATTTTAGGTTAACCTGTTCCTCTCATGGACATTGAAAATGCTAGAAGTAGTTCTGTAAACCTTACTCCACCTGTCTCCATAGCTCTTTATAGTGCCAATAAAAATGAGGCCATACAATACAAATGACCAATGATAGGCCAATATACAGACTAAATAACCAATAGCAGGTCAGTATACATTTTAATTGACCAATTGTATGCCAGTATAACGTATTTTTTATTGGCACTATATAAAGCTTTCCTGTCTCCATAGGGTCAAATACTTTGTACAGGTTCTCTGTAACCAACTCAGAATTTGATCTAAAATTCAATAAAATGTCAGGTCTCTACAGAAAAAAAACAGGATTATATTCTGTCTGGGTGTACCAAAGAATCTCCTCAAAACTTTAACTTTTCAAGGATCCGGGAAGGTTTACAACTATTTTGGGAGTAGGTACCACTATCCTCTAAGGAGAAATTGTCCATAGAAAAAATATTCCCCACCCCAAAATATTATTTTTACGAGACACCGTAAAGTGGCACCAAAAAATTACGTCATAGATAAAGTTGACCAATGAGAGGCCAGTATACACTGTAATTGACTAATAGTAAAAGTTATACTTCTCTCTCATTGGTTATTTTATCGTATGACGTCATTTTTTTGGTGACACTTTTCGCTGTCTCAGTTTTTACTCTTCTTTTTGAAACTATTTTCTCTTTTTTTAAACTCACCCCCCCCCCACACCTAAGTGTTTTTTAAATACAGAGCCCGTAGTTACTAGGGGCGCAAACGCTATTTAATGGGAAAAGTGTCAAATGCATTGCATAAAAGTAATTCCTTGTACCATATCATCATCCTGTATATATTCTAAGGTCATTTTTGTATTTGTTGGTTGATTATTAGTTCCTAAGGAACTTTTAAACCCTTGGACCAAAGTTGATGTTTTTAACAAGCTTTGAAAGTAATTTTTGTTGAATATTACTAAATATTCAAGGTCTTTAATAAAATATTCAAATACCTAGGAAAATGTTTCTTGACCAAGTTGTGTAGTTGGTTAAAGTTCATATATCCATTCGGGAACTCTCTTTTAAAACTATTCCATAGCATTACAATTTGAAATTCTGTAAACTGGGTCCTCTAAATAAAATATGTAACTATTTAAAAAATGTTTAAATACAAATAAGCCAAACTATAAATTTTGTTATCCAAAAAAAAAAATATTTATAGACAGAGCACTTAAAGTATTATCATTAACATTAGCGGCTACCCTCCTAGAGACTTTAATGAATAGTAATGAATTCCACCTAATCTAACTATTTATGTTACACACCTGATAAAACAGCAGTAGGAACCATTTTATTGTCTTTAGTTATGATACGTTATTTGTCCGAGATTCAAACTTATCAGCTTCCAGACATTGAGCAGATACGCTACATGTTATTCCTAAATCAGGGGTATCTACTCAGTTCCCACTTACCCTGGACATTTGTCTGCAGAGTACTTTTGGTATCTCTCCATCATTATCTTTTACAGTTTCTTCAACAACCTCAATGTCAACTGGAGCATTTACTTCTTTTGGCTCCTCTAAACAAACAGAAAAAATCAAAACATTTTTGTGATTTCCTTCAAAGTGCATTGTCAGCACTGATAACACCTCCTTTTATCTTTGAAATAAATTAAGGATAAGGGGCGGAGGTTTTTTTCTCCAATGTCTAGCAACCCCTGTAGTGAGCCTAACCCTGAAGGCTAACTGTACCCAATATCACCTAACCTAACCTAATTTAAAGTTATTTAAAAATTTAGGTTTTGTGATTCACTGGCCACTTTGAGGTAAACTCCCTATTTGTTAAAACTTGTTTTGCACTAGAAATTAACCTATTTATTGATTTTACTACATTCCTGATACTTGGAATATTGTCATCTCTGGACTCAGATCCTGTTAAATCAGAACTATTATATTTATCTGACTCTACCACAATCAGAATATTATCATCTCTGGACTCAGATCCTGTTGCACCAGAACTGTTATATTTACCTGACTCTGCAACAATCCTGATACTTGGAATATTATCATCTCTGGACTCAGATCCTGTTGCACCAGAACTGTTATATTTACCTGACTCTGCAACAATCCTGATAATTGGAATACTATCATCTCTGGACTCAGATCCTGTTGCACCAGAACTGTTATATTTACCTGACTCTGCTACAATCCTGATACTTGGAATATTATCATCTCTGAACTCAGATCCTGTTGAACCAAAACCCCCTTTCCAGGTGTTCATACATTGCCAACAAAAAGCAATATAATTCTTCAATATTTTTTATTTATTTTTATTTTAAACTTTTACAGGGCAGACTTTTAATGAAAGGTAAGATATTTTCTTGAATGAATGTTCTGTTATTTTTTTATAAAAGATCAATCAATACTAACTCAAACTTTTTCAAAGAGTGAAAATTGCGCTTTTAAATTAGAGATATGTATTCATCTAGTTTAACAGCATCAAAGGGATAGAACCTATAATTGAATGGGGTTTATTGTATAAAAGCATTGTTCCCTGCAAGATTCTCAATCCTTCTAGAGCACATTGGTTTAGACTATACATATGTTCTAAACTTTAACTAATCAATATAGATTGTAAGAAAACATATCTTGTTTTGACTTTTGGGAAGATAAACATGAAATGTTTTTTTTTGTATAAAATATGTATGAACATTCCTTTCAAAGGTTTAGTTGCAGCGGACATAGTAAAAGCTGCCATTTTTATATAGAGAAATAGAAAAATCTGTACAAGTAAAAATCACTTTTTAAATTTTAGCCAAAAAAAAACAAAATTAACTTAGAATCAATAACAAAAAAAATACACACACAAAGATGACTTTAAAATAAAAATAAATATATATACAATGAAAATTTTGCAAGGATTTGAACCTTAAAAGATACTATTAAAACTTTTTTCAAATAATCAATTTCAAAGCTAATTAAATATCGTACAGACAAAAGTTACATACATACAAACCGATTTACAACTTGAGGTAAGCTAGAATATTTTTTAAAAAACAGCTTAATATTTTTCTAGACTTAACGGCACAAAAAAAGGAAGTATTTTTATGATGTTGCTATGTCAGGCAATAAAGAAAAACTGCAGAAAAAAACTGAAATAAACTTTTATAATCTTGTCAAAGTTGTTTAATAATTGCATAGATTGATAATTTCATGGAGTTTTGTATTGTATTTTATATTCTAGAATTTATGTTTCCAGCATGATTTAAAAATATAGATAATAAAAAATATAAAATAAAATCTTAGAAGCTTTTTTATCTTACAATTTCAAACAGCTTCGCTCCTATTGAATATAATCACCAGTTTTTAAGATAATTTTTAAAGGCTAGTTTAGGATCAGTTCAACATCAAATATTTATTTCAGTCAACATATTACAAAACAGATTATGAATGTTTACATAAAGCAAAGTTTTAATTAAAGCATTGGTAATAGATAATTTACAAAAAAAAATATACTGCTAGATGCAGGATCTAATGCAAACATAAAGTGCAAGATAATATTAGATAGTTTAAAATATTTAAATAGTAATGCACTTGCTTCCCTCTTTATAAACATACAGATATGAATACAGAGTGAGGGAAGTTAAACAAAAGAAGAATGCTGGTTATTAGTTGAAACAAATTGAAATATATCCAATCAATAAAAGTTTTATGTCTCTGATTCCTCATGCGTTTCTTTGCGTCAAAACAATGTAAAAGTTTTAACAATTAATCGATCATCAACTTTTCTACTAATCAGAATTTTTAGTTTTACCAATATACTCTAAAAATTGATTTGTCCTTTGATAAGACCCTGTTTTTTTATATCATACACTTAAAACTAAAATGTGCGGTGGGTGATTCCTGTAACAACTAGATTTGGATGGTAAATTGGGCTGAAAATTACACGGGTACCCAAAGTTTTTTTTTGACAACGTTGTCTTTTTCGTTGGAATACTTAATTAAATTTTTGATTGGTTGGTTATAAAACGTTTACAAACGTGTTAATTAATTAACAATTTAAATCTACAAAAGAAGATAATTTTGTTTATCATTGTTGGTGATGTAAGCTATTTTAGCGTCCATTGTCCATTAAGATCCCTGGTGATATCTCAGAAACAAATGATAAAATAAGAAGGGAAACAACCTTGCTCTAATTGAATAATAGGAAATTGTATAATAGTTTATATAGAATTTTGTCGTTTTTACTATAATTAAGCAAGGCTCGACAGCAGCGTCGTGCACAGGGTTTTGCCATGGGGATGTGAACGCCTTAACAACTCTAAATTCATAGGGTGGCTCGGGATTTAAAATTTTGGCGGCTGCGGTTACTTTTAAAGCCGTTAGTTAGATTTTCTAGTGCAACTCTGCAGCCGCTGTTTAGGAACTTGCAGCTGTGGTTGAGGCTAAACATATTTCAAATTAAGACAGACAGCATTTTGCAGTTACAGCTGCCTAGCCCTTAAATTAAGTAAACTTTAATGAATAATGGAAACAATAATTATTATTATTTTTGATTCATTATGTTGTTGTCTAATCTTACCAAGAATGACAACATCCAAATTTTAAAAGACGTATTAACATGGTTTTCAGTGAGATTGCTATTGGGTGCCTTTTACCAGCTTTTTAATGACATTGTTTTAAGGCAAATTATACGAAGCTTTTTTGTTGCAAATAACGATAATTATGGACAACTTTTTTTTATTGAATTAATTTTGAATTAAATTAAAAAATGTGAAGCTTTAATAGAAATTGGCAAGCAGCAAACGTTGTACTTCCATTTGTTATGATTAAAGTAAGACACACCGTTTTATCTTGAAACCAAGTTTTAATAAAGCTTCGCTTTTAATTAGTAGTACAGAATAATTTGAAATAATTATTACTTTGTCTGTCTACCTTAAATAGAAATAATCAAAAACTTTGGGTATAGTCCTTTCCATGACATCGCTCCATATGGGGCGATGATTTTAATTGATCGCCTCTTATGACAAGGGGCGATGTATTGGCTCCTTGAAAGGAGCGATTTAATAGCCCCTTATAACAAGAGGCGATGTTATGACTCCTTGAAAGGAGCGATTTGATAGCCCCTTGCCCTAAGAGGCGATTAAATGATCCTTTATCGCTCCATAATCGCTCCTTCTAAAGAGGTAATGATATGTCCTCTTATCCCAAGGGGCTATTTAATTAAATATCGCCTCTTCATGGCCCCTTCACTATTATATATATCTTAGTCCCTTGATGGCCCCTACATCGCTCCTACATCGCCCCTTCATCGCTCCTCCATTGCTCCTTCTCCAAATTTATATTACATTGTACTTTGATGGCCCCTACATCGCCCCTCCATCGCTCCTACATCGCCCCTCCATCGCTCCTACATCGCCCCTTCATCGCTCCTTCTTCAAATTTATATTACATTGTACTTTGAGCCCCTACATCGCTCCTACATCGCTCCTTCATCGCTCCTACATCGCTCCTTCATCGCTCCTACATCGCCCCTTCATCGCTCCTTCTCCAAATTTATATTACATTGCAACTTGATGGCCCCTACATCGCTGCTACATCGCTCCTTCATCGCTCCTACATCGCTCCTTCATCGCTCCTTCTCCAAATTTATATTAAATTGTACTGTGATGGCCCCTACATCGCTCCTACATCGCCCCTACATCGCTCCTACATCGCCCCTTCATCGCTTCTTCTACAAATTTATATTACATTGCAACTTGATAGCCACTACATCGCTCCTTCATCGCTCCTTCTCTAAATTTATATTACATTGCAACTTGATGGCCCCTACATCGCTCCTACATCGCTCCTACATCGCTCCTCCATCGCTCCTCCATCGCCCCTTCATCGCCCCTTCATCGCTCCTTCTCCAAATTTATATTACATTGCAACTTGATGGCCCCTACATCGCTGCTACATCGCTGCTACATCGCTCCTTCATCGCTCCTACATCGCCCCTTCATCGCTCCTTCTCCAAATTTATATTAAATTGTACTGTGATGGCCCCTACATCGCTCCTACATCGCTCCTTCATCGCTCCTACATCGCCCCTTCATCGCTCCTTCTCCAAATTTATATTACATTGCAACTTGATGGCCCCTACATCGCTCCTCCATCGCTCCTACATCGCCCCTTCATCGCTCCTTCCACAAATTTATATTACATTGTACTTTGATGGCCCCTACATCGCTCCTCCATCGCTCCTCCATCGCCCCATCGCCCCTTAATAGCCCCTTACCTTAATTTATATAAAAAAGCCCCTACATAGCCTCTCCATCGCCCCTTAATAGCTCCTTACCTTAATTTATATAACATAGCCCCTACATAGCCTCTCCATCGCCCCTTAATAGCCCCTTACCTTAATTTATATAACAAAGCCCCTACATAGCCTCTCCATCGCCCCTAATAGCCCCTTACCTTTATTTATATAACAAAGCTCCTACATAGCCTCTCCATCGCCCCTTAATAGTCCCTTACCTTAATTTATATAACATAGCCCCTACATAGCCTCTCCATCGCTCCTTAAAAGCCCATTACCTTAATTTATATAACATAGCCCCTACATAGCCTCTCCATCGCCCCTTACCTTAATTTATATAACATAGCCCCTACATAGCCTCTCCATCGCCCCTTAATAGCCCCTTACCTTAATTTATATAACATAGCCCTACATAGCCTCACCATCGCCCCTTAGTAGCCCCTTACCTTAATTTATATAACATAGCCCCTACATAGCCTCTCCATCGCCCCTTAATAGCCCCTTACCTTAATTTATATAACATAGCCTCTCCATCGCCCCTTAATAGCCCCTTACCTTAATTTATATAACATAGCCCTACATAGCCTCACCATCGCCCCTTAGTAGCCCCTTACCTTAATTTATATAACATAGCCCTACATAGCCTCACCATCGCCCCTTAATAGCCCCTTACCTTAATTTATATAACATAGCCCCTACATAGCCTCTCCATCGCCCCTAAATAGCCCCTTACCCTAATTTATATAACATAGCCCCTACATAGCCTCTCCATCGCCCCTTAATAGCCTCTTACCTTAATTTATATAATCCTTACCTTAATAGCCCCTTACCTTAATTTATATAAAAAAGCCCCTACATAGCCTCTCCATCGCCCCTTAATAGCTCCTTACCTTAATTTATATAACATAGCCCCTACATAGCCTCTCCATCGCCCCTTAATAGCCCCTTACCTTAATTTATATAACAAAGCCCCTACATAGCCTCTCCATCGCCCCTAATAGCCCCTTACCTTTATTTATATAACAAAGCTCCTACATAGCCTCTCCATCGCCCCTTAATAGTCCCTTACCTTAATTTATATAACATAGCCCCTACATAGCCTCTCCATCGCTCCTTAAAAGCCCATTACCTTAATTTATATAACATAGCCCCTACATAGCCTCTCCATCGCCCCTTACCTTAATTTATATAACATAGCCCCTACATAGCCTCTCCATCGCCCCTTAATAGCTCCTTACCTTAATTTATATAACATAGCCCCTACATAGCCTCTCCATCGCCCCTTAATAGCCCCTTACCTTAATTTATATAACATAGCCTCTCCATCGCCCCTTAATAGCCCCTTACCTTAATTTATATAACATAGCCCTACATAGCCTCACCATCGCCCCTTAGTAGCCCCTTACCTTAATTTATATAGCATAGCCCCTACATAGCCTCTCCATCGCCCCTTAATAGCCCCTTACCTTAATTTATATAACATAGCCTCTCCATCGCCCCTTAATAGCCCCTTACCTTAATTTATATAACATAGCCCTACATAGCCTCACCATCGCCCCTTAGTAGCCCCTTACCTTAATTTATATAACATAGCCCCTACATAGCCTCTCCATCGCCCCTTAATAGCCCCTTACCTTAATTTATATAACATAGCCTCTCCATCGCCCCTAAATAGCCCCTTACCTTAATTTATATAACATAGCCCTACATAGCCTCACCATCGCCCCTTAGTAGCCCCTTACCTTAATTTATATAACATAGCCCTACATAGCCTCACCATCGCCCCTTAATAGCCCCTTACCTTAATTTATATAACATAGCCCCTACATAGCCTCTCCATCGCCCCTAAATAGCCCCTTACCCTAATTTATATAACATAGCCCCTACATAGCCTCTCCATCGCCCCTTAATAGCCTCTTACCTTAATTTATATAACATAGGCCCTACAAAGCATCTCCATCGCCCCTTAATAGCCCCTTACCTTAATTATATAACATAGCCCCTACATAGCCTCTCCATCGAGCCTCTTACCTTAATTTATATAACATAGCCCCTTCATAGCCTCTTCATCGCCCCTTACCTTAATTTATATAACATAGGCCCTTTATGGCTCCTGTACAGCCTCTGTAATTGTATTGCCCCTTCATTATAGAAGGTAGGGCATTAAGGTAAGGAAGGAATGTGACCCTCTACAGTTTTAAATTTAAGTTTTAAAAGGATGACAAGGATGACAACATTTATAAAAGCAAAGCTCTGAAACGGTAGAAAAAAGTTTAATGAACATTAATAATGTAGAGTGTCAGAACTGAATAGTCAGAACATAAATTTAAAATTCGAAACAAAATTGTAAGTAAATTTATTGAGAAATTGCTTACATGCAGGAAAATGCTTAAGGACGTACTCACATTTTTTGGACTTGATTATAGATATGATTCGCTTATAACATTCTATTTTGTTGTCCTAGGAATCAGTATCCCAGAAATAAAATAGTTATTAACCTCCCCAGGACCTATGAGAAGCTACCCTATTAAGGAGAACGATCTCAGGACCTATAGGAATCTTCGTAAAGGAGAACCATATTGGTTCAGCGGTTAGCAAGATCCTTCGGTACAGACAGACATTCATACATACAGACAAAGATTCTGTTAATTTATTTTAAGAAATACAGATAAAATTGTTATAAACCTTTCCAGGCCTAAAACCATCTCAGGACCTAATTTCTGCCGTTGACAACTCGAGTTAAGTTACTATATTATTTTTACAATGTTTAACTTTTCTGTTATTATTGGCTGACGAAAAGTTTGGGCAAAAAAAAGATTTATTCTTCAATGAAATATCTCTCCAGTATAATTTTGGCAAGTGCTAATTTATTAAGAATAAAGTTTGCCACAAATTTACCAAAAAATCTCATTGTCATTTCGCCAGGGAGGATTGGGATAGTTCCCAAAGTGTTATAAGTTGGCTTATCCAAGAGTGCTGTCTAGTCTCCAAAGTTTTATAATACCGTTTTCTTATTCGTTAGATTAACAACCTTGGGGACTTTTTATTGTTTTGTGATTGTTTAGTTCATTAAGTTGAGTGTCTAAATGTTTCAACCACTAATTCTAAACTAAAGAAGGGGTAATTTTGTGAATCATCAATGGGAATAATTAATATATAAACATACATACATATACAGTGTTTTTTTTTGAGAACATTTTTGAAAGCAATTTTACCCTTCTTATAGTTATCAGAATTGAATGATTAATGGCTTATTCTCTTCGTTTTTTATAACCATTAACAGAAAAGCAAAAAAATATTTCAGTTTTTATTTAAAAAGTACAGTAAATTCAAAATTTCAAAACATGGGTGTCAACATCTAAAATAGTTATTTCTCGCATCGTATTATAAACGGCTTTCCGCGGATATAGAAAGTACAATTATGAGATTAAAACTAGTTTTTTTTAGCCCCGAGGTGCCGAAGGCACCGGCTAAAAAAACTGGGTTTAATCTTATGATTGTACATATCTATATTCGTAGAAAGCTGGATATAATACGATGCTAGACATAGTTTTTTCGTATGGATGAGAACCGGTTCCTATCCACCGGATTCAAATGAATACGAGAAATGGTTTTAGCGCATTTTTCTTATGCTCAAATCTTCTACCCTTTCCAAGAATGGAGGGAGTACATTGGGGGGCCAGTATTCCCTCCCTGGTTGAGATATGGCCTTCAAATTTCAAAATGTTCTAGTACATGTCACAAATAGTATCTATATAAATTTTTAGCTCTATATCTCAACTTTGAAGCGTTTTGCAGCAATTCTTGCAAAGGTAGATTATAAGAAAAATGCACTAAAACCATTTTTAGATGTTGACACCTAAGTTTTACATTTTTAATTTACTGTACTTTTTGAATAAAAACTGAAATATTTTTTGCTTTTCTATTAAAGGTTATAAAAAAAGAAGAGAATAAGCCATTAATCATTAAATTCTGATAACTATAAGTAAGGTAAAATTGCTTTCAAAAAAGTTCTCATAAAAAAACACACTGTATATATGTATATATATCATTTTATCGACAATCGTCTTATCCCTGTAGATCTCTGATTATCAGAGCATTTTTGAAATATTTGCTGCTTATTTTTTGGCTGCCTTTGGCTAAATAATTTTTTTTCATAAAAAATGTATACAAAATTATCGTATTAATTTGGTAAATATATCATTGCACTTGAATTATTTTTAAGTCACTAACGGCTAATCCCATAGATGACCCTAGGAGTACTTTAATGAATAGATGTGGTGGAGAGGGGGGGGGAGGGGGAAGGTTAAGAATTTAAGGGAAGTGATACCTTCCGGGGGCTGAAAGTGTTGGTCCCCTCCCCAAAATGAAAACTTTTCCTGCGAGTAAAATAAGCTTCAATGTAAAGGAGAAGCATATCGGTTCAGTTGATACTGATAAACATCCTGTTACTTTAATGTAAATATTAGTTTAAGGATAGTCTGTATAATCTCAGGGAGAAAGGAAACATTAGGCAATTTTTACAATAGTCTCCAAAGTTTTATAATGAAGTTTTCTTATTCGTTGGCTCAAAACTTTGGGGACTTTTGTCATATTTTGGTTGTAGTGTTGCAATTTTGTGTATCGTTATTAGGGATGGATAAAAATTTATCGGCCATTGTCTTATTCCTTTAGATCCTTGGTATAATCAACTGAATAACAGTTCCAACAACAAAAATTAAGATATTGCTTCGCTTTTTATGGACAAATATCCTGTTATTTTATTATAAGGAAAAAAAATAAACTATCTTAAAATCATCTCAGGACTCAGCGGTTAGCAAGATCCTACGGTATAGACAGACAGACATACATCATATCGGTTTAGCAGCAAACGAGATCCTTTGCTACAGACAAAAAAAACTTTGTATATCGACTAGCGGCTACGCCCCCAGCATCTATTGGCTCTGTATTCAAAGGGGAATGAATAAAAGCCTAAAACCTTCCCAGGACTTAAAATAGAATAGCCTAAAACCATCCCTTGACTTAAAATAAAATAGCCTAAAGCCATTACAAGACAAATATTAAGCTTACCTGAAATAGAAAGCCCAATCTGTTTAGTAGTTATTGGGATCTTAAGTTTCAGAACAGAAAGCCTTACTAACGTGGACAAACGCAGGATATTTCGGACAAATGTCGGAGTGGACATTATATAAGTAAAACGCAGAAGTGTCTATAATATCTTAAAAATTAGGTTTCAACAACATTTGTTTAGTTATTTCTACACAGGTTAGGTTAGGTTAAGATATAAATATACAAATAAGCCCCCTGCAGGGGTTAGGCATATAAAAAAACATATTTGACAGTTGTAAACAATGTGAGAAAAAAATATGTTTTAGTTTAATGAAATGTTCTATCTGTTTCAAACCTTTGCCTTTCGATAGAACTTACCTACTTTGGAAAACTGTCAGACTGATTTTAAAATTTCAGTCTGTGAGAAAAGATATTCAAGATTTTTTTTTTGTTTTGAAAGATTTTTATCTTATAAATAAAATAAAAGACACTCCTGCGTTTTACATAAGCAATGTCCACTCCGACGATTGTCCCATTCCTAGGTTTGTCCACTCCAACGTTTGTTTATGTTTTACTACTTTATATAATAGGATAATATGTATTCTTCTTTTATATTTCTCTTTTCTTATTCACTTGCAGCTGCGCTCTTTTTAATGTAAGGAGGCAGAAAAATAGCCTAAACCAATTAGGGGCTTAAATCTGAAAATGAAAAAGCAAAAAACCATCCCATGACCTATGTGAAGCTTCCCTTAAATGGAGAATTTAGTCAGTTTATGAAATTTTTAAGCTTCAGACCAAAAAAAATACTTTTTTTGTTAAAAGAGAAACTTTTCTACAATTAGGGTTAGTCCTTTCGTCATTGCTCTTCTCATTAAGTTAAGCATGTGGTTTTCTCTGCTATTGTTAAAGATAGACTGTTGAGATTTTTAGTGAATATTCCCATGACATATGTATATCCAGTCTATAAATTATTTTGTCTGTCTCTCAATTATGCTTCAAAAGACTTAGGTTTCGTGATAATCTTTGAGTAATAGCATATTCACTTAAAGTCTGCTCTATAACTTACTTTGTCTGTTTGTCCATTATATGATCCTTATTCAATATTCTATTTAACTAAAAAATTTCATTCTCTTAGTTTATTTTTCTTTTTCTTTATTTCATTATGTTATTATATTATTTATATTTATTTTATTAATTCATTATATTTTCATTATAATTTTCCTTTTTAAATGCGAAACTTTTCTATAGTAAGGATTGGTTTGTCCGTACGTCCAAACAGTTAGACGACATTTTCTTTAATTTAGACATGTTATAAATATCCTATCGATTTCAAACTTTGCAGAATGATTTCTGTAACAGTTGGGTACAATACTATATTCATTACTAGAAAGTATGTACGTCCATTTTTTTGTATAATATCATTGTCCCATTCATCTGGGTTTTGGAGTAATGTTTCTTAGGACAACAAGGTTTAGTATTATAATCAAATACTAAAAATAAAATTATGCCCTTTTACTATATTCTATACTAGCAGATTCGCCCCTAGCCTCTAGGGGCTTTGCCCCAAGAGGTGATAAAATTTTTTTTTGGCGAAATTCGTAATAGGACCAAGAAAATCTTCAGCAAAAAAAAAAAATGGGGGGAGATTTTTTTGTTTTTTGGGGGGTTGGGGGTATCCCACCCCCCAAGAAAATAGCCTAAAACCACCACAGGACCAGTAGGTATATTCCCTGAATAGTAGAATATAATCGGTTCAGTGGTTACCGAGATCTTAAGGGACTGACAGACGGACAGACAGACGGACAGACAGACAGACGGATGGACAGACATCATTCTACTTTGTATTATAGATTTACGCTAATTTCAACAAAATTTATGTTTGACCTCCTGATTTTAGAGCTTTGCTTTTGTGAATGTTGTTATCCTTGTTATTTTGCTTTTTTTTCCTTTTTCATAACCTATTATATAAAGTAGTAATCTTTTTTTGTCTGTAGAAAAGCTAACCGCTGAACCTATATGGTTCTCCTTTACAGTGAAGCTTCTTTTAAGTTCATAGAGGGTTTATGATTATTTCGAGGGAGGGTATCTCCACCCTCCCAGAAAATTCACTCCAAGAAAAATATTACCCCCATCCCCTCAAAAAATCTTTTTAACTTTTTAAAAGCAAAGCTTTTCTATATTAAGGATCAGTCCGTACGTCCGTAACGGTTAGCTATTTTCGTTAATTTAGGCATGTGATTCCTGTAGTAGAAAGGTACGATTTAGAAAGTCTATAATCATTATCAGAATATCCGTACGTCCATTTTAAGCATACTAATTATTAACTTACAACAAATTTTTATGTATCAAAATTATCCGATTAATCTGATTTCTGGGATACTGATTCCTAGGACAACAAAATAGAATGTTATAAGCGAATCATATCTATAATCAAGTCCAAAAAATGTGAGTACGTCCTTAAGCATTTTCCTGCATGTAAGCAATTTCTCAATAAATTTACTTACAATTTTGTTTCGAATTTTAAATTTATGTTCTGACTATTCAGTTCTGACACTCTACATTATTAATGTTCATTAAACTTTTTTCTACCGTTTCAGAGCTTTGCTTTTATAAATGTTGTCATCCTTGTCATCCTTTTAAAACTTAAATTTAAAACTGTAGAGGGTCACATTCCTTCCTTACCTTAATGCCCTACCTTCTATAATGAAGGGGCAATACAATTACAGAGGCTGTACAGGAGCCATAAAGGGCCTATGTTATATAAATTAAGGTAAGGGGCGATGAAGAGGCTATGAAGGGGCTATGTTATATAAATTAAGGTAAGAGGCTCGATGGAGAGGCTATGTAGGGGCTATGTTATATAATTAAGGTAAGGGGCTATTAAGGGGCGATGGAGATGCTTTGTAGGGCCTATGTTATATAAATTAAGGTAAGAGGCTATTAAGGGGCGATGGAGAGGCTATGTAGGGGCTATGTTATATAAATTAGGGTAAGGGGCTATTTAGGGGCGATGGAGAGGCTATGTAGGGGCTATGTTATATAAATTAAGGTAAGGGGCTATTAAGGGGCGATGGTGAGGCTATGTAGGGCTATGTTATATAAATTAAGGTAAGGGGCTACTAAGGGGCGATGGTGAGGCTATGTAGGGCTATGTTATATAAATTAAGGTAAGGGGCTATTAAGGGGCGATGGAGAGGCTATGTTATATAAATTAAGGTAAGGGGCTATTAAGGGGCGATGGAGAGGCTATGTAGGGGCTATGTTATATAAATTAAGGTAAGGGGCTACTAAGGGGCGATGGTGAGGCTATGTAGGGCTATGTTATATAAATTAAGGTAAGGGGCTATTAAGGGGCGATGGAGAGGCTATGTTATATAAATTAAGGTAAGGGGCTATTAAGGGGCGATGGAGAGGCTATGTAGGGGCTATGCTATATAAATTAAGGTAAGGGGCTACTAAGGGGCGATGGTGAGGCTATGTAGGGCTATGTTATATAAATTAAGGTAAGGGGCTATTAAGGGGCGATGGAGAGGCTATGTTATATAAATTAAGGTAAGGGGCTATTAAGGGGCGATGGAGAGGCTATGTAGGGGCTATGTTATATAAATTAAGGTAAGGAGCTATTAAGGGGCGATGGAGAGGCTATGTAGGGGCTATGTTATATAAATTAAGGTAAGGGGCGATGGAGAGGCTATGTAGGGGCTATGTTATATAAATTAAGGTAATGGGCTTTTAAGGAGCGATGGAGAGGCTATGTAGGGGCTATGTTATATAAATTAAGGTAAGGGACTATTAAGGGGCGATGGAGAGGCTATGTAGGAGCTTTGTTATATAAATAAAGGTAAGGGGCTATTAGGGGCGATGGAGAGGCTATGTAGGGGCTTTGTTATATAAATTAAGGTAAGGGGCTATTAAGGGGCGATGGAGAGGCTATGTAGGGGCTATGTTATATAAATTAAGGTAAGGAGCTATTAAGGGGCGATGGAGAGGCTATGTTATATAAATTAAGGTAAGGGGCTATTAAGGGGCGATGGAGAGGCTATGTAGGGGCTATGTTATATAAATTAAGGTAAGGAGCTATTAAGGGGCGATGGAGAGGCTATGTAGGGGCTATGTTATATAAATTAAGGTAAGGGGCGATGGAGAGGCTATGTAGGGGCTATGTTATATAAATTAAGGTAATGGGCTTTTAAGGAGCGATGGAGAGGCTATGTAGGGGCTATGTTATATAAATTAAGGTAAGGGACTATTAAGGGGCGATGGAGAGGCTATGTAGGAGCTTTGTTATATAAATAAAGGTAAGGGGCTATTAGGGGCGATGGAGAGGCTATGTAGGGGCTTTGTTATATAAATTAAGGTAAGGGGCTATTAAGGGGCGATGGAGAGGCTATGTAGGGGCTATGTTATATAAATTAAGGTAAGGAGCTATTAAGGGGCGATGGAGAGGCTATGTAGGGGCTTTTTTATATAAATTAAGGTAAGGGGCTATTAAGGGGCGATGGGGCGATGGAGGAGCGATGGAGGAGCGATGTAGGGGCCATCAAAGTACAATGTAATATAAATTTGTGGAAGGAGCGATGAAGGAGCGATGGAGGAGCGATGTAGGAGCGATGTAGGGGCCATCAAGTTGCAATGTAATATAAATTTGGAGAAGGAGCGATGAAGGGGCGATGTAGGAGCGATAAAGGAGCGATGTAGGAGCGATGTAGGGGCCATCACAGTACAATTTAATATAAATTTGGAGAAGGAGCGATGAAGGGGCGATGTAGGAGCGATGAAGGAGCGATGTAGCAGCGATGTAGGGGCCATCAAGTTGCAATGTAATATAAATTTGGAGAAGGAGCGATGAAGGGGCGATGTAGGAGCGATGAAGGAGCGATGTAGGAGCGATGTAGGGGCCATCACAGTACAATTTAATATAAATTTGGAGAAGGAGCGATGAAGGAGCGATGTAGGAGCGATGGAGGGGCGATGTAGGAGCGATGGAGGGGCGATGTAGGGGCCATCAAAGTACAATGTAATATAAATTTGGAGAAGGAGCGATGAAGGGGCGATGTAGGAGCGATGAAGGAGCGATGTAGGAGCGATGTAGGGGCCAACACAGTACAATTTAATATAAATTTGGAGAAGGAGCGATGAAGGAGCGATGTAGGAGCGATGTAGGGGCCATCAAAGTACAATGTAATATAAATTTAGAGAAGGGGCGATGGAGGAGCGATGTAGGGGCCATCAAGTGGGTTGTTATATAAATTAAGGTAAGGGACTACGGAGGGGCGATGGAGAGGCTATAAAGGAGCCATCATGGGGCTATAGCATAGCCTCTTATCATAAGAGGCGATATTAACGCCCCTTCAAAGGAGCTATTAAGAGGCCATGAAGGAGCTATAGCATAGCCTCTTATCATAAGAGGCGATATGAACGCTCCTTAAAAGGGGCTATCACATCGCTCCATATGATAAGAGGCTATGCTATAGCTCCTTGAAGGAGCTATAGAAAATCATCGCCCCATATGGAGCGATGTCATGGAAAGGACTATACCCAAAACTTTTGAGAAATTAAATAATATTTTTCCTCGTCAATAATGGATGAAATCTAAATAAATGCATCTCCCCCCCCCCCCCCACCCCTCCATCATAACCCACTAAGTTAGGTTTGAAAATAACAAGATTGTGTAACTTACTGTTTAGATGTTTGAGATATTAAAATAAATAATAATTGATGTAGAATATACGTGTAATTATGACTTGGGGAAAACAAACTCGCCATTTAAGCTAACTAACATGAAACTTATTTATTGGTTACTTCGTTCATCTAGTAGGAGGGGAGGGGATGGGGTAAAGGTGATCGTAATTTAAATCCCCTACAAGTTTCCCTCTATTAGAGTACATGATAATCTGATGTAGGTAACAATAAATCAATTTGAATAACTACTGCTGAGAAAAGAATCCAAAAATTACTTTCTCGGTTAGATGATAAAATATTAGTTCTCAGTCTGTTTATGTTTCGGTATTCAGCCTACCAAAGTGCTATTAGTATCAGAGAGGGAAAGGACAAAAGAAGAGAAATTAATGTACAGTGTACACCCCTTATACCCATTAATTTAAACAAGCTGATATAAAAAAGGTTACTCAAATAAATAGTAGGATGATTTTTTTCTTTAATTGTTGTATCCCTGTATCCCTCCATTAAATCTAACTAAAGACTAATTATTTACAAAAAACAAAGTGTTTTTACAAAAGGGTAAAAAGGCTAATATGAAATATATGGATAGTGGATACTCATTATTTGGGTTTATGTAAAAGTTTATTTTTTTTAAAGAGGGTAGGGTATCGCCTGTTGGTGGGTTTGGAAAATTATTAACTAACTTTACACTAAAATATATGAAATCTTGGTCAAAAGTAACATAAAGCTTCCTTGAAAAGTAGAATCTTTACAAAATGTCTCAAAAGATCAGCCGTGTGACGTCATAGAAATTCATTCTTTAGGGGGTTTCCTTTCCCAATTCTCCTCTCATCCCTCATTTTTATGACGTCCTATGGCTAATCTTTAATGACACTTTGTAAAGCTTCTGAAAAATAAAGCTTAATCGGTCATGTTGTGGTATTCGGAAGCCGTGAGCCATGTTCTATGGCAACCCTGACCTTGGTTCGGAGAAGGGCCGAGGGCCCTTCCCCGAGTACTGGGGAAGGGGTCAGCCTGACCCCTCCCTATGCTTTAAAATTAATGATAGATTTTGACAGCCTTATTATGGTTAAGCTGTATTGTTTGGTTCCCCCACCCTTTCCAGGGATGGGGGATCATTATTGCCCAATCTGATTATTGTATATGTATTTATTTTGATTCTGCTTTATGATTACTTATTCCAATCTGTGTATTTATTGTTTGTTGTATATAACTTCAGTAAACCTTAGACCCTGAATAAAGGAACATCTGAATAGACTCTGTTTATTATTTAGTGATTGCTAGAGAAGCGTAGCTTCTCTATAATATACGTGTCCACGTCTGTTCGCACTGCCGTAGTCATTTGAACTTGGGTGTCTGCCATTTAACCTAGGCGGATACCACAACTTTTGGTGACAGCTGTGTGAGATTACGGCAAACCACAAGTGTAGAGCAGACGCGCAGCTGAGGCTAAGGTACTCCCAGCAGTGAAACTGGCAAAACTGACACAAGCAACCTGAATTACCCACCCTGGATAGCAAGGTCTAACTCTGTATCCGGCAGTTGTGGAAGCGAAACCAAGCGAAAGACCATGGAGAGTGGCGGAACCCGAGCTGCGGAGAGTAGCGAAATCGGACGAGAGACTGCGGAGAGCAGCGAAACTTGACGGAGAACCGCGAAGAGCGCCGAAATCTAACAGAGGATTGAGCGCTCAAGGGCTGAAACAGGCCTGCGGACGGGCTGAAACAGGCCAAATAATTGCAAACGGCTGAAAATAGGCCAACATTTACTGCAAAAGATAGCAGGATCCGAACCCACGGCGCTGCAGGACGGGACATTCCCTGCCGCCACCAACCAGATTCGGACCCACGGCGCTGCAGGACGGGACATTCCCTGCCGCCGACTGGCTGAAACAAGCAAAATAGCTGCGAGCTGTGAGCGAAAATACGAGTGTAGTGTACCAAGCAGAAGAAAAACTACGTCAACTCCAAGTATCCTGAGAGGCTACAGCGCAGCCACCCATTGAGAAAAACAGATATTATATCAGATTTTATGGATTACCACCCTGGTGTGAAAGCTGAACAATAGATTTATGGGCAGGGCTTGGTAAACAAATTTGTTGTGTATTGTGATAAAGCCAAAAATAGAACCTAGATGTAAGATAACAATGCATTGGTAAACAATCTGACCCCAAACCTACAGCACGACAAATACACCCCCTTATCCCAACGGAAGGGGAGGGGCCCACCATAAATTGAAGCAAATACAATTGAGGTGACATAAGAATAAGCCAAGGATTAAGGAAGAAGCACAATTACCTCACCACCCAGTCACCTCAAACCTGCAGCACCCCCCTCCCCATCGGGGGAAGGACGGCTTTACCCCGTCCCCTCACGCACTCCCCCTTCTCTCACACTTGGATAAGTCCGTCCACCGTGCGGAGATAGCGACCGGGAGAACGGAGCGCAATTCACGGGTTGCGCAGCGGAGCTCGGGACGCAACGAAAATTCAACGGACAAAGCGGACCAATAAGAGAGCAGATTGAGGGATAGATGCGCGTTTTACCTGTGTGCGCAATCTGACGGCGCGTAGGCGCATTGCAAGGAAAGGAGATTTCACGCACACACACACACACAGGAGAGGAGCTACTCTATAGCATACAACAGAGATATTTTTAGAAAAAAGGACTTGCAAGCTCCTCCCTCCTATCTACAGTGTGATAAGGAAAACCAAATCAGTTCCTGACAGCAGTTCAGACCCTCAACAACTATCTACACCTACCAGCCTACCTTAAAGCTTAGAAGCTAGTGACAAGTATCCTAGTGTACACCTATTTTAGATCTTTGTAGTTCAAACTACCAACCAAGTGATAAACGGTATTGGCTGCTAGGCTAGAAACCATAAGTGTAAACCGCCTATAGTATTGACTTAAAACTTAGTGTTCCGCCGCTGAACCTTTGACCCGATGGAGCAGCCACAAGCGCAAGGAGGCGACCAGCTCCAAGGATGGCTCCAGGACGATCCCCAGCCGGCTCCAGCCGAGTACCACAAGCTGATGTTGAGTAACCTGCCGGAGTACCGAGGACCGCCCAAGCAGTCCTGGAACTCCCACATCCGGAGGCTGGAGATGTCATGGGCGGCTTACCGTGTGCCCCCCCATGACACACTGAACCGCCGCAACGCCCTTTTACTAACCCTGGCGGGGCAAGCGGCGGAGATGGCCTCTCATCTGTTTGGAGAGGCAGGCCAAGCCTTGACCTACGAACAAGTCAAGGCCGAGTGTGAAATGTTATTTCGTCCAGCCTATGAGTCTCAGACCCTGAAGCAAGCCTTCAGAGACTACAGGCAACACTCGACGGAGTCCATACAAGCCTACATATCCACCAAGTGTGCGCTGTACCGGGAGGCCTACAGCCACGAAGACTTGGAGTTACTCATCGATGAACTTAACTGCGGCATCCGCAACGCCAATGTGAAACGCGTTATGATGGGACATGAGATCGCCTTGGTACCTGAGTACACGAGGCGAGCCATGTTCACCGTGACCATGATCACCAAGCAGCTGAAGGAGGGTGTGTGCCTAGTGGACGCCACCGACGGGCTCACGGGATCGGCCAGCGTCCAGTTGCCCCAGTACGATGAGTCGGAGCCAATGGAGATTGGCGCCTTGGCTCCGGGTCTCCACCAGATGGGGAAGGTTGCACCAGACGACGCCTCCAAGATTCCAGGCCGCTGCTACCGCTGCCATGGGAAGGGCCACCGAATCAGAGATTGTCCTACGCCTATGGAGGTCAGCCTAGAAGAGCGACGCACCCAGCCACGCCGTGACCGTCCTGCCAAATGTGAACGTTGCCATTACGCAGGCCATACGGCAGCCGAGTGCAAGGCTGACTGGGACCAGGTAGCCGGCAGGAGACGTGTAGCTGACAAGGGCGCTCACTCAGGGAAGCCCAGCCGGGTAGCCAACATGGAAGGGAGCGCGCCCCCAGCAACACTCCAGCAAGCAGCCGCCCCCAGCGCAGTGGGCCAATCAGAAGGAATGCCGCAGTTTGGGACTATCCCAGCCAGGATCAACGTGCTGGGAGGAGCGGCTGAACCCAACCGGGTTGGCCTGGGCTTCAGCCTCAACCACTTGGGACCGGAGTTCGTGCAGCCAACCAACATTGCGGAGCCAGAAGTCCTGCGGCCTCTACCATTCAGCCTCAACATGATGGGGCCTGCCAGACCGAGTCCCCCCAGCAAGAGCGGAGGGGCGCTACCCAGCGCCACCGAGACAGTGTACGGGGAGGCCCTGGCGGCCGCCGAGCGGGAGAGGCGAGAGGCGCTAGCCAGCGCAGCTGAGTCGATGTATGGGGCGCCATCCGGCGTCGCCACCTGGGAAGGACGAGAGGTGCGATCCCGCACCCCCAAGCTGATGTCGGGGGCGGCAACCGCCGCCGCCACCTGTGAAGACTGGGGGGTGCTATCCAGCGCCCCCACACTGGTGCCTGGGGCGACAACCGTCGCCGCCACCGAGATACCTGGACCCTGGAACGAGCCTGCAGCCCCAGAGGGAGGGGTGACATCCGTCACCCCCAGTCAGCCAGCGCCACCAGCCAGCAGGGAGAGTCCAGCTATCCATCATCCAGAGCCCCCAGCCAGCAGGGAGAGTCCAGCTGTCCCTCATCTAGAGCCCCCTGCCAGCAGAGAGAGTCCAGCTGTCTACCACCCTCAACTGAGCCAGGATAAGTTAAAATTGACAAATGCATTGTATCCAAAATATTGTAACCCTCCAGCCTTGCCTGTGCCTCCCGCACCAGAGGCTGGGGAGATTGAGATTTGGGGTTATCAGGACTTGCCTGTGCCACAAGCACCAGAGTTCCTAGGGCAGGGGAGGGATGTAATACAGGGCGAGCCTGTGCCACACGCACTACAGCCCCATGCCACTGGGCATGCCATGGACGAGGGAAGGGCCACCTTGGGGCTAGGGGAGCCGACGCCCAGACAGGCGCCAGTCGCCTGTCAGTCCGTCATTGGGGAGGGTATCGGGACGCCCCGGGCGTCCAAAGATAACACTCAATGGAAATTTATATCTAGCCAGGAGCAGTCCAGCAGTGTCCAGACCAGGAAGCAGTTGTGGCCAGAGCCGAGGATCCCCAGATGCGCGCGCGAGGACGTTGGCTGTCTGGCAGATTCTCCCATTGGTGGATGGTTATGTGGGGCCTATTGCTAGCAGCTGTGTGGCCTACAACTAGCTATGTCTTAGTAGGGTGGGACTGTGCCAACCCCACCCATGTCACCGCCTTCAACAAAGAGCAGATGTGTAGCAAGGAGCCGCTACACCAGGAGGTGCCCTTGGGCCATGAGGTACATGTCCTGCAGCAAGTCAAGATTCGGGAGACCACGGGATATAGCTGTCAACTCACAGTGTCCCAGTGGACATTTAGGTGTGGAGTCTGGGGCCACCTGAAGGTGACCTCGGTCCCCACCCTCATGCGGCCAACCAAGATTGACCCAGAAACGTGCCGGGACCTGGCCCGGAGCCGAGTCTACACCCTGCCAGGCAAGACCAAGCCATTGACGTTCCAGCTGAACCACCCCCTGTTCTTTACCCTCGATATGGTAGGCGCATTGGTCAACAGCCCCGAGGGGGTGGGTTGTGAAGGGGAGGACGTCCATTTTGAAGGCCAGCTGTACCGAAATGAGTTAGTGCTCCAGGAGCGACGGCTGCTGGTCAAGGAAGAGACCTACGTAGTTGAGAACGGACGGGTGGAGTCCCAGTCCGACCACCTGACCCTAGAGTGTCCCCAGTCCGAGCTGTCCTGTGTCACTGGAGAGGCCACATATGTGTGGGACCACCTGGGGAGAGATTGCCCCTTGAGGCTGATCCGCAGCCTCCAGCCCAGCCTGGTGATGGATGCGTTCCTGGTTGACCATCAGGCCCAATTCTTCATCAACATGACTACCCCCACCTCGATAGTGAACTGCGACTTTGAGGCCCATGCCACCAACCACCCAGCATTGTTCGTGGCAGCCGACCCGGCCGCGGCAGCGTTGCCTAGAGTATCGGCCAGGGACGTGGATGTCCCCCTCCAGGCCCAGATACACGCGGGTTACATCGGATTTACCCTGGAAACTCGAATGAGAAGCGCAGCAGCAGAAGAAGTAGCGGCCAATTGCTGGAAGCTCCAGCAGCTAGACCCAGCCCATCCAGTGCGTGTCCAGGGGAGCACGTTCTCTATTTTGAGGGGAGATGTATTGCTCCAGCTTACCTGCCAACGTAATAAGTACGTGGTAAGGGAGAGCAATGAATGTTGGGACAAGGTGCCGGTGGAGCCCACAGGATTTGTAGATGCCGTGACAAAGGTGTATAGCGGTCACACCACCAAGACACGCCGAGGAAGGGTGGATAGAGCTAACTCCTGCACCTAAGAAGAGGCCGCCCCCGCTGGATACACCCAAGCAGCTGCTGACCGAGCCCTTGGATGACTTTAGCTCGGGAGGATTGTATTCTCAGGCCGAGCTGAATGACTGGCAGCAGCTACTAGCGTTCCCGGCGTATAAGGCCGCCATGCTGACCGGCCTGTTGTATGGCTCATGCGTCCAGCAAGGCAGCTGTTCAGCCACCGGAGACCATGGGATCGTGTCCTACAATATTGACCGACTGGCGGAGGAAGGGGAGGAAACCCTGGATGTCTGGGCTGGGTTCAGACAGGCTATTCACGAGTGGGGAGATGGCGCAGCCATACTGTGTCTGTTGCTGTTGATCCTCAAGCTGCTGGGAGACTTAACCATCATCTCCCTGGCAGCTGCACAAGGAGGTGTACGAGCCGCCCTGAACGCGATGTCACAAGTATTCCTGTATCACCCAACCTTGTATCGTAAGGCCTTGGCCAGGGCCAGGCTCACCCATGCCAAGTCCCGGGACTTTTCAGTGGACTGGGATGCCATTCCTATTGGCCGGGAAGCAGCCGAGGAGATGGTATCCATGAAGTCAGCCGATAGTGGAAATGACCGCCCAGGCAGGCCTGGGCCACACTCTGGAAAGCCCCGCGGCCCCTCGGGAGGCCAGGCTGTCGGGGGCCCATCAGCCCTGAAAATCACCACTAGGATTCCATTGAATCATTATCTCTTGTACATAATAGCCCCTAATGAGCGGGCCGAAGGCCTCAACCACTGTCGGAAGTCTGGCAGGGAAACCCCCTCCCAGCCTTCCGAGGGGAGAGTTGTGGTATTCGGCAGCCGTGAGCCATGTTCTATGGCAACCCTGACCTTGGTTCGGAGAAGGGCCGAGGGCCCTCCCCCGAGTACTGGGGAAGGGGTCAGCCTGACCCCTCCCTATGCTTTAAAATTAATGATAGATTTTGACAGCCTTATTATGGTTAAGCTGTATTGTTTGGTTCCCCCACCCTTTCCAGGGATGGGGGATCATTATTGCCCAATCTGATTATTGTATATGTATTTATATTGATTCTGCTTTATGATTACTTATTCCAATCTGTGTATTTATTGTTTGTTGTATATAACTTCAGTAAACCTTAGACCCTGAATAAAGGAACATCTGAATAGACTCTGTTTATTATTTAGTGATTGCTAGAGAAGCGTAGCTTCTCTATAATATACGTGTCCACGTCTGTTCGCACTGCCGTAGTCATTTGAACTCGGGTGTCTGCCATTTAACCTAGGCGGATACCACAATGTGTTTATGATATATATCATGAAATAGGAAAAAAATATCCATTAAACAGGCAGATAGAAATAACTACAGACATGGAGACAAAAACCAGACAGACAATGTTCTCAACTTTGAAGCTTTGATACAATTAGACAAAATCGTCCTATTTTTATTCAACATTATAGAAACAATACAAAAACACTTTTATCAACAGAGTAAATGCATTTTCCATCAGGTTTTAACAGAATAAGAAAAATATTCAAACAAGGATGACGTCATCCAAAAAAGCAAAGCTCTAACATCTGAAGTTATGACAAACGAACAATAACTATCGTAGAGTGTCAGTACCTAATAAGTAGATCATTAATTTCTAAGACCAAAAGAAAATATTCATAAATTTGTTGCAAAAATGCGTAAATACAGGATAAAGTAGATTAACATACTTTTAGTTTTGGGATTTGATTATAGATATTGTACATTGTTCTCTTAAGCATCATTATTTCAAAAATACGATCACTAGGATAATTATAGCAAATAAAAAATCGTAAAAAATCAGCATGTTTTAACTGGACGAACGGACTTTCTGTTACGCTTTCTAAATCGTACCCAACTATTAAAGGAATCATCATGTAAAGTTTGAAATCGATAAGGCAAGTTTAATATGTCTAAATAAACGACGAAAGGAGCTAACCGTTATGGACGGACGCATTTAAAACTTTTTGGGAAAATTTTTTTGGAACAAAGATTCCTACAACAACAAGGTATGGCAATAATAAACTAAGCATCTATAAAATTAAGTTCTATTCATAAATAATGTCCTTAAATGCTATTCCTACCGTCTAATTTAAAAGATACACTCTTATGGATGTTGTCATCCTTGTATTATTTTTTTCCCTGTCCCTTCCGACAATGGCTTGTACACGAGACGCGACGTCGGCTAAAAAGTTTTTCCTTTTTTTCCACTAATTATCAGAAAACAATTAATGGAAAATGAAAAGTATTCTGGTAAACAATAGTAGAACAATACAATTACAATAATTAAGGAAAGTTTTTTAGTATACTTTTTTATATTTGAGGTTCTTGACATATTAAGATAAATCTTTTATTAGTATAGAGTACAAACACAAAAACAATCCTGACTCCTCCCCCCCCCCCTAAACATTTATTTTTCAATAAACAAATAAAAAAAATATTTTTTTTTGTATGGGGAGGAGGGAAGGAGGTGGGGGCTAGTATCTGTTTCTCGGGGCAATATCTTCAAAAGGGCGTGGCATATTATCCTAAAAATAGCCTTAAACTTGAACTGGGGCAATACTAAACTTCCCTGAAAATTGTTAAATAATTAGTCCAGCGGATAACACGATGGTTTGATTGAAGTTTATAATCGGAGCTATTATAGTTATTTATTGCTTTGTATTGTAGACAGCCTTCCTCGGATATTCAAATAAAAAATTATGAGATAAAAAAAACAGTTTTGTAGCCTAGAGGGGGCGAAGGAACGGGCTAATAAAACTATATTAAATTGTTTTTTTTTTAATATTTGGAAAAAATTGTCTGTAATACGATGCTACGCATGATATTTCAGTATGGCTATGAACTGGTTCTAATTTAGTGCATATTAATAGGTTTCGAAGTTTTACTGAACACAAAATTTAGATTACAACTCCCTGCCTCCAAATTACGGGAAAGCAATTAAAAAAAAAACTTTGTTTAATCATCTTCTAGACGGAAAAATGCACTCAGCCTTCTAAAAAAAAAAAGATTTTTTTTTAATAAAAAAGAGTATTTAGTAACTTCCTAATTGCCCCATTTATTTCAAAACGATACACTATTATTGAACCAGTTAAAAACGTTTTGCCTCTAACATTTATAGAAGTAAAAATTATTTATATCCAGTACATACTAATTGACAAGGATGATCTTTGAAATTAATCTTAACTCTTTTGGCAGCGGAGTGAATTTCATAGAATTTCTATGGCCTACAGAGCATTACTGATGAACCTAATAACAAAGCGATTTAGTGAAGTACGTTCTCAATTTTCGAAGGAGTATTCAAGTTTCAATTAAATGCGAACGTAACGATAAAAAAGACTAATCTTATATTTTGAGTATATAATTTGTTTATCTTTCAAACATTTATCTAATTACATTTTCTCAGCTAACAAAATATACATAATTGGAAAAAAATCTTACCTCTAAAAAATCATTGTAAGAAGCTTAGTTTGAAGTTCCCTTCTTCATGAAAATATGAAGATTCTTCGCCAAAATTAAAATTTATGTTGTTATTACTTTTTCAGGAATTGAACCTTCTGTAAATTAATCACTTTATATGCAAGTTACTGTCAGTCTGAGTATATATACAAAAGGTTCTTACTAACCACTGAACCGAAATGGTTCTCTTTTTCAGTGTAGCTTCTCATAGGTCCATGGAAGTATTTTGTAGGAGGATACACAGTATAGGGATTCAGTGATCTAAAGGGATAAGACAATGGCCGAAATATTGATGTACATCCCCAATGATGATACACAAAATTACCCCCTACTGCAGATTACAATTAGTGGTTAAAACGTTTGGACACTCAACATAATGAGCCAATCAATCAAAATTCATGTAGTCCCTAAAGTGGTTAATCCAACAAATAAGAAAATGTTATAGTAAACTTTGGGGACTATTGTAATAAACAGCTCAATGTCCTCTCCCTCTCTAATATAACAATGTACTTTTCACTTTATCCGTGGACCGTGTGAATCTGTACAAATTAAGATTTCGTGTATCTTACAAATTGATTTTTAACAATTTGTCAAATAGAATAAAGATAATATGTTTATACAAACCAATCAAAATTTACCTACATTTAGGCAAAAAGGCCTTTTTGTCTGAAGCTTAAGATCTCAATAACTACTGAACCAATTCGGTTCTCTATTTTTAGTAAGCTTCACATAGGTCCCGTGCTGGTTTTAGACTATTTTATTTAAATACTTTTATTTTTAAGTCCTAAAACTTGTAATTTATTTTTGTAACCTATTTCTGCCTCTTGTAATACAGAACCACCAGATGCTAGTGGTCCAGCCGCTTTAATGTATATTATTAAGTAGTAAGGTTTTTTTAATTAGTACAGAACTGAATGAGTTTACACTTGTAGGGATGCTTCACTTAGGTCAAAGCAAGGTTTTAGGCTATTCTATTTTTAAACTTAAAGGGACTGTGAACGTAAATTTTTCTCATCTTAATATCAAATCTTAACATTATCTCATTCATAATATCTCACAGATAGAGCAAAACGCGCTTTTGTTTGCTAAAAAACGGCTTTTTCCGACGATTTTTATAAGGTACGGGGAAAGGAAGAAATTTTCCGTATTATATAAAATGTGCATTAAATTGCTTTTTTCTCCCATTATAGCTAAAATTAAACTTTTTCACATAGTTCTAGATTTTTCCTAACAGTTAAGCTGACTTTTTACGTAATCCTTGCTTTAATCCAATGTATAGTTACTTAGAAATTGATAAAATAAGCAATATTTTTTTATTGAAAACCAAATACAATAACAAAGCCAGAAACAGGTTTTTTATTAGTATCCAATTAACTTTAAATGGCCCATCTCTCGCCCACCTTTAATTACAAATTTGTAAATAATAAAGACGCAATATTTCTTTATAAACAGTCTGATAAAAGTGTAAGCTAATTCTCCAAAGTGGGTTATTTATTGTTCAACACAATAAAAAAGGATATTATTATTTTATATAACCTATGAGATTCAACCCTTTGTAGACAGTGAGGTATTTTTTTGTCAATAAAACGAATTTAAAATATGTCTTTATTACCTAATTACTACGTTATAAAAAAACGAATTGGCAATTTTATAGCATAAAATAAATCCTTAACAGTAAGTAAATTGTTTCAACTATATATGACAAGTTAAATATCCCTACAAACATTATAAGAATCAAAAACGTTCAGATTTTTCCTGTTTTTTCCTTTTTCCCTCTCAAAATACCATAAAATCAAGGCATTATTTCTGGATATTTTTGTGAATAGGACATTTTTGGTTGATCAGTAGACCGACTCAAAATGCAAAAAATTTTGGCGCGCAATTCTAACCCATTTCTTTTATGATATAATAACTATTGATACCAAAAAAAGTGTTCTGGTAGCTTTTTTTCAGCAATATGTCAATTTCGATTTTCATGAAAAAGGGGAAGGGTCCCCCCTGGGGAAGAAATTTTATTTTCTTTCAAACCATGGCTTTATATACCTTCCTGAATGCGTCTTGAAGAGTACATTACGAATCAAAAAACGATTTTTAGAAATATTGACCCTGGCAAAAGTTATCCTCAAAAGAATGACAATTTTGGCCATTTTAGCAAAATCAGCTGATTTTGACAGTTATTTAAGGATAACTTTTGCCAGGGTCAATATTTTGAAAAACCATTTTTTGATCCTGAATCTACTCTTCAAGACGAATTTAGGAAGGTATATAAAGCCATGATTAGATAGAAAAAAAAAATTTCTTCCCCAGGGGGGACCCTTCCCCTTTTTTATGAAAATCAAAATTGACATATTGCTGAAAAAAAGCTACCAGAACACTTTTTTTGGTATCAATGGTCATTATATCATAAAAGGAATGGGTTGGAATAGCGCGCCCATTGAATTTTTAAAAAAGTGGTAATTCTGAGTCGGTCTATTGATCAGTGTAGTGAAATGTGCTTAGTAAATGTTAAGATTTGATAATCAGATGAGAAATTTTTACGTTCACACTCCCTTTAAGTCTGACTGATCAATATAAATTTTTTGGAAAAGCTTAATAAAAATTTTGGATTTAAATATAACAAATTATTTCAGATTTTAGTTTGAAACCAAAATTAAATATTAGTTGAATTTAGACAGCTGGGATGTCTGTACGCATCTCATTAAGATATCACAAACGGCTCTCACAGAGCTGCATATATTTGAATTTAATACCACATTTTTACGAATATCAAGCATTCTAATAATGACTTTATGAAAACAGTCTTATGTTGATATCATAAATGCAAAGTTTTTGAAAAAAAATCAACATGAGAGACTATGACGGACGGACAGACGGACTTCAAAATGAAGATATTTTGCTAATTTCTCATAATTGTTAGTATTGAATGAATACTACACCTATAAAGTTATAAAGTTTGGGAATATATTTTGAATTATTGCTTTTGCGTTACAAATTTTCACAATGTCAGCCTCAGAAGTGTATTACACAAGTATGGCAACATCCATGTAGCTACGATAAACAAATTATACAATCGATTAAACACTAAAGGATTTTAGAATTGATAAAAAATTATTTCATTGTTTCTTACAAACACTTATTTGGAAGCTCATTACTAAAGATATATTTAGTATTTACATAATTAAATAAATGCTCCATCGTTCTAAAACTCTTATTTTAATTCCAATTTAATGAGATAATATATAGAATACAACTTTATTTTCTATTAAATGAAACTTTTGAAAAGGACTTGTTTCTACCTTGTTTCTACCTATTTTCAACAGTTGCAGTTGAAATTGATAGGACGATTCTAACATTCTAAATGTAACGAATAAACGTACTTACTTACAGACGGACAGACCAACCCTTCAAATTAAAATGCTTTCTTTGTATAATTTCTTATTTTTGTTAAGCTTAAAAGAATAATTTTAATCAAGTTGTAAGAAACAGAAAAAAATTTGAAAAGCATATGACATAAATGACATTAGTAAACGTAATGCTTAAACAACAAATAGACAAGTTATAGCTATTGATACATACTCAACTTCTTGTAAGAGGCTCATAGAATCATTCTATTGCAATCTAAATAACATGTCAGGGACTTAGGGATGAGAAAATAGCTGTAAATTATATCCTCATCCCCTTCTACGTGAAATTTATTGCTTTTGTTAGCTGATAAATTTCTGGATAGAAGGGGTGTAGATTATTTAAACCCTCATTGTCTCCTCCCTCCCTGGTAACAAGTACATAATAAATTAAATAGATCAGCTAAATTACTGTAGAATAAATTAAATAGAGGATATCTAGCTAATCTGATTAATTTACAAAGGACTATTGCAACCAATACGCCGGGTTTTACAGTAGATTTTCTCATTTAGTCACACTATAATATCGAGCCACTTTGATATAAATGAAGTGTAATATTAATACATTAAATGTCTTAAGATTTAAGTACTTATATATATCACATTCAGTTAAAGTTTCCATATGAAAAAACTAAAATGTTCTAAGAACGTGCAATCTTGCAAGGTTGTCCTTTAATCCTATCATTTTAGGAAATAAGATTTCGTTATGTTTATCCTTATATATAAAGTAGTAAGGTTTTTTTGTCCGTAGCTTAAGATTTCGATAACTAATGAACCGATTAAAAACAGATCACCTAGTCTGTTATAATTCGCTAACCGCTGAACCAATTGATTTTTAAAATTTTTAAAGTCCTTAGATGGTTTTAAGTTATTTTATCTTTGATTTAAAACTAGGTTAAGAATAGTTTTCGGCTACTTTTTAAAATAAGCTCCTCTACATGCAAAATACACAGCTGCTAGTTTATATCAAAATCAAAAAGTATTTTTTTCTTCAAAAATGTATATAAATCTCAAAGTTGTTATAATTTTTAGCTAGGTGGTAATATTCTTTAGATTGTATGAACCCCAAAAGTTTCAATAGTGCCTAATAAATTCTTTCAAGTAAATCAGTGGACCAATTACACATATCAGCATTCTAATCACACTTTAGGATAATTGGGAGAAATAATTTGAAAAATCGTCAAGAAAATGGAAAAATCTAAAAAATTGAAAATAATCATGAAAAAACGTGAAATAGTGAGCAATTACATATATCTGCATTTAGACCTATAAGAAGCTTGACTGTTTAGGAGAAGCATATCGGTTAAGCGGTTAGGGAAATCTTTTGCTTCATACAGACAAAGAGAAGGAAAGACAGCGAGACATTCTGTAACTTTTATGTATGAAAACCATATTATTTAAAAAAAAACTTATTTTAGCCTTGGTCTACCCTATTTATATTATGCAGTGTAAACTAGGCTAGGCATTTTAATATTGAAGAGCCCCATCAAAACATAATTTTTTTAACATAGCAATATTTCCATGCAGTTTTAGCTTCTAAAATGAAATATAGACAGTTTAAAATTAGCCATTTTTATCAAAAAACGAATCTTCATTGCGAATTCATAAATATTCTATTATATAAAGTGGTGATTTTTTTTGTCTGAAGCTTAAGATTTCAATAATTACTGAACCGGTGGAGTTCTCGATTTTAGGATAGCTTCCATTTAGCGCTTGGTTGGTTTTAGGCGATTCTGATTTTGGATTTTAGTCATGGGATAATCTTAGGCTATTTTTCTGCTCTTCCCTGCCCTAAGAGGCTAGAGACTCAGCCGCTAGTGCTTACTGTTTAATATATTTTTAGCGTTTTAAATTAAAAAAAACTTTCTTTGCTGTAATATAAAAATACCTCTTTATGCCAATTGAGATTAATTTGGCATCCAACTATCAGCAAATTAGGAGGCTATTGCCTTCCAATCATTTATCCATTGGTGTAGACTGTAGAAACAATATAACTAGAATATATAAATGTATATAATATTAATTTAATTAATTTATTATTGTATATTTTTTAATGTATGTGCATTACACCCAAGAATAATAAATCTGATCTAAAGTAGCAAATTAGTACTTTTGAACCATTTTGAGGGGGAGGGGGAGGATAATACAACAATATTTTATTGGCAAATATTGAGAACAATGCCATTTATTTATATTCATTTTACCAACAATTTTCTGTAATAGATGAAAACTAGCTGAAAAACGAATAAACAAAAAAAGTTTAAGTCCTCTTAGATAAGTTTGAAGTCGTGGTTACTGAGCCCTACCTTTCAATGTTTATATGATATTAAATACTTACTTTCAAACTTTAAGACTAAAAGCTTTAATAAATAATCTAGTATCGAATTACTCAAATCAATATTAAATAAAATAGACATTTCAAACATTGATAGAAATTAATATATGTAGATAATGAACCACATCGTTCTTGCGGTTATCGAGATCTTTAGCTACAGGCAGACACATACTGTTACTTTTATATAAGGACTGCGTCCCTAGCACCAGAGGTTTTGTATTCAAAGGGGTAAGAAGGGGGCATAAAAATAGCCATAAATTAACCCAAGGCTTAAATTTAGGATTGTAGATAAAAAGAATAGATAGATAGAAACATAGAAGCCTAATAATGCTAGATATTTGTTTGTAAAGACTTCATTACCTGTCAAGTTTATAAAAAGTGTTTTTAGATTGTAACCAAATATTTTTTTACGATGTCAGACAGGAAACAGACAGAAAAGGTGTGCAGTTAGACATGATAACAAACAGACAGACAGACAGGTGGACAGACACAATAGAGGCAGGAGGACAGACATTCCTAAACAGACATTTAGGATATTCCTAAACAGGCATTTAGGACATTCCTAAACAGACTGACAGACAGGTATATGGAGTCGTAGAGACAGATGGACAGACAGACAGTTGAGCAGATAGAAAATAGATACAAGAGAACAGATGGTGAAATAGACAATAATAGACAAACAGATTAAAGAGCCTATAATGTCTTATAGAATCATCTTTATTATTTGGCTTTTTGCCTAATTTAAGCTTTATTTTGAAAATACTTTCAGGGAAAAAATTAGCAGAAACATAGAATAAATCATAACAAAATTAAAATAGTAATGTTAATATTCATATGTTTGTAGCATAAAAGTAAGTTATTTCGTCCAATTATCAGAGACGGAGGGGACATTCGGCTGTTTATTACAATAGTCCCCAAAGTTATCGTTATCTTATTCGTTGGCTCAACAACTTTGGTAACTTTCATTAAATTTGAATTGTTAGTTCATTTAGCTGTGTGTCCAAACGTGGCAACCACTAATTGTAATCTACTAAAGGGGTTATTTTGTGGATTATTAGGGATGTACATCAATTTACCGTGCATTGTCTTATCCCTCTAGATACAATAATATGTTATTAGAACCGCAAGCTAGATAAGAAAGAAATATAGAAAAATAGCATTACTTACAGAAAGACTTAAGGAAAGACTGATACGGACAGACAAGGTCCACTGTAAGAGCTCCGATCATTTAAATAGAGGTAACAAGTATATTACATCATTGCTAAATCCCTGCTTTTGATAAAAATATTTATTTCTATAATATTTATGCATGTCTATGGCTAGGTAGTATCTAAAAAGGCTAAGTAAGCTGTTTATTTATGTGCCTTTTATTGCTTGTCATACCTTTTTTTCACTAGCGAAACTCTTCTACAAGATTAAGATTGCCGTTGATGATGTTAGTACTCCAAAAGAAAGGGTGTACAATCAAATGGGTTATTAACTTGTTATATGACTGTTGATATTCATGTCCAATGCTTTTGTATCTAAAAAATAGAGTAATCTCTCGAACCGGCAGCGACCATAAAACTAATATCCCTATTAAATGTAATATAATTTAAGCTTTATATAGTTTTTTAGTTTAGTTATTGTTTTCATTATTTTCTAAAAAACTTAATACATTTATTAATGAAAATTGAAAAAAAAGTTATTAAACAATCTAAAACAATTCTTCTCCTTTTGCAAAACTGGTTATTTCTCATTTTTTCCCCCATTGTTTTAAAACTTATTTAATATTGATATACGCTAGATTAGAACCGGTTCTAAGTCCTACAGAAAAATCATGTATTTTATCGTAGTCTAGAAAATTTTCTACAGATAATAAAATTAAAATCATAATAATTATTAATACCAGTTTTGACGATGAATAAGCATTCTTTATCTAAAATTAGATTCTCTTGAGCTATTATATGTGAAACCCGCGACAGTCGCATAAAATGTAGAGCATTTTCATGATTATTAGGATAACAGCCTAATTTAGAAAGTAAATTTAGATAAAACTAATTATCGGCTGCTAGCTAACGGGTCCTTGCTATTTGTAGGAGATAGTTGTTTGGAATATATACATCTAAAATGATATATTTATTGTATTAGCCGTCCCCTACGACACTTGGAAAAAATTGTCCTGGACAATGCATGTACTTGTACCTGGTGTTTTGGAACATTTTTGTTTAGCCATGAGTGGGAGAATAATTGATAAAAAAAAATGCCTAATGCAACTCTAAAATTTTATTACTAGAGTATTTTTAGATTGATCATTAAGACATTTTAATAGCAGTCAAATATTGAATTGTCCGCGGATACGAAAGTTAAAAATTTAAGGATTATAACTCATTATAAAATATATATATTTTTTGGTAAAGAATGTAGAGTATTATAATCAGTAAGACAATTACAACATGCCTAAATTAACGATTAGAGCTATCCTTTAAGTACAGAAGGACCAACTTTAAATGAAGAAAAGCTTCGCTTTTACAAAATAATTATGGTGATTCTATTCTACTTCTAATACTTTATCAAAAGTAATTCAAAACAATTTTTTTAAAAGTTCTAAAAAAGGTTCCACTTTTGACTATGCCTTTTTAAGATGCAAATTTGAAAGAAAGTTAGATGTAACTAAAAGTTCCTAAAGAGATACTCCAAACTTAAATCATCATTCTATGCTTCATAAATTGTTTTATTTCTAGTATCTAATATTGCTTATGACATTATGTACCTTGTTATCCTAAGAATCATTATTTCAAAATTTATATGTATAGGATAATTAATTATTATTTACAAAAATTGTTTTTAAAATTTTTAAGATGAATATATTCCAAATGAATATACAGGCTTTCTTGTAACAATTATAGGGTTGCTACGCTTTCAAAAACGTACCTTATTAATACAGCAATGATCAAGCCAAGTTTGAAAGCGTTAGGACTATTCAAATTCAGAAAACCTTCGCTTTTAAAAATTATTAGATTTAATTTTGGAAAAGGTTTTTAAAAAAGTGTATATTACTTTTAAAAGCCAATCAAATAGTGCCTTTAATATGGACAGATTAAAGCAAACTAAATTTTTAAGTGTCGCAGCTAATCTAGGATTATATTATGTCTTATTTCATGACCCGTAAGGAGTCACCATCTATAAAGTACTAAAGTGTCTAGTCTATCTGTCTCTACCGAAGGATCTCACAAACCGCTGAACCGATATATTTCTCCTTTAGAGGGTAGTTTCTCATAGGCCCTGTGAAGGTTTATAACTATTTTGGGGGAGGGTTCCACCAAAGGCCCCTAAAAAAATAGTTTTTTTTTAAAATCTAAAATAAAAAAATTGGGATATTGAATTCAAGGGCACCTAGCGGCCTCTAAGGGCGTAAGTCGCTAGTATATTATATAGTAATACAAATCTAATCAAACTGTCATCTTTTAAGTACTTTTACTTTACAGTTCTCTTGTTTACAAGTAGTTAAAAGCAAGTTGCCCTTATTATACCATCCCTAATTGTCCCAGGAATCACTAACTTTGATTTTAAATAAATAAGACATAGCCAACTTGAACCAGAATGCTTAGAATGGGCTTTTTTCCTTAAATGAACGAATGGCCCAACGTACCAAATGTAAAAAAGCTTCGCTTTAAAATGATATAAAATACTTAAAAAACATTATGTTATTAAATTACTCCAAAATGCATTAAATGATTGATTTTTGACCATGGCAAAATAGAAAAATTTAATTTAATCTATTATTGCTTAATAAAGAACATATCAAATTTTGAAATATAATATACTATTAGTGGTGACGCTTCTCTAAAACATGGATATTTTTGTCAGTCTTATTATTAATTACTTCAGAAAAACGACCGTTATTTGAAATTGGGTTTAGTAAGATAGTGAGGAGGGGGGGGGGGGGGGGGGGCGACAGTGTGTCTGTGATCAATAAATTGGTTTAAGTTAAATCACCGAATACTTTAAAACTATCATTCTTAATCTTTTTCTACGACCTCAATATTAAATATGAATAATAGGAAAGCTACGCTTATATACCCTGTATGAAAACAATGTGTGAATACACAATACTGCATACTTCCTACTTTTTAGGAAACTGCCATTAGGGAAGAATTTTTTTTTTATAAATTAACCAAATCAATAAAATTTGACTGTATTTATAAATGGATATAGTATTCATTTGGTTCATTTATTATTGTTGTTTTTTCTTTGTATGTACTGTACACCCACGAATAATAAATCTAATCTAGTCTAATCAAATTACCAAAATACATTATTGTTTTTTTTTTGCCGAGGGATTATAAATCAATTCATAAAAATATAACATTAAAGTTTTCTTCAACATATTCGTTTGGATATTTATGTTTATGTGTCTACATGTGTATTCATCTATTATTTATCGGTCTATCTTTCTATATATCAATCTATTTATAAAATTATATCTGTGTATGTATTTTTGAAGAAGCATATAATAAAATTAGCATTATCATGCTACTTTGCAAAGTAGCATTTGTGTAATATCCATTCATAATATAAAAACTCGGATATGGATTGGAGGGAGAGGCATCGGACTGTAAATCAAACTGATACCCATAGTTTTATAATCAAGTTTCCTTACTTTTTAGCTTATAAAAACTTTGAGTACTTGTATTAAATCTTGATTTGTTGGTTAAAACATGCTGTGTACAATCTTTTTAATTAATTATTCTGAACTACAGAAGGGTTGATTTTTCTGTCATCACTGGGAATGTACATTTATTTATGGTCTTTTAGCTTTTCCCTTAAGAACCCTTTTGAAAAAGGCCACTGAAAACATAAGCGGCTAAAATTTGTAAACATTGAACTATCCCTTTCTTTACCTTAGCCCCCTGAATATCATTGCTCCATTTTATTATAGAGTATCTAAATATTTTCAGTTATTAAATAATTTTCTAGGTTTCAGTTGCCTATATTTTGATATTAATATAAAAAATTGTGGACATTACTTTTTGCAAAGTCTTCTTTTCAAACAGTATTCTAACATATCAGGAATAAAGGGTCAATTTAATCTTATAATATGAAAGATATATGATGGCTGTGTTTATTAAGAGCCCACAAATTGTTTGCACGATTAGGAGGTTTTGATGTAAGCTTCATATTGGTAATATAATGTTTTTATTTGTTAAAGAGTATTGTGCGCATTGTTACGTTTATGTGTGTATGTGTGTACATAGGTATGTTGAATGATGATTGCAGTTGTAAAATAAAATGTATATATAATTCTTAGCTATTCTTTTAAGAAACCTTTGTCTTTAAGTAATTTTCTTCAATACCTTTAAACGGCAATGTATTTTTATAAAAATTAAAGCAACTTAATTATTAGATTAATAATAATAATAATTTTTTGAAGCAATTCTTATTTAATATCTCTTTATCCCTAAGACACGTAGAATAACTGATCATTACGCAACACTTAGTAGTATATATTAATCTAAGGTGTTTTTTTTAACTAAAAAATAGCACAGCTTTAGATAATCTCCCTCAAGGGGCCTAGTCAAGCACAGAAATTCCCATAATTATTAAGAAAAAAGTAATAATAATCAGAATAAGGAGATTGATTGATTATTTCTTTAGGTCAGGTTAAGTTTGGCTATATTGGGTACTGGGTAGTCCCGCATGGAATAGGCACAGGAAAAAACTCCCTCTTATTTTCAAATTCTTCCAAAAGTGAGGGGGAAGTTACGTTTTCGATCGGCACTGTGAGGGTAGGCACCCAGTTTTTTTAGCACTGTATTTCGATTAACCTTTTTAACTAATTATTTATCTGCTGGTTTATATGAACATATAATTTACTATTGTTATCAAACATTTAATAATGTCATCTTTACATTGCACCTTCTTAACCCTATAATCTATCTATCTATCTTATTTATATATCTACAATACATCTATCTATTATAAATTTATTAATTTATAAATAAACCTTTGATAACTATAACGTTATTAACATCATTTAACTGAATCATTTTCACCGTGGATTTATTTTCAGATTTATTTTTTCCTCTTTTTTAATTAATAAAAAGGGATTAATAGAAGAAGGGAAGGGAAAAAGGTTTGGAAGGTAAGAAAAGGTAAGTGATGGGGAAGTGAAGGAAAGTAAATTATCTACACTTCAATTACAGACGGTCAGAAGTACAGAAAGACATACAGACAGTAGCTTCTTTAATTAATACTTATAAAAAAAATATGTATACTATGTAGTATCAATGTATAGTCAAGTACATATATATCCTCTAGAAGATGATATTTAAAAAGCTATTGAATTGATAATGATATCAAATACATAGTTTTTGTCCCAGAAGGATTCAAAGTTATTTTATAATGTATGGAAAACACTAATAAATTGCTAATGGGTTTTGTAATATAATCATACTATTTTTAATATCAAATATCCTAAGGAAATAAGACAATGGACGACAGATTGATGTACTTGTACATCCCAAATCAGGGTGTGAAAAAAAAGATAGAAGCTTCACGCGTAAATTTTCCAGCAAACAGGATGCTAGGATGTGAATATCCAGGAGGGTGTATCCACTCCCATGACATTAAAATAATACCCCTCTTGTTGTTTGTATTAAAGCCCCTACACACTTCTCGATTTTAGTTTAAGGGGGATGTCAAAATTTTTGGGTGCACATGTAGGTACAAAGCTTAGACACTGTTATTTTGTACCAACCAATTAAGATTTAATAAAAAGTTACAAGTTTTTACTCCAACAAAATAAGAGTGTGTTAAAGAATATTACAAATAGAAATAACATACAGACAAACGTACATGATTCTATTTTATATATTAGTAGCGGATGCACCCCTAGCATACAGGGGCTCTATATTCTAAGGGGCTGAAAACTAGCCCAAAACCATACCCAAACTTATTTGTAAAAAAACAGATAGTCTAAAACCATCGCAGGACCTATGGAAAGATTCACTGTAAAGTAGAACCATATTGGTTAAGCGGTTAACAGGATCCTTCGCTACATAAAAAAAGCAAAAAAGCTTACTACTTTATATTATACTCGCAGATTCGCCCCTAGCCTCTAGGGGCTTAGCCCGAAGAGGTAATTTAAAAAAAAAGTATGTACCTCTGGTGCATCAGCACCAGCTGCAACCACCACATAACAAAATTGAGGGAGATTTTATGTTTTTTTTGGGGTTGGGGTTGTCCCTCTCCCCAAAAAAAATAGCTTAAAACCACCACAGGACCAGTATATATATTCCACGAAAAGTAGAATCCATTCGGTTTATTGGTTACCGAAATCTTAAGGGACAGACAGACGGACGAATACAAGCTACTTTGTATTATAGATTATGATACTTTGATTATACTAAACCTTGGGATAATATGCATTGCACATCTTTGTATTGTTGTATGTATGTATGTATGTATGCTTACATACATCATGACCAATACATAGCACTTCTGTGTTGTTCTGTTTTTCAGTAGGTAAAAAGGTATATACTTAGACAGACATACAGTTTTGCGCAAAGCACACAATTTTTTTCATGCCCCCTTAATATTGGGAAAGGCGTGTGACTTTTTTACTTGACTGAAATAGTTGGGTGTAAAAATCCTTCTTAAGGGAAGTGTATCCATACCCCTAAATTTTGCCAAGGGGTTGATACACTCCCCTTCTGCACACATCTGCTTCCAAAATTATCATTTTTTAATATGAAACTCAAAATGTACAATTTTTTGTCCCTTGGTCTTGATCATGATGTTACATGATGACCAACAACATTTATATTTCAATTTAGATGATGTTGTGTATTCAAGTGTTTATTTGTATATTATACATCCAGTAGAGGGAATCAAAATTACATTTTTAAAAAAGAACTGTTCCAAATTTTGCTTGTTCTTTCAATAACTTTGTTTTATTATCATTATTAAAAAAGAATCTTTGACATTTAAAAATTCATCCAATTTTGTAACTTTATAAAAAAATTTTGTTTGATTCTTTGACTTAAACTTCCCAATTTTTAAGCTTTCTTAAGTGTACATTACTAAAAGTATAATTCAAAAATATTCAATAAGCATACACTCTAACCATATGTGTATTATTTATGCATGCATAAATAATCCGTGCAAAAACAGCATATGTTATGTTATATGTGCAAAGATATTGTTAGAAATTCTGCCATTTATATTGGTTTGAAACATGTATTTTTTTCCTAACACACTAAGCAGCACAATAATTCTAGGGAAAACCATATCGGTCCAGCGGTTGAAGAGATCCCTTGGGACAGACAGACACAGTTCCTTTTACTTTTAGATAAGGATAACATTTGGAAAAATAATAAATTTTGTCTTTTTAGTATCAACTTTCAAAAATAAATTCAACAACACATTAGCTACAGAGAAAATCAATTTCTGAAAAGAAATTCATGATTGATTTGCTGTAAACAGAAAGACAAAGACAAAATAGTATCTAAAAACAAAAAGATGTTTTAACATTTATACTAAATTTACCAAATGTCTGCGAAAGTTACATTAAAGAAGATTCCTATTACCAATAGACATGTAATCTAATCTATCTATTTTATGATTTCTTATCAAATTAAATTAGATTATGAAAAAATATTTTATCAGATGCTATGCTAGATTAAAAGTTACCAATTTTACCTGATTGTGCTTTATAGTATATTGTATATTTTTTATTGAGGCTGTGCCGCTACCTTTAGGGCTTCTTATTCAGATAGAAAGATAGATTAAAACAATCCAAAGATTTGAATCGGAAAATGAAACAGTACAAAACCATTACTGGACCTATATGAAGCTTACCCAAAATAGAGAACCCAATCAGATCAGTAGTTATCGAGATCTTAGGACCAAAAAAAACTTTATACCACAGGATAGCTTAGCTATTTATACAATGACATTCTTGTTTTAAAAAACATTTGTATCTAATGGATGAAGAAAATACGTGGATATCATGACAAGAGAAATTGTCATCAATTTAGGTTTCTATTTTCCTTCGCATTTATTAGTCAATCTGTTCATCAATAAGGAGGGGAAAGGATGAGGTAGGGTTGGGTGATTGAATGGATCGTTATTTTAGCCCGCTACACGGTCCACTTTATTATATGAAAATCTGGTGTCAGATCCAAGTAATAATAAACCCATGTTGTATCCACCCTAACCAAAAAGAATGGCAATTTATAAGGGGTAGGGGCAACAGAGGGTGGCGAGGTCCGGTAAAAAATTTGTGATCTCAGTTTAATAATGATTGATGGGCAGCCAATATGGAGGAGAGAGAATAGAGTAATAATTAACAATTGATTATTGATTCTTTTCAATGTCCTTTTATTATCAAATAAAATTAGAATTAATAATGATCTAATGCTTGTGCAATTATTGATGTGAATTACATATTTTTTTTTGCCTCTACAAAATCTCTTTAAAAACTTTAAAAGGTTAATTTTTTTTTATACATTTCAAGTGCATTTAGGACATTTTATACTTCATAAAATTGTTTTATTCTCTTCTTCTCCTCCATTCACCATTTTGCCTCACACTCTCCAAATTTGATTAACACCATCAGATAACCCCATTCCCCACTCCCCAACAAAAATCTTAGAACTCCTTATCCACAGGTCTTGGTCAATGGTTTGAGTCTTTGCTGTAATGACCTAAAGTCGTTAATAAAGACTTCTACTACAAATGTTAAGTATTAATATTAAATGGAGTATCAGGACCTCTAAACGGTTTCTATAAACATTTGATAAAATATTTTTTATTACCTAATCATTAGGTTTCTGATGGGTGTAAATTTTCTTTAAATACTAGAGCGTTTAATTGTACATTAACGGACGAAGATTATTAAAGTCCCTCAACAGATTATGACGTCATACGATAGAATAGCGAATGAGAGGCCAGTATACACTGTAATTGACCAATGGTGAAATTTATACTGGCCTCTCATTGGTTATTTTATCGTATGACGTCATAATCTGTAAAGGGACTTTAATCATCTTTTTAAACGGACCCTTCGCTTCTCGAGTTTTTATGGGCTGTGGGAACCGACAATTGAGTTTAATTTATACCAGGACATTAGGACGAAATAAATTATTGCTTATCTAATGTAAAACTGTATTGTAGCAAATAACGTTGGCATGATTGCATTTTACAAATCAGTTTCAATATTGAACACCTTTTTAGCATCTCAAATATTAGGGTGTTTCTGTAATAAGGTCAATTTTACTTTGGAAAGGTAGCATTTCAAGTCATTCCCATCTATGCACTACGATAACTGGAACTTTATCACATATCAAATGTGTTAAGGTTCAGGTTTATGCTCTTTAGAATTAGGGTCCCCCTAACAGGTTTTAGAAACAAAGAAACAAGGATGGCATATCTATATTTCAGTATGTGGAAGCACAAAAAAAAATTTATTGAAAAATTGAATTGAGATAAGGTGTAGTTGTACAATGATCGTGAAAGTTCGACAGAGAGACAAATTATATTCTGGAGGGAATCATAGGTAGAGGGAATTTACAACAACAAAATTCAACTACTTTATCTCGATGCTCAACTGAAAAATTCAAGTTTTCCTCTTCTTATTTCTTACAGACGGATGGACATTTCGAATTATAGAGTAGCTTCACTATTTAAAAAATTAACTCTCAATTTACCTAATTTATTTTTAAAATGCGAGATGGGATTCGCCAGACACTTTTAGATAACGCATCTATATTTTATAAGTGAATATTTGACTCCCATTTAGGACCCCAAAATGGGTATCCCTGCAATAATGTAGAAAAATAAAGGTAGTCCCTTTTTTTACGCATTGCGTATAATAATATTTATTGGGATAAATATTAATTGCAAAATGTTTTTTTCTAGTTTTACTTTGCCTACTATTTTGTTGTTTACCAGAATATTTGTCCTAACCTCTGGTATATTGCACAGGAAGGGAGGGGACATTGGAATATCTATTACACTAATCCCCTAACTTTTATAACGTTTTATTGGCTTTACAACTTTGGGAACTTTTGTTGAATTTTGATTTGTTTGTTCATTGAATTAAGTGTACAAACGTTTCATACACTAATTTAAATGTACAGCAGGGGTAATAATCATTAGAGATATACATTCATTTATCGGCCATTGTCTTATCCCTTTAAATTCCTGGGTATATTGGGTAGGCACGCCCAGTTAAATTTGGCATCAAATTTAAACTATATTGACAGAAATTTAGATTTTTTTGCATCTAAGATCATACTTGTAAACAAATACAGTTTAAAAAAAATTCCAGCATGGCCTAAACTTGCAGTTCCCTTACCATACGGAGTTGCCCTAAAAACTAGGGCAAATCTTTAATAAAATAACTTTTAATAAAACAAACTTCCTGACCCCTGCTTTCAGTCTATTTTTTTAGAATATGGGGTGGGGTTTTCTGCTGTTGTTAGGCACGTTGAGATTAAACCTTGTTTATGGTTTCAACTGCTGGTGTCAATGTTTAACAAATTTCTTTGAAATCCAGGGTTGAGACACTTTCAAAAATATGCGTAGATTAAAGTAGTAAAGAAAGTAGATGATATGGAAATCAACAAAAAGAAAATAAGATTAGGCTAAATTGAAAACATCAATATTTAACCTGCATAGCTCCTATATAATTAGTACAAGTTGCTTAGGGGAAGTTTATAAAATAGCCTGAAACCACCAAAAGACATTGTCAAAGCTTCCGGACTAGAAATTTTCAAGATCTTTAAAAAAAACCTTACTACTTTATAGTATAGATGATTTTTCTATCAGGAAAACTAAAAAAAAGCTTTATAAAAAAGTGACTAAATGCCACTTTTTTGCACAGTTTAGCAAATTTTTGTTGTTTACAGTGACGTCACAGAGGTTCAACAAGAGCTTGTGAAATCATTTGGGGGTGGAAGACCTTCCTTATTTCAATTTTAATGGGCTTATTGTTGATACCCTCCTACACCACCTTACCGCACGCCACTCTGGTAGTAAAATATTAATACCTCTTTTTCCTCAAAAAAAATGTTATGAAATACCAGACAAATCATCATATATTTAAAAATACATCAAAAATTATCGTTTAACTTCATACTTTTCATGCAAATATACTTTTCAAGTCGGCTAGTATGTCTGTATTTTTTTTATTATTATATAACTTATGTGAGGGCTTTATCTTATTATATAAAGAAATAGTTTTTTAAATGTCAGATGCTTATCATTTTAATATCTAAATTGATCCTGCGATTGTCTTAGGCTATTTTATTTTTAGATTTTAAACTTTAGGTGGTTTTAGACCATTTTAAGGCTGCCCTCATCCTTTTCCTTTTAAGAAAGAGTCCTAAGATGGGCGTAGTTACTAGTCTTGGATAAAAAATAATAGAAAAAAAGATTTATTTGTAGAATGTAGAATGTAGATATATGGATTGACCTACAAATCAACTTCGATGAGCAATTTAGTAACAAAAGAATAGTGTCGGCTCTGATGACGTCTGTTATACAGTAGAACTGTCAGACAGTAGGTATGCCCCAATTATAAAGTAGCTGTGCTATTATCAATCTATGCGACATAAGTCTATTATGATATTGCTCAATTTTTATCCTGTCAAATGTTTCCGTCTGCAACCTCAATTATCAGGCACATCTATAAAGGTTGACAACTTTAGAAATTCTTATCAGCGCAGCCGCTCTATAATTAAGGTTATGGGTGTAAATCCTTTTATTAGCATTCGTTTTACAACAAAACATCCACAAACACTAATCATATAAAATTTCTTGACCTGACTAAGAAGTTATGGTTTCCTAAGTCTTACATATTTCTTTATGTCAATGTAAGGCTAAGGGACAGCAGAAAGTTTTATGTGTAACGTCAAAAAACACGCCTATTATCCAACTTTTTTTTAAGGTTTCCTATCCCACTTCTTCTCTCACTCTTCCTTTTAGACGTATTTTTATGACATGACACTTTCTGCTGTCCCTAAGGCTAAGGAAACCCATATTCCAAACAATCCTATTGAATATCGTCCTTTAAACCGGGACGTGTTGTTCAATTACTCAAGGCTATTTCGTTCAGTAACGCAAAAAAAAACAACCAACCCTTTACTTTTAGATCCTTCATAAGAAATACAAACAGTGCATGAGCCTGTTTATGAGCACTACATTCTACCAAATCTATAATACAAAGTAGCTTGATGTCTGTCCGTCCGTCCGTCTGAAGCTTAAGATCTTAGTAACCACTGAACCGATCGGATTCTACTCTTCAGGGAATATACCCACTAGTCCTGTGGTGGTTTTAGGCTATTTTCTTCAAAAACAAAAAAATCCCCCCCCCCCTTTTTTTGTAGGAGATATCCTTGGTTCTTTTTTTTAGTAGGAGATATCCTTATTTTAGATATTCTTATTTTTTTTTACGAATTTCACATTAACTTTTTTTATCATTTCTTGGGGCAAAGCCCTTAGAGGCTAGGGGCGAAGCCGCTAGTTTTGCTTATAAAGTAAAGGCCTAGAAATAACAGCAGTATAGGTTCTATTTTTTACGTGACTGTAACCGAAAACCTCTCCAATGGCAATTTACGCGCGCTAATTTCAAGTTTTTTTGCTTTTAAATTTGTCTACCTTAATCTATAGCCCTGATGTCAATCTTCTTCTTATAACTTCCAGGAGAAATTAGGATTTCTACACCAATCCAATTTTAATATCCATAAAGTTATCTCTTGTAAAACAGCTAATTTTAGTTGTTGGTTTTTCCCCGAACCAACAGAAAAACAGAAACATATCATAAATAATTATGTTTCATTGAAAAGGCTAGTTGCATAGTTTTAGGGGAAGTTATCAGGTATCTAAAGTGATAAGACATTGGCCGATAAATTGATGTACATCCCCAAGTATGACACACAAAATTACCGCTACTATAGATTACAATTAGTGGTTAATGCGTTTGGACACTCAACTTAATAAACCAACCAATCAAAATTCAATAAAAGTCCCAAAGTAAATAAATAAATGTTAATATAAATACATTAAAATGTTTTCTATATTGTATAAACATAGTCTCTAATACCCATGCATATGATGTCTATTTGTCTGTATGCTGGGGTGTATATGAGTCTGTGTATGTGTGTGTGTGTGTGCTCATCAACTTCAAAATACCAATAATTAACTTTTCAAAGCAAAATTAGGTTTCTTAATTTTGGAGTCTCGCTTATAGGACAACTGCTTAATATTAGTTTTTAAACTGAGCTTTATAAATATAGGGTGTACGCCAGTCCTGCTAGATGTTCATATGTATAGCTCCCCCGGAAAAATTATCATCGAGATTGTTAGATGCCTTGCTTGTGTAATATACATTCAAAACAGAGGCGTGCAGAAGGGCGATTTTCTAACCCCTGGCAACATTTATACACCCCTCTAGATGTCCCCCCTCCTACACCCTTCAATAACCATTTACACCCCTCTTGACAAGGGGATGCACTCCCTCGTAATGCCTCATATTACCTTAAGGATTCAATAGATACTTGACACGATTGAATTCTCCATTTTAGAAAAGCTTCAAATAATTTTAGGCTGCTTTAGTTTCAAATATAAATCTATGCTATATTTTTTCACATTGTTGTTTTCTTAAGAATTTTTGCAAATATGGTTATTACTTTATAGTATTGAGAAGGCTTGAATAAAGCGAAATATATTTTCTACAAAGATGTGTGTTCTTGTTGTGCAGCTAGCTCTAGCCACGCGTTTTTTGCTATTTTTTCAACATAGAGCCTTTAGATACTAGAGGCGCAGCTATTAGTTTATTATAATGTGCTGTAAATGATCTATCATTTGTAGTTTCTAAAGCTTTTTTTCAAGGTTGGAGTAAAATGAAACAAAAATTCGTTACATACAAAAATTGGAGTATATGTCTTTAAAAGAATCTATTGGTATTGACCTAAAACGGTACCCAATCATAAAACTTGTTTTTGATAATATTCATGACATGTGGGTGTTATTTTAAGATTACACATTAAACCCACGAGTGGGAATATGTATTTCAGTATGGCTACAAAACTGAATAATATCCGCTAGATTAAACCGGTTCTCAGATATACTGAAAAATGATGTATAGCATCGTATTACAAACAATTTTCCAAGCATATTAAAATAATAATCATAAAATTAATACCAGTTTTGTTAGCCCGGTCCTTCGGCCCCTCGGAGCTAACAAACCTGTTTTTTTTTCATTTTAAATCCGCAGAAAGTTGTCTATAATATGATGCGATAAATAACTGTTATAGATTTTATAAAGAATTTTTATCCCTATTTAGTGAATTTTTTCAAGTGTTGTTTTAAAACCTCTAAAATTATGTTGTAATTAGGTGATATACAAAAAATCTAAAATTGAAAAAGAATTAAATCTATGCATGCTTTCACTTATATTTTACAATAACTCCTAAATTTGCTTCTTGTTTCTGATCAAGCATTTTTTTTTATTTTAAAGCGCAGTTAAACTTTATTCTGCCAAAACGTGTTATCTTGTTATTTCGTTTTTATTTTCTTCCAAATAAAGGTTATTAACTTATTATCGTATTTTAGTTCATGAAATACTAACACTTACTAAATCTTGATATCCGCAGTATAATATGGGAACTTAAATTTTAATCTCCTTCTCATACTTTTAGCGATTCTTAGGTCAAGTGAAAGTTTTTTTTAGAAGCAAAGTTATCTTAAAAAGTTTTGTATCTGTTTGTCTGTAATGAAAACCTTTTATTATAAGGGTAGATAATTGACTTTTCTTCACATCACTTCACTTTTCTTAACATCCCCTTCCCTCGGCTATCCCTTCCTTTTCCCTATCTAAACCATAAACAAGCATAAAGTTGCATCTTTATTTGTATGTCGTAGGTATAGTATGTATATAGCACATATATAAATAAATCATTATTTCTCCATATCCATTTAATAGAATTATAAGATTTACTACCTTTATTATCCATTTATATGGTAGTAAGGTTTATTTTGTTAAGAACTCGGAAATTGCCGTTCCGAATATGGGTTCTACTTTTTTGTCTTTATAAGTTGTTATTTTCCGTACTTCCTCCGCCCTCACCTAATGGCTAATGGGAAAGCAACTAGAACTGTTATAAGTCAGTTCCAAAACCAATTTTCAATTAAAAATGATTTTTAACCAAAATTTATTTTGTTGCTAATATAACTCTTAAGCCCTTCTGAACTCAGGGGAGGGGGGTCAACCTATCCCTGTATTCATAAGAGTGCGGAAGGGGGGTGTTTTTCACACTCTCAATAACTAAATCCCACTTGTAAATCTTTGCGCACGCCACGGCCTGTATCAAAGATTTACTTATACAAATTTAACATTGACAAAGATCTAAATAACTTTGTATTGATTAAGTTGTGATTTATGTTGAGTTCTATGACCTTACTTACTTAGATCTACTGGAGTGCCATGGCTTCCGCGAATAAATACAACTGTTTGATTATATCAAATTAACACAGTATACAACATTCATTAGTAGCGAAGCACCAAAAAAGTCATAGATAAGTGAACAAAGTAAGTTACATAGCAGATGTTCGGTTGTGATTAAGAGAAAAAAGGAACCGAATTTGGGATAAATCATAAAATCTCGAAAACTTATTATTATATTGATGTCTTTTAAAGAATTACCGAAGACTATCGTACCAAGTAAATCAAATACAGGAACCTCAAACACGAAGAGAACGTTTACAAAAAAAATCATCTGTCTATTATGAATAGTAGCTGAGAAATTCACATTTCCCCCTTGGCGTTACGGACGGATAGAAACATATATTGAATTATGGGGTATTTTCGCTACTAAAAAATGGTATGATAATGTAAGTGAAGTTAATTAGAAGAATAATTTATGCTACTTTAAGAATTTGAAATGATGAGAATTTATGCGGAAGGGATATTTCACCAAATTCCAGTGAGGGAGGGGACATTTGACTATACATTGTACTAATACCCATTGTTTTATAAGCATGCTCTCTTATTCATTTACTCAAATGCTTTGGGTACTTCTTGATTAATGGGTTTAAGCTGGCAATGTACAAACTTTTCTGCCAATTATTACACAAAGGAATACAGTGATAGGATTAATAAAATCAAATCAATCTTTTCTAATACTTTTTATTTAAGTTTTGCCCTTGGTAGCAAATGATTATTGAAGTGAAGAAATATAATCGACGTTGTTATTTCCCAAAATATTATCTTAACGAATTCAGAAAGAACCTTTGCCAAAACAGACATTCGCACCGGCCCTATTTACAGAGTAGCTGCAGAACAAATAAGTAGCTTCAAGATACAATATATACAAAAATGTAAAAATGGTTCAAGGATATTTTTAGAGAAAAATCACATAATAACTGATTCATACCTAGGTCAAAAGTGTTCTGTAATTCTAAAACAAATTACAGAATCCATACAAGCTAAGTAAAATTATGATGCCTAAGCTTAGAAACGTAGCTCATCTTACGATTCAAAAAGAAATGATTTTTCTAAAAAATAATTTAAGCAAAGAGATAAAATATAAATAGAACACCAAGTAACACCAAGAAAGAATATACATATGTCTATGAGAGAAATGTAGCTGTTAAACAATGTTGGAATGTTATAATTAGTTTCAACAAGCACTGTCCTCTCTCTCCCTGATATATTTATACTTTTATCTAACCTCTATTTTTCATAATACGTGTTTCTGATCCCGATCATAGATAGCCTGATATCTAGTTGCCGAAAGTGTACGCAGTTTCCTGGGTGTTTCCTCATCCTAGCTCAATATTTACTACTAGCTAAAAAAGCTTCAAACTTCAAAAAAAAAAATCAAAATTTAAAAAATTCAAATTTATAATGTATATTGTATAAATCGTTTACACATTCAAATTTTGATTTTTTTAAGGGAAGTTTGAAGATTTGTAGCTAGTAGTAAATATTGAGCGAGGATGAGGAAACACCCAGGAAACTGCGTACACTTTCGGCAACTAGATATCAGGCTATCCGATCATATCTATTTTCAAGAAAGTGTTTTCTCGATATAATCAATTTTAAAAGTAATACTAAATTAGTTATCAATTAATCAGACAAAAATAAATATAGAGTAAAGAGTTACCAAACTTTCAATATTTAATCTCATTGTTACAGGAATCGTAATGCAATGTTTGAAATTGACAGGACGATTCTAACATGCATAAATATATAGAACAGGTTAGTGATGCATTGAAAATATTTGCATTTACAAAGCAGCCATAAGTGAAGCAGCTTATAGTACCAATAACAAAATTAGTCATAAAATACCATTAATAAGCCAGTATACATTTTACCTATCATTAATCATTTGTATTGTATGACGTCATTTTTTAATAGCTACCTCTCAAAAGTAGAATCTTGAGCTATTTCAATAACTTTAAATTTAGTGCATGAACACTGAAGACTGCAGTTGTGTGTAGTCTTAATCTATCTTCATACTGTCAAAATATTAACAGAATTCTAACTATTACATTTCCACAGTGAGTTGGGTAGAGGACAATGGGAGAAAAACTAACTTTACCTCTCAAATTATCAAAATCCTCATTTAGTAGCTTTTTAAAAGGGGAGGGGGGGGGGGGGTTGAGTTTAAAGTCTTTGGTTGTGGTGAGGGTATTTTTGTAATTTTTGATAATAAAAAGAAGAACTTTTAGTCGCCCTGTATAGAAATATTGAATAATAGGGAAGAATTAAAGAAGGATAGTATATTGAAAAATGATAAAACAAGAATGACAACATCAATAAAAGCAATAATACCAACAAATTAGACAGTCATACAAAAAAATTGTATCAAGAAAGCAAAATATCAATATAACTAAAATAAACGTACTGACTTTCTGGTAATTTTAAGTAGCTGGGATTTTTTAATTATACTTTGCTGTTACAGAAATCTCATAGCAAAGTTTTTAAATTAAGCATAATCTATCTGTTAAGGACAAACCGACCCAAAATGTAGAAAAGCTTCGCTCTAAAAAAAAACTATTAACAAATCTTATGCTTTCAATATCAGTTAATAAATTATATTATATCAAATATGTTCATATTTTATTGTAAAAATACTAACATTTCATTTTAGTAGCGAAGACACTCTTTATTTATGTTTGTTTCACATCATTTGGAAAGGAAAAGTTTAATAGTTTTAGTTTTCAATCTTTTTAGTTCTTTTTTTAAAATCGTGAACATAAGTTGCTTGAAATCAAATACAAGCCTACTCTTTTTTGTAGGTATGTCGGTTTCGAGTCCCTATCCTACTGGGTCATTATTGAGATTTTAATCATGCTAAATTCGACAAGGGGAATTAATTGGTGCAAAAATGCACATCATGCTGAGGTTGATTGTTACCTCCAGATCAAGGACAATGGATGATAAATAGATATGAATGTATGGTAAACATAATATCCTTTATTGTAGTCTAATATTATTGGTTAAACAGTATGCACACTTTTAGTTTGGAACCAACCAATCAAATTGAATGATAGTACCCAAAGTTTATCAAACAACAAATAAGATAACTTGGTAAGAAAAATTAACATTCCACAGTAATTTTCAACCCAATGTCACCTCACTGCCCTTATTCTGACAAATCCTTCCTTTAGTTATAAACTTTTTTACATTAATATATAAACGTTTTTTTTATATGGGATTGGCCTTTTCTCGTTTTGTGTATGTAAAATTAATTAAAAGAAGCAGGAATTGTTATTTAATATCTAATTCATATGAATAACAAATAACGATGCCTTTCTATTTAATCGGTAAGGTCACTGGGAGTTTAATTATCTAACAGAGGGCTTAATATGTGATGTTATTATATAAGTGGGGATGAAATTAGGTAGATGCGAATTTTTAGAAGACATACAAAATGTTTCTTATCATATGCTTAAAATATTAACTGTATCAGTTTTTGACAGGCTAAGAAGCTTAAAAATAGTACGACAAATGGACAATTTGTTTCAGCTGGCTGCTTTTTTGTAACTATTATTTAGATTAAAAGCCCCAGCCGGCCGTCCTAAATCTAACTGTAGCCGATCTTTATATTTTGAACTAATTACCTATTGAGTTATTGGGCATAAAATTTAATCACCACCCATAGAATGTAATAAATATGTATAAACACAGTTACACAGGGATATGTTTACTCAAATTTAATCGACGTATTAAATCATGATATGTTTTTACCCATTTTTTAAATTTGAAGGGGTTAATTTTGTTTATCCTAATCGGGATTTTATCAAAGATCATCGTTTACTATCCCTAAAAATTACTAAGTTTAGACCTATTGTTTAAAAGAATTAAAAAAAATATTGATCTATTTTCCCTATTCTTACGATGGGGGGGAATTTTCCCCACTTTAAAAAAAATATATTGGTATTTTCAGCTTATGCAACGGCCAACCCAGGTTATGAAAGTACCAAACTATGCATAAAAATATGTGAATATGTGTAATAATTTTATTATTATTATTTTGTATGCTTATGTTGAAATACATATCTATCTATCTATCTATCTATATTTTTTTAAATAATAGATTTACTCAATCCTGCTAAACAGAATAAGACTGAAGAGGGAACCATGTTCACCGAGATATATTTCAAATAAATAAGAATTGAAGATACATACTTTTTCACTGCAGTGATTTTATGACACACTAAATGATTATAATAAAAATAATTATATTATTATAAATCTTGTCTACCCTGTTCTCCCATTAGTTTTCAAGAACACTTGTCCTCAAGCTGAAAACAGCTGGAATAATAATTTCTTTGATTAACCGAACATAAACATATAAAATCCAACGTCATTTCTAATCAATAAACATTTGAACAAGGTAACTTATATCCACAGAAAGTTTAATCTTGAATCGTAGCTAAATCTCATTATGGTTTTCTGTTTGTCCGAACGTCATTCCATAGATGAGTAAGTTAATAAAATTAACTCTATCTTTTTTAATCGACGTTTTTTAATATTTATTATAGTCTCTTAAGTCAATGAATATATGAATATGTCATATCATAAATACACTTTACTGTCTTACTGTTGCTAGCATGTTATAACTGCGCTTCGTATGGACATATTTGTCCACGTTACATAAAAAAATTGCAATATTCTCAACAAAACACAAGCAAGAAACGATTATATTCAATGAAAACTATATCTGTGAATTCTAAAGTTATTGAGAAAAGATAACGAAAGAGTACAGCTACACTTTCATTTTGAAAATGTGATTGATATAGTTGCTTTGCTTTAAACATTAAGTTGTTTCAATTTTAATGAAAGAAACTCGTGATACCATAAAATTTTATTATTTTGCTAATTCATATATTTCAATCATTTTAATACATAAATTTTTCATTATAAACCGGATTAATGTATAGTTAATAAGAACGGCATGGGTTCGAATCTCAACTCATTGATAAATATTATGCTGTTATGTCAGGTTAATTACAATATAATTAAGAACTAGGATATACCTTTGCCAAAAAACAGGTGCAACTTTATACAAAACACATGTAAGAATTCCAGATAAAGGCAATTTAAGTTGTTTGTAGTAAATCTATAGAATAATAAGCCCTATAAAATTATTTAACAATTAAAATATCTTTGAAACTATAAAATTTAAAATATTTCTTATTTGAAATTTTAATGATATTTCTATTCATTCCTGATTATAAAATAGAAACAAACCATTACAAATCATTTTAACAGTGTGTATTCATTTTCGCATATGTATCACATATTTAGATCATAAAAACTAAGCTTTTTTATTGTGCATATAACAAATAACGCCATACTGACCTACCATTGGTCAATTTAAATGTATACTGGCCTGCCTTTGGTAATTTAGTATGTGTAATGTCCTATCATTAGTCATTTGTATTGCATGACGTCATTTTATAGACACTGTAAAAAAGCTTCCATCAAAACTGCTTATTTTTACAACAGCATAAACTGCCCATTTTGAATTGCTAATTCAGTGCCATCAATTTGCTATTAATTTTTTTTTCTAAAATGAAAAAAATATGGCAATGTGATCATATGCAGAATTTAACGCATACTAATTGTAAAAGAAGTTGGGAGGGAGGATATTGAAGTGTAAATTACGCTAGTACCCAAAGTCTTATAACGTTATTTCATTCGATGGCCTAAAAACTTCGAGTACCTTTATCGAATATTGATTGGTTGTTTCCAAACAAGTAGTGTTCAAACTTTTCAACTAATAACTTCAATCTACAGAAAGGCTGGTTTTATCATCATTGGGCACGTATATAAATTTACCGTTATTGCCTTATCATTATTTCCGAAACAATTAGAATAATCATAAAAAATCAGCCTTGTCATAGCGAATATGATCAAATAATTAATTTTCTCGTATTCATTCGAATCCGGTGGATAGGAACCGGTTCTCATCCATACGAAAAAACTATGTCTAGCATCGTATTATATCCAGCTTTCTACGAATATAGAAATGTACAATCATAAGATTAAAACCAGTTTTTTAGCCGGTGCCTTCGGCACCTCGGGGCTAAAAAAACTAGTTTTAATCTCATATTTGTACTTTCTATATCCGCGGAAAGCCGTTTATAATACGATGCGAGAAATAACTATTCTTATTAAAATTTGACAAATAGACATATTTTTCTTGTAATGAAATATAACTTCTTTATATTTATGTACCATTACTTAAATTGCATACACTTTCCCCCAAATTCTAACATCAGAATGTGGTTTCATATTCGCAACAAGGATGACAACATCCATAAGTAGCGAAGCACAAAAAATCAAGTAATTGACAAACAGACAAAGCGAGTCATAGAGCAGATGTTAGTTCTCATAACATAGAAAAAAAGAGAGATAATGTGGAAAAAAACTCCAAGAAAATAAAAAAATAACGTTTACATATTTTGATTCATGCCCGACAGAGAGACGGACAAAACAATGTATAAAATAGATTCGCATATGTCATAGGAATCTTCGAGTAGCTTTGCTACTAAAAAGACACAATACCAATTATAGTTTAGAATTGTGTTTACAGATAAAGTGAAGCTAATGAGAAGGAAAAGTTTGTGCTGTGTTAATAATTTGCTTTTCTGTTTATTTGATAATAGGAATGCACATATTTTGCATAAGCCAAGCCCTTTTTGAGCCAATTCGACACAAAAGTTTTTTTCAACTATTGAATAAGTCTAGAAGCACTTAAAATCATGGAGTTATGTACTATAATATAGTAAAACATCGGAAAACTAAAACACAACCTTTCTCTCATTGTCTATAATTTAAAACCCATTACCATGTACAATAAGGACTTTTAGACAACGGTTTTAAAATCAAAGGATTTTTTGCATACAAATGTTGGATGTAAGTCCTTAAAGCCTACTACATTAACCTATGAAAATTATCCCTTCTGTAGATTACAATTAGTGATTGAAAGTTGAAACTTAATGAACCAACCACTTATAATTCAGAAAAGTCCCCAAAGTTGTTAAGCCAGCGAATAAAAAAATGTTATTATAAAACATTGGGGAATGGTGTAATAAAGAGTACCATCTCTCTCTGTTTTTTTCATGCATACCAATAAAATCAACATATCTCTGATTTCTGAATACAAGACCCTATCTTTGGTAAAAACCTTGTCATGGCACATTTTTTCCGCGCAAATAGTTTTTGCATTCTTTAGCACTATGTGTGAAGTACTAGACACTCAAAAAATCACTAGAAATAATACAAATCCTTTTTTAAAAAAATGCATAGATGAAAGGATAAATAGCTTTATTTTTTATTATTGTACAAAAATCTTTGTTTGGATCTGATTTTAAATTTTTGAGGGTACTAGTTTTAAAACAAAATCACTAGTAATAATACAAATCCTTTGAAAAAATAATTTCACATTTTTAGTAGCGAAGCTACTTTATAATTGGGAATAAAAGGATAAGTAGCTTTATCTTTCAAATATTTTTGGTGTTGTTGATAAGACTGTTTTTTTTACATTTTTTAGAGTGATCACGTTTTCCTATGAATGTTTGTTGGTCCCTTAACCGATGTTAGGTGGTTAATTGTACATATTGATGTGTGTTGGTTTTAGAGGGAGAATTGTTTTTAGAAAATTGATAATATGACAGAGAAGATTTTAATCCTATCCCTATTTCATTCAGTAGTGGTTTCTCCCCTAGAAGCCTTCTAGGGGCCCTTAATAGGGGTCTTGAACTGCAATTTTAAAAAAGAAAAATTTAAATTGTCTCGAATTAAATCCACCTTCTTACTATATAATACTTTAACCTTTTTTTTAAATTGTATATATGTAATCGAATTTAACAAACCATTAGAAATGATGGTAGCTCTTTATTGCTGCGCTATGTTTGGACATAATTTGAATATGATCTTGTTTATTTTGCAAACCTGTCCTGCAAAATTTTATGCATTATTTACACCAAGTTATTTTGCGAATATTCCCTACAAAAGAAACAGAAGGCCCCCTAGCATGATGTAAATTAAAATGGTACCGAAATTAATGAAAATAAGCTCAAACATCCGTTGTTTTAAGAACTTTAGGTACACCAATTACATCTTGATTCGTTGGTTCAAGATAAAAAGTAATTATTTAGAAAAAACAACAAATTGTTTTTTTGTTGTAATTTCTTCTAATCATATATAAGTGTAACAATGGTTTGGAATCTCTACCCAGAGCGCCTCATAACTAAAGGCGTTCAAAATTGTACTGCAATAACCCCCCCCCCCCCCACCCCCCCTACCTTTAGTGCCCTAAGAGGCCTCTAGGAGCGTAACCGCTAGTGGAGTAATATTGGCTAAAATGTGTGTCTGTCCCTGGCCCAAAGTATGTTGTGAGTAATCAATGAGATAATCATGTTGTCAATTATTTTCTTTTATTGTTATGTTCTAGGGTGTTCAAATATTTTAGCAAAATGAGATACGGAAATCCATCTTTTTTAGGGTTGCCTTTCCTATTTCTTCTCACATCCTTTATTATGACGTCACACATGACACCTTCCATATCCCCTGAGCAAAATTATAGAGTCTTGTGCACAAAGCTAAGAATACTTTTACAATTTTAGTATTGAACATTTGTGCAGTGTTTAATCCTAAGGCTAACACTCTTGTCTATTTTGTGGCTGCGCCTCTAGCATCTTGGGTTTATGTTTTCTGATGAGGGATTAGAAGATAATAGCCTAAAACAATCCCAGAACAAACGTGAATCTTTCCTAAAATAGAGAACCTAACAGTTCAGTAGTTATTGTAATCCAAAGCCAAAGACAAAAACCTTACTACTTTATGTAAAAGTATTAAACTAAACTGTACAGCATTATAGAAGAAAAGAATGAAGGACAGGCGGATACTTAGATTATAGATTTGCCTTGCTACTAAAGCAGTAGGTAAGTTTTTTTTTGATTGAAGCTTTTTATACTTTACAAATATAAAAAAATCGAAATTTGCTATTTTGCAAGTAGAATTGCATTTGTAAAATCGCTTGCACAGCATATATTTGTATATGTCTACTATGTATATATATATTTTATGTATGAATTAATAGTAGAGTGTGGCCCCCAAAAGATTAAAAATTTTGGTAGATTCCAATTGATAATACACAAAATTACCCTTTATATAGGTGAAAAAGTGGTTGAAACGTTTAACACAAGATAATAAATCAACCAGTCAATTTTTTTTAAAATCTCCAAAGTTTATAAACCAACGAATAAGAAAACGTTATTATAAAACTTAGAGACTAGTGTAATTAACAGACCATTGTCCCCTACCTCTCTGAGTCCATCCCTACCCCAATTTTAAAATAAGGATAAAATATTTGTTTTTAAAAAATAAACAAACATTTTTATGGTGAACCCAGTATTAGATAAAAGGGTTGGTGTAAGATTTATGAGGTACTCATTAATGAGCTGATTGTTGTGTATAGACACACAAAGTTAGTAAAAGAGTGTACTACGAATTTTGGATCGCAATATTAGCTGGTTTAAGAATATAATACATAAGATGGTGGTATAACTAATTTTTAGTGATAAAAAATTTGGAGAAATGTTTAAACTAACTATTAAAATAATTGAATTTTGATATTTCATTACAAACTTACCTTCAGTATTTGGTATTTTTTTTTAAAGTTTATACTTTGAACTGCGGAGAATATCCAGTGCTAATTTCATGATTCTTACTTTTATATTGATACTTTGAAGATAAAGAAGGATTGATTGGCAAAAAGCCCCTGTCCAAATTCTTTTTAATGCTAAATAAAAAAAAGAATAACTCATATAAAACATGTTTTAATGCATGTAAAATTTTCTTTTTTAATATCCTATTAATTGAAAAGTAACGTTTGTAGCAATTTAAGTAAAATAAGACAGAAATTTTGCAAAAATAACCATAATACAGATCCTATAGACAATAAAATAAAAAAAGTTTTTGATGCTTCTGCCGATAATAATATAAAAATTTCTTTCTTTTTGACAGAATTAAAAATATAAGAAACATAATAGAAGGCGTGCAGAAATTCTCCCCCTCTTGCAAAATTAAGGGGGTTTGATACACCCCTCTTGATTTTCACCAAACCTCTTGACAAGGGTCTACACCCACCCCAATGATGGGTGTCAAGTTTTAAAAAAAGTTAATTTCCCCTTAAATTTAAATTTCACATTTAAAAGAAGGAAAAATATTTCTTAATCTCTTGTAAATCAAAAATAATATGCATATGCACTAAAATTCTCAAATAGCGTTGACTCTAAAGGTACTCTTACAATTAATTATCTAAAACCTAAATAAATTAAAACACTACTTTTACTAAATTTCTGCACTTAAATGTATATTGATAGTTTTAAATTACCATAACTTTTTACCATTTTTAATATAGGTGTCTATAATTTTTCAGTTTTCTTCCCTCTTTTTACTATATCCTGCAGCCTGCTTTATTAGCTTTTCTGGTATGATAATTAATAGTTTTATATTTGCCATTGTAGTGTATTGTTTACTTAGAGTTTTTATAATAATTAGCAGCACTTTTTGTTCATACCATCTTCAAATAATAGATTTTTATTACATTAGAGCGTCTGAAAATAGTTTGTTAATTTTAGTGGAGGAGAGGACATTAGCAGAGAAAGAGGGGACAATGGGCTGTTTTTTCCACTAGTCCCTAAAGTTTTATAATAACGTTTTCATTTTCGTTGGCTGAACAACTTTGGGGACTTTTTTGAGTTGTTGATTCATTAAGTTGAGTATTCAAACATTTGAACCAATTATTTTAATTATATGGAAGGGGTGATTTTGTGAATCATCATTGAGGATTACATCAATTTATCAGCCATTGTCTTATCCCTTTAGATCCCTGGGACAGTATACTATAAAATTCTTCTTGGTGTGTTAAAAAAAGCAGTGTCTTAACAGAAGAGATAATTTGTTTATTATTATTGGAGATGTAATCATTTTATCAGCAAATTATGAAATCTTTAGATAGATAGATAAACTCCTTATTTTAAAACAATAATTAGGTTTTTTATATTAGATATTGTAAATGGAAAACAATAAAGAAGATTTTTCGAAACTATTAATAATACAAACAAAATCTGTTATCAATTCCTAATTTATCAATAACTGGATCAATAAAACAATGGTTGTGGGAGCTCTATTAAAATCTATAATTGCCTGCAATGTTTACTCATATTTCATGATAAATTATATACTCTAAAAATGCCCCAGGGGGGGAATTGTTGGGTATCATAATTTCGCAATACATTGAGCCGTCAAAAGTCCCCCCTCCCCACAACTTAAGATCAAACTTATTAGGCAAAGCAGGTCAAATTTGGCAATAAACGCAGGTAAAAACATCGTACCTTGTTGTTATAGAAACTTAATTTAAATGGACAAGTAGACTATGTGGTAACGATTATAGAAATCTTACCTAACTACTACATAAATCAACATGGGAAATTTAAAATCGATTGTACAATTCTAATATGCCTTAATTATCGTTAAGATCTATCCGTTACAGACGGGCGGACGTACGGACCCTTATTATAGAAAAGCTGGATTAAAAAGGGGTCCCAATTAAATCATATGGGACAATGAAAAAAACTTAAAGATGAACCTTCTGCCAAGATCGTTGTTTTATAATTTGCTTGCTTCAACGAATATAGAAAAGTATTCTGGCAAAGTTTTAGAACAAGAAAAATAATGTTTGATATCATATGTAACATTGTATTATTTAGTTAGTTATTAAGGGAAGGTGTCAAGGGAGTGGACATTGGATTGTTATAACTTTATTCGTTGGATAAAAAACTTTAAGTAGTTTTATTTAATTATGATTTGTTGGTTCCAGACTAGTAGTGTCTAAACTTGTTTCCAACAATTTTAATCTTCAGAATCGGAAATTAATTTATTATCTTGATTATTTGGTCTTGAATATTTATGTTTTTTTAGAAAATATTTCTTTATCCTTGTTTTCATTGGAATAAAGCCAACGCAAACATTCTTTATCTGTTACAGTTAGGGAGTTGAATCTATTTTTATAGAAGCAGAAATATAATCTATGATTATGGTTTGGACCCTCTAAAACTGTAATCTACCCTTCCACTTTCCCCTCTCTTGGTGAAGATATCTTCAACGCCAATACGATTTTTGAAATGTAAGATTCTACTTTCCCCTCTCTTGGTGAAGATATCTTCAACGCCGATACGATTTTTGAAATGTAAGATTCCACTTTCCCCTCTCTTGGTGAAGATATCTTCAACGCCGATACGATTTTTGAAATTTAAGATTCCACTTTTGCCTCTCTTGGTGAAGATATCTTTAACAAGAGAGACAAAAGTGGAATCTTATATTTCAAAAATCGTATCGGCGTTGAAGATATCTTTACCAAGAGAGGGGAAAGTGGAAGGGTAGATTACAGTTTTAGAGGGTCCAAACCATAATCATATATTATATTTCTGCTTCTATAAAAATGGATTCAACTCCCTAACTGTGTTAATTGGTCCACGAAAGTTGAATTAATTTAATTTCATGCCTTTTTCGCCAGGTTATGGTTGCTCCTCTAGCCTCGAAGGAATTTTCCCCGCAAAGTTAGTTGACAAAAAGTTTTGAAAACATATCTTTAAAAGACTAATACTCAGGGATCTTAAGGGATAAGACATGGACAATAAATTGATTTACATTCGCAATAATAATAAACAATATTACCCCTTATGAATAAAGAATTATTGGTTCAAACCTTTGGATTAATCCTACTAATCACATTTAAAAATTGAAAGGCCTTCTGCCATTTTTAGACACTTTTTAAGGTTAAAAGCTCCAGAAAAAAAGACAACTAAACACAAAATAACTTTACTCTTTTAACTCCCATATAATAATTTTCTTCTACCTTTTTAGTATTTCGACTTGAGAGGAGATTATTTTTTATCTTTATTTTTGAAGTAAGGTATATTTTGTAGTTGCTGCGCTCCTAAAAACTTTCTTTGTGACACTATAAGGAAAAAAGCAGTAATAAATTAGTGATGCATCTAATTTTTTTTATCTTAATGCTTATTCTACGCGAGACTTCTCATTAACTTACTTTGTCCTTAGATAACTTTAGTCAGCAAAAAAACAAGGTCTTCAGCCGCTATTTAGCCTCTAACTTAAACCTGTTTGGATCATGGAAAGAAATTAAAGTAGCGGGTTTCGTCGCATTTTCACAGTAGCTTTTCTCCTATTTCTAGCCCATGTGGGGCAATAATTGACAGACATTTACCAAACCTAACCTAATCTAAAATAACCTAACATAAGCTACTGTAAAAAAAACGACAAAACCCGATACTTCGTTTTCTTTCCATGATCCTAAATATCTTTGAAAATAGAGATTGCCATATTTAATTCAGGTTTAGACTTCCAGCTGCTTTTTAAAATAAAACAGGTTGATTTTCCTTAGGCTTAAAAGCGGCTGACGCGTAGCTGCCGAGCCCTGATTTAAAAGACTAAACTAGTTGGTTTGTAATTGTAGGAATGGATTGGGTTAAGACTAGTTTCTGAAACACGGCTACTTAAATCTAAAATGAGGAAAGGACACTTGTAAAATACCAATTATAAAGTAGCAACGGTTTTAAAGTTATATAAACATTATATTTTTCAAAATATGGTTGATTTTGATTTGAAATTGCTGAAAATAAAAAAAGATAGATTAAGCGTAGCTTTAGTGATACTACGTTTATTATGCTGAAAGCTATCCGTTACTATTGTTATAGTTCTAAATTCTCACCTATTTCGGATGTCAATTGTCCTTGTTTAAATTGCATTTAAAAATGTCATCTATACTTGGATTTCTGATTTTCAATAAATCTTCCTTTTTCATAAAATTAATTTAATTTATAGTGCATGAAAGATTTAGCATTGGTCCTAATAAATAAGGATTATAACATCCATAAAAACAAAGCTACTAAATCAAACGGTAGAACAAACGAAAAATTCTAACATGCCTCACGTAAAGAGCTAACCGCTGCGTACGTAAGGACGAAAGAACATAACTTTATCATAGAAAAGCTTCGATTTTAACAAGGATTACTACATCGCAAATTAGGTGAGCAGAAAACGAATATTAACAAATTTATTTAGTGACAACACATTTATTTTTTGTCTAAGGGCAATTTCTTAAAGGGCGAATATAGGTTCGATATGATATGAGCTTATATCAAAGGTGCCATTACATACTTTTAGAATATCTATGCCAAATTTAAAAATTCAAAAAAATTCTTAAGTAGATTTTGCAATTTTCTGTTTCAATTGAACATATAATAAATGAGATTGCCGACAAAATTGTTTATTTTAGTACTTTACAAGACTTTTTTTGACTATTTTGCTTAAGTTTGATTGACTATTACATTGGCACGCACCTTAAAAGATAATTTAAATGTTTATTATTTTAGATTATATACTAGTTTATTTAATTTTTTAAAAAGCATAAAAATAATTTGCGTAGAAAGGCGTCAGGAGTATTGACAGGGTAAATAATACGTCTTAAAGTTTATTTTCTGTACAGAGATCTTTGATTAATTCATGATGATATAAACAACCCTTATGTACGCATTTTCAACACACACACACACGGCCACTAAAAAACAGGGATTTGAAATCATTCTTCCTCCAAGAAAATTTTATCGATTAATTTTTTTTACTTTTTACATTATTTGATGTTTTTTTTTAACTTTTAAATAATTTACTTTATGAAGGTAGAAGGAGGGTATATTTACCCCTGATTAATTGGTTTCCACGTTATTACGACTATCATTTAACGAAAGCTTTTTAATTCAACCTTGCCACGAAGCCTTGTGTGATGCTAGGGTGTTTGAGTTCTTAGGGAACCACACTAATTCCAAATTTTTTTTTCGAGATTGACGGGTTTTAAGCTATAAATAGACTTATACAATTGAATATGTCAATATTTTTAAGTTATTTATAATCTATGGAATTGCACCTTTGATATAAGCTCATATCATATCGAACCTATATTCGCCCTTTAAGGGAGGTTGGTGATAAGCTCCTCCGAAATAGTTATAAAACTTCCCAGAACTTATGAGAAGCTACAACGTAAAGTAGAACCCTTTCTGGGTAGAGGTTTGCAAGATTCTTCGGTACACACAGAAAAACACACATACAGTAGACATCCTGTTACTTTTATACATGGATTTTTTACATTGAAACCTTGCAATATCACCCTATTAAGCTAGAGGTACACTTATATACCTAGTTATTCCTGGCAAAAGTTGATTAATGTAGAAATCTTTGTCTTCACTAATGTAAACATTATTCTTTCAGAGATACAGTGATCTTTAAAAAATATAAAATTATAGTCTAATTTTTTACCCAACATTTAGGAATAAAAACGTTTACAACATTTCTATGAGTATTTTCTATAAGTATTCAGAGATAGAGGGGACAATGGGTTGTCTATTACACTAGTCCCCAAAGTTTTATGATAACTTTTTATTATTTGTTGGATTAACAAATTTGGGAACTTTTAATTAATTTTCATTGGTTGTTTTTTTAAGTTAAGTGTCCACATGTTTCATTCACAAAGGGGTTATTTTGTGTATTAACATAGGGGATGTACATCAATTTCTCAACCATTGTCTTATCCCTTTAGATCCCTGGAAAGTATTGGTAGAAGTAATTTTACTTTGAATCCTCATGTTGGTACCATTACCCAAAATAGTTATAAACCTTCCCTAGACCTATACAAAGATTCACTGTAAAGGAGAACCATATCGATCCAGCGATAAAAATTCTTTCACTCTTTAAAAATAAAGTATATTTATTTCTATTTTCTTTATGTTGCCGCGCTACTTAGTGGTTGCACCCCTCTGTATTCGAAAAGGAAATGTTTGGCAGAAAAATAGCCTAAAACAATCCCAGGAACTATGGGAAGCTTCCCTTAATTGGAAAAGTCAATCCGTTCAGTAGTTATCGTAACCTAATAAGTCTACAGGCAAAAAACCTTACTACTTTATTTAATAGGATATAATATGAAAGTTTACAAATTTTACAAATTTTAGCTTTTTTGTATTTTTCTTTTTCCCTGGGGGTGTATTCACGCCCCCGCAATCAAGGTAATTAATTATCAACAAAAATGTTTTTAAGTTTTTGTCCACTCCCCTTTTTAGAGCCTAGGGGTGTTTTTAACATACTTCTAGTGAATTAAGAATAGAAAACAGATTATCTATAGATTTTAATTCTTTTACATAAATTTTTTGTCTGCAGCTTAAGAATTTTATAACTACTGAAATGAGTTCCTTTTTATGGAAGGCTTATGGGTACTTTAATTTCAGATTTAGGATGGTTTTAGTCTATTCTTCCCCTTTCTTTACACCCCTTATGAATACAAAGCCCCTATATGCCAGAGGCGTATCCGCTAATAAACTAAAAAGCAGTATGTCCCATTTTGCAGGTGCATTTTTTAGTCTATTTTTTTTTTCATTTTTGCTAATTTGTAATATTGACTATATTGTAAAAACTTCATTAATAAAGCAATGATAATTAGATGTATAGATAGATAAATCATTAATAATTGTAATGTTTATTAATCTATTTTAATAGCATTAATATAGAAAGTTAAAAGAGGCTTTCGTTATAAATTTTACTAAAAACTTAAAGATAAATAAACAAGGACGAATATATTTATTACGGCAAACCTAAAGTCTCTTAAAAACTATTACATAAGAGATACGTCAGCAAGTATCAGTATCATTTTTATTATATTAAAACCTTCCCAGGACCTTTGAAGCTCCACTGTACAGGAGACCCATATCGGTACACACAGATCCTTTTATAGAAGGATAAATGAAACTTGCTAATTACATTCTGAAAATTTGTCGGGTTCAAGTGTACATGCCAATCAATTGCTATTCTATACTAGTGATTAGTTTGTATAGACATACTTTATCTAACAATGATGTCATTTTTTACCATCTATGTGTTGTGTATTTTAGGGATCTTCAGGGATAAGACATTGGAGGATAAAATTGTTTTCCCAGTAATGAGAACTAAAATTGGCCCTTCTGTAGATTATTGGTTTGAAATTTTGGACCAACCAATCAAATTAGAGACAAAAGTCTTTAGGCAATCATCGAACAAGATAACTTGGTTAAAAAACTTTGGGTTCTAGTGTAATTAATAGTTTAATGTCACCTCCCTTTCTTAGAAGCGCAGCAGTAGATATTATAACTAGGGTTTGTCCGCATGTCTAAGCGTCTGCAAGTGGTCGAAGAGACCTCCCTTGTTTGTAGAATAGTTATTTTTCGCATTGTATGATTGACAGCTTTCCGCAGATAGTTAAATAAAAATAATTATTAAAAGATTATTAATATCGGTTTTATTGCCTGACAAACAAACTAGAATTAATTCTATTATCTTATTATTGTGAAAAATTGTATATAATACGATACATGTTTTTTTCACAATGGCTTAGTACAGGTTCCAATCCAGCGAATATAAATAGGTTTCGAAGCCATGTCTTATTATGGGATTATTTAATATTACCAGCCACAAACAATCTTAATAAATTTGTCAAATATTGCAAAAGTAATTAGTCTGAAATTTTCAGAGAAGCTTAGTTTTGTTCCTGGGCAGGATTTAGGCTATTACCTCCTTTTTATTTATTTTAAAAAAACTTTAATAAGAACTTTAAAAATTGTCTATTATCAAAGTATGACTAAGTTAAAAAGTGAGAAATCGACTGTCGTAGATAAGGTCTAAAAATGTCTGGTTTCATAAAGTACGCTATAGAAAAGACAAAAATTTTTGATTTTTAAATGCGTTGCTACTTTACAATTAGTATATGTCAGTTGGTATTGCTTCTGTGCACACATGACGTAGAATCAGGAATCTCAAAAGATAGGACAACATTTTAATGCCAACCCCCCTCTCCCAATTGTTTATAGGAAAAAAAAAATAAATTATGTAAATCTAAATTATTAGTGCTAGAACCAATCTAACAAGGCATATGTATTTGTTACCAATAGCTGAATGTGTGTATATTTGAGTCCTACCTCCCTACTTCCATGGTGAAAAAGAACACAAAACTAAACTTGCTTAATAATTTTAACCTTCAAATGAGGTATTCTGTTCGTCAAAATTGGAGGAAAGACAGGCATCTAATTTTTTTTCGACATTCCCAATAACAATTAGGAAAAGTTCTACTTAAGATTAAATTGTTGGTTCTAAAGTTTTGATAAATTTCTAAGATCTTTTCTTGGATAAAAAAACAAAAAATATTTGATATAATATTATTTAATGCCAGATACAAAGTAAAACAACAAAATAAAAAAATCACAAAAATAAATTTTATTACAGAATCATTTTATAACAAAAGACTCAAACTTTTCATTCTAATAGAAATTTGCTAAATTTTGATTTTTGCATTTATCTCTAGAGCTCAAAATACATCATTTATTTCACTATCATATATTTTTTCTGTAAATTTAACATGTCTTTTAAAAATATCACCGACAAAATCCCAAAGGCAAAATTAGCAGCTGTTGCTTTTCTTTAAACAAAGCTTTCAAGGCTGGAAAGCGGCGTGTCCGCAGGATAAAAGTCTAAATGTTGCGGCTGAAGGTTTAAGCCACCATTTTTGGCTGCAATCGGCGACAAGCTAACTGTTGAATAAATGCTAATTGTCTTTATGGCGGCAGCCGCCGCCATTTGCACTGTATCTATGTTGGCATTTCGTGACTTTTTGTCCGTTTCAATCGGCAGCGGCTGTTGGGCCAAGTCATGCAGCCGCTCGAGCCCGCCCAGGTCGACAACAGTATTTGCGGAAACGGGATCTTGACAGAGACGTGCCAGTGCAATGGCCGCCTTGCTGACCGTCCGCTCTGTGGCCGCCTGCAGGGCTGTGTCACGTGACTGCCCAGAACAGCTGTTGGACAAGATGCGCACCAGATGATGAATGCCCTGGCACTCCAGCATCTCAACGCGAGCGCACGCGTCTTTGGCCATGTTGGCCAGAATTGTCACCAGCTGATCTTGGATGTACACGCTTGCAGATGCGGTGGCCGGGTGGGATAGCAGGACAGATAGGACGCCTGTGTTGGCCAAAGCTGCCATGCTGTCTGTGTGCAGCGAGGACAGGTTTGCCAAGGCGGCGGAGCATAGCAGAAAGGTCTCCAAGGAGTTGGTCTTCTTTAACAGGTCTAAAATTTTAAATAAATCATTTTTGTGATGTTTAACAAGGTCTACTATGTCCAATAGAAGTTAAACAGAAAATGCAAGAGCAATAAAGGTAAAGTGAAAGAAAGAGAGGATGAACAAGTAGTTGTAGTAAAAAAGACCGACAGACTAAGACTTATATAGCAGCTTTGTAACTAAAGAACTAAAGTTTTATAATCCAAGTCACAAAAATCATACAGAATTATATTTATCTCTTTTGTTTATCAATTATATTCTGTTGATTAGAAATATTAAAATTACCTTTTAAAGCAAACACGGTGTCTTTGATGTAATGTTGTATCTTTGGAATTCCCGTATTTCCATGAATCCAGGGACTAGTAACTTGCGCCAGTACTCCAGCAGCCTCCCGCCGTTCACCTTCACCTCTGGCCCTATCAACAAGGATACCCAGCACGCTCAGGTGTCCAGCTTGACTACAAAACTCTTGTATACCTTCCAGGACACAGCAGATAGAACCTAGTGCCCGCAGGGCCGCAGTTCTGACTTGTACAGAAGCCGCCTGGTCGCGGCAAAGGTAGAGTATACTTGCTACCGCTCCGTCGGCAACTAAAATCCGGCATAAGTTATTTCCCTCCAAAGCTAAGGATGTAACAACTCCAAGGGTAGCTTCAACCTCTGACTTGTTCATGGCACTGGTCAGCCGTGCCACACAACGGCCAACTTGCAGGCCCAGGATTAGTTCAACTGTTTTAGAAAATAGTGACCCTATGGCAGTGACTTTGTTAACAAGTTCGTGTTTATCCACAATCAGGCCTGTCTTCACTTCTTCACAAATGTCGAGCAGCTTTGTCTGGGTTTCTTTCAGGCGCCAGTTGCTTTTACCGCCAACTTTAAGGCCGGGAAATTGTCGCAGCTCGCCCAGTCGCCAGTCTTGTGATTCACACTCCAGGAAAAACAGGTTTATTTGGTGAATGAGAGAGTGAATGTAGGGTAGAACTTTACAGCCGTTTTCAGAGGCTGTTGACTGCTTGCGGCTTTGATTTTCATGGCTTACTTCTCTGTAATATAGAAAATAGGCTAAGAATTTTTATTACATTAAGGTTAAATGAAAAACATTAATATAAATAATTTTAAGAGAGGAAAGAAGAGACAGAGAATGAGATAGGAAGAGAGTGAGAGAGATATGATATTTGAAAACTACAAAAAGATTATTTTGCTTAATTCTTTTAAAAATACATATTTTTAAAACTTATTATTACCTGCACAGATTAGAAAAGATTGTTGAGATCATATGAGCCCTATCCTGGACACCTCTAATCCTATTCCTCAGAGAGGTCACAGACTCTTGGCTGTCAGCGGTCAGCCCATCCGTCCTGTGCGACCCCGTACTGTCCCGTCTGACTGGCTTGCTCTGCAGCATGATGGTGCACTCACACTCGTGTACACTCCGCAACTCTCCCAGCCAGGATATCACACTGCGTGTACTTTTCTCCTTGATGTTTTGGACTTCAGTAACACTGAAAATAAAATGATGTTAAATTTATTGATTGATAGTTAGATATATACAAAAAAGAAAGTACAATTTTAGAATTTTATATTTTTATTTGATTTTAATGAAAAAAGTTTTTCAAAAATACATTTTCAAATTTATGAATATAAATATGAAAATATAGATAAGAAGATTAAAACTTATCAAATTCAAATGCGATAATATCTAAATCTTTTATCAATAAAATCATGATGATAAGCTTTAAAGCAAATAATATGATTTCATTGGAATAGCTACTCTATAATTTACATGATTTTTGTCTGTTTCACAGCAGGAATCTGAAGAGATAAGACAATGGCTAATAAATGGATGTACATCCATAATGATGTTACAGAAAATTACCCCTTTAATAGATTATAATGAAACGTTGAAACGTTTAGACACTTAACTTTATAAACCAACCAATCAAATTTAATTAAAATCTTCAAAGTTATTGAGCCACCTAATAAGAAAGCGTTATTATAAAACGTTGGGGACTAGTATAATGAACAGCACAATGTCCCCTCCCTCACTGGTTTGACAGTATGGACAGCTTAGGTTTTATAGTAGATTTGCCACTACAATATATACAAAAACACGCTTAAAAAGATTATATTAGTTTAAATTTCCTAAATAAAATAAATATAGCATCTAGTTAAAATTCAAGTATAATGTATATAAATAAATTTGGTGTGTATTAATTTCTGCATATGCATCATATTATCAGATCACCAGAACCGCATATTTAAAGCAGAAAAATTGCCTTTAACATACTTATCATAAAACAGCTCTCTTATTTATGTCCAAATTTTTTTGGCGAATGTTACAATTTTCGGAAATGATTACACATCAATAAATTCAAGTAATTTATCTTATAGATAACTGTTGAATATATATAAATAGTAAACATCAACTTAAGTACAAAGTTGAAGATCTTATAAATTAACCAAAGTTAATCATTTTTATACTGTTATACATTATTCATAAAAATTTACTTCATATCTTTTAACAATAACCTGTATTAATACAAAATGGATTGTTTTCAGTATGTAATAATTAAAACTATTTGCCTCTAACTTGTTTGCAAGTAAAAAAGGATATTTTCTTTCGAGTTTCCTTTAGATCAATGAGTGGTATTCACTATTATGGAGAACTTAATCGTTTCAATAGTTATCGATATCTTAAGCTACAAACAAAAAACATTACTTCTTTATATGATAGGATTTAGAACAAATAACACGCTATTGTACAATAATATGCAGGTTTTATTTTTGTGTGTTCAAGTCCCCAACTGGCTTTAATGTAAATATTGATTGTAATTGATATCAGAAGCGTAAATATTAGGATGGAGGGGAGGGGACAATGGATGGTAATTTAATAACTCCTCAATTTAAATGTGTTAGGCTTAACTCTGTCTTTAGAACCTTGTTAAAATTTGGGGGAAGAGAGATCTGCAGATTATTATCTCTTATATTTTGGTGAATTTTCGGATACTGATAAAACCACTTTGTAAAATTTTTCTGTTTTATTTACTAAATAAATAGTGCTTTTATTTGCTTTAAATTATCTAAATATATACAATAATCTATCAACTGATATTTCAAATTCTATAACTTGCAGTCAAATAACTAAATGATTTTGCTTGGGACAGAAGGACTAAGGGACGGACAAAAGAGATTTTAGAGTAGCTTAGCGATTCAAGATTCATCCTGTATAATATATGGATGCTTTTAAGACTTTAAAATTGTTTATACTGGACTAAAAAATGTTAAGCAGTAAAAATTAATTGTTCTTTAATGTCTTTTGACCTAACTAAAATAAAGAAGAATATTTAGAACCTTAAAAAGAAACTATTTTTTGTATCATTAACATCTCTAAAACAGAAGATTTATTTTCAAATTGGAGATGTTTTAAGCTACTTTTCGGTGGTAAGGACAATAAGTTCATGACAGCAATAAAAAAAAGCCTTGATCTCTTTTATTTAATACCTTAAATTAACTATAAAAATGCTAAAAAGCTTTTATATAACAAATAACACTTTCAGAGTGTCCGTTAAAGTACATTTAATCCATTTTATCAGGCACCGATTTGTCCATTTCACATTTTATCTGAGGGCCGTTTTTCAGCATTTCAAGTTTTTTTTACACTTTTATCTTAAATCAATGAAATATATTAAACACCGAAACAAGGAGAAAAAAATCATGGACTGTCGAATTCTTTTGACCTTTGATAATTTCGACTGTTTTAAAGCATTATCAAAAGTGGCAATGACTAACATATTTTCAAAAATATCAACTTGTGGACAAAGTTTTATAGTAACGTTTTCTTATTCGTTGGCTCAACAAAATTGGGGACTATTTTGAATTTGGATTGGTTGTTTCATTAAGTTGACTGTTCAAACGTTTCAACCACTATTTGTAGTCTACAGAAGAGGTAATTTTTGTATCATCAATTTATTAGCCATTGTCCTATCCCTTTAGATCCCTGTATTTTACCAATTAAAAGTAATTGTTATTATACGCATTTAAAGATAAATTAATTAAAATTGAAAATATGTACTCAAACAATGTGTTACAAATGTCGAAAAGTAGTGCAACAATAACAAAATTTGTAACAAACTCTGTCAAAAAATTAATGTAAATAAAATAGATAGCGTAAAGTGCAACCAAAAAAATGACAAAAAAATACAATAAAATAAACCAATGAAAGGCCAGTATACACTGTAATTGATCAATGGTAAAATTCTTACTGGCCTCTCATTGGTCAATTTTATCGTATGACGTCATTTTTGTAGGCACTTTACGCTGTCTGTATATAAAATTTTAAATTTTGCTTGCTAAATTCTACCAAAGCTTAGTTCGTTGAATGAAGTATAACATTGTTTTTTTTAAACAGAGAGAAATCTTTAGGGCTGCTCCATAAAAAAAGGTTTTTGATTAATGATAGTCCAAATTAGGAGGCAGAAAAATGTCACCTTATTCTAATCTGAAAGGCGCAATATGTTAAATGGTCTTTGGAACACTAAAACCCCAACCTCTCCTGATTAATCAATCCCAAATTTTAGAAACTTGAAGCTTTTTATAGGTCCAGGAAAGGTTTATAACAATTTTGGGGAAGTTTTCCTAAACCTTCTCAAGATAGATCATCCATGGAAATATTATCACCTTATTTTTTTCTGTTTTTCTCTAGTAAAAACTAAAATTTAAGGTTGAGGGACAACTTAACAACGCCTTCTTTCCTCAAGTGCTTCTATAGGCCTCTAGAGGCGTAGCCGCTAATTTTACATATGGCATCCACGTGATATAAGCCTAAATTGTAAGCTGCCATTATCCTTGAACTGAATAAGATGCAACCAGGGATATCGAGACATGGATAAGGATTAGGAAATAAGGGGATAGGGATATAGAAAAGTAGACAATTCAATAACTTGAATTTATATGGAATAGTTCACGGATAAAAAGTGAAAGTTATAGGTTGTCTCTCTGAATGAATAAAAAAATATAATACTTTTTCGTTTAAGTGCACAATTTTAAAATCAGTGCAAGTCATAGATTTTCTTCATTGTTTTTTCATAAATGGTTTGTTTCTGGTTGTTAGAAACTAATATAAACCTTATCTACATACGTTTTTTAATCCAAACATTTTATAATTGAAGGCACTAGAAGTAGTTTCTGAAATATTTCTGATAAAATTGGAAGCATTATTTTTTTAAATGCTAATTATAATGAATTCCAATATTATACAAGACTTTTTAAAATTTTCTTGATATAATTGTTTGGTAAATGTAAGTGTGCTTTGTCCCTGAGAGGGAGTATGCTAGATGAAGTACATACTATTTAAAATCCTGTACCCTATCCCTGAGAGGGAGTATGCTAGATGTAGTACATACTATTTAAAATCCTGTACCCTATCCCTGAGAGGGAGTGTGCTAGATATAGTACATACTATTCAAAATCCTGTACCCTATCCCTGAGAGGGAGTATGCTAGATGAAGTACATACTATTCAAAATCCTGTACCCTATCCCTGAGAGGGAGTGTGCTAGATATAGTACATACTATTTAAAATCCTGTACCCTATCCCTGAGAGGGAGTATGCTAGATGAAGTACATACTATTTAAAATCCTGTACCCTATCCCTGAGAGGGAGTATGCTAGATGTAGTACATACTATTTAAAATCCTGTACCCTATCCATGAGAGGGAGTATGCTAGATGTAGTACATACTATTCAAAATCCTGTACCCTATCCCTGAGAGGGAGTATGCTAGATGTAGTACATACTATTCAAAATCCTGTACCCTATCCCTGAGAGGGAGTATGCTAGATGAAGTACATACTATTCAAAATCCTGTACCCTATCCCTGAGAGGGAGTATGCTAGATGTAGTACATACAATTCAAAATCCTGTACCCTATCCCTGAGAGGGAGTATGCTAGATGTAGTACATACTATTCAAAAACCATCTTTAAAAATCAACAATACATGGTTAACCCTTTTTTTATTCACAACAGATTGAAAATGGCCAAATTAAACTTCTTTTTAAAAACTATTATATTAAACATGTACCAAAAGGCAAATTTTATTTGTCATAACGATTGCATTTTAGACAAAATTGTTGGTCTCAGTCTGTAATGCCTTTGAGGCTATACAAAATTTGTGTCAAAACATAAAGAGTAAAGCAAAAAATAAATTAATTTCCTTATTCTTAAATTGTTTTCTTATTAGCATTGCATTTTATTACATTTTGACTGAAACTGACACACTGTGCGTATGTATTTCTGCGTATATATGAATGCGTATTCTAAACTCATTGTATCATTATGCGTATGTGTATATTACGCGTAAAGAGTTTATATATTATATGACAACATAAATGTTTAGCATATTTGCAAGGAAAATAAGATATGCTTTAAACAGATGTGTTTTCTTGTCTAATAAAATCTCTCAAAAGTCTCATGAAAGTATGTTGTTTTTGGACACTCAATACATAGGTTTGTCATAATCAATCAACATAACATAACATGATTTTAGTATTATTAAAGAAACGTTTTTATGTATTTTGAATGTAGGAATAAAATTGTAGCATCTTTATTCTTTATTGGGTTAGCTAACATGGAAATAAGTATACATAAATATGGTTTAAAACATATCATTTGTCCATTAAGATCTCTTCAACGAACGAAACATTTTCCTAACTATAATGTGTTTTAGTCGACTGTTCTTTTCAGGTAAGTTAATCTTTTTAATAGTAAAGTTAAACTCAAAATATGAGGTTTATTTCGAGATAAACCTTTTTTTAAAATTCTTGTTATGTGGTCTTATGGAATATTTTTAGAAAAGCTATGTTATACTGCCAACATTGGTATATACTTGAAAGAACAGGCATTGGTGAAAAATAAATATCAAACATTTTGACTTTGGGCTACTTATTACACTGGTCCCCAAAGTTGTATAATAACGTTTTCTTATTCGTTGGCTCAACAACTTTGGGGACTTTTATTGAATTTTGATTATTCGTTTCATTAAGTTGAGTTTTGAACCATTTAATCATAAATTTTAATGTAAAAGAGGGATAATTTTGTTTATCTTCATTGAGGATGTAAATCAATATATCGACCATTGTTTTATCCCTATAGATCCCTGAATAATTCTAAGAGGGTGAAGGGGGATAAGAAGAGATTAATAAAAAATTTTAAACAAAAATCTTAGTAATATTCTTTAAAATAACCTTTTTTATATGAATACTTATTACTGTTTGAAAAATTATGTATAGCATAGCAAATAGATACAGATATGCTGTACCTTTCAAAACTACAAACACAAAAATAAATATTTAAAAAAACTAAGTAATTTAAAAAGCATAAAAGTTCCTAAATTTTAATTGTTAAAAACGTATTTAAGATTTTTCTTGTAAAGGTTTGGTTAGGTAAAGTTAGGTTCGGTTTAGAAAAGCCTCTTAGTATTAGATTTTTTTAGGGCTAAAAGAAAGATTAAAATATTTTCTATATAATAAAGTAGAAACTCAAATCTGACAAAATTTCTACACCTAGAGAACAGTACACTGCAACACAGTAAAATCAAGAAAATTCAACCAAAATTAAAATTATGGGACTATAAGTCAACCGTTCTAATTGTGTTTTAGAGAAACTGCGTAGAAATAATCACATATTACGCTATTAAATATTTGTTTAGAAAGTGTTAACACTGAGAGATATGAATACACTTATGAATGATAATTCAAAGGCGTTGGGCCAAATCTAAACAGTCAAGCACGAGTAGATAGATAGATAGATAGATAGATAGATAGATAGATAGATAGATATATAGATAGATAGATAAATAGATAGATAGATAGATAGATAGATAGATAGATAGATAGATAGATAGATAGATAGATAGATAGATAGATAGATAGATAGATAGATAGATAGATAGATAGATAGATAGATAGATAGATAGATAGATAGATAGATAGATAGATAGATAGATAGATAGCTAGATAGATAGATAGACAGATAGATAGCTAGATAGATAGACAGACAGATAGATAGATAGATAGATAGATAGATAGATAGATAGATAGATAGATAGATAGATAGATAGATAGATAGATAGATAGATAGATAGATAAATAGATAGATAGATAAATATAGAAAGACTAGCAGACAGGTAGATAGAGAGACAAATAGAAATACAATAGAGTAGACAGACAATCAGCCAGACAGACAGACAGACAGAAGTTATATAGATTAGTAACAAAGATAGATAGAAAGGGCAATAGATAGTTGGGTAGCTAACACTCTAGATAGACAAATAGACATTCAGTTAGACATACAGTGTATTACATTTATGATTATTCATATTAAGATATTAAATAAACAGAATTTGAGTTAATATCCGTTCCAACAGTCACTTACAATTTCCGCTAGCATTACCCAGGGTTCTCGGGATAGGAATTCAGAAGTGCATATACGCATATAAAATAACAAAATCTTTGTCTGTCTGTGTTTACAGAAGGGTCTTGATAACCGCTGAACCGATATGGTTCTCTTAAGAGAAATAGCTCCTAGAAAAAAATACTCTCTAGCAAAATTTTAACATTATCTTTTCAAAACTAATGTAGCCGCTAGTATAAATTTTAAAAATGAACCTGTAATGCTATTCTTGATGCTTATTTTATGTTCCCAAAAAGGACCAATCGGTTAAGCCGAATACGAGATCTTACTGTACACATACATATAACATATTTGTTTTTAGCTAATTCATGGCAAACTTCAGTTTAAATAAACGTTAATTTGTCTAACTGAGTAACACCCTAGCGGAAGGAACGACTCAAAATTTAACAGATTAAATAACCAAAAACATGGTTTTATTTTGTTATGTGTTCCCCGATTATTAGGAGCGCAGCAACTTTAGAATTAGGATATTCCTGTACGTCACTACGTCAGTAAGGGATAGCATTTTGTCATTTAAGAATCGTTCTATCTATCACAAACTTTGCATGATGATTTTCAGACAACAGGTACAATTTTAGTATGATTATTTTTGCACTAACTTTTATATAATGTTATCATTTTTAATGTTTTTTTTACATTCTTAGTACAATTAGACACAATGTAATAGGAATGTGTATCTTTAATCAAGACTTAAAATTTAATTATGCTCTTAATAAATCAATTTTAGGAAATATTTACCATATAGATTTTCTTTCTAAATAAATAATATTCACTTCTGTCACTATATAACTGTATAATATATGTTCGTTAGTCTGTCTGTTTGATATCCTATGCTCTGCTACTTCTGAATGCTATCATCCTTGTTTTGTTATGAGTTCCCCAATAATTTTGTTATTAAGCACAGTTTCAACAAAGTAATTGAATATTAAGGTGTAGATTATGATACCATTTTGTCGGTTTACATGTAATGCTTCCTTATTAAATAGAGAAGCAGCTGCACCCCTACCCTCGGGACTCTATTCAAAAAAGAAATTTTGGGCGTTTTCCATCAAAGTGCCTAGCCGAGCACAGAAACCCTATAAAACTGAAAATAATATATAAAAATTGAAAATAAGAGGGGGAAGGTGTAGTTTTTCATTTATTTGTTTATACTTCCCCTTATTTTAAACTTATTTAATGAATAAGGGGGGAGGGTTCAGTGTTCGATAGGCACTTTAAGGGAAAGCCCCATCATGCTCTTTAAAATTCAACTAGCCCAAACATTACTTGATTCTAATCAATTTCGAAATATTTCCATAGATCTATAATCAGGAAAATTATTGATTTAAGAAGTAAAAAAACACTTATGTTTTAAAAAGTCTGTACAAATGTTAACTTCCTGTAATGCTATGTGCGAAGCCATGGGTGTCTGAAAAAGTGACATTAATTTTTATATTTCCAGGATATATAGTACCAGCAAAAACCATTTGATTATTCGCTTCTTTACAGGGATAAAGGAAGTGGTAAATGACAAAACAATAATAATTTTATTTTTTCAGCCTAAAGCTAAACTTAAAGCAATGCTAATGCTTAGCAAAACAAAAGGATGAATGAACAGAAAGACAGAGAAGGGGGGGTTAGGGGATACTTAACCCCTACCCCCTTAAATGAATTTAAGTGTGCCGTAAGCACTCCCAAAAATTATATTTTTTACCTTCACCCTAAATAAAAAAAAGCATGGACGTCCTTGCCTATAGGTATGATATAAAGATTATAAAGATTTATAATTTTTATCTACCCAAATAAAAACTCTTGGACGTCCTTGCAGAAGGATATTTAACTGTCGAAGTTTAGTGTTTAAAAAAAATTCTTGAGCCTTTAAACTATTCTTTTATCTCTGTTTGAAAGACATTATACGCCAATTTAGAGTGTTATATATGTTTAATTTTAGCTTAATTATGGGTATTAAATTTGAGTTATTGGAATTAACAAGGACAATCATATCCTCATAAAAAAAACTGTTTAACGTGAATATATTAAGTTGTCATAATTTTGTATTATTAGTCACGGCTGATGTGCCCTTTTAAAATTGTTTGTATTCTTTTAAGGTGGAATTCTAAGTGTTTATGTCATCTATATTAAGAGAAATAAGTTTTCCGGAATTTTAATGTAGGGAGGAGATTTGAAATCTGCATCAAATTTTAAGGATTTTTTATAAAATTCGTTTTTTGTATGATTCTTTATTTAAAAGCGGAAATACATTTTAAGTTAATTAATTTTGACCAATAGGATAGGTGGATTTTAAACTACCTGCGCTCTAATTGGTTGAATGATGTACGACATCCAATCAGAGCGCAGATTTTTTAAATCCACCAATCACGGATGCCAAAATTAATTAACTTAAATTGTATTTCCGCTTTTAGATAAAGAATTATACAAAAAACGAATTTTTTAAAAAATCCTTAAAATTTGATGCAGATTTTAAATCTCCTCCCTACATTAAAATTCCGGGAAACTTATATCTCTTAATATAGATGACATAAAAAGTGGTCGTGGCTTACATAGAAATATTTTTGGTCTACTATAAGGTATTTAATAAAAGTAGATATGGATGACATATAATCATCATACTTTAAATATCATCATTGACATTGTCGACTAAATAACATTAAGTATAATTGGTCATGGTTGTCATTTTATTGACTTAAAATGGTTGTTTACAAACGGACATACTAAAATTAATCTAAAGAATAGCATCGTTACGAAAATTAAGACATTATACATATGTATAATGTATAGTATATTACATTTAAAATATTTATTTCATTTTGAAACAATATACAAGAAAAAAATTAATAGTAAGGTTATAGATTTTGGGTTAAGTTAACAAGATAGTTTTACAAATGGTAATTTTAATAATATAATATTATGACTTATGCAGTTAGGAATTTTGAGAAATTGGATATGAGGTCGTTTTCTAGGCCTGCTTTCTCAAGAAGTTTAAAGGTAAATTGAGTTACTAATAGAGAGTGTGCAAACAAATTATTTTCATTCCAATTTAAAAATTTTTCTTCTTTACTGATTTTCATTGATCTATCTTTAGCAGCTAATATAAGGTGTGATAATTGAATATACTCATTGGTTGAAAAATCTTCATAGTACATATTATACAGATAAAATGTATCTTTAAGAAATATAAATTCTGGCCTGCTTTCATTATATTTAACGTCAAGAAACAGTGCAAGTTTATGGCTAAAAAATTTTGGAAACAGGCATTCAAAAATTTTGTGTTCAGTTGTGCTTTCTGTATTACATTTTAAACATAAGTTTGTGCTGGATAATTTAAATTTGAAAAGTTTATTTTTACTTATTAAAGTACGGCTGATTTGCTCAATAAAAAAATTTTTATAATGTAACAAGATAGGTAGGTTGATGATTTTTATAAAGCTTTTTGTCAACAGTTCTTGGTCAGGTACAAATAGATTATCTCTTATTCTTGTTTTGAGCGCAGGGTGTTGTTGGCAAATTTTCTCTCTGTTTAATTGTTTGAAGAATAGAGAGTAGATACTCTTGTTCTCGTTATGGATGGCACTCAAAGGTTTGTTCAATTTCCGGATGTGGTTTTTTTCAAAGCTTGTAAGTGGTACCAATGATCTGGCAGCTTTGACAACTTCGTTCAACTTATTTATTAGAGCTAGGTCAGGGATTGTTTGAAATAGATTGGCTTTAAGTTGGGGCAAAAAAATAGTTTTGTTGTTAATTTCGCGAGTCTCAAGAATTGATGCAATGGTTATTTTGTTGGCCTTTTCTAAGATATTTACATCTTTTTTATTGAAAGGAGTTGAAATATTTGAAAAGTGTGAAGTTAAAATTGGGGAATGAAAAAATGTTTTTTTATTTGTTTCAATGTCGTGGAAATATGCAATTGACTTTTCAAAATATTCTCCACCATTACAGGGGTAAATTGCTTTAAATATACTCAAATGTTTTAATAAGGTTTGGTAACTAAAGTTTTTTAGCAGGGAGGAGATAGGTAAATGTTTATGTGCAAATAAAATTCCAATTGTGGTATCTTTGTGTATGGCAGAGTATTTGAGGCAATTCATGAAACTGTTAATAAAATTAGAAAAGGACTGTTGTTCTGGTCGCAGCATTTTTAGCCCACCATTAACCAAATCTAGCTCTATCCTGTGTGATGCTATCTTGTATCTAAATGCTAAACTGCCATCAGGTTTCTTGATACTCCATAAAAATTTATTAGAAATTTTCCAAATTTTTTGGCAAATTTCTTGTCCTGGTGGAAAAACTCTATAGATGTGAAATGCCAGGGAGGATAGTAGGGAGTTACACAGGTTGCGACGTTTTAAGATGTTAAATCCAGATTGCATAGGCATACTGCAAGCTTTTCTCTCAAGTTTAATGCATAATTCTTTGTAAGTTTGTTGTCTTGTATATTCAAGGTCAAAACTTAAAAATATTCCCAAGTGTTTTATTTTGTCTACAATTTGACCGATTGAAGAAAGGTTTTCTGGAAAAGTGCCAAAAACTAGGATTTTGGTTTTGTTAAAATTGATACATAGACCGAGACCTTTTTCTAATTTAGAGAGTAAACACTTGAGTTTTAAAACGTCTGTTGATGTTTTAATTTGAGTAATTGCAAGGTTGTCGTCTGCATAGCTTTTAGGCCTTAAATGTGCATTGCCAATTTTAAAAAAAATATGTTTCAGACTTTTGCTTTCAAGTAATGCAATAAATATATTGTGTTAGAAGTTGAACGTCGTATATATAGCTTTATCAGTATGAAAATATCTATACTACAGAATTTCATAAAATTAGAATGCATAAAAAATAATTGATTTTATATACCTATGTGATTTATGCGAGAATAAGAATGAATTATGAAATAGTAATATCGAGCCAACTCTAGTATTATAATATTCTTGATATTTGCATTGTTATTATGGCCAGCAAGAAGCAACGATTTAACGCCATAAGTACGTGGATAGATGATTTCAGGGGGTTTTACTGCAGTCTAATGTAAATTCTATTGTCACCCCAAATATATAAATCATAACACCCTACACATGTTTTTGTTTGTGTGTGCGTGTGTATGTGTGTATGTGTGTTCGTGTGTGTGTGTGTATTTGAGTGTCGATTGTGTCAAAATATTGTGAATAAATATATAAGTAGTAATATTGGTGTTCGATTCTATCACAAAAAGACATTATTTGTAATAGCTTACTAAATTGCTAAAAATATTTTTTTTTAGTTTTTGTTTTGGAAAGAGATAGAGGTAAATTTATTTAAAATATGAATTCCACTGAAATATTACCTACAAATTCACTCAATTACAAATAACTAAAAATAAGTTGCGAAAAAAGCACTGCCTAAAAGGACAAAATCATGCTCCTTCATTACATATAAGTTGATATTTTTGACTCGATTATCTACGTGTTTGTCCCTGTTACTTTAGATGTAGTTGTCATGTTTATGTCAAATATATGTGCTAGACCATTTGTCATTTTAATAGACAATCAGGCAGACACAGAGATAGATATTATGACAGACAAATGTTTTAGCTTATTTGTCATAATAATAAAGACCTTAGGGAAAATTGAACTGAAAATTGAACTGGTCTCCAAAGTTTTATAAGGAAATTATCTCATTTTTGAGCTTTAAAATTTTAGGACATAAAACAAATCTTAATAGGGATGTACAAACCAATTAAGCCCAAACTTTTACAACTATGCTCTAAATCTATGGAATGGAAGATCTTATCCCTTAAGATCCCTGAATTATACAAAAAAAACTGGATGATTACATCCAGTATCGGAGAGACAAAACTTTTAATGTTTAAACTGGAAGAAGTCAGACAGATCTAAAACAAGGATGATTAAAACCACGAGAAGCGCTGAACTACCGCTCTCCTTTTGTCTATGATACAATATGTTATGTTGAATGTACATTGACTTCCTCGCATTAATAATATTATTAATAATTACAAAGCCAAAACCGCCCCCTACCCCTATGCTCCACTTTCATCTCTAAACAGTCCTTCATAATTATTCGCTAATAATTGTATTTGTGAATATGAAACACGTTGCGGAAATGAAGGCACACCTATATGGACTACTTTAAGAAATGTATGTGTCATAGTAAAAATAGTCTCACACAAGATTATTGTCACGATCGAATATTCAAAAAAGATGTTTCTAAACCCATTTTGAAGCAATATTACATCACTTCAAAGGGGTTTAAAGCTAAAATTTACCCTTATTTTGTTAAATAAATAAAAAATCTATATTTTTAAGCTTAAGAACTATTGATAGGTATTGATACAATAGTTCATTCAAAGTTTATATCATTTTCTACATCTTCAGTTTTTATAATGGTCGTTTTCATTATCTAAAAATGTTCTAAAACTGAATTAAACAATGTTGCTACCTATGGCTACTAAAAAAGAAGAACGCACTAGAATATATAATATTGTAGTATGGCCTATGATTATGGTTTTCTCTATTTTTATAGCATTATCAAAAGTTTTAGATATGGATTTTAAAACAATCTTTTTGGTTAAGGCCAAGTTACCTGTACGTTTAACAAACAAGGATGACAACATCCATAAAAGCAAAGCCCTGAAACGGTGGGACAAACGAACATTAACAATTGTAGAGTGTTAGAACTAAATAAGTAGAATACTAATGCATAAGTCCAAACAAACTTTGTAAGCAAATTTGTTGCAAAACTTCTTATATACAGTAAATAAGTGGGCCACCCATCATACCTACAGGTTACTCTCCCTTCCGTTCTTTTTTCACAATATTCAATGTATTAAATAATCTTGTGTGTGTGTGTGTGTGAGCGTGCGTGTGTGTGTGTGTGTGTGTGTGTGTGTGTGTGTATGTCATATTCACTAAAACCAAATTGTTTAGTCATATTTTGTCGGAATTAAAACTGTAGAATTTTGTCATATTTTGACGGAACTAACACCCTGCATGGATAAAGGGAATGGCGATCTAATAAACAATATTTATTTATATTAACAATCCTATTATATAAAGTGAATTTTATGTCTGCGGCCTTAAGATATCGAAAACTACTGAACCTTAGGAATAATAAATACAAATTACAATAATATATTTTTTCTTCGATAACCAATCTTTTTAAATATGTAAATCTCCCTACCACCCCACCCCTTCTCCTCCCCACCCATGAACAACGGATATTGGGTGGCTTCAAAGGAAACTCTGCGTTCTTCTTTTATTATCTAAGGATGTAAGAAATATATAAAGATAAGAAAAAAGGGCATTAATTTACATTAACATAAGGCATTTTCACTTTTAAAGTTTTATATTCTATTATATAAAGCAGTATGCTTCTTATAGGTCTAGGGAAGGTTTTGAACTATTTTTGGGGAGGGTATCTTTACCCTCAATATTATAAAAGATGACTCTCTCCCAAAAATTTTTTTATATTCTATTGTAAATCTTAAATTAAAAGGGTCGGATTCTCCCCCCCCCCCCCTTGAATGCCCCTAGAGGCCTTTATAGTAGACTGTAAAGCTTTAATAAAAAGTAGCCATAGCTGACATAATATCTAAAAGCCCATTATCTAAAAGAAATATTATAGAGGTTCCCTTTTTAATATTTGAGCTTATAACATTGTTAATCTTTCCTTTCCTTCTTCCTTACTATGGAATATGTGCATTTTCAAATATATAATATTTATTACATCATATTTTCAAATATATAATATTTATTACATCATATTTTCAAATAAATAATATTTATTACATCATATTTTCAAATATATAATATTTATTACATAATATTTTCAAATAAATAATATTTATTACATCATATTTTCAAATATATAATATTTATTACATCATATTTTCAAATATATAATATTTATTACATAATATTTTCAAATAAATAATATTTATTACATCATATTTTCAAATATATAATATTTATTACATCATATTTTCAAATATATAATATTTATTACATAATATTTTCAAATAAATAATATTTATTACATCATATTTTCAAATATATAATATTTATTACATCATATTTTGTAATGGCACAAGGACAGTTATGTCCAGAAGTTGGGCAGCAATAGCAAGTTTGTTTAAGCAAGTGCCAATAAACGAATCAGTGAATATGATATATTCGTTGATAACTTACTTAACTTAAAAGATTTTTTATTGAAATTCGTAATCCATATACATAAACGAGAGGTTACAATCAATAATGTATCGGCATTTTCTTAAAATACAATGAGAAATGCTCAATTATTGGCTTAAAAACTTTGTATACTTTTATTAAAAGTTTGGCTTGATTTGCTAGATAAAACAAACAGTGTACAGATTTTTAAAAAAATTTAGGTGAGAATATACATCAATTTTCAACAATTGTCTTATCCCTTAAGATCCCTGATTTTTTCCCTAAGCTTTAATATATTTAGGCCTAAACGGCCTTTTTCTAACATACAGACAAATATTTGGATCAAATTATAGAGTAGATACGCTTACACGTCATATAACCTCTATATGTAACGATTTTACCACAGAGGATATTGACGTATATTTGATAATATTTTAATTCAAAATTCAAAATAATTTTTCACATATTAGTTTGCTTGTTATAGCCTTAATAGCGCGGCTACTATATAACTAAGGCCTGTCAGTAAGTCATCAATAAAATCAACTTTTATCTCTTGTAATGTTATTGGATATTTAACAAATGTGTTATCATTTACCATGTAGCTGTACTGGTAGGCTGAAAATTAGTGCCCAATCGGTTAAGATGGTGAAAATAACATTGATATAAAAAAGCTATTAGGATGCGACTTAAGATCTCAATGACTGTTCACATTTTTGCTAAATTCTATAGGCACGTTTTATTATCTGTAGAGTGTTTATTCAATATAGACAATATTACATGCTAGACTTGTAGCAAAAATAATAAAAACATTTTTCAAAAGGATAAAATTTGGAATATTAATGCTATTTTTCCTTTTTAATAATTAAAATTGTATTATATTCAAAAAGTCATAGTATCTAACTTGTAGATTTTAAGTTTTTGATTTCTAAAGACTTTGATATTTTTGTGATTTCTTTTTTAGTTGTTTTATTGGAGAACTCCTATTTTATTCTTCGCATTTTTGCAATGAGTTTTTAAATGTTTTACAATTGTTGCCATTTCAACAATTTTCAGCTTTTTTGGCCACTTTATTGCCTAAATTAAATATAAAAAAAACAAGGATTTGTATTCTGAAGAAAAAAGGTATGTGTATTTAGCCAAATGCCTTGGATATTAATTGATGAACACGCATGAAGTCAATCAGCTCTTTGATTGCCCAATCTTTGTCTGAAAGTCTTAACTGTGTATTGGAATATTTTTCACCCGTTTATAGGATAAGACATTCTTCCTTCTCTACTTTTTATATTAAACACCTGATAGCAGTAAGCACTATGTTAAAATCCTTGGCATAATGACGGAAAGTTGTAAAGATTCGAACTTGCTACCTCTAGGCATTTTATTCAAGATTTTTTATCTTCTTTTTATTTTAGAGATTTTTCATCTACTTTTTATTTTAGAATAAATCTTTATTTCTGGTTTATATTCAATAATAAATTTAAAATAATCCTAACACCTATTTATCGTGTTCACGAATCAAATACATTTTAAATTCTCATTTTAATATTGTTTATAAAATTTATATACTACTAGATATTATAAACTAGAGTGCTCATAGCTGGCATATAAAAGTTAATTTGCCTTTTATTTATGGAGCCATTAAGTCTTTGATACAAATGTAAACCCTAATATATTATTTTACGCTATTCTCATAATGTTAATGACATGGTAGCTTATGATTTATATAGATTAATCTGCGGTGATAGCCTCAAAGTACAAGAAAAACCTAAAATCATTTTAATATGTCAGTATAAACATTTTTTCAAAATTTCATATGATCGACTTCAACCATTGGACCTAATTATGTCAACACTAGCTTCCAATTAAACAGTGTATATGTGAAAGAGATTATTTAAGGGATAACGCACACTCTAATAACTCTCTACATTTTTTTTGATGTATTGAATTTGATTGTAAAATGATTGAGGAAAAAAGTTGTTCGGTAAGACGCAGGGCTCGGCAACTGCTCGTAAAAGGAGAAAACCGAAGAAAATTGATATCTAGTAGTTTTAAAATCTTAACATTTTACTTTATGTAAATCCAAATTTTCGGTAAAATGAAGCAGCTAAAAAGTTTTTTATTGGCAGCTTATACACTGCTTAAGCGCGGCTGCCGAGCCCTGGTAACAAGGAATTCATTTTGATACAAAAGATTCCGATCATCCCTCGCGGAGAGGGGTGGGTATTCTGCCCTAGTTAGCTATAGCAACAAAGCTTGATAGTATAAAAGAATTTAGTGTAGAAACATTCGAATACGTTTTTTACTTTTCATTACATTTAAACTAATTTCTAAACTGCTATTTTTATTTCACAAGCTACCAAAGGCAGGATTTCAAACATAAGAAGATCCTTAACGTCTTCTATAGTCTTATTTATGAGCCCCATTGAAAAATTTACAATATTGCACCAACAAATAAGATACATGTTTAATATTACCATTTTTGATTAAAGGTATTTTTAAACATTAAAAAACATAATTTAAAGAATATAAATAGTTTTTTTTTACGTTCTTAACATATTTTTATTTATGGAATATTTTAACAAGGATGACAACATTCAAGGCTTGAGCAAGCCATATAAACCAAAAGTATTTTAAGACACACATTGAAAGAAAAGTAAAGTAAATCTAATGTTTTGTTTATTTTATGTAAGGTTAGGTTGAGTAAGGGTTAGTAGAGCCTTATATGGTTAAAGAAAGTATGGGCTAGAAAAGAAAAAAAGGCAAATGTTAAAAAGATAAGAAAATTTCAATAATAAGCTTTGATTAAATTTAAAGTCACTTAAGTTTTAGGGGGAAAATGAGACTGACGGGCTTACATATGAAGCTGTAGAGTAGCTGTGCATCCGAAAATAGATCCTTAACATCGATGACTATGCAACAAAATATATAATCAGCCAATCCATCCACTTTTTATAAATTCATATGTCCATACATTACCGCGAAAAAATCAGCTTTTTAGCAGCATATGACATCCTACTAATCATTCAGTTAGGTTGAAGAATAGCATACTACATGTAAGGACAATTTATTGGAAAAGTTTCAAAATGACTTGATAGAAATATTTTGCTATATTAATTAAAGCTTTTTTGGCTGTTTTTCCAATACGCTACTTTGGGGATATCTAATAAATCGGCCAGACCCCATACATTTATTTGGGGTGTGTAATGAATCGCCTACACCCCTCAGTCGCAGGGAAAGAAGGATATGAAAAAGCTATTTTTGGAATATTTTTAAATACAGCACCTATAGCCTAGAAATTTCACAAAGTAATAGATAATAACCATTAGAATTAGATAGATAATACCAATTAAATCGAAATTAATTGACATACATCAAAAATAAAATTTTCGACCATTTAAAAAAATTATGGTATAAAATTTACCCCTCCCTAAATTGCTTGGGATTAATGAATAGGGCACTAATTATCACAAAATTTATAGGTCACCCTTTTTTAATTAATCATACATAACGTAATAATCAGGGAATAAGGTAGAGAAAAAAGTAATATTTTTGACATTATATACTGCTTCTTTGGTGTAAAAGTAAGGACATTTTACCAAAGAAGCAAGACAATTAATAGAATTTGATTCTAAAAATCTTAGTATGGTGTTTCCAGTACAGCTTCGAAACCGATCAATATCCGCTGGACTAGAACCGGATCTCAGCCATACTTAAAATCATGTATACCATTGCATTACAGACAATCTTCCACGAAAATTAAAATAAAAATAATAAAATCAATATCAGTTTTGTTAGCCCAGAGGTTTTAATGTGATAATTTTTCATTTTAATATCTATTGAAAGCTGTCTATATAAAACAATTCTTCAATTGGAAAGAAAAAGTAACTGCGTTTGCTCTATCCCTGTATGCCTATAATTGTAATATATCTGATACGATCTTTGATCAGAGAGAGGTACATGTTGTCTTTTTAAAAATCCAGGAAATAATTTAGTATAAATGTCTATGGCAGTGTAACTTGGTAAAAAAAATGTAAATTAAAGTAGACTATGATATACAGAAAATATAACCTATGGATATGATTAATTTTTACAGTTTTGTACTTAAAATTTGCCAAAAAATTACAGAAAAATAAAATTAAAGACAATATATACACCGTTTAAATTAAGGGTAAATATTAAATCTTTTATATCAGATGAAAAAGAACAGTAATGTATTGCACAGTAAAAGTAAAAATTGTACTTAAACCACCAATTATGACGTAATTTTCATGCGATCAATAAACGCTTATTTTTTAGATTCGCCAATAAAAACGAAAGCTATATTTATAACTTGTAAGTATTAGTAAAGTTAGTGTAACCAATCTGTGCTACCTTCCGGTAAAAGGAAATAGCCTTCCACTTTAAAAGCACAGTTTCTCTAAATATATGAGTTTGTCCGTCCGTCTGTCTATCTGTCTAGCAATTTCACTCGTATCAAATCTACACAAGGTAACTCCAGACTAAGAGATATAAGTTTTACGGAATTTTAATGTAGGGAGTAGATTTGAAATCTGCATCAAATTTTAAGGATTTTTTATAAAATTCGTTTTTTGTATAATTCTTTATCTAAAAGCGGAAATACATATTAAGTTAATTAATTTTGACCAATAGGATAGGTGGATTTTAAACTACCTGTGCTCTAATTGGTTGAATGATGTACGACATCCAATCAGAGCGCTAATTTTTTAAATCCACCAATCACGGATGCAAAAATTAATTAACTTAATTTGTATTTCCGCTTTTAGATAAAGAATTATACAAAAAACGAATTTTATAAAATATCCTTAAAATTTGATGCAGATTTCAAATCTCCTCCCTACATTAAAATTCCGGAAAACTTATATCTCTTACTCCACACACACACTAAAATAAATATACACATACAATTAAAATTACGGATTAGGTAAAATATTGTCCTCATTTTCTGGAATATTGTTGGTTCATTTTTGCCACGCTTTAAAAAAAATAATTATTCTTGTTTCTTTAACCCATAGCCCTCCCAACTTAATAACACTTTGTTTTAATTTCTCCCTTAAATAATAAAAGTAAGGTAAGAGGTAACATTTTAAATCCACCAATTTTTTTTATAAAAATGCCTAAGATCACGAGTGAATTGTCTTAATGTCTTAGTATAAAAAGATTTCCCCTTGTTGCAGTATGTTAATGATATGTCATTTATGTATACTTTTATAGAAATGTTTGTCAACAAACATTCACTAGGTTGATATCACATCTAATATGAATTGCTTCTATTTTCAATATATTTAATGGTTTAATTCAAAGTCAATGGTATGAGAATCTTTTTTTAAGCTATTCTATGACTTTTCAACATGAAAAAAGGCTTAAATTAACTGTAAAAGTAAAATAAAACAGAAGGTAAATTTAATTTAACAAATTTAAAATATAAAATATGCACTTTCCTACGGGCCTACAGAACATATATAGAGTAGATTTGCTTTTAATAAGTTTGTTTTAAAAATATTAAGCCCTTCCCATGCCTCTAATTTAAAGCTATACAAAATGTGAACTTTAAGACTTTTTTGATGTATTTCCCATCAGAGGGGGGCAATTATAACTTTAAATCAGTATTTAGGTAGATCTTTATCTTTCTATCTATGTACGTCTTTAACAAGGATGACAATATCCCTATCAGCAAAGTTCAACAAATAACAAAAAAGTACATTGTGCTTGGTATCGTATCAACATAAAAAGTCAATAAAAAGATTATATATTGAAAATTAGATGTTTTGGATTATTAAAGAGTTCCTACTCTTTCAAGATCATTCCTTTTGTTACAGGAATCATCATGCATAGAGAACAGTTCTAACATGATTCAATCTACAATGATAACTATCCGTTAATGACGTACTGACCGACTCTAATTCTAGAGTAGCTATGATACAAAAAAATTAAACATTTATGTAAAAGGTTATATGGTTCCCAAAAAAAAATTACCAAGGACATTTATGTTAATAAGTAGGGCATCCCTATAACAACAAGCAATGGCTTTGAAAAGGTTGCAATTTTTTTTAAGTAATCATAACTGACATGTTGTTGACGTCATACACTATTAGAACTTGCTTGCATACTTCGTACAGATTGACAGAACGCTATTAAACGGTAATAGTAGAGTAGCATCGCTACTAAAAGCTACCTATACCCCAAAAAGTATTATAAATGATTACATGACAACTTTTTAGAGACGTTCTTTCACTTCCACATAATGTCATAGCCGCGAAAAACAAAATAGGAAACATTTTTTTAGTGTTTAATAATGAGAATGATGCTAAAGGTCAGGATTTGAATATTTTGCAAAATTGAAATTTAATACTGTAATAAATTAGCGGAATTTAACAAACACCATTTTAAGACTTATATGCATGACAATCTTAAAAATATTAAACCCTGGATTTTTATAGGACAAGAATAAATTCTTTAAATGGATTTTAAAACATAACATTTAAGAAACCCAACCAAGAATAGGATTTACTCAGCTCATATATAAGATAGGTATTTGAATTTCTACAGAAATAACAATATGGTATTCTAATATTAAAGTATTAGTAGTCGGGCTCTTCATTGATTGCTTTTAATCATATATGATTTTTGTTTGGTGTAAATTTCTTATGGGTTATATGTCCAAAAAGGCTTAAAAATTAATGTACATACATATACATATATTTTGAAATATTAGTAATTTAGATTAATTGAGACTAGACTGATAAGGCATATAGACTGGCTCAGGAATAATTAATCTTAAAATAATTATTAATAGAATGGGACAGACTAAGATTACAGTTTTGTATGCATATTTTATAGCAATTTTCAATTTTAGTGGCTTATATCAATAATAAAAAGTAGTAAGGTTTTGATTGTCTGAAGCTTACGATTTTAATAACTACTATACTGATCAAGTTCTCCTTTCCAGGAATGCTTCACACAGGTCCTTGGATGGTTTTAGCCTATTTTTTTAAGATGAAAGACTTAGAATGGGTTAAGGTTCTTTTTCTTTCCCACTCTTGACTATTTGAATATTGAGGCACTTTTCTTGGATAAAATTAAGCAACACTTTTTATTAAAAACAGAAAACAATGTAATAATTGTTTAAAAACAATTTAGGCCTTGGATAAAACGTAAAAAAACCAGAGATCAAAGGAGTTAAGACAATGGCAGACAAATTGATGTACAAACCCAATTATGATTAAAAACATTATCCCTTCTAGTGGTACCCCAAAGTTGTTAAGCCAACGAATAAGAAAACGTTATTATAAAATTTTGAGGACTAGTTTTATAAACAGCCCGTTGTCCCCTCTATATCTCTCTGTAAAAAAACAGCTGTTAAAATAAGGATACAAAAATAGGTTATTTAGGCCTTAAAATTGATGAGAAATAGAAAAAAAACCTAATTCCAATTAACACGAAAAAGCCCTAAGACTATCCAAAAAACTTCCCAAAAGCTCCAAAAATTCGTCTTTGCCCCTAAGGTACACTTGTTATCCAAGATAGTATACCTAAAAGTTAATAACTAAAGAAATATTAATTAAGACTTGAAAAACTTAATGACTGTAGTCATATAGTTGTTAAAATAATCTTATGCAGATAATACGTCAGCCTTGATCACTTTTATTCAATACCATTTAATCGACAAATTTCATGACATTAGAAAAAGACATGACTGATAAAATTATGTGTATCTTCAATGATGATGCACAAAATTACACCTTCTGTAGATTACAATTAGTGGTTGAAACGTTTCGACACTCAATTTAATCAACCAACCAAGTTAAGTCAACGAATAGGAAAACGTTATTATAAAACTTTGGGGACTAGTGTTATAAACAGATCATTTTCCCTTCCTTATTGGGTTATACGTAATCTTTAAACTACTTGTAATTAATGGAATATACTCGATAAAGTGTATTTTTTGACACTGTTTCTAAATGTATTTGACTACCCTATTGCAAAGTTGGCAGGTATAGAAAAAAATTCTTTTATTTTACAACCTTTGTTAATTGGTTCTGACCGCTAGAAAAACTTAATTATTGGTTGTGTGTGCTTGCAGCCAAAAATTGACACTTTGAAAAAATATGGCGGCGAATATTCACACGTACAGAAGTATGAGTAATCTAGCTTTAAATCAAAAAAGTATTTTGGCAAGCCATTACCCAGATATTTTGCTTAAAACAAGCTAATTTTATATGTTATTTCAATATAACAAAAATAGCTTTCCCATAGCATATATTATTTCCTAACTTTACTATTTTTAGTAGTGGTCATTTTTTTATTCCCATTGCCCATTCCTTTATTTCTTTTAAAGGCTGGGCAAGCTATAATAAGATTATTCCTAAAGTCTCTCTGTTACATTATAACACAGCACGTTAGCAGACTAGCTTTGATATGAAATATTCTGTAATTCTATTGGATGGATTATTTGTAGGAACCATATTATAGCTATCACCTACCCATATATGGTTCTACACGTTTATATTATTAGCAATACAATCTTGTATGCAGCGATTTTTAATATTTATATTATTAACAAAGCTTAGGTTAGGTAAAGTAAGTGTATGAGGAGCCATGCAGGGTACGAGCTACCCCCAATGACCGAAAATAATGGGGGGTGGGGGTGGTGCGATTGTCTTTTCGTGTGTATAAGAGATGGATCTAAAAATAAAAGGATAAATCATCTGAATCGATTTATCCTAATATTAATACTGAATACCATCTTCACACACACACACACGCACACACACACACACAAACACCCATAAAAAGTCTGTCGGAGACTATATGTAAACTCATAGAAAAATAGAAAAAATTTAAATTTTAAATTAACTTTGCTTCTATATTGTGTCGATGACAAATAAAAAACAATTAGTTTGATGTATTCCGTTTGTATTTGTGTGCCCAGAATGAACTCATAAATGGCTGACCCGATTATCAGAAAGATTTTTAGAAAAGCTGGATAGGTTTAAGGCTATTTTTATGGGACAGATCCAGCATGGGAAGAAAACTTAGCATTATTGAGACAAAGTGTAATTTACACATTTGCATGCTATAAACGCTAAAATTGGAGAAAATAATGCAGTATTTAATAGAATCATTATTTTGGACTGACGGAATAGTTGATAGTTTAAAAAATTGTAAGGATGTCCTATCCCTGTCTCCCTGAAAAACAAGACAGACAAATATTCCAGGGGTCTAAAGGGATAAGACAATGGCCGTTACATCCTAATTAATAATACACAAAATTAACCCTTATGTAAATTTTAATTAGTTTTTGAAATGTATGAACACGCAATTTAATCTAACAACCAATCAAAATTCAATAAAAGACCACAAGGTTGTTGAACCAACTAACAAAAAAACGTTGATTTAAAACTTTGGGGACTAGTGTATTTAACAGCCCTGAGACCCCTCCCTCCAAGTAAATATTCGCACACTTACAACCCTTTATCATCCACAAAATGGGGTTGTAAAACATCAGTAGTGCATAATGGTTCTAACAAAATGTGGATACAAAATAGTGCAAAATATTGGACTGTGAATTAAATATTTTCTCTCATTCGTTGGCTTAAAACATTAGGAAACTATTATTCAATTCTGATTGAAACTAGCAATGTCCAACTTTTTCTACAAATAATATCTAATATTCAGAAGGTAAATCTAAAATTTTAAGAGTTTTATAGTTTTATTGGCAAACCTTTTTTCAGTCAAAAAACATTGAAGTTGTGTATCCATTAATTGAATATATCCGTTAGTAGTTAGGGAATATAAAACTGTACGGGGTATATTTATCAAGTAAATATGCTAGGGTATAAACATTTTAGTCAACACACGAAAATTTTACTGAATAATCTATACCGATTGAAAGGAACCACATTCTCAGAAAATTTCTGGAGAGGGTAAGAGAGAACAGCTAAATATTAGACCAACAATAGCATCCTGTTTATGTTATCAACAAAGTTATCTTATTTGAAACTAGCTTGACTGATTTTCGTAAATTTTTGAGCGATTTAAATTATTACTTTCTTTTGCATAAATGGATGGAGAGGACATAGAACTGTAAATTATAATGATAGTCAAAGTTCTATTAATGATCTTTTATTTGTTGACTCAAAAACATTGTCAAATCCTGATTGGTCATAGCAAACAAGCAGAGCCCAAGCTTCTCAATCAACAATTTTGTTGATGGGGATGATAATTGTAGATGTACTTCAATCTATTGTCCAGTGTCATATCCCTACTAGACTAGATCCTTAATAGAAATCATGAATATAAGTTGGTAAATTTTTTCTGTATTAAACAAATAAAATTCTAAATAAAATGTTTTACACCAAACACTTTCGAGCTTAGGCGATTTCATAACTTTACTATTATAAAAGGATGTATGTCTCTCTGTTTTGTTTTGTAAGATCTTTGAAATGGCTGAAGGTTTTATCCTTTTTGAGGCCTTACCGCTTACCGAATCTAAATTAACAAAATCACCATAAAGACAACTGTTAAAATGCTAAAGTTAAATTTCTTAGAAGCTTTTTTATTTATTTGCTGCCGCCTATATCAAAGTAAAATAATAGAGGTGGAAGGGGTTAAATAACTGTAAGTGGACCATGTGCAGACTTTCAACTAGGTCTTTGAATATCAGCCAATAGCGTGAGAAATATTAAGTCGCTACAAAAGAGCATTAAGCAATTCGCTAGCAGACGAAAATGTCCCTAACAGGTAGTTATCTGGATTATATATCTATACTTATGAATTTATTGCTGTCTAATAATGTAATTACAGTACATTTCATTATATTGAATTTCAATCGAGATGTACTTTCAGCAAACGTTAATCTAAAGTTTAAAAACACATTATTATTGCCGTTCTCTACATAAAAATGCTTATCCTTCAAAAAATAAACATTTTAGACCCATAAAAATTGTAGTTTTTCATGTTCTTTTTAAAGTGTGCATTGAATTCCGCAATGTACAAAAAAAACAAGAAACACATATATTTTGATCACATCATTCAACATTACCATTGTGTCATATCGGATCATGGAAAGAAAACGAAGTAGCGGGTTTCATCTGATTTTAAAATTAGCTTTGCTCCTTTTTCTAGCCCCTGCAGGGTCAATTTTCTAACCCTGCGGGGCAATCATTAACATTTACCTTACCTAACCCAACATGAACAATTTGCGGATGTAATAAAATACGGAAATGGATACATACCATTCTTATTTTGGGGGGTTCCTGCAAAATTTATTCATTGTAAGTTAAGCATAAAAATATAAAAATAACGACCCTAGAAAATGTTCGGACAACACAGACAAATTCTATATTTTAGCAAAATTAAATAAAAAACTCTTTCGAATTGGCAGCAATTTAAAAAGACTTTATGTCAACTGTACAGCCTTTTATAACATTATTTTTAGCTGATATACCATCAATATGTCACTATTAAAATCATATATTTATGTCGACTTTTTAGATTATAAAAAAGTGGTCATGGCTGACTTAATATCTACATACATATATTCTAATGACATTATTCTTTAAAATAGGACTAGTTTTTCGGCTGTTGATGATTATCTGCTGTTTTATACGGACAAGAACGACGTTGTTCATTGCTGCGTTGAGGTCACCAATATTCTTTAACCTAGCACTGTAAAAAATACCACAAAAAGTTTTTTTCCTCCCTTTTCTATTTATTTGAAAATGATAGAATCTGCATGCCAATTAAAACTTTAAAATAATATCTGTATGTCTCATTTTATCATAGCATGACTTTTTTTGCATTTAAATTATGTGTTTTTAAGAGTGATAGAGCAACGTTCCTTCCCGTAAGTTTAGCCACTAAGGAAGTCATTTAAAAATAACATTTTTGGTGTGTTTCAACCATTACACCTTTATAACCTGGCACAACATGGCGTTAAGCTGCTTAAAAAGGACTATTTATTTTGTATCAAATTAATATTTTACTTATATAATACAATGGAAAAAAGTTTTTTCATATTTAGCTTTTAACAAAAATTGAGTTATTTTAATTAAATTTCGATATCTACAATTTTTTACAAAAACTTGTAACTGCGACTTGCATCTAGGGGCTCTGTTTTCTATAGAACCTAAACTTTCAAAATTATTTAGATTTTAAAATTAATTGTAATAAAACCATCCTGATCAATCAGTTCTTTGGTAGGCGAGATCTTAACAGACGAACAAGCAAAACTTGCTACTCTATATGATAGGATTGTGCAGTTATTTTATCAACAAAATTTTGATGAAGTTAAGTAGCAATTAGAATATTTAGTTAGAATATTAAAATATGTAGCCAAGACCACTCTTATTAATGCCAAATTACTAATTATATTTATTGCAACAGAATGCTACCAAGTCTAACAGGGTAATGTAGATTAAAACTAAAATGATAAATATATTAAAATTACAGCCAATATTTCTAACTTTTTACAAATTATTTCATAATAACAAATTGTTACCCTTCTATGCATATGTTAAAGCAACGAAATTTTGCGTTAGCAAGATCAGTTATTTTTATTGGAAATGTAGTGTGCATTCAATTCTGCACATGATTACATCAATATACTGTTTCATATTCTCTAAGACACAAAAGCATAAAAAGGGAGAGATACATAATTATTTCGTATTACTAGTGCGGATGTGATAACTCACCCATATCTCAAATTGAACTCAAAAGTGTTGAATTAAGCCACAGTAAGCTACATGATCTTTCATCTACAGAAACGAATAGGAAGAAACAGTACTTACATTAAAATTTTGGGAAAAGTCCCTTTCGTAACATCAACATCGCCCCATATGGGGCGATTCGTCGTATTTTTAAAATGTTTTTTTATAGGTTATCTTAGGTTAGGTTGTATTGGGTTAGGTGATTGCCCCACAGGGATAGGTAATTGGCCCCGCAGGGTTAGCGCCCCCCGCAGGGGCTAGAAATAGGAGAAAAGCTACTGTAAAAAATACGAAGAATCGCCCCATAAGGTGCGATGTTACGAAAGGGACTATACCCAAAATTTTGTGTATTCCATGGAACATGTAGCTTTCCTGTAACTATGATGTAAATATGACTATCTTTCCATACCATCAAAATTAAATTAAGCCCAGGTCCTTATTAGATCTCTTTTTTACCCTCTTTTTTTCTTACTACCCCCCTAAAAAAAAAATTTGCCCCCTGTTTTTAAGTTGCATAGCAACTGTACACTCATCTTTGAATCATTTCTGCCAGTCAATGATATTATTTGATATACATTCAAAGTTTATGACAGCTTTACATGCAGGGACCTTAATGAATAAGACACTGGTCGATACATTTATAGATATCCTCAATGATTTTATACAAAATTATCCCTTTTTGATTGAAATGTTTAGACACTATTAGTTTAGAACAGACCCAAAGTACCCAAAGTTTGAGCCAACGAAAAACATAACATGACTATAAAACTTTAGTTACCATTGTAATCCACAATCCAAAGTCCCCTTCCTTCCTGACTTTGTTGCATTACATAGAAGTGGTCATAGCTGACATACTATACAAATACTGTCATTCTAATCACGTTATCATTAAATAATTTATATGTGTTTGAAAAAGAATTACTCCTCTCTATTTAAGTTTCTTTTTCTCTACAGTATATGAGTATTATCATGCTTGTTAATTTTTAAACCCTTCTGCTTTTTAGCTGTTTGTCATTGTACATAGATAACCACTTTTAGAACTGGGTGCCAAAAAATTATTGGCTTGGAAAATTTTCAGCAAAATAATTTCAGTTAATTCAAAAATGTTATTTTAATTTGAAACCCTTCTTCATAACCTTACAGTGGATTTTAAAGATAATTTTCGACTATATTAAATTTTTTAATACTCATTATTGAGACAAAATTAAAGAAAAGAATGTAATTTTCATAAATATTTTTCTTTGCATATTAAAAAATGCGCCCTTAGTTATTAGGACCTGGCCTTTTGTCTATAGAAACAATTTCAAAGGTGCTATGATTTTTTTAGCTATTTTAGCCACACACTCAAATTATTATTCCGTTTGGGGTGTTAAAAATTAGTCATCACACTTGAAAATAAGCAAATTGGCTGAATATTTTTCGGTAGGGAGAAGTATCTAAAGAAGAAAAATTAGGTATAGTCCCTTTCGTGACATCGCCTCTTAAAGGGCGTTTCGTCGTATTTTCACATTAGCTTTTGGTTAGACAATTGGCCCCCCAGGGGAAAGCTTCTGTGAAAATACGACGAAATGACCCTAAAGAGATGATGTCACGAAAGGGACTAAACAAAGAAAATTTAACTTTTTATTTGGTTGCTTGAATATTTTTGTGAAAAACATACGTATAGAAATATATTTTCGTAATACAATTTTAGGCTTGATTTAAAATATTTGTAAATTTTTTATTAATCACCTTCCTTACAATCTCCAATCCTTTCCTTTTACTTACAATCAAATACATAGTCAAGCAACTTAACACCGGATTAATATCCTATTTTTTTAACAATATGACTTACTTGATCATGGAAAGAAAACGAAGTAGCGAGATTCGTTGTATTTTCACAGTAGCTTTTTATAGGTTATTTTAGGTTAGGTAAATGTTAATGATTGCCCCTCAGGATTAGGAAATTTGCCCCGCAGGGTTAGAGATCTCAGCACGGACTAGAAATGGGAGAAAAGCTTCTGTGAAAATACGACGAAAACCGCTACTTAGTTTTCTTTCCATGATCCGACTTACTTTGCTGATTTAATTTTGAATGATTAGATGATTTCTGTAAAAGTATAATGCTTCTTTTATTTGTTTCATGTTTGAAAATTTCACCATTTACAAGATGAAAAGATTAAAAATTATGGCTGACAGCTTTATGTCTCATCAAATTTGTCAAAAATATTTTGGCAATGACAAACAGACAGACGGACGTACAGACAGACATGGCCTTAATTAGAAATAAAATCTGGTGTTTTTTATCTGCCAAGAGAAACTACCATTAGGGGCTGATGTGGGTGTGCAAACATTTATGCGAAAAAATACTGACAAATAGCAAATATTATTGGAAAATGGAAATTGACGTAAAGAAAGAAGCAAAATAGTAGCATTTCTGATTCGATGAACCGATATGGTTCTCCTTGACAGTGAAGCTTTTTTAAGGTCCTGTGATGGTTTTAGACTATTTTATTTTTATAAATAAGTCTGGGTAGGGTTTTAGGCTATTTTTTGCCCTTCCATATTCCTTCGAATGCTGAGCCCCTAGATACTAGGAGCACCATCGCTATTGTTAATATAATGCAAAATCATAAAATTTGTAGGAATATTTAAACACCTTTTAATATTACATTAGTTTGCCATTAGTATGTTTATACATTAAAGACAATATTACACAAATAAAGATTTTTTCCTCTTCTTATTTTTAGTTTACTGTACCTAATAGATTATTAATTTTGCGATTTTGAAATTGTTAGTTTTTTTTACAGAACGTTGTAACAAATGGTTTAATTAGTGTTAAAGTTATGCAAAAAAATAAGAATAGCATAAGTGACAAGAGTACCATGAAATATTTTTTTGAAATCTATCCTATTATATAAAGTAGTAAGGATTTTGCTAACCGCTGAACCGATATGGTTCTTCTTTATGGTGAAGTTTCTTATATAATCAGGAAAGGTATTTAAACTATTTTTTGGGGTTGGTATCAAATTGAAAATTGAGAGGGGGGGGGGGGGCTATAATTTTAATTAAAATGTTTTAGTTATGCGTAAAATATTGAATTTTTCCGGCTATCTTTATTATTTTTTCTTGATTGTATTAAGGTTTTTGCTTTTATTGAAGTTCATAAAAGAGATGAACAAATAAATGTTGATAAAAAAAGGTATGAACAATTAGATGGATGGATAGAAAGATGGATTGATGGGTAGAACAAACAAACAAGTACTTGTAACAAGAAAAGGTATGAAAAATTGAAGAGTAATCCAAAAGTAATTGACATTGATGTTTGTATCAGAAATGCAGGGAAATGTAAATGACATTTTGTCGACATGCAATTTCAATGTTCTAGGTTGAAATGGCATTAAAAAGTGGTCATGAATGACATATTATCTACATGCCATTTCAATAGCATACCTGACTAATATTTATATACCGTATTACCTCAGTAATCTTATTTATTTAAGATCCCATTATAAAGTAGTTTTTTTTTTGTTTGTCCCCTAAGATCTCATGAACAACTAAACCGTTTAAGTTTTCCTTATTAGATAAGCTTAAAATAGATCTCAGGATGTTGGTTAAAAGCTATTTTATTTTAGATTTAAGTCTTTGGATGGTTTTAGGCTATTAGCTGCCTTCCCCTGTCGTACAAAAAGAGCCCCTATATGCCATGGATGCAGCCGCTAGTTTTTCGAAATTAAAACTGCATACTTATCCCTCAACCATTAATGTTTGTCTCTTTTTAAGATGATAACAAAAGGAGTGCCTTAAATAAATAGAGAAATGGATAGATCAAAAGATAATTTCAAACTACAATTTTTTCTTTCACTGACAAAAGAAGAGAAAAATCTAGCAAAATAAAAATAGTTATCTAAATAGATACCTAGATAGATTAAAATTAAATAGATTGAAAATAATTATATAACATAATTAATCTGGTATAGATTGATAAATATATTTAGATATAGATAAACAGTAAATAAATAGAAGCTAAACTAACCATTTATGGAATCACCCATCGCAAAACATCATATTTTAATAGACGTAAAAATATCAAATATTTTTTACTTCATAATAAACCTAATAAAGCTTTGGTCAGGATTTCTAGTGCAAAAAAAGCTGTATGAATGTTAATTTATAAGATTGTATGTTAACCCTTTAAAATGGTTGATGACATCCTAACTATGACAGACAACCAACCTTTTTATAACAAGACCTTTGTCTGAAAGTCCCAACTCTGAATGCAAATGAGTAATAACTGTTTGCGGGCATATGCTTTCAAGCTAACAATATACAGAAAAGAGAAAATAATACTCTAAAAATCGTCTTATACTAAAAACATCTTAAAAACAAATCTTAAAATGGAGACAATAAAATTAATTAGAAGTTACTTACAAATGAAACATTTGTTAAATATTTTCATTGTTTTAAATTGCTAAATTTCTGGTTTGTAAAAAAAAGAAATTAGAACTTCACCATTGATTTTAGATAAAAAATTATTAAATTATACAAATAAAATTTCAAAAAATAGACTGTTAATATAATTTGAAAAGAAAATTTAACACTTATTTGTTAATTTTTTTTTATTGCTTGAGCTAAAGTTTATTGAACCAGCTTTTAAATAGCAAACCTACTTTATTTCTACGATTTTTTGTCCGTTCGTCCGTTTTTTGTTTACAATAACGATAAAACTCATAAACCTAACTAGTAAATAGTTTTATAAAAGTATATTTATATAATTTCCTTATATAAATGTATAAATAATATATACAATACTATATAAATACAGATGTTATGCAAGTTAAATAAATAAATAAATCTGAAAAATAGTTCTAAACTTCTACCTTTCTATATATAAAATACATTTATTTAAGTACCTATATAAAAATAAACAAACTCACCTATCCAAATTTAGAGCCAAGTCTTGATTTTTCAGCCCATTTCCTTCATTTTTATTAATTTTAATATCACTATTTGAGTTATTGTTCAAAGTCACAGATTTCGGAGTCATAGAAAACATGGCGGATTTTTCAAGCATTCTCATTGGCTGTCGAGAATTTGGCGGGAACATGCGCGGCGAATCGCTGGGCGAATAACTTATTGATGAGTTAAATGTTGAATTTGAGCTACTTGAGCTGGTTGATGGCGAAAAAGATGTTGAACTAGTATCTAAAAAGCTGCTGGATATATTAGATCTGGTTGGGCTATAGCATTCGCCTGAGCTGTTAAGCTGGGACGCATCCAATGGGTTGTCAAAGCTGTCCATTTCGTTGCAACTGCTGCCTATCAGGCTGGTTGCCGTTATGTTGAACGAATCACGTTCTTCCCGCCGTTTAGCCCGCTGGCTGTCCGCTACTTTCCTGCTCAAACTAAGGTCGGAGTACAGTGATCCGTTGGTTATTGGGAAGCTTTGAGTTGGCGTTTGTGATCTAGGGTTTGAGCCCCCGTTAGCATTTTCCCTGCATCTTCTTAAAGAATTCTTCAACCTAACGCTATTATGAAATAATTTAGAGTCTAGATTAGGTGAGTTTTCCAACATAAGGTCTAGAAAGTCAAGCTCTGAAGCCGGGGCCGATATCCTTGGCGTTCCTGGCTGTGTATTGCAACTGTCCAACTTGGCATACTCCCGTTCTTGGTCATGTGACAAACGGCCGCCATTTTTGTTATTTTTGTCACTGGCGGCCGACCCGCCGGGTAGGGTTACCCCCTGCTCATTATTTCCCTCTTTGCCACCTTCCCCCTGCAGCACGTCTGCTACTGAATAAAAATAAACTTTACTAACATGCTGGAGTTTATTTAGACTGTTTATGGCATGGGTCTCGTGGACAACAGAACTTTTGATCTTGCGTCCTGTTCCATTATTGCCTCCAGCTTTGCTGTCCCTGTCTCCAAGTTTTTTGGAGGCTTTGCCTGAACCTGTACCTGAAAAAAATGTCATTTCAAAGTCTAAATCCTGAAGTTTGTTAACCTGCATCAAAACTTCCTATGCAAAATCAGTGCTACCAAATATATACCACAACCAAACTTTTTGAACAAAACATGTTAGATTAGGTTTAATTAGGGTTAGATAAACCCCACATAAATAAATTAGAAATCACATTAGGAACTAGAAAAAAGGGATTTAGGAACTTTAAATCACCAATTACTTAATTATTGCGAAAGTATGTCAAATAAAAATACACTTATGAAATAGCTATTATACAAAAAAAAAGCCTCAAGAATTTCAATAGCTAAAGATATATTTTTAGATGTAAATAAGGGCGAACATAACTGCAGATAGTTTACACTGTAAATTTGCTATTTTAAAACATTTTGCAAATGTGAATACGCACTAAAATGAATATATACCTGCAAGGCTCATGCTGATGCTGGCATCCTTAGATTCTGAACTGTCAGAGAATCCAGAATCCAGGGACAGTTTTTGACTGAGGCTGACAGGACTGGTTGCCTGGTGGGGGCTGGAGAGGCTGTGGGTTGACTCACTTGTTGTTGAGGAACGACCTTAAAAATATTTTTGTTTGTCAAAATACACAGAAAGCATGTTTGTTGTTTATCTATGTACCTTTATATTTGATCTCTCTGTCAGTTTGTCTGTCTGTCCATTTATCCGTCTGTCTTTCTGTCTGTGTGTCTTTCTGTTTGTCTGTCTGTCTTTCTATCCATCTGTTTGTCCGTACATAAGTCTGTCTGTCTGTCTATGTATCCTATATTTACCTGAGCTATTATGACTAGACTCACACCCATCCTCATCAATGCTCTCCTCAAGTATATCATCCAAAACCCTGGGTTCGATACTTAATTAGTTTTTCAAAAAAAATATATTTCAAAACAAATTTTGAAAGAAAGAAATGTTTATGATGAATATTTGGACCATTTAAAAATTTAAAATTAATTGCAATAAAGTGAATTTTTGAAGTATCCATCCCTGTATTCAGCTGCCGGACTTTCAACAAAATGCCTTCCCCCCAAATTTTTCTGTGCATTTTCCATGTCCTCCTCATCCAAAAGTCGTCGTTGCTCACTGTTCATGCGGTCACTGGCGTCATTAGCATGCACCAGCATATCTTGGCTAGGTTTTATCACTCCTTCTTTATTATTATGATTGTTTTTATGATTCGTATGCATCAACGTATCATCTTTATTGTCATTTAAAGCAGTGAAATTGTGTTTATTGCGAAGTTTACTGTTGGTATTACCCTTGATGGTTTGGCTAGCAGGATCCTGTTTTTTTTACAGTTAGGAACATTAAAATATTTTTAAAGAAAGGCGTGCACAAACACGGAGTTTAACACTCCCCTGACAAATATTATTGGAGATTTCATTTAATTCACAAACTAAAAAAAAATCTTTGCTAAAAAAACAAAACATAATTGATACAATTTTGATAGGATATAAAAAAATAACTTCCCTTTCGTACCAAAATCTGTACACTTTCTAAACAATAATATTATATGGCCAGATTGTTCCACCTGATGTATGTATCTAGATCTTCTATATCAAATATTTTAATGTTCGTAACTTTCCTGGATTACAGCATCCCCCTCTCTGGAGAAGGTAAAAGCATCTGGCACAGAATCCTTCAATTCACAATATTGGAATAAGATCAGGGATTTACAGGAATAACACAATTGCCGAAAAATTGGTGTACATCCCCAATGTTACCCCTTCTCTAGATTACAATTAGTGGTTGAAACGTTTGGACACTCAACTTAATGAACCAACCAATTAGAATTCAATAAAAGTCCCCGAGGTTGTTAAGCCAACGAATAAGAAAACGTTATTATAAGACTTTGGGGACTAGTGTAATAAACAGCCCAATGTCCCCTCTCCCCCTGAATATAGGTGCAAGCTGGATATTTACTGCATAATATTGTACTTTGTATCTTAGCCTTAACATTTTTTAAATATCTAAAGGGTGAAGTATCTCAACACCCTCCTTTCCCATTTTTTAAAAAAATTTAGGTATCTGCAGTCTAAGGCAGAGGGATTACCATGTTTGGGTCAGGTTTAGACTTCCAGCTGATTTTTAGAATTGATAATGATTGACTTCCGTCAGGTGGCTTACAGGCGGCTGACGCGCGGCTGCCGAGCCCTTGTTACTTATCCATATTTTTCCTGCCTTTGAAATAATTTTGTTTCTCGTCTCAAATTCAACTATCCGCGCAGAAACGCTCATTCTGAAACAAAAAAAAATCATTACATTGAGCAAAAAAGTAAATTATAATTTCTATTATATATATAGTTATTCTAAGGGATAAACTAATATAAAGATGTATATCCCTCATGCTGATAAGAAAAATTATCCCTTCCTTAGATTAAAATTATTTAATGAAATTTAGACAACACTAGTTTGAGCCAAATAATCAAGATTAAATAAAAAGTTTATTTAAGGATGCTTTTTATAGTGCCCATAAAAAATGACGTCATACTGGCCAACCATTGGTCTATTAAAATGTATACTGGACTGCAATTGGTAATTTAGTTTGTGCATTGGTCTTTCATTGGTCATTTGTATTATTAGCACTATAAAGAGCTTCTTATTTAAGCCAGCAAAAAAATAACGTGTTAATATAATATTATTGTCCCCTCCCTCATAGCTTCTAGTGTAATTTTGCTTTTAAAATAAAAAAAGTTTAATTTAAATTTTTATGATACTTTTCCATATCTCTGATTGATAACAAAAGCTAAAAATGCTACCTATTCCCTTTAATCTTTTTTTTTTGTTGTCGCCCTTTTTTGGAAAGCATAGCAACTCTACAATTATTTATAAAGAAAATTGTTTATAAAGACTATATCGCTTTTTTTTAAAGTAATGGCTGAAATATATGTTTTTGCTTTACTACATAACATTATAAATTTGACTAAAATGTGTTAAAGGCTGATATATTATAGACATGATATTATTCTAATATAATAATAAAATAATTATCACAGAAGATTACCAAATGATTAATTCTAAAAATTTAGTCTTTTCTGCACTACAAATTATTCCTTACAAGAAATATCTCTTTTGTATGTTTGATCCCATTTCAAGAATTAAACCCTTGATTATTTGAAAAACCCTCCATAAAGAGAATTTTCAAGATACTATACTTAAAAGTATAAACATAATTTTATTTATTGTTTATGAAGGGATATTAGAAATTCAATAAAACTGAGTGTGGCACTACACTTGTGAACTTGCCTATTTCTGGCAGGTAATGTCATTAAAAATACCACTTTTCCGTCCTTTAAGTAAAAAATCATCGAAAAAATTTAAAAAACGCTCTTTGAAGTGAACCCAAAATACAATTTGATTTCGGTCATGATATGCTTTAAAAAGATATTAGATTAGGCCTAATCCTTATTTTTGTGTCTGTTCGTCTGTCCGATGGACAGACAAGTATTCTAATATTTTTTTCAGAAGCACAGCTACTCTTAATGTCAGTTTGTAAATCATTAAGACCTTCCAACATTCTCAGAGGGGGAGGGGACATCGACTATAAATTACACTGGTACCCAAAGTTTTCTAATAACGGTATCTTATTCCTCGTCTCGAAAAAAATTAGTACTTTATTGATTTCTGATTAGTTGGTTCCAAACTAATTGTGTTCAAACTTTTCAATTAATAATTCTAATCTACAGAAGGGTTGAAATTGTTATCTTCATTAGAGATGTATATGATTTTGTCGATCATTGTCTTATCCTTTAAGATCCCTGATCATTCTTCATTAAGCAAAATCATGGTATGTTTTGGCATTTTCGATTTTAATTAACACTTAAATTATGTGATACTTGCAAATTTATTTGCTGAAAAAAATTTATTTGCATTAATTATAAATATTCGCGGACGCAGATCTTTTAATTTTCAGTGGCAACTAATTGACTAATCCGACTTTGAGACATTTTTACCCAGGGATCTTAATGGATAAGACATCATACAACAAATTGATGTACAAACCCAATAATGAAAAATAAAATTATCTTTTAAGTAGATTAAAATCATTGGTTAAAAAGTTTGGACATTACTATTTTGGAACCAACCAAAGAAATCAATACAATAAGATAATGTGGTTATAAAACTTTGGGTGTCAGTAGAATTTACAGTCCTATGTCTCTCCCTGTTTTTACCTCACTCAAAAAGGGATACATAGATTCCACGTTATGACGTGAAAGCTAATTTTAGACTTTTAAGATATAACAGATTATGTTTTATCAACCTTAGGAATATTTTTGATATCTAAGAAAATACGCTTTTAGATTTAACACACAGAGAACACATGCCTTTTATTCAAAAGATCTAAAATCTAAAATTAGCCAAAGAAAATCTATCATTTAGTTTTAATTTTTCTACTGATGCTTTTTTGTAGTTAATTCTTTTCTTTTAAAAAGCCCCCAAAAACTAAATGACTAATTTAATTTTAAAAAGCATTATAATGACAAAAGTAAGTTTTCATTCTTAACAATATTTATGGTCGTTAAATAGGTAATAATGGTTTGCGAGAATTTGTGACAATTTTTCATAAAAAAAATTAATTGTTTATTTATGTCGACTAAACTACTTTGAGGTGGTCATGGATGATCAAATAACAACATGCAATTAATATTATGCCGATTTATGCAGGGAGGAAGGGGATAATGGACTACAAAGTATATGATTATGCAGATCAAAGATTTAATAACTTGTTCTCTGATATAATTTTCTTGAAAGTTTGGATATTTTTATTGAATATGATTGGGTGTAACAAACTAGCAGTCTTCAAATTCTTCCAACAATAATAAAATTTAAAAAAAATGTTTTCATCTTGTATTTGTTTTCAGTAATACAACTTCCTTTCTGAGATTAAAAACAAGAATAATAACATTATACAGTAGCGAAGCTTTGTAAACCCATTTCAAATTCATAACAAAAAATGTTGGTTTATTTTAGCTATTAAAACACGATTTGTCATCATTATATAAATTCATACCTAGTTACCAAAGCAGACTACAGCAAGGATAGACAGACGGACGAACAATTGTATAGATTTAAGGGTAGCTATTTTACACAGAAAAAAGTTCGTGCAGTTTCTGAATGACTTTTTAAGCAATAACAGTTTTACTGCGGTTTCTATAAACATTCTAACACAATAGTATCACATCATATTCACAAGCTAGAAAATGCTGAAATTCTGCTGTTTGAATGTGATTTTGATTAATACAAGAAACCCCTATTTTCTAACAATACAAAAATAGGCAATTCACAAATTGAGACTTAAAAGTCAAGGAAATTTTACATAAAGTATTAGATTTAGATTTAGCATGGACAAATTTCCTTCCTACAAATTTTAATAAGAAAAAAACAGTTGGTTTTAAAAAAAGAAAATAGTTTTAAATTAATAAATGTAAGTTATCTGAATGGAAATTTTTCAGCTGCTATACAAGATAGGAGTATGATTTTTTTGTGTAGATTTCTATATCAAAATGAAACAAATAAATGAAAATAGAAACTGTCAGTCAAACTGTTCCTAGACTTCTTTAAAAACTTTTTAAACTAACAAAATACGTAGGTATAAACTTTTTTCAACCTTACAAGAATGTTTTCTTATTATTATTGAGTTATAAACGTAGATACTCATTATTTTACTTTGTTTGTCTTTATTTGTGCACTCTGTTTAAATAAGTAGAACAAAGTGGACAAAGATTTAGGTCAGTTGCGGTTTCTTTTTCAATTATCTAGTTTCTTTATGATTAAGATTAGATTAAAGAATTCTAACTTTTTAGTACGTTTATTCAATTTTACTTAAATAACCTACTAGACGTTTTGCGTCTAAAAGAGTAAGCATAAATTAGCTTAAAACCATCCCAAGTCACCTCTATAACAAGGGTTGTTTGTCCTTATGAACAGTCTTGGGTTTTGACCGATTGTAACGTTCAATCGTTATATTCTTGCACTACTATTGGATATCCTCTAACCGAACGTTTTAATAGTTATTTCTCGCATCGTATTATAAACAGCTTTCCGCGGATATAGAATGTACAATTATAAGATTAAAACCAGTTTTTTTAGCCCCTATGTGCCGAAGGTACGGGCTAAAAAAAACTGGGTTTAATCTTATAATTGTACATTTTTATATTCGTAGAAAGCTGGCTATAATACGATGCTAGACATAGTTTTTTCGTATGGATAAGAACCGGTTCCTATCCACCGGATTCGAATAAATACGAGAAAAATAATTAATTAAAACCCCAAACTGCCATTGGGCATAAAATCTAAATATACTTCTTAATGAATTTCAACAAAAAAGGCTAAAATTACTAAAAACCCAGTAGTTTAAGATTTAATCTAGATATGTGGATTGTGTGGACAATAAAAAGATATGTTTGTATATAACGTTAAGATCGCAGGGACGGGAATAAGTGTTCTCATAAATTAAGTGCAAAATAACCATATAAAAGCCTAATAGGGAAATATAAAGATGTAGAATGTAAAATTGTATGTCTGTCTGTTCAAAAAGATCTCTCTTACAGTTAATTTAGAAAATCCGGGGGGGCCCTTATTCGCCCCTGCGCCTAGAAAATATGATTTTAAAAACCCTGTCAGTCTTATTCTACGACGGTTCTTTATACTAGACATTTCTTTCCTTGATCATTAAGATCCCTATTATGCGGTCAAATGGATTCCTTTGTTTTTAAGAGGTCAATTTTATTGAATATTTTTGGAACATTTTGAGTCTAGGATTTTTTGAGGCGTAACTTTACTATATTTAGGCTACGACCGTTTGTTCGTTAATTTGGCCACGTAAGAATTGTCCTATTGGTTTTATACCTTGCACGGGAATTCCAATAATTTTAAAATCTAGCAACTCCTCAACATAAAGTTTATACGTCCATATACAACATTTTTCTTTTTTGTCTTTTTTGATAGAAGAAATTATTTGATTTTTCAGTGATGTTAAGAATAATGTAAAAAGCTGAGCATCTCAATGATCACGTGTTAATTAGTAAGTACGTCTATATTGAGCATCAAATCCTAGAATAAATTGCAAAAATAAGCCACAAAGGACAAGGTACATGATTTACCAAGGGGTTGATGGTTATTTTTAACCAGAGGACAGTTAAAAAAAACTTGGTGTCCAAAAAAAATCTTCAATAATATTAAATATTTGAGAAAAATTTTTTTTAAAAAGAATGAAAAAATGATTTTATCATTTAAAATAATCAAATGTAAAACTTAATTTTTTTTCTTGCTATTTTTCATCCTCAAAAAAAACTTTTTTTGGTGAATTTATGGAACACCCAAAAAAAACTCGAATGTAGGTCTACTAAAATGAGCACTTTTTTGGCCTAATGGTTAGTACGTTACTCATAGGTAAACGGATAGGAAAAAAAATACAGACAAGTAAAATGTTTTCTGAAGGTCGCTTGGTATCATATAAGAGACGTTAAAAGTGATTCTTACAGATTCTATGTAAAGCAGGTTACACGAAGTGATGTTATTATTGTCGACAATAGGGCTTAAATGAATATAGACCTGGCTGACTTACTAACGATAACGTCATTTTCATTACAGTTTAAGTTGTTAAGATAACACGCTCAGCAAAGACATCCAGTCAAATCCATGAAATCAAATGGGTTGGTTGTCTCAAGGATGTTATTCCTGTCCCTTTCCCCCTGATATTACCCAGCTATTCTGTGGGCAAATTATTAAATTACAGTATTAAATTTATAAATGATTGTTTAGACAACGTAGCTTCTCTATACTAGGATCTATCTATATTTTCGATTACATAGGCCAACTAGATCGAAAAATGTAGAATTGCAAATAAATAATTTGTACAAATTCGGACTCTTAATTAGCATATATTCGAATTTTCTTTTCGTTAGAAGCTCGAACTAAAGTTATATCTATACTACATTTATCGAATCTTAAATTAAAACAATCCACAGCTCCGCTTCTTATGGACATGTTATATGTTGTCATCCTTGTTTGTTTGAGTTATGAAAATAGGAAAAAATATTATTATGACTCCCCAGAAAAAAATACTTGAACGTTGGTAAATTAGATATAGAAAAAAATCAATATTTTAGAATAGCGGTTGCAACCCTAGCATCTAGGAGAGGAAAAGCAGTAAATACCCTAAAATCATTACAAGATATGTAAAATAGAATATCCTTAAACCATCCCTGGACAAAAGTAAGCTTACTTAACCTAGATAACTCAATCGGATCATTGTTTATTGAGATCTAAACAAAGAAACTAACAAGCTTTCTACTTTATATAATAAGAGATAATTGCAATTTTTGCAGAAAAGTTTGAGGCACAAAAAATCTTAATATTGTACCCTGCAATCTTTGAACAGGATCTTAAAAATTAGCGGAGAAAATTTAGTTTGTGAAATAAATGAGTAATAAATAACTTGACCCTTACTTGGGACAATATGCACGTACAAGGTAAATTGTTAGTAGCGCAGCTACGCTTCAACTTGCCTATGTCCGTACGTTCATTTGTTAAAACATTAAAATCCATTATACTAAGTTGAATATAAAACTGTATCTTTTATAAGGATTTATTGAATATACATAATTTTCATTCATTATTATCGTATTTCTCATACTTAAACATTATCGCTTCTGTTTTCAAGTGGTCGCGCATTTTCTAATGAAGCTCTTTTTATACATAGGGTTAGGTCTGTTTGTCCGACAGACTGTCATTGAAAGTTAATTATGAAAATTTTGTAGCATTTCCCTGACATAATTCTTTTAAATTCAAATTTGTCATAAGAATCTACTCTAGGTATAAAAAAAGTATTTTTAGTTTTTTTCGTACCTTTCGTATTATCTATTAAAAGTCCTAAACATTTAACAAAAAATGGAATTATTTTGATTTTAATAAAACTTTAGATTTGTTATTGCTAGAAAATTTAAACATTTTTCAAATGTAAAGAAAAATATGAAAACCGACACTTTTTAATCAGATTTTAAGAGCCATTGAAGCAAAATTTCGAACATATCATCGCGGATAAATTTCATGTATAGAAATGCTTTATTTTTTTCTCGCGTCCATTAAAACAATTTCTTGGCTTTATTGTTTTAACACCCCAAGAAAACTAGCAGTACTTAGCACATGTTAAACGTATTATGCATTTTTCAATTATTAGCCCTTTCAAAAAACTTATTTTACATTTATATTTCATTGAAGTTCAATATTATAACAAACCTATATCATAATGTGATAGGTTATGAAGATTGACTCTAAAACTCGCCTATTACTGCGCTACGTAAGAAAAAAAAAGAGTTAGAGTAATCCGGTGTAAATACAATGCGACTAGAAAATCTTACTAGATGTATTAATCATTGTTATAGGTATCCTATTTTATGAAGTTGTAAGCTTTTTGTCTGTATCCAGATATCTCGCTAACCGATAAACCGATATGATTCTCCTTTACTATGCAGCTTTGTATAGGTCCGGGGTGGGTTTATAAATATTTCGGGTTAGATAACACCACCCTCCCAAATTTTCTTTTAAAAAATAAATTGAAAGTGGGAGAGAAATTTAACCACCCACCACCCTCAATTGCCCCTAGAGGCGTAGCCGCTAGTTCTGTATAAATTATCTACCTAAATTTTCATCTACAGTTGGTTTCAAAGAACACTGTTCTTAATCCTATTGCTGTCAAATTAGGTTACAATCAAAACTCCACCTTTGTTCATATTAAAAACAAGGTTGGAAACATCCGTAGAATAAATTCTCAAGAAATTAGACAATAAAACATTCAATTTCTTCCAATTTTTTGAAAATGCATTTTAAAAAAGAACAAAATATTTGTTTGGGTGAATATGACGTAAAATTGCAGTCTGTAAATTATTTAAACTTGTGGAGTTGCTATGCTTATAAAATATCATCATGAGAATCACCAATTCGAAATGAAACTAAAAGGATACTTATCAGAATGTCAAAATTACAAAAAAACATCATCATTTTAAAATGTATACTTAGTCTTTCTAGTGATTATTATATACCTATTGCTAAAATCTAAAGATTATATCCAATTGTTACAGCAATCACCCCGCAAGAATATAAATTTAAGGGTTTAAACTAAGATTATGATTTTGCTATCCGTTACAGACATATGGAAACAAACTTATTGTGTAAAAAGCTTTTCTCACAAAACATATTTAGAAGTTTAGATGGAAGGATAATCCATCAGAAGAAATATTATTCTACCCCTTACTTTCCCACTAATTAAACATAATAGTTTTTCCTTATCCAATTTTTAAAAAAAATCCTTTATTGATATAAATGACATTATGGTATCAATGATGAAAATAATCCAATTGTCATAGTTTGATGGGTAAAAATTTAGAGGCGTCATAGTTTTTCTTAAAATGATCGACCAGTTCAAATAAAGATTTATTTAAGAAATGAAAATATTATCAGGAATAAATACTTTTTATAGTAAAAATAAGGGAAAATAAGGTATAAAATGATATACAAAAGTTGTTTGTAAATCTTTAAATGATAGAAAACTTATGAAAATTGAAGAAAAATTGAAAAAAATTAATTAGAGTGGGGCTTTGCTCTATTTTTAATGCATTTATCTGTTAATTCATTATTCTATTTTTGGGATTCTTATCATGGATGGGGGAAAAGTATACTGATGATAAATTATAATTAATGTTTTGCTAGTTTTAAAACCAATAATGTTATGGCGAAAAATTTCGATAACTACAGTGTGTTTTTTTTTATGAGAACTTTTTTGAAAGCAATTTTACCCCACTTATAGTTATCAGAATTTAATGATTAACGGCTTATTTTTTTCGTTTTTTATAACCATTTAAACGTATAAAACATTAAAAAAATATTTTAGTTTTTATTAAAAAAGTACAGTAAAATCAAAAAATCAAAACTTAGGTGTCAACATCTAAAAAAGGTTTTAGCGCATTTTTCTTAAGCTCAAATCTTCTACCCTTTGCAAGGAAAAATTGGATTTTCAGTAGTCCACTTTGGGGGGCCAGTACTCCCTCCCTGGTTAAGATATGGCCTTCAAACTTTAATATGTTCTAGTACATATCCCCAAAGGTATCTGTATCAATTTTTAACTCTGTATCCCAACTTTGAAGCGTTTTGCAGCCATTCTTGCAAAGGGTAGAAGATTTGAGCATGAGAAAAATCCGCTAAAATCGTTTTTAGATGTTGACACCCAGGTTCTGAATTTTTGATTTTACTGTACTTTTTTAATAAAAACTGAAATATTTTTTTGATGTTCTATAAATGGTTTAAAAAACGAAGAAAACAAGCCGTTAATCATTAAATTCTGATAACTATAAGTGGGGTAAAATTGCTTTCAAAAAAGTTCTCATAAAAAAAACACACTGTAGTAATCTGTGACTTGCAAGGAAGCAGTTTATAGTGCCTAATAAAAATTTACGTCATACAATACAAATATAAATTTTTAATAGACACCATAAGCTGTTTCACTTGCAAGATATAACTACTTATTAGAATTTGTGTAAAATGAATGAGAATAATATCCTTGCAACATATATACAGAAAGATATAGAAAGGGAAGCTAAGTTTTATAGAAGTTACTTTGATTTTAAAAAGATTAAGGCAGGGATCTAAAGGGATAAGATAATGGCCGATAAATTGATGTACATGCTCAATAATGATACCAAAAATAACCCCTATGGACACTTAGCTTAATGAAACAACCAATCAAATTCAATAAAGGTTCCTAAAGTTGTAAAGCCAACGAATAAGAATACTTTTGGGAGTAGTGTAATAAACAGCCCATTGTCCCCTTTGGATAAAAGAGACAGTTACCTGAGCATAGATTTATAGAAAATCTTTGTTTACTAATTATTTATAAAAATACCTATCCATTGATCTGATGATAATGAATAATAATGAAACACAGTTTTAGATTCTAAATTTTTTTAAAAATCTTTTTAGTAGCGAAGCTACTTTTAAATTATTTTGTCTGCAGGTGCTCCGATTAGAGATTATTTATGAGAAAAATTAGTCATTACCGATGTTTTTTGTAAAGACTTAGGATCATGGTAAGAAAACGAAGTAGCGGGTTTCGTCGTACTTTCACAATAGCTTTTGATAGTTTATTTCAGAATAGGTTAGGTAAATGTTAAGGATTACCCCGCAGGGTTAGAACCCCTTGTTAGAAATAGGAGAAAAGCTAATGTGAAAATACAACGAAACCTTCTACTTCGTTTTCTTTCCAAGATCCAAGACTTTTAATATAAAGCAGTATTTTTTTTTGTCTGAAGCTAACGATCTTTGAAACTGGTGGTCTGAATCGATTAAACTTTCAAGGATGCTTTATTAATGCCTTTGGGTGGTTTTATGCCATGACGTTCTAACCCAATAATTTACTTACTGCTACTGGTTATAAGTTACTAAGTTGTTATAAATATATCATATTGTTTTCGTGTCTTTGCTGTGCTACTTATATGGACATAATTGATCTTGTTATTCATATTGTTTTCCTATTTTTCTTCCTCAGCCTATTTAAGGATTCTTACAAATGATAAAATTGTAAAAAAATTAGTAATGCATTTTCATTGAGTGTTCATTCATTTCAACAATTGTAACACATCAGCAAATCACCAGAATCGTTTATTATCACAACAGCAAAAGATGCGCCCTTCGCTTTGTCATTAATTACGGTATTTGCTATAGTGTCGTTTTATTTTGGCGGAAAAAAACACTATTTGAACATGATGTGATATTATGCAGAATTGTAGGGACACCATTTTCAAAGGGATACAGTGATAGGGAAAGGGACGATCAATGATTTTTAGTATAATCTTTGATTTAATATAACGGTGAATGTTAGTTACAATGAAAATTATTTGTCAGGGAAATTTTTATAGAATGAGGCCATCTGACGGATAAGCAGAGCTACTGGTGTACTGAACATACGAACTGGCATTTAGACATAAAAAGTAGATTTGCTACCAAAATTCCTATTTAATGCGCACAATATAAAAGGGGAGGAGTCGAATGGTCAAATAAAAAAATGAGACCTTATTTATACTTCATTAATGGATCAACATAAAAAATATACATATATTTTATGTTGGATGGACCGATAGATAGATACATTTATTGTTTATTAATGAATAGATTGATATTTATGAACTTTTAATAATAGACAGGGAAAATTATTTTTACAAACCAAAGCATAGTTAAATTAAATGTATATTCTGTATAGCAATAATAAAAACATAGTTTTTTTTTAAATAAAAGGTATCATATAGGAGGGAAAAAATTAAGGATTTTTTCGGCACAAGTTTCCGGGGAGGGAGGGGACATTTAGGCTCTTTTTTACACTATTCCCCAGTCTTATAATAACGTTTTCTTATTCGTAGGCTTAACAACTTTGGGGACTTTTATTAAACTTTGATTGGTTGGTTCATTTGATTGTGTGTCTAAACATTTCAACCACTAATTGTAATCTACAGAACGGGTAATATTGTGTATCATTATTGGGATGTACATCAATTTATGGGCCATTGTATTATTCCTTTAGATCTCTGACAACTATCAAAACATTTAAACTGGGCCGCAAACAATTACAACAGCACAAAATAACCCGTCCCATTTGTATTCTGCGGAATTGATTCAACACACCTATTGTGATATATATAATGAACCTAGTTGATCAAAGGGGGGTCATTAAAACACCATAATATCATCAAATAACGCCATTTTTTCAATAAAACTAAAATTAGACAAATATTTTTAGATAGCAATAATACCGTTAAAAATGTTACAAGCAATAAAATATAAAATATGTGTAAAATATTTTATAAAAATTATGTCTTATACCACGCATGTTTCTCCATCTAAGAAGACCAATTAGGTGTATCTGTCTCTCAAATAAGCCCTACTGCATAGATACTTATCTTAGGGGATTAGATTAGTATAAAAGAACTCCCTATGATAGGTATACATACTTACAGTACTTTTCTAGTAAAAAAAAGAACCATAGTAATCAAGTTTCTACTGGCTGAAAATTTGGAAGCTAAACAGTTTTCCTTTAAAATCAAATCTCTATCAGAAGATACACGTCACAAAAATTGCTATTTTGTAATAATCTCAATATTATATAAACATCCAAAATTTAGATTTTTTGATAATCTATAAAATAATCTAAAATTTTAATCTGTATGTTAATAATTAGCGCAGAAAAATAATATAATAGTTATTTCTCGCATCGTATTATAAACGGCTTTCCGCGGATATAGAATGTACGATGCTAGACATAGTTTTTTCGTATGGATGAGAACCGGTTCCTATCCACCGGATTCGAATGAATACGAGAAAAATATTTCTTATAAAATAAAACGGTATAAAAAGTATTACACAGTAAAAATAGAGAGAATCTTAAGGCAAAATAAAATTATAAGCACGTAAAAAAGCAAATTAATCTGTTATCGCCAATATACTATCAGTTAGCAAATTTATTTACGTATTTAATTTCTTAAATCTGTCAATATAGAAGGTATTTTTGTTCTTGTCTAGAAATAGAAAAGCTTTATTCATGAGTAGCTGCGTTACTAAAAAAGTTCATCAAAGGGGTCCATAGTTATATTGATGACAATATTGCCTAACAATGGATATATGTAGCAAAGCTACTTTGTAAATTACTTTGTATGACAATGTCTGTCCGTTCGCATTGTTACTTTTAAGGGGGGAGTTTTTATCAACAGAATTGATCTACCTCTACCCATAATAAAAAGCCTAAAACCTTCCTGCATAGACGTCCAAGGGGGAGGGGTAAAGTGGGGATTAACCCCCCCCCCCCATTTATATTTTACCCCTACCCTGGGGGTGCGGTAGGCACCCCCTACCATTTAGGAGGGGGTAATTACTAGGGTTGGGCCGGATATCCGGCCATTTTCAATATCCGGCCGGATACCGGATATTGAAACTATCCGGCTCTATAATTTTTTATACTTTACACCAAAAATCTCTGCTTTTTAAAATCTTAAATGGCTATAATTTTCTTATTATTGAAGCTAGAAGAACATTTTTTCTGAATAAGTAAATTTATATAAGATTTCTGAAGAAATTTTTTTTTTACTACTTTAATATCTGGTAATTTGGCCGGTTATCCGGCTGGATATCCGGTAATTTGGCCGAATAACCGGATATCCGGCATTTGAAATCAGCCGGATATCCGGTATCCGGCCAAAAAAGTATCCGGCCCAACCCTAGTAATTACCCCGTCCCCAAACAATTTTGGGGGGGGTAAATAGCCCCCCAAAATAAAAAATCTCTAACAAAAAAAATTTTTGCGCGCTTCACGCGCTTTTTTAATACTAAATATTTAATAAAATTTAAATTACCCCACCCGAAAAATTTTACCCTGGGGGAAAATGTTTTTTTGGGGGGGAAACCTTACCCCTGCCACCAGACCAACAAATTACGCATATAATTCAATCCAACCATCAAATAGACTATTTTCTACTGATGCTTTTTTGAAATTAATTCTTTTCTTTTAAAAAGCCCCCAAAAAATAAATGACTAATTTAATTTTAAAAAGCATTATAATGACAAAAGTAAGTTTTCATTCTTAACAAAATTTATGGTCGTTAAATAGGTAATAATGGTTTGCGAAAATTTGTGACAATATTTCATAAAAAAAATTAATGGTTTATTTATGACTAAACTACTTTGAAATGGTCATAGATGATCAAATAACAACATGCAATTAATATTATGCCGATTTATGCAGGGAGGAAGGGGATAATGGACTGCAAAGTATATACAGATCAAAGATTTAATAACTTGTTCTCTGATATAATTTTCTTGAAACGTTGGATATTTTTTTTTAATATGATTGGGTGTCACAAACTAGCAGTCTTCAAATTCTTCCAACAATAATAAAATTAAAATTAAATATTTTCATCTTGTATTTGTTTTCAGTATTACAACTTCCTTTCTGTGATTAAAAAAACAAGAATAATAACATTATACAGTAGCGAAGCTTTGTAAACCCATTTCGAATTCATAACAAACGATGTTGGTTTATTTTGACTGTTAAAACACGATTTGTCATCATTATATAAATTCATACTTAGTTACCAAAGCCGACTACAGCAAGGATAGACAGACGGACGGACAATAGTATAAATTTAAGGGTAGCTATTCTACACAGAAAAAAGTTCGTGCAGTTTCTGAATGACTTTTTAAGCAATAACAGTTTTACTGCGGTTTCTATAAACATTCTTACACAATAGTATCACATCATCTTCGCAAGCTGGAAAAGACTGCAGATCTGCTGTTATAACGTGACTTTAATCAATGTTAGTAACCCCTATTTTCTAACAATACAAAAATAGGCAATTCACAAATTGAGACTTAAAAGTCAAGGAAATTTTACATAAAGTATTAGATTTAGATTTAGCATGGACAAATTTCCTTCCTACAAATTTTAATAAGAAAAAAACAGTTGGTTTTAAAAAAAAGAAAATAGTATTTAATTAATAAATGTAAGTTATCTGAATGGAAATTTCTCAGCTGCTATACAAGATATGAGTATGATTTTTTGTGTAGATTTCTATATCAAAATGAAACAAATCAATGAAAATAAAAACTGTCAGTCAAACTGTTCCTAGATTTTTTTTAGAACTTTTTAAACTAACAAAATACGTAGGTATAAACTTTTTTTAACCTTACAAGAATGTTTTCTTATTATTATTGAGTTATAAACGTAGATACTCATTATTTTACTTTGTTTGTCATTATTTGTGCACTCTGTTTAAAAAGTAGAACAAAGTGGACAAAGATTAAGATCAGTTGGGGTTTCTTTATCAATTGTCTTGTTCCTTTGTGATTTAGATTAGATTAAAGAATTCTATCTTTTTACCATTTTATTCAATTTACTTAATTTGTTAAAAATTTGCAATTAAATAACTTAATAGTAGCCTTGCTTCTAAAAGAGAAGGCAGAAAATAACCTTAAACCATCCCAAGATATCTCTATACCAAGGGTTGTTTGTCCTTATGAACGGTCTTGGGTTTTGACCGATTGTAACGTTCAATCGTTTTATTCTTGCACTACTTATGGATATCCTCTAACCCTCAGTTTTAAAAGTAATTAATTAAAAACCCCAAACTGCCATTGGGCATAAAATCTAAATATACTTCTTAATGAATTTCAACAAAAAAGGCTAAAATTACTAAAAACCCAGTAGTTTAAGATTTAATCTAGATATGTGGATTGTGTGGACAATAAAAAGATATGTTTGTATATAACGTTAAGATCTCAGGGACGGGAATAGGTGTTCTCATAAATTAAGTGCAAAATAACCATATAAAAGTCTCATAGAAAAATCAATAGATATAAAGATGTAGAACTTAAAATTGTATGTCTGTCTGCTCAAAAAGATCTCTCTTACAGTTAATCCGAAAATCCCCCTCCCCTTCTTCGCCCCTGCCGCCTAGATAATATGATTTTAAAAATCTTTTCCGTCTTATTCTACGACGATTCTTTATACTAACCATTTCTTTCCCTGATCATTAAGATCCCTATTATGCGGTCAAATGGATTCCTTTGTTTTTAAGAGGTCAATTTTATTGAATATTTTTGGAACATTTTGAGTCTAGGATTTTTTGAGGCGTATCTTTAATAAGTTTAGGCTAAGACCGTTTAAAATCTAACAACTCCTCAACATAAAGTTTATACGTTCATTTTTATTTTTTTTGCCTTTTTTAATAGAAGAAATTACTTGATTTTTCAGTAATTTTAAGAATAATGTAAAAAGCAGAGCATCTCAATGATCACGTCTTAATTTGTAAGTACGTCTATATTGAGCACCAAATCCTAGAATAAATTGCAAAAATATACTACAAAGGACAAGGTACATGATTTACCAAGGGGTTGATGGTTATTTTTAACCAGAGGACAGTTAAAAAAAACTTGGTGTCCAAAAAAAATCTTCAAAAATATTAAATATTCGAGAAAAATTTTTTTTTAAAAGAATGAAAAAATGATTTTATCATTTAAAATAATCAAATGAAAAACTTAATTTTTTTCTTGCTAGTATATTTTTATTTTAATCCTCAAAAAAATTTTTTTTGATGAATTTATGGAACACCCAAAAAAAACTCGAATGTAGGTCTACTAAAATGAGCACTTTTTTGGCCTAATGGTTAGTACGTTACTCAGAGGTAAACGGATAGAAAAAAATACAGACAAGTAAAATGTTTTCTGAAGGTCGCTTGGTATCATATAAGAGACGTTATAAGTGATTCTTACAGCCTCTATGTAAAGCAGGTTACACGAATTGATGTTATTATTGTCGACAATAGGGCTTAAATGAATATAGACCTGACTGACTTACTAACGATAACGTCATTTTCATTACAGTTTAAGTTGTTAAGATAACACGCTTAGTAAAGACATCCAGTCAAATCCATAAAATCAAATGTTTGATTGTCTCAAGAATGTTATTCCTGTCCCTTTCCCCCTGATATTACCCAGCTATTCTGTGGGCAAATTATTAAATTACAGTATTAAATTTATAAATGATTGTTTGGACAACGTAGCTTCTCTAAACTAGGATTTATCTATATTTTCGATTACATAGGCCAATTAGATCGAAAAATGTAGGATTGCAAATAAATAATTTGTACAAATTCGGACTCTTAATTAGCCTATCATCGCATATTCTTTTTCGTAGCTCGAACAAATAAAAAAATGAATTCTCGATAGGTGTGTAAATTCTTTAAAAGGTATATCTATACTACATTTATCGAATCTTTAATTAAAACAAAATACAGCTCCGCTTCTTATGGACATGTTATATGTTGTCATCCTTGTTTGTTTGAGTTATGAAAATAGGAAAAAATATTATTATGACTCCCCAGAAAAAATACTTGAACGTTGGTAACTTAGATATTGAGAAAAAATTCAATATTTTAGAATAGCGGTTGCAACCCTAGCATCTAGGAGAGAAAAAGCAGTATATGCCCTAAAATCATTACAAGACTTGTAAAAAATAGAATAGCCTTAAACCATCTCTGGACAAATGTAAGCTTCCCTAACCTAGAAACCTAAATCGGTTTATTGTTTATTGGGAATGAGATCTAAACAAAGAAACTAACAAGCTTTCTACTTTATATAATAAGAGATAATTGCAATTTTTGCAGAAAAGTTTGTGGCAAAAAAATCTTAATATTGTTCCCTGCAATCTTTGAACAGGATCTTAAAAATTAGCGGAGAAAATTTAGTTTGTAAAATAAATGAGTAATAAATAACTTGACCCTTACTTGGGACAATATGCACGTACAAGGTAAATTGTTAGTAGCGCAGCTACGCTTCAACTTGCCTATGTCCGTACGTTCATTTGTTACAACATAAAAAATTATTATACTATGTTGAATATAAAACTGTATCTTTTATAAGGATTTATTAAAAATACATAATTTTCATTCATTATTGTCGTATTTCTTATACTTAAACATTATCGCTTCTGTTTTCAAGTGGTCGCGCATTTTCTAGTGAAGCTCTTTTTATACATAGGGTTAGGTCTGTTTGTCGGACAGACTCTCATTGAAAGTTAATTTTTGAAAATTTTGTAGCATTTCTCTAACATATTTCTTTTAAATTCAAATTTGTCGTAAGAATCTACTCTAGGTATAAAAAAAAGTATTTTTAGTTTTTTTCGTATCTTTCTTATCATCTATTAAAAGCCCTAAACATTTAAAAAAGAATTGAATTATTTTGATTTGAATAAAACTTTAGATTTGTTATTGCTAGAAAATTTAAACATTTTTCAAATGTAAAGAAAAATATGAAAACCAACACTTTTTAATCAGATTTTAAGAGCCATTGAAGCAAAATTTCGAACATACCATCGCGGATAAATTTCATGTATAGAAATGCTTTAGTTTTTTCTCGCGTCCATTAAAACAATTTCTTTGCTTTATTGTTTTACCACCCCAAGAAAACTAGCAGTACTTAGCACATGTTAAACGTATTATGCATTTTTCAATTATTAGCTCTTTCAAAAAACTTATTTTACATTTATATTTCATTGAAGTTCAATATTATTACAAACCTATATCATAATGTGATAGGTTATGAAGATTAACTCTAAAACTCGCCTATTACTGCGCTACGTAAGAAAAAAAAGAGTTAGAGCAATCCGGTGTAAATACAATGAGACTAAAAAATCTTACTAGATGTATTAATCATTGTTATAGGTATCCTATTTTATGAAGTTGTAAGCTTTTTGTCTGTATCGAAGGATCTCGCTAACCGATAAACCGATATAATTCTCCTTTACTATGCAGCTTTGTATAGGTCCGGGGTGGGTTTATAAATATTTCGGGTTAGATAACACCACCCTCCCAAATTTTCTTTTAAAAAATAAATTGAAAGTGGGAGAGAGATTTAACCACCCACCACCCTCAATTGCCCCTAGAGGCGTAGCCGCTATTACTGTATAAACAAACTAACTAAATTTTCATCTACAGTTGGTTAAAAAGAACACTGCACTTAATCCTATTGCTGTCAAATTAGGTTACAATCAAAACTCCACCTTTGTTCATATTAAAAACAAGGTTGGAAACATCCGTAGAAAAAATGCTCAATAAATTAGACAATAACACATTCATTTTCCTGAATTTTTTTAAAAATCATTTATAAGAGAACAAAAGATTTGTTTAGATGAATTTGACGTGAAATTGCAGTCTGTAAATTATTTAAACTTTTGGAGTTGCTATGCTTATAAAATATCATCATGAGAATCACCAATTCGAAATGAAACTAAAAGGATACTTATCAGAATGTCAAAATTACAAAAAAAAACATCATCATTTTAAAAAATATACTTAGTCTTTCTAGTGATTATTATATACCTATTGCTAAAATCTTAAGATTATACTCAATTGTTACAGCAATCACCCCGCAAGTATATAAATTTAAGGGTCTAAACTAAGATTATGATTTTGCTATCCGTTACAGACATATGGAAACAAACTTATTGTGTAAAAAGCTTTGCTCACAAAACATATTTAGAAGTTTTGATGGAAGGATACTCCATCAGAAGAAATATTATTCTACCCCTTACTTCCCACTAATAAAAATAATAGTTTTTCCTTATCCAATTTTTAAAAAATTCTTCATTGATATTAATGACATTATGGTATCAATGATGAAAATAATCCAATTGTCATAGTTTGATGGGTAAAAATTTAGAGGCGTCATAGTTTTTCTTGAAATGATAGACAAGTTCAAATAAAGTTTTATTTCAGAAATAGAAATATTATCAGGAATAAATACTGTTTATAGTAAAAATAAGGTATAAAATGATATACAAAAGTTGTTTGTATATCTTTAAATGATAGAAAACTTATGAAAATTGAAGAAAAATTTTTAAAAAAATAATTAGAGTGGGGCTTTGCTCTTTTTTTTAATGCATTTATCTGTTAATTCATTATTCTATTTTTGGGATTCTTATCAAGGATGGGGGAAAGTATACTGATGATAAATTATAATTCATGTTTTGCTAGTTTTAAAACCTTTAATGTCATGGCGAAAAAATTCGATAACTAGTAATTGTGACTTGCAAGGAAGCAGTTTATAGTGCACCTAAAGTTGTAAAGCAAGCGGATAACAATACTTTTGGGAGTAGTGTAATAAACAGCCCATTGTCCCCTTTGGATAAAAGAAAAAGTTACCTGAGCATAGATTTATAGAAAAATCTTTGTTTACTAATTATTTATAAAAAATACCTATCCATTGTTCTGATGGTAATGAATAATAATGAAACACAGTTTTAGATTCTAAATGTGTTTTTAATCTTTTTAGTAGCGAAGCTACTTTTAAATTATTTTGTCTGCAGGTGCTCCGATTAGAGATTATTTATGAGAAAAATTGAAAGGAAATATCTTTATAGTAGTCATTACCGATGTTTTTTGTAAAGACTTAGGATCATGGAAAGAAAACGAAGTAGCGGGTTTCGTCGTACTTTCACAATAGCTTTTGATAGTTTATTTCAGAATAGGTTAGGTAAATGTTAAGGATTACCCCGCAGGGTTAGAACACCTTGCTAGAAATAGGAGAAAAGCTACTGTGAAAATACTTCGTATTCTTTCCAAGATCCAAGACTTTTAATACAAAGCAGTATTTTTTTGTCTGAATCTAACGATCTTTAAAACTGCTGGTCTGAATCGATCAAACTTTCAAGGATGCTTTATTAATGCCTTTGGGTGGTTTTATGCCATGACGTTCTAACCCATTAATTTACTTACTGCTACTGGTTTTAAGTTACTAAGTTGTTAATTATAAATATATCATATTGTTTTCGTGTCTTTGCTGTGCTACTTGTATGAACATAATTGATCTTGTTATTCATATTGTTTTCCTATTTTTCTTCCTCAGCCTATTTAAGGATTCTTACAAATGATAAAATTGTAAAAAAATTAGTAATGCATTTTCATTGAGTGTTCATTCATTTCAACAATTGTAACACATCAGCAAATCACCAGAATCGTTTATCATCACAACAGCAAAAGATGCGCCCTTCGCTTTGTCATTAATTACGGTATTTGCTATAGTGTCGTTTTATTTTGGCGAAAAAAAAACACTATTTGAACATGATGTTATATTATGCAGAATTGTAGGGACACTATTTTCAAAGGGATACAGTGATAGGGAAAGGGACGATCAATAATTTTTAGTATAATCTTTGATTTAATATAACGGTGAATGTTAGTTACAATGAAAATTATTTGTCAAGGAAATTTTTATAAAATGAGGCCATCTGACGGATAAGCAGAGCTACTGGTGTACTGAACATACGAACTGGCATTTAGACATAAAAAGTAGCTTCGGTACCAAAATTCCTATTTAATGAGCTTAATGTAATAGGGGAGGAGTCGAATGGTCAAAGTAAAAAATGAGACCTTATTTATACTTCATTAATGGATCAACATAAAAAATATACTTATATTTTATATTGGATGGACCGATAGATAGATACATTTATTGTTTATTAATGAATAGATTGATATTTATGAACTTTTAATAATAGACAGGGAAAATTATTTTAGAAAACAAAGCAGAATTAAATTAAATTTTTAATAATATTCAGTATAGCAATAATAAAAACATGGTTTTTTAGTAAAAGTATCATATAGGAACAAAAATTTTAGCATTGAATAAGGCATTTTTCTGCACAAGTATCTACACATTTTAACTGGGCTGCAAACTATTACAACAGCACAAACATCCAATTTGTCTTCTGCGGAATTGATTAAGCACACCTTTTGTGATATATATAATGAACCTAGTTGATCAAAGGGGGGTCATTAAAACACCATAATATCATCAAATAACGCCATTTTTTCAATAAAACTAAAAGTAGACAAATATTTTTAGATAGCAATATCACAGTTAAAAATGTTACAAGCAGTAAAATATAAAATATGTGTATAATATTTTATAAAAATTATGTCTTATACCACGTAGGTTTCACTATCTTATACAACGTTATTATAATACCAATTAGGTGTATCTATCTCTCAAATAAGCCCTACTGCATAGACTTACTTATCTTAGGGGATTAGATTAGTATAAAAGAACTCCATATGATACATATTGTATAACCGAAATATAGGAGTACTTTTCAAGTAAAAAATAGAACCATAGTAATTAAGTTTCTACTGGCTGAAAATTAGGAAGCTTAACAGTTTTCCTTTAAAATTAAATCTCTATCAGAAGATACACGTCACAAAAATTGCTATTTTGTAATAATCTCAATATTATATAAACATCCAAAATTTAGATTTTTTTGATAATCCATTAAATACTTTAAAATTATAATCTGTATGTTAATAATTAGCGCAGAAAAACAAGATAAAAATATTTCTTATGAAATAAAACAGTAAAGTATTACACAGTAAAAATAGAGAGAATCTAAAGGAAAAATAAAATTATAAGCATGTAAAAAAAAGCAAATTTATCTTTTATCGCCAATATACTATCAGTTAGCAAATTTATTTATGTATTTAATTTCTTAAATTTGTCAATATAGAAGGTATTTTTGTTCTTGTCTAGAAATAGAAAAGCTTTATTCATAAGTAGATGCGTTACTAAAAAAGTTCACCAAAGGGGTCCATAGTTATATTGATGACCGGTGAACAGAAATTTAATTTTCTAATGTGTACACAGTTTCCTCGTTGTTTCCTCATCCTATCTCAATATTTACTACTAGCTAAAAAACTTCCAAAAATATCTAAATTTGAATGTATAAACGATTTATACATTATTCATTCAAAATTTTAATTTTTAAAATTTAGATTTTTTTAAGTTAGTAGTAAATATTGAGATAGGATGAGGAAACACCGAGGAAACTGTGTTCACATTCGGAAATTAAATTTCAGTTCATCTGATGACAATATTAGCCTAACAATGGATATATGTAGCAAAGCTACTTTGTAAATTACTTTGTTTGACAATGTCTGTCCGTTCGCATTATTACTTTTAAGGTGGGAGGTTTTATCAACAGAATTGACTACCTATACCCATACTAAAAAGCCTAAAACCTTCCTGGACTAATACTAAGCTTCCTTGAAATAACTGGTCAAACCGTTTATGAGATCTTACTGGATATTTATACAGATAGAAACCCAACAAATTACGCATATAATTCAATCCAACCATCAAATAGACTATTTATATCCAAAAACAATATTTAAGCGCAAATAGCTGCGCTCCTAATGGTCAATTGGTCCTAGTTAGTTGATTACTTTAGCACGTCTAAAAAAAGACTACCTACAAAGTCCATAATAGGTTTATTGTGGTGGGGGGCCCTTAACCCTATACCAATACGTGCATTTAAAACAACAAATTATCATATTTTAATTTAGCTAAATAAATAAAATTGAACGTTTAAAAATATATTATCCTGAAATTCCTTTGAACGCTCTTTTGACAGTTCCAAACCAATTGTTAAATAAAAAAATATAAATTTAAATTTAAAACACGTTGCTTAAGATTTAATGATCTAATCTGCGAATTTATCTATATTTTTCAGGTCTTTTTTCACTTGCTCTCTATTTTTGTGCTATTTGTGGATAAGGGGTATAAAGATTAGTTGCAGTTGTTACTGATTTTGTGCAGAGTTGTGCATGATTTAAAAATGCGTATTACAGACAGATATATGATTTTAGCGCCAACGTATAAACACTCCTAGGGCCAGCACACACAAATTGGTGTAATTCAGTATTATAAGCCTTCAGTAAGATTAAGGACACAATCAAACTGTTACCTCAAACAATGGCCACGGTACTAAGGGTAATGACAAAAAATGTGTAAAATCAATGATTTACATTTTTGTAGCTTAAATCAAACTTTATATTGCTTCATAAAACTTCAGGAGAAGAAAAAAATTAAAGCTAATTTATCTTAGAAGGGTGGAAAAAATACACTAAAACCTGCCCATAACCTATAAGAATCTTTCTTCAACAGAAAAATCAAAATGATTATGTGGTAAGAAATATATTTCGATAGAAACAGACAGACTGGCAACATCAATCTTTCTTTTATGGGGAAAAACAGCAAGTGCAAAAAAATTGCAAATTTTCTGTCCAATTTTAGACCATAGTTTTATATGCAAAGATCCATATCTTATGTCAGTAAACTGACTCAAGGATTGTATACTAATGGTCAAGAAAACTATATTGTATTCTTACGATGTGTAAAATTAAACCTCGGAAATAATCATAAACAATTTTGCAACCTTAGTGGAAATGTTTTGCCAATGAATTGTTTGGGAAAAATACTATTATCAAAATTTTCAACAAAAAAAATAATTTTAAAGAATAAATCTTCAATTGTATGAAAGGTATTGTAAATAAATCACTGAATATGACATAACTATAATACATATGTATACTTGTAAGAAAACTTATGAAAAAAGATAAAATCGATTTCTTTAAACTGATTCGAGATATTATTCCTGTATTTTTTAACTTTAAAGTAAGTACTTGTTAAACTATTAAGACCCTAAAGCATTTTATAATTTATAAGTATATGCATATATAGAGAAAAATGTTATAAAAACTTTTAATTAGTCCGTTGTTTGGGTGTATTAAGATCTTAAAAACAGCTGTGCTGTAAGGTTTAAAATTTTCAGTGGGTTTAAAATAAGTCCTTTTCAGGTTTCAGGCTGTTTTTGAGGATTTTTTAAGTACAATACAGGATAAGATATACCTAACAAATAATATTATTAAAGATATAGAATCACAAAATAAACAGTAAAGATTTAAAGTATTTTGGATACCAACCGATGGTTTTTAGCTATTTCGTTTGTAGGAATATCTATTCCTGCCCCTCGTATATGTAGATCATTTTAAGTAATGGACATTAAAACTAGGATTAATTTGTCCATACGAGCGAAGCCTATATTGCATAGCACAAAATTTATTATAATACCTATATTCTTTTTTAGATCTATATTTTTCTACAATTGCTTTTAAGAAGAGTGAAGAACGTTGTATATACAGACAAACGTCCTAATAATAAGTTATACAGTAGCTGTGCTCATAAAAATACTCCAATAACCCTTTGAATGGGCTTTTTTTTAAAGTCAGATTATTAACTTTTATAATTAAGATAAAAGATCTTTGGAATAATTTTAAATAGCGCAGCTACTCTACAATTCTATAGTAAGTTATCTCGCCTTCTTGTTTTATTATTGCTCTGGAACAGGTTTTAGGCCATTTTTATAGGGGTAGGTCAACGGTCCCACAAAATTACCCAATACAAAAAATTCAATTGAAACAAAAAAATAGTAGCTGTGACATGTTGGTGGCGGGGGTGGCGGGTGTCTTGGGTCCTTCTATTTATATGAATTGAAGTCCCTAGAATCTAGGGATGGAGTCACTAGATATTAATCTAAAATTTTCTCACTTTATAATAAAATTCAATACATAATAATAGGTAATAACTCACCTATTTTTGGTATTATCAAATTTATACAATGTTCATCTAAAATTAAAACTGATTTTTAAAAACAGCAATTTTGGGAAGAAAAGTCCCAAAGGTAGAGAGAGGACAATGCAGCTTAAATTAATCTACAATCCTTGCGTCTCCTGGAGTTACCAAAGGCACAATTACACACATAAGGTTTTTTTCATCTGTAGCTTAAGATTTTGATATCCAATTTAGTTCTCCAATTACAGAAGCTTTTTAGAGGTTCCTGGGTGGTTTTGGGCTATTCAATTTTTATAAGCAAGTTTGATTTTAGAACATTTTCCTACTTTCCCTACTCATTCAAAAACAGAAGTCCTAGATGCTAGGAGCGTAGCTGCTAGTCTTTTAATACTCTAGTCATAATAACATTATTAGAATAGTGTTAAATATTGTTGGAATAAGATTCTAATAGAAAACTTAAATACTTGGTCAAAATATCGACGTAAATATCAAGCAAATCAACTTTTTAAACGTTAATTCATATATTCGCCTACTATTTTGAATAATTTCTGAGTATTTTAGTCTACATAATTTAGGCTATTATTGGCTGGATTGAATAAACACTGGAAAATTTATTATTATTAAAATTGAGTTCTAATGAATATTCTATAAACTATCCATAATTTTATAAAAATTATATGAAAAATTGTACAATAGGGCAGACATAGATTAAGCACAGATTAAAGTAAATAATACTTAAGACCATTAAAACGCGTTAAAATAATTCAAAAACAACTCTATAATTATCACTAAAAATTCCGTACGTCCATTTTAAAAATATTGGTTTTTTTTATCAATTTTCACAATACTTTGCATATGACAGAGCTATTGATGGATTTACATTAAGGTGATTTCTAAGATGATTAAGTACTTCTTATTCGCAGGTTTAGATATTTTATTCTAGCTGATTTTATTGATTCTATTGATCTATTGGTCAAGGCGTAAACTTGATTTTATTATATAAGTTTTTACTTCAAACATAAGAAATTGATGTTTTCAAAAACGAAGCTTTTCTATAGATAAACAATTAGATCTATTTTTAATACTTTAAATAATAATCTATCGAGCTGTTCTGTAATAATACCCAAAAAGATAACATTTTAGCTTTTGGAGGGAGGGGTCATTGGGCTGTTTATTGAACTAGGCTCCAGAGTTTTATAATAACGTTTTCCTATTTGTTGGCTTCGCAACTTTGGGGACTTTAATTTAATTTTAATTGGTTAGTTAATTTAGTTGAGTGTCCAAACGTTTCAACCAGTAATTGTAACCTACAGAGCCCTGCATATTAAGAGAAAAAGTCACATTTTAGCATTTAGAGGGAGGGGACATTAGACTGAAAATTATACTAGTTCCTTAAGTTTTATAAATACTCTCTCTAATTCGTTGGCTTTAAATCTTTCGGGACATTGATAAAATCTTATTGGGTTTCACTAGATTTTTGTATTCAAACTTTTCCACTTGTAATTTTAATCTACATAAGGGTTAGTTTTGTTTATCGTAAATGGGTTTAACCTTACTGTTTTTTTTTAAATATAAAGAACGAAATTACTGTACAATTATGACTCAAAGTCAAGTAAAAATCTTTATGATAATAATTTTTAATATTTAATTAAAATCAAAAAATTTTATAAAAATTAGATTTTTATAATATGTACAAACCTGTAAAACTAATCATGAAAACATCACTTTTTATTAATCAAATCACTATTTGTAGTTTTCAAATGTTAACTTTTTATATATTCAAAATCACTTTTTATATTTCTGTTTTCTTTTAAAACCAAAATTAATAGAACACTTTAACGTCCTTTCTCCCTCAAATTTAATATTGAACTAACTTGATTGATTTGATTATGGGGAGAGGGGGGGGGGGCGCATTAGTAGTGGGAGGATTTAAGAAAGGGGGCATATACTTGGTTACGTTCGTCTCAGACGTTTACGGTGTTTCTATTTGCAAGACAATTTTATAAATTAGCAAAAAAGGTGGAAGCATTCTTCTGTATACGCAGGTAATAAACAAAGCAATAAAAATATAATCAACATTCCATTCTAGGAGTGAAACTGGACCCCCATTTCTAGATTATTCATTCCCCCACCCCCTCACCCCACCCCGACATAAATATAATGTATAAAACGTCCAGTAATATATAAGACATTCTCCATTTTTATTTTACTTTTCCTAAAAAAAAGTTGTGCTAATTATAGATAAAAAAAATAAACCGCTTTATAAGAACACCCGAATTGCACCTATAAACAGGTGTACTGGCCCGTATTCTCACCTATAAGAATTTGCTTTCAGCGCACGGAGCTCACCGGAGCAACAACACAAAAAATACGCCAAGCCAGAACTTCTTATGATAACTCAAAATTTATGGTTGTACTCTCACGCCATGCAACAAACCATTTTTTTAACTAGGCAAAAAATATATAAAAGCAAAGATTAATTAACTGTTTGTTATAAAATATAGTTACTACAAATATAATTAAGTTTTCAACTGAATAATTTTCCTCTAAAAGATATTATTTCAAAAATTATATATTTTTTAGTCTGCCGTACTGTCACCGAAAAAATAATATAGTTTGTACAGTCCCGCTTAGTCAGCGCTACCCAACAACTATAGGCAACATTTTTGGGTTATTTTTTTTTGGGGGGGGGGGGGGGGGATGGGGGATTTGGGAGAAGGACTTTCGTTGTTTGACCTGAAGATGCGCTGACTTGTTATTACTTCGACAGATAGGCAAAACCCACCCACCCTCCCTTCACCCCCTTTCTAAAACATTACATTTATTACAAAACAAGAATTTTAAGTATGTATCCTAAACAATACTTTATAAGAGATAAGATATCCTTCTGTCTATCTGTTCCGAAATATCTCAGTAACTGCTAGACCGATTTAGTTTCAGGAAATCTTTTTTGTGTTGGGGGGGGGGGGGGATATGCACCACCCTACAAAGAAAAATCGCGCCTGAAAAAAATATTACCATCACCATTGCATTGGCAAGGATATTTGTCTTCCTGTTTGTCTCATATGATCTCGACAACTGAAGGATTGCAATTTTCAGCAAAGATTCATATATTTGTCTGAGACATATGTAATGTTAGTAAACACGTTCTCTCGTTGGCTGGCATAATATCCTTGGGAACTTTAGTTAAATGTAATATTACCAACCCTACTTTTCTTATGCTAAAATTTTTGAATAATTTAAATCTTAATGGGTATGAAACTGAGGAGAAAGTTTGTGATAAGAAATAATACCATTAATAATTTTTAACACATTTATGGTTCAATTTTTATAAGCATAAACTAAATTTTGTTTAAACTTTGCTAATACAATGATACAATGTATCAATAAGCAAAGCTTAAAAATCAAACAAAAATATTAACAAATGCAAGGGGCTTAATGCTACAGCTGTGGCAAAACAAAATATTTTCAGAAGTAAAGCTACTCTACAAGACAGCTCATCTGTCTGTCTGTCAGTGTGTTATAAACGATATTGGGATGAGTGAATCTATCAGCTACCATTGAAAATAGACGGCTAAAATATATAAATATATATATATTTATGAATTTTCACAATTTTCTAATAATCTTTTTTATTATTTTATGACCATGAAACATCTGCTATATTGAACTTTGTCTATTTGCCCAACAATAATTCCTTTTTGCTTCGCTACTTATGGTTTTTGTCATGCTTGTTTTTTCATTAAATTTTTGTATGTTGAAAGAGAGCTAAGGGGGAATTGCTTAATTGATAAGTATTTGTAAAGAAGCTACGCTGGTGCTTTCATTCAAGCCTATTCTTGAATCAGAGGACACCAATTCTTTTCAAATTAACAAAATAGACAATTCGAATCGTACATCAAACGGAATGACGTACGAACATTTACTATCATAGAATAGCGTTGCTACAATCATTGAATACAGGCCTGGATCTGTATGTGCAATCCGGACTAATGTGTATATTGTTTAAAAGATTAAGAAAATTCGTGCTGATTTTGATAACTTATCAATACTTAATCAAAAGAGTTAGTATTATAAATTATTGATGTTTAAGCTTTTCTACATTTCGGTTCAGTCTGTCTGTTTGTTGGACCGTAAATTACACTGGTTGGTGCCCAAATCTTAGAACCACGTTATTTTATTTGTTAGTTTAACAAATTTGGGTACACTTATTGAATATTGGATGGTTGATTCAAATCTATCAGTGTCTTTATGTTTACCGTGATTGGGGGTGTAAGATCCCTAAAAAAATTTGACTGTTGCTTTAAATCGTGAAATGCAATAAGTAGAGTTTTGTCAATAAGTAACGCTTCAACAACAAACTGACAATTATTGGCGTGTCCAAGGTTCTGACTTTTTGGAGAGGGTTATATTTTATATTTTGTTCTGAGCAAGTATCTATGATTTGATAACTACGTAATTCATTGTCCTGTAAAGACAGGCGTACATGAAACTAACTTTAAATCACATACCTAATTTGTAGGTTCAACTTTTTAATCCAAAAAGAAAACAATTTTCAGCTGGAAAAATTAGTATTATAATTATACTCTTTATCAATTACTTTCTGTAGGCAAGCAGAACAAGAACGCAGGGGCGTCCAAGCTTTTTATTTTGGGGGGGGTAAAATTTTTTTAAGGGGGGGGTAATTTGGTTTTGGGGGGGGTAAAATGGCGCGCGAAGCGCGCCGCAAATTTTTTTTACCCCCCCCAAAATTTTTACCCCGGGGGTAAAATTTGCTTGGGGGGGGTAATTACCCCCCCTGAAATCTGTTGGCAGGGGTAAAATTTGTTTACCCCCCCCAAAATTTACCCCCGGGGTAAACTTTTTTGGGGGGGTAATTTAAATTTTATAAAAAATTTAGTATTAAAAATGCGCGCGAAGCGCGCAAAAATTTTTTTTGTTAGAGATTTTCTATTTTGGGGGGAGTATTTACCCCCCCAAAATCGTTTGGGGGGGGTATATACCCCCCCCAAAATCGTTGGGGGTGCCTACGGCACCCCCAAGGTAGGGGTAATTTTTTTTTGGGGGGGGGTATTGTTCACAAAATTTTGGGGGTGCCTATGGCACCCCCAAAATCGTTTGGGGGTGCCAAATGGCCCATTACCCCCCCCCTTGGACGCCTATGCAAGAACGTCCAAGTTTTTTTATTGGTACGATTGGGGGGGGGGGGTTAACCAAAGGAAATTTTGTGAAAGTTTTTTCTTTATATTAAATTCTTAGTTTTGTCGGAAATGGGAGGGAGAGGAAGGGTTAATACCACCCCATAAAATCTTTTTAGTTCCCAAAGTTCGACTTTAATTTCTAATTTAAGACTAAATAAAATCGGCGTCTGAATGCCCATTTTACTATTTGGGTGACGCCCCAACGATAATTAGTGATATATAACCCAATTAAAAAAGAATATTTAAATTATTTCAACATATAAAAAGGGTGTGAAATAGGGGAGTGGAAAAGTTAGAGAATGAAAAGAGATAGGGGCGTGCACACAAGGACGTTTTTTTCTGAGGGGATGGGGTCGGGGGGAGGCTTGTATTTCCTTGCGTGCACAGGAGTGACACACTATTTTGTGCTACCTTCCTCCTTGAAATTTTTCAGGGAGAATGGTGGAATCGATAGTTAGAATGTTAGTCGAGTGTTTTTGTACCGAATTGTCTCGCCAAAAGCTTATCCGAATTGGATATCCTTAACAGCGAGGCCAATTATATGTCCAGAATTAGGATTTTTTCCCCAATAGAAATCGTCCCTTCTTTTAAAAGCATATAGTTTAAATTCCATTGACAAATCCCTGTATCATGGGCATAAAGAGGAAATTTTTATACGTTAATAATAATATGTGAGCGATCATCTTTGTAAAATTATCATCTTATAATAATGGATTTATTATGACATGGATCTTACACCAGATTATCACGTACTCTACTAAAGTAAAACTTATAGCTGACTAAAATAACGATCCGCCCCATCCAACCCCTTTATCCCATTCTCTGGATGAAGGAACTAATCAACATATTATGTAGAAGGTAGCAACCTAAATTGACGACAATGTTTCCAATGTCATAATATCCAGGAATATTCTATATCCATTCTTATAATTTATGTATGTTGTTGTTTAGATCTTATTACATACGTTTATGAAATACATACAATTTTTCTGCACATTTTTTGCAATAGTGTTATCTGTGTTTTTTTTGTGTGTAGATTCCGCTTACCAAGACTGCTTATAAGCTGTATCTTTTGACTAGTTTCTTTGTCCATAGCCTCTAGAGGCTTCACCATTATTTCTATTTTGGCTCAATATCCGATTATTTTTCGCTGGAATAAAACCGGTTCTTAGCCATACTACAAAATCATGTGTAGTATCTTATTATAGACAGTTTTCAACAAAAAATAACAAAATTATAGTTTTCTAAGCCAACAAATTTAAAAATAATCCCATAATATTTCATTTTACTACTTGCGAAAAACTGCCTATGATACGATACTTGTATTAATAATCCAATGATGCGCATTTTGTAGGTACAGTTGTGCTAATTGAATCATTCTTAACATTGAATTTTGTTGACCACTATAATACTTTCCTGTAGTATTGTTTGGACTCTTTGATGTTTAGATTCTCTTATGATATAAGGTGTACATTCATTGCCACATATGTTTCATATTATTTTCATATTAATAAAATGGAACATGCCATGCTTCCTCTTGCCTTTTGCTTCATCAAACCCATTATTTTAGATTTACTACTTCTACGCCCCTAGAGGCATCTATGGGCACGTAGAATGTTTTTTTTTTCAAGCTATGTTAAGATCAGTTGTTTAGCAAAGATATCCTTTAAGCGCTGATATATATATATTTTTAGTTTTGTTGATTTATCTTGGGAGGGTGGTGTTACGTACCCTTCCAACAATTAGCTTTTAGCTTTCCAAAGACCTAAGAGAAAAACATTGTAAAGAAAAACCATATCGGTTCAGCGATTAGCGAGACATTGGTACATACAGACAGACAGACAAAGATCGTTTTATTTTATTGTAAGTATAATATGTTTTGGCGAATATGAAATCTATGATGATGAGCGGAATTGAATATATACCATGATATATATGCTGAATATGCTAACCATCAATTATTAAATTCTTCATGTTTTTGGATAAAAGTATTTTTTTGTGAAAACGAAGATGGCAATATAAACAAAAGCGAACAAATCATGCTACGAACATTAACAAATATAGAGTAAAAACTATTTTTTTACAGCATTACTTATTAGTAGGAACGAAAAAAAATACTTCAATACTGGATATTGCTTCGATTTCTAAATTGTCCATAACTGTTACAGGAATCTACATGATAAGTTTTAAATCAATTGAACAATTCTAATATTCTAAATTAATTAGAAGAGTCATTATAGTAATAAAATCAAATAAAACCTTATTTTTTTCCTTTGGTAAGTGTAGGTACCCTGTCTGTAGCTAGAACAAGACCGTCTTTCCGTCCGTTCATGTGTTACACTTGTATACATTGATGGAAACTTTCTTGTTTATTAATTTGACGATCCTTGGAAACTTTATGCATAATAAACGTTTTTAAAAAAAATAGATATCTAAAGAAGGGGATTTATCTAATAAATTTATATTCTTATTGATAACAATAAATAATTCTTCTACACAATCAAAAGGCATAATTTTTATAATTAAGAAAAGAAGAGGGGACTAAGGTTTTTTTTATCAACTGACACATCCCCGTATCGCTGGCCTTATCAACAACTTTATTATCTTACACTCAAAATATAAGGAAGGTGTTCACATAAACTCGCATCATTTTTTCGGTCACTTTACAAAAAAAAACGTGGAGAAATATGTCTATAATTAGCGCAAAATATCAAGTTTTATAAGATTAAAACAGTATGTGTAATTTTGGGCAGGCCGTTTTATTACATAGATTATTACAAATTAGACTCTACTTTAGATTATTATAATTATGTATTAAATATATTTCTAAAGTCTGTCAATAAATAAGGAATTTGAAGATATTTGAAAAAAGTTGCCAATGACAAATGATAGATAATCTTTTTTCTTTATATTTACGTCGACATAATGGCCATCATCAATAATATTATATATTATGTATAAAAAAAATATTCTTTTATTACTTTACTATTGTCTGTTAATATTAAAAGCACGGCTTCAAAATGGTTGGAATGCCTAGGCCTGTAAGCAGGCACGAAATATCCAAATAGGACTTTCAGATAAGAGTTGTGTAATTGAAGTGTTGGTTATTTTATATGCACAGGTTGGTTTAAAGGTATGTAGTATGGAGTGTATCCTCACTTGTGAATTTACAGAAAACACTAGAGGGAGAAATTAAAGTAAAACACTAGAGGGAGAAATTAGAGTAAAACACTAGAGGAAGAAATTAAAGTAAAACACTAGAGGGAGAAATTAGAGTAAAACTCTAGAGGGAGAAATTAGAGTAAAACACTAGAGGGATAGATTAGAGTAAAACACTAGAAGGTAAATTAGAGTAAAACACTAGAGGGAGAAATTAGAGTAAAACACTAGAGGGAGAAACTAGAGTAAAACACTGGAGGGAGAAATTAGAGTAAAACACTAGAGGGAGAAATTAGAGTAAAACACTTGAGGGAGAAATTAGAGTAAAACACTAGAGGGAGAAAGGGTTAAAAAACTGTATCTCAACCTTGCAACCGCCTTGTGCAACCTTTCTATAGGGTCATTGAAAATCAACCAATGGTGTCGCTTATTTTAACACAGCCAAGTAGCAGAACATAATTTAGAAGCAGACGAAAGAGGTCTTTAAAAAAGAAAGGAAGATAGTTGTCTGTATATACATCTATACTATAGATCTGTTCTTGCGAACATCTATAATATAAACAAAAACATAGGAAGTAGATTGACATTGGGCTGTTAATTACATTGGTACCTAAATTTATATCATCATTTATACATTATTTTATTCGTTGGCTCAAAAACTTTGGGTACTATTATTATATTCTGATTGGCTTGTTCGAAAATAGTAATGTCTGAAAGTTTCAATCAATAATTTTAATCTACAGAAGGGATGATATTGTTTATCTAGTAATGTATATCAATTTATTTCCACTGTATTATCACTTCCTCTTTTCTTCACATTTATTAAATACTCCTCTTGTTTGCTTTTTGTTTTATTTTGGCGCATTTACGCAAGTGATCGGACACTGTAGTATGGGAGGGGTCAATTTAAAGATGATGATTTTATAGTGCGTATGATGGGAAACTATGGAAAATATTTCTAGAATGCTTAATTGAGTTTTTAAGTTACTCACTTAATCCCAATCAAGATTTAGGATAAGTATTTCATAAGAGGATACTAAACAATAAAAAATTTGAATTGCAGGCTTTAATCAAAGAGTTAATACTCTTTCAAATACCTTCTTGTTTCAGGAATCATCTTGCAAAGTATCGAAATCAATAGGTCAATTCTAACATGTTTAAATTAACGAAAAGAGATAACCCTTACGGACGGACAGACCTACACTAATTATAGAGAAGCTTCGCTAAAAAAAAACATTTAAACAATACATTTGTTTACTTATGTGCAATTATCTTTTTGATTAAAAGATTAAGCAAACTTAAATATAATATACTTTAGATAAAATAGTTTATTTATAAGATTTGGTAAATGTCCCTAACCAAACATTGATGTCGTTATTAGGTCAACATAAGTAAGCAGTTGTTATGCAATAACTTTTAATAACATGTCAGCCATGACCACTTTTATAAAAGCCTTATGGTCGACACAATCCCTTAAAATTGCCTACATTTTTTACAGGGGTTCTGGTGAAATAAAAATTTGTATATGTGTTTTAGTTTGCTAAATGGCCTAGTTTTAAAAGCGGATATTGTTATTTTTTTTCTATAACGCCAAGTTAATTGTTTTGGATGCTGTCATACTTGTTAAAGGAATAAACATCTTTATGTAGCGGAAAGATCAAATTTCTTTTCAAAATAATGCACCGTCATGTTTTAATTTACTACCCTTGTTAGCACAGCTAAACTTTTCTATAATTATCCATATTTCTTACCTCACCTGGAGTAGCTGTGTTTAGTACCCGAGGAAAATGGGGATAGATGTCACAGTTTTGGCTTACCAATCATAGACGTCCAAGCTTTTTTTTTGGGGGGGGGGGTAAATTTTTTTTAAGGGGGGGGATTGGCTTTTGGGGTGGGTAAAATGGCCGCAAATTTCCCCCCCAAAAAAAATTTTACCCCGGGGGTCAAATTTGCTTGGGGGGGTAATTACCCCCCCCTGAAATCTGTTGGCAGGGGTAAATTTTGTTTACCCCCCCCCAAAAAAAATTTACCCCCGGGGTAAAATTTTTTGGGGGGGTAATTTAAATTTTTATAAAATATTTAGTATTAAAAATTTTTTGTTAGAGATTTTTTATTTTGGGGGGGGGGGGGGTAATTGAAGTCTGTTTTGGACCATGACATTCCTTCTATACTAACCTTTTAATCAACCCTCTAATATTAAAAAAAAAACGGTGCTAAAATTAAACCTTTTACAAAATAATTTTGCAAAACACTGAAAAAAATCCTTTGGAAAAATGTTGACTCATTTTTAAGCCAATATTTCTGTTATTTTGTTAAATTTATTGATATTTTCAAGCTTGGAACCAATGGTCCAAATTATGCTTGTTATAAATATATTTAGTTTCATTCCTTACAATTTCTTGTTTACTCACCATCCTCTTAATCATTTCTATAACAAGGATTAAAACATTCATAATAGCGAAGCCTAATAAATCAGATAAACGTGCATTAACAATTGAAGGAGACATTGCTTTTAATATTAAAGAAAAATGGACGTAGTTTAATAGTAATATGATGATAAGTTTGTGTCTAATCATCATAGGATTCTATTGTAAGATTAGTAATTTCTTAGTCAATTATAAGTTATAGAAAAGCTTTGCTATTATAAAAGTCTACATAAAGAAACCGCTATATATGTATACTATAGAAAAATATAGGGATATCATTTTACTATGTGTACACATAAGTAGTTTCTACTCCACAATTGGGTCTGTACGTCGTGCGGTACAAACTTTTAACTATAACAGCGCAGAAGCTGAAAGGTACCGAAAAACAGACTAAATTTTCATTTTCTCCTATGGGGCCATATCTCCTACAGGGGGTGAACCATCCTCCTTCAAAATTCACTGCTAGAGCCAATACTAAGCTACTGTTATATTATATACTATTGTAGTATATACTAAATAGCGGCTTCGCCTCTAGCCTCTAGGGGCTTTGCCCCAAGAGATAATTTTTTTGGGGGTTGGTGGTGTCCCACCCTCCAAGAAAATGGCTTAAAACCACCACAGGACCAATAGGTATATACCCTGAAGAGTAGAATCCAATCGGTTCAGTGGTTACCGAGATCTTAAGGGACAGACGGACGGCCGGAGAGACAGACATCGCCCCTAGCTACTAGAATTATGGAGGGGGAGGGGGGAATAGTCTATTACTACCTAAGACATTAATGAAGCTTCTATAAATAAAACAACCAAATTAGAAAAGCATTTTTGGAGATCTTTATTAAAGAAACCTTACTACTTTAAATAGTAAGATGGCATTACAATCTTAGCAATTTTAGGCCATAGAATTATCTATAGATGCTTATTTTAACATATTTATATACCTTACATAATATATTTATTATAGTTAGCCACTGAGTCAGTAGAGAATGATTATCAAAATAAAAAATTATCGAGAGAATATACTTACAACTTTTAACTTTGATCGGCATTCGGCATAGAAATCGCCTAAACAATTTTAAAATTATTGTGATTATATGTTCTTTTATTACAAACTCTAAAACAAATTGCAAATTTCTTTGAATAAGGGATCTCAAGTGATGGAAAATGGCCGATATTTTGATTTACATCCCCAATGATGATACACAAAATTACGATTAGTAGCTGAAACTTTTGGACACTAAATATAAAAAAACTAACCAATCATAAATTAAGAAAATACCCCAAAGTTGTTAAGCCAACGAGTAACAAAACGCTATCAATAAACTAGTGGGGACTAGTCCGATGTCCCCTCCTTCCCTGCTAAGAATACAGATATTCTTGTATTATTGACCAATAAAAAGATGGAACTAAATAGATTAATGGATATACAATACGTGGATATAATGGCAGTGGGAAATTTGTCGTCAATTTAGGTTGCTAGTAATATTGATCAGTTAGTTTATCCAGTAGTAAGGAAGGGGAAAAGGTAAGGTGAGTAGATGTGTGGTGAAGTTATTTTAGCCAACTAGGAGTATCACTTTATCAGGGTACGTGAAAATATGGTGCAACATCCAAGTAATTAGGTATATATCGAAGAATAATATTACGTGTAGAGAAAAAATTAGATTTTTTCAATCAAAATCAAGGCCATATGCAGTAACTGTTATGTCCATATGCATTTTGTCCATAAGTATAAAAATTTCTTTAAAGCTAAATAGATATTGAATTGGTTTTTAGTTCTTTCATTTTCAATAGTTAAAGATAATTGATTGCCTAAAAAATGATCAAACATAGCATAAGTCTTATAGAGTGGCTGTGCTACTTAAAATCGTGAAAACCAGTTACCAAATAAAATTAGATAAGGTGATAAAACAACGTTATCAAAAGTAATAATGAGCCATGCTTTTCTACATTGATTACATCTCATTTTGTTCGTAAATTTAGACATGTTGATTTTTGAAATATGGAACTATTCATTTGAACGACGAGGAATATTAAAAACTAAATCAAGAAATCTAAGAAGAAAAAACTATGATGAAAACATCCGAATATGATCGAACCTCATCAAATGAAAAGATTTTAAATGAACAGATAAATAATAAATTTCAATATACTAAAATGCATGACTAAAGCTGTCCCCATATGTAGATTGTGAGGTATATACCACCATAAATGTAAGATAGCTTCGCTCTGAATAACTCAATTCGGATCAATTCAAGCAGGGTGTGCAAATACCCTGTTTTGGTACACTCTGCTTGACTTGGGGGATTATTGGCATACTCTGCTTTAATAGTGGGAATATTGGCATACTCTGCTTTACTTGTCAAAATATGCTTTTTCTAAAATTTTAAAATAATTTATGTATATATACTAACGGATCCGAACATCGATGACTCTAGGGGCACTTAAGGGAAGGAGAGAGCTGAACATCTAATTTACATTTAAGTTTTTAAAAAGAAAAACAAAATCAGGGTGTTTTTTTGGGACCAATGAGAGGCTTCATTGAAAGGGGAACCATAACAGTCTAGCAATTAGTGAGATCCTTTATTTTGAAATTTTAATGGTTTTAGGCAATTTTTCTTAACTTTTCTACCACTTGCAATAGAGAGCCCAAATATGCTAGGGACACATCTGCTAGTTTATAAATTTTGCGTACATTAAGTAGTAAATTTTTAGGTTGTTATAGATGACGTTAAAAAGTAATTAGATTTAAATGAATATTCTTAAATCCTGAGTCATGATCATATAAGTAACACAGCTACTTTATAGTTCACTTTTTCTGACCGTCAGTCTGTCATTTTAAACTTTTTATTCTTTAATATTGGCATACTCTGCCTTACTTGATAAAATATTGGCATACTCTGCTTTACTTGATGAAATATTGACATACTATGTTTGGCACACTCAGCTTGACTTGATCCCACAATTCTAATAATAAGCCTGGGAACGGAAGATTTTTTTGAAAGGAGGTGTAATCTTATATTCTTGAAATACTATGCTAATGGCGTTTTTTCATGTTAGCAAAACTATTCATTTTAAATCAGCAAAATATGTGTTTAAAGAAAGTAGTGTCGCTATTTAAGAATACTAGTAAATGTCCTTGGATGTTTATCTACACTTGTTGTAAGAATCGTAGATATTTAAATACATTTGTGCCTAAGAAGATATTCAAATTAATAAACTTGCTAATGTCTAAAATTTGCAGTATTGTATGAAGAATTCAAATGAACACATATCAACTATCCATCCCTTTCTATTTGAGCCACGCCCCTTTGGACACAGCGCAAAAACATGGATAGGTATAAAGATTATGGTAAAGTATTGCAGACAATTATTTCTGTATATTTTAGGTAAAAACAAGGGAGGGGGGAGGCAATGCAAGTTTAAAAAATTAATTAAAATTAATTATAACAAACAAGACTTGAGGGTGAAGATTATTAAGCTTCCATGGTCATATCCCTGGTTATAAATTTAAGCTAAATAATTCCGCTAGTTGTTTATGAGGTTATGTGTTCGAGTCTCGGCCCAAATTACAACTTGAATTATTCTCTTTTAAAGCGACTTGGCTGTGTAACTATTTACAACGCTATTGGTTAATATTCAAAGACCCAATTGAAAGTCAGCAAAGAGGCCCCTCTATTGTTTTATTCTAAAGTGTATCCCTATATAAGTGGAAGATGAAATATGATTTGTTGTTTAACAAGGGGCGTATAAAGTTATGTTTTATGGGGGGGGGGGGGGAGAATTATCCATATTAAAAGAGGATGGGTGTTTTTAGACCAATTTCTCTATTTAATTGAGGGCAAAAAAGGGTTTGATTTCTTATGGATGGGAAGATAGTATTTTAAAAAGCGCAGATATTCTAAAACTTACATTGGACCAAATTGAAAAATTTTGCATAATATCCGTAGAATTAAATGTCAATAATATGTCAGCTAATATCACTTTTGTTACATGTCACATAGTCGACATAAAAATATCTATAATGCTTTTGGGAATGGGATTAGGGAATGCAATTTGTATGGCATTAATGACTACTTACTTGTAGGCGACATAACCAAAGAGACTGCACTTCTACAACATGATTCCAGTTTGGAGAGGAGAGTTTCATCTATTATTGAGCTATCCAAGATACTAGGAGTTTACATTTAAAATATTTATTTCATTTTGAAACAATATACAAGAAAAAATTAATAGTAAGGTTATAGATTTTGGGTTAAGTTAACAAGATAGTTTTACAAATGGTAATTTTAATAATATAATATTATGACTTATGCAGTTAGGAATTTTGAGAAATTGGATATGAGATCGTTTTCTAGGCCTGCTTTGTCAAGAAGTTTAAAGGTAAATTGAGTTACTAACAGAGAGTGTGCAAACAAATTATTTTCATTCCAATTTAAAAATTTTTCTTCTTTACTGATTTTCATTGATCTATCTTTAGCAGCTAATATAAGGTGTGATAATTGAATATACTCATTGGTTGAAAAATCTTCATAGTACATATTATACAGATAAAATGTATCTTTAAGAAATATAAATTCTGGCCTGCTTTCATTATATTTAACGTCAAGAAACAGTGCAAGTTTGTGGCTAAAAAATTTTGGAAACAGGCATTCAAAAATTTCGTGTTCAGTTGTGCTTTCTGTATTACATTTTAAACATAAGTTTGTGCTGGATAATTTAAATTTGAAAAGTTTATTTTTACTTATTAAAGTACGGCTGATTTGCTCAAAATTTTGAAGAAAAAAAGGTACATTTAGCATTTAGCGGTTTCCCTCAGAAAGCCTTTTCTGGTGCTTTATTATTGCCTTAGGTCAGGTTAGGTTACATTATATTGTGTACTGGGTCGGTACCCCGCAGGGTTAAGACATCGTAGATATAGGTCCTGCAAGGTTAGGGAGGGATTATGAATACAAAAAATGTAAACCCCACCAAGTTCCAACTATTTTTATTTAAGGTGGGGGGGGGGGGGGGGTAACTCTCGATAGGCACCTAAAAGGAAAGCACCTCATATTTTTCATAATATTATTCCCTTAGAATATAAGGTTATCTTTTAGTAAAGGTTTCATATATCAATTATCTTAATAAGCGCTCTTAGTCATATGCAAAATCACAAATATCAGATATGCGGAATTCAAAATAAAATTTTAGTGCTTCAAAGTCGCGGCTGAATCCTTGTCAAATATAGCCACTAGCTACCCCCCAAAAACAGCAGTATTAGCTGAGGTTAAAAACAAACAAGTTCAACGGCTGCTTCTGAAATAAAAGCCATCATAAAAATTTGCGTTATCCTTATTCATTAAAAAGATTATTCAGTCAATTAAGAAACAATACACTATAGGCATAAATATTTCTCTAGCGAAAATATATGTTACTTTCAAATGCTATATCCCTTATTTCCTGTATTGACAAAATCACCATTCATTGGAGGTCGAATTTGAAAACTGTTAAAGAACATACAGTAGGTTTTTTTTACTGTAAACGTTAACAAAAAAAAGTAAGCTCAGAGAAATCGAAACTAAATTTTTACTGATATTACTACTAACACCATAAGGACATATTTTCGAGATCTTACAAGGCGCTATTTAATGCAGGCTCTTTCATAGTTTTCAACTCCCTGCTCCAGAGAAGATTGAAGTGCATATAGTTTATTTATAAACATGCATTTCACATATGTGCTCAAAATAAAAACATCCATCAATGGAGCAGTGCTCTGAAAAACAAAAAAGCAAAATTAAAACTATGATCATAACCCCCCCCCCCCCCTCCACTTAAATTAAGTATCAAAGCTAGCAAAAAAAATATTTTCGCATTAGCGGTCAACTTCTTCTAAGCAATAACGGAAAAATATATTTTTCTACATTTATAGAATAAATGTACAAGATCAAAAATCAATAACAGATAAACTTTTATTAATTTATTTTAAAATGCAATGAAAAAATATCTATTAAACTTAATTCCCTAATATTTGTCCTAACATCCAAATTTTAATTAGCATATGGACCAAAATTATAATTAAGACTTTAGGTTTTATTTTCTTATTTCCCCAGAACAGACATATCCTTTAATATCAGTGGCGTGTCTGTCCGTCTGTCCGTCTGTCTGTATAGCTTACTATATGTAATATGAACCTTTTTATTATCTCTTAAGTGATTGTTAAATTTTCTTTAAAGATCTTTCTAACCATTGAATATCTACTCTGTAATATCATTTTTTTGTCCGTATTAGATTAACGTCCGATGTTCTTAAGTAGATTCCAACAATTATAATAATTACTTTAAAATTGAAAAAGTTGCTTCTCCACTAGTCTCTAGGGTAGGTAAGGAAAATAGCTCAAAACTACGTCAAGAAATTTATATGCATCTCTGTAAAGTAAAAAAAATATGGAACAGATATTTCTGAGATCTTTAACTTCAGACAAGAAACCCTTACTATAACTTTATGATATATCTAACTTCAAGTTTAAAATTGAGATTTTAATATTACTCTAATTTCCTTCTTATCATCCTTCTTTAATCATATTCAACTCCTTTTTTCATTTCCTTATTTCTCTTTTAGATTCGCTTAACCTTTCTTTCCATCTCTCCCTTCCCTCTTTATCCTGTAACACAACATCCATAAAAGCGAAGCTCTGAAACTATAGGACAAACGAACATTAACTCTTGTAAAGTGGCAGAACTTAATAAGCTAAATATAAATGTATAAGTTTATAAACAAAATCGTAAGTAAGTTTGTTGCAAAACTGTTTAAATACAGGTTACTGTTTACAGAACATACTTACATTCTTAGGACTTGATTATAGAGATGTTTCGCTTATAATATTGTAATTTGTTGTCCTAGGAATTTCAATCAGTTATATACAGGTTAATTATATCACATAAAAAGGATCTTGGACAAAGTAGCTTCAGACAAAGAAGCTTCGGACAAAGTAGCTTCGGACAAAGTAGCTTCAGGACAAAGTAGCCTACTAAGGAAAGTAGCCTCCACTGTTACTAAAGGTCATGGCCGCAGCGCTCGGCCCCCTGGCTTGTCTAGCCGCAGGCGCTCGGCCCTCTAGCCTATAACCTAACCTAACCTAACCAAAAAATTGTAAAAACATTCTTAAAAATTATAAAAACAATTGGAAAAATCTATCTACCAATTTTTGCAAATCCACGAAATTCTAAACCACCTATGTATTATCAGTTGATTATATTTTTCTTAAATAAATGTTCTGAGGCTACCATAGGTTAGGTTAGGTTAGGTTATAGGCTGGAGGGCCGAGCGCCCGCGGCTAGGCAGGCCAGGGGTCCGAGCGCTGCGGCCATATTGGAGACTATTTTTCTTTGGAAGCTACTTTGTCCTGAAGCTAATTAGTCCGAAGCTACTTTGTCCGAAGCTACTTTGTCCAAGATCCCATAAAAAAGTTTAAAAATAGATGATTTAAATTCACGTATGGACATTCTTGTAACTATTATAGTGTTGCTACGCTTTCTAAATCATACCAAAATGTTATAGGAATCATCATACAAACTTTGAAATCGATAGGACAATTCGAACATGTCTAAAATAACCAAAATAGCTAACCGTTACGGACGGCCCAACCCTTATTATGGAAAAGCTTAGCTTTTAACAATTTATGTTTTATCTGTCCATATATCTTTATATTTTTTCTTGCAAAGTACACAATTAGTTAAACATAAATTGATGAGCAAAGAAAATAATTGCTTAAATGCCCATCTTGCCCCCCCCCCCTCTTCCCCACCTCTTGCTATCTCACAACCCCTCCTAGTTACATACAGGGAGGAAGGGGACAATGAGCTTGTCTCCAAGTTTTTTAATAACGTTTTCTTATTCGTAATAACTTTGGGAACTTTTATTAAATTCTGATTAATTGGTATAGTAAGTTGAATTTTCAAACGTTTCAACCACTAATTGTGATTTAGAGAAAGGGTTTTCTTATATATTATAATTTTAGATTTATAACAATTTATAGGCCATTGTCTTATCCCTTTAAATCCCTGATGTATCTATCTATCTGGCAGAGATGCATTATGAGCTGGTTAAGATTAATCATCTTCCCAAACTCTTACATTTGATCATTTTTCAAACCATGAATCTGATCCTATCTTTCATTCTATCCTACAACCACCACTATGCGCTGCTGATAACGTGTTGGTCAATTATTAAAAGTACAAGTACGGTTTAATACATAGCTGGAGGGTTAAATATTTTTTATTTATCTTGTCCTACAAGCACATTGAGGTGCAGCAGCTATGTTTGTATAAATTCTGAAGTAAATGGACACCTAGCTGTTCACTTAATGGTTAATTCTTACTCATTCTATCCTTTATTGTGAATCATAAAACACAGCACCTCAGCAACGCTGTTGATAGATTTAAATCAAATGCACCCCTGGCTGTTAATTAAGTAGGTTATTATTAATGTCCCCATGACACTGTGCTGCAGCAACCATGTTAGACATATGTGCACACATCCCAAGGTAACAATACTGCGTCTTGCACAATCAATAACTATCTATCCCCTATCTATCCTGCGGTGTTTGAAAACTTGCAGAAAGAGTTTTAGTATGTAATGCAGCGGCGTGTGTACTTTTTATATTGACCCAGCGCAAAAATGCCTCGTCTTGTGCTTGCAACAACTATCTATCCCCGATTGTATCATACGTGGGCTGAAAATTAGGAATTTCAAATTTTGTTCTTACAGGAATCTTCTTGATAGGGGGGCTTTTTGTTTTGACCTAACATGACTTTTGACGCCTGTTTTTGGCCAATATTTATTTATATATATTATTCCATACATGTGTTGAGCAAATAGGGCATTTTAACTAAAATTTAACTAAAATACATATGCTCCAAGAAAAATGTAAAAAAAAATTTAATAATAGTCTTTAAAATATTTTCTATGCCATCAATGTATCTTTGTGTTAATCTCTTCGTCCAACAGTTCATTTATAAGCTACCTCTCTATCTTTCTATCTATTTGTCTAATTTTTATGCATCTATGTATTAAATATCACATTCTGTCCATTTCCAATTCTATTACTATTATTCTAAGATAAAATTTTACAAAAATCACGAAACCTTTTTAAAGGATGTGGGGGAGTATATTTTGTTTTTTGATTAACTGAAGAGGGGTGGAAAAGAAGGAGAGGAAAAGGGGAAGGGGGTTGTAGGGAAATTTTCCTTTAGAACTTTTGTCGGAATATTAATTCCCTTTTCCCTGATTACCTGTAGACCTAAACATCTATCTATCTCCGCGCTGTAAGAGTAAGAACAATGTAGTAACTAATCTGTAGGGCGTATCCCCATACTTCACCTCCAATTATTAAAATTTATAGAGGTGTTAAACTATATTTTCTCACTACATCCATACTAATAGTTTACCAAATCAAAGGATAGTGCTTAGAAGTATTGTGAGAGGGAACACCTTTGCCCATTAAAAGCTCAAAACAATATCATTTACTAATAAGGGCTTTCAAACAAAGGTCGTACAAAGGTCGTAATTGGCAAGTTGTCCGAAATCAGCAAATAGAAACAGTGGAGTTACATTCCAGACATGTAATTGGTTAAAATTGTGTCAAGATTTTGGTAGGAAAAGGAACATTTTGTTTAATTTCGTTCACATTATGAGTCAGCTTTTCTTTTCTTGGGTAAATTATACTTAATTTTTCTCTTATATTAAAAGTACTGTAACTATATATTTGTTAATGTCTATTTTTATTCATTTTTTACTTTTTTAGTAAATATCCTGAAAATCCATGAATTCTTGAGAATTTAAATTTAAATAGAGCCAACAGTGGCATATTCTTGTGAAATATGAAGTTTCTTTCCGCTTTTTTATGCTAATTTATTATTTATTCTTAAATTAATTTAATGTATTCAGAAGTTTGAAAAAAGGGTTTAGATTTAATATGGTTTTAGGGTAAATTGCAGTATTGTAGGACAAGGACGATCAGCTTCCATAGTAACAAAGCTTTTTAAAAAGGGATAAAAAAGAAAGAAAGAAAGAGAGAGAGAAAGAGAAAGAGAGATAGAGAGAGAGAGAGAGAGAGAGAGAGAGAGAGAGAGAGAGAGAGAGAGAGAGAGAGAGAGAGAGAGAGAGAGAGAGAGAGAGAGAGAGAAAGAGAGAAAGAGAAAGAGAGAGAGAGAAAAAAAAAGAGAGAGAGACAGAGAGAGAGAGAGAGAGTAAGAAAAAGAGAGAGAGAGAAAGAGAACGAGAGAGAGAAAGAGAGAGAGAGAGAGAGATTTTGATCATAGGAGAGAAAAATTGGGCAAAGAGCAGTATTGCTGATAGAAGGGAGGACAGAAGGACAGACAAGATTAAAGATAGAATAGCTTTGCTACGAAAACTTTTATACTTCGGTGGTTTAGGAAGTTGTAACTTTTTTAAGGTCTTGGGCAGGTATGCTCCCCTAGCCTCCATAATTATTATGCTCATTATATTTCCTTTTTTTGCTTTAATCAAAACCTATTTTGAAATTCAATATAATATTACATCTATATTTATTATAACAAATTTCCAGCCTATGCAGGGTACTATCCCTTGTAAGTGCTGTCCCTGCAGGGTTTTTTAAACCTCTTCTAACCCACCCCTAAAATAATAACTAATATTTTTTTTACTTTCTTTATTTTAGTTTTATCTCGTAATGATTATTGTACTTGTTTATAAAACACTAATTTGATATTAGTTGAGATAAATATTTTTATCACATCTATGCATCAATAAGAACTTTGTTGTTTTAATGAGATAAGGATAAGTATTCTCAATAAATCACAAAATATGACATTAGTTTACGTAAATTAAATAATAAATTCTACTCTTATTGTTTAATTGTTAATTTTCGATTTTGTCAAACAAAATCATCCTTGTTTAGAAATAAAATGTTTATAAAATCTTTAAATCTCTGAAAAGTATTTATTTTATTGGCTTATTTAGAAACGGATATTTATTGTTAACTCTTACAGATCGGGCCCCAATTCCCACCTTAATAGATCGGGGGGGGGGGGGCTAATTTGACCCCCCCCCCCTCCTCTATCTCAGCTCCTGTTACAGTTAGAGACAAAAATTTCATTTTCACCAAAAAAAAATTTAGGTCTCTATCTTATACACAAAAGTCATTATGAAGAAATTAAGATTTATTTAGAATTTTTTCTAAATTTAGTGCCACCCAACCGACTTTGACCGGATGCCACGACCGACACAGACCAGATATCCTTATAAGATCAACTCTTGCCGACGTAAAATTACTAAGCTTAAAAAGTCATGAAGTCACAACTCTCTATCTTAACTAAAAAAAACGACATTGAAAAAACTAGAGGGTCAGGGGGGGGGGGGGTCAATATGACCCCCCCCCCTGATCTGTAAGGGTTAAAAATAAGAACAACCATGAAAGAAAACATATAGAGAATGCTTTTCAAGGAATCTTACCCAAATATCCCAGCATGTCTTATTATGCTGTAAATATGAACAAATTTTGTTAATTTAAAGTGCATGATTATACAGCCAAACCCCCCAGGGGCCCACATACAACCAACCCTTTGATTGCAAGACTTTTGTCAAAGAGTTATAGATCTGCATGGTATTAGTATTAAATTACGCCTGTTATTGGCTAAAGTATTCCCCTTAGCAGCAGAAGGAACTTTTTTTTAACTTATTTTGTTTTAACTCTATATTAAGCCCGGTTTCAATCACCATTTCAATCTTTTAAATGTTCTTTTTTCTTTGGTAAATTTGTTCCAAACTCTGATTATAAGTTTGTTGTTTTCCTAACTTAGATAAAAAGTGTTATTCTGTTTCTTGTGGAGTTTATGCGGAACTGCATACATATTATCTCTTGTTATTTGTCGACAGACTCTGTTGGACTTTGCAGCTGGTACTGTATCAATAGTCAATACTAGTAATTTACATATTTCACATGCGGCACGGAAACGAATTAATCATATGATTTTTTATTGACGCTTAAGAAACTTTTGTATCCAGCTGAAATGAAAAGATCCTTTTGGAAAAAATATTCTAATTTGTTAAAACACTCTTTCTTCTGTAGTACATTAACATATCAAAATATGTGCTAACATTTTTGTAAGTAGCAAAGCTACTGTATAATTCACTTGTCTGTCCGTAAAGATTTTCTCGGCTGCTATTTAAGATGTTTTTTTTGAAGAATTTAGTAGTTAATGTAAAAAACGTTATTATTTACATCAATGCATATATTATATGATAATTTTAGATAATCTGAACCAAGTGTAGTGTAAAATTAAAATTAAATCTGCTCCGAATTTTTTTACGATCTTTTAATCCATGTCACTATTTTATAGTTGTACATATCAACTTTTTTATTTAAAGCGTAGCGTCTCTAAAAATTACTCTACAACACTTCAGACTTAATGTTAAGAATAAGTGTTTGTAATAGTTTGATTATATTTATTTTATTTAAAGTAGATATTAAATACTGTTATATTATCAACTTGGTATTCCTGTTACATCGACGTTATGATTAAGCAAGGAATTACCCCTAACATCTAGGACATACCCATAAAAAGGAGAAGGAATAGCAAAAATAGCCAAAAACCATATTTGAACCTATGCGAAGATTCTATAAAAAGGAAAACTTCTCAAAATGTTTAATGAAATACCTTACTACTTCATGTAATTGAATTGTAATATTTAAGCTAAGCTATTTGTGATGTAGTTGGTTCTTGTTGTTTATTCATTTAGTTATGATGTCCGTTTTTATATAGGTCTCATACAACGGAATTCGTATTCTTATAATCTAAAAGTATTAATGTTATTATAATCTCGTTGGAAGATTTTATTTATAATGTTTTTTTAAAATTATATTTAGGTTTGTAGTTGGAAATTAAATAAGTTTCTGTTCAAACACTATGTTGCAATTAAAAATACCCTTTAAAATGCGTCTTTGATACCTGCGAGAGAGATTGTGTAGGCTTTCATTTGAATTCGTCCGACCACTTCAATTTTAGTAAGTGACTTTGGCTCTTTCACTTGAACCTATTTTTGGAACACTTAAAATCCTATCCCCAATATTCTTCAAAAATGCATTTCTTCTTGCCCTTTAGGGAGCTTTAAACATGCAGGGCTACCCTTACGGAGTTCAATTTCTGGATGATTCTTTTAGCTTTTATTTAACCTAACCTAACCTGAAATAAGAAAAATAATTCGTTAAAGTTTCTATATATCTATAATACAAAGCAGAGTTATGCCTGTCTGTCGTCCGTCTGTCTGTCCGTCTGTCTGTCCGTCTGTCTGTCCGTCTGTCTGTCTGTCTGTCCGTCTGTCTGTCCGTCTGTCTGTCCGTCTGTCTGTCCGTCTGTCTGTCCCTTAAGATCTCGGTAACCACTAAACCGATTGGATTCTACTCTTCATGGTATATACCTATTGGTCCTGTGGTTGTTTTAAGCTATTTTCTTGAAGGGTGGGACACATCCAACCCCCCTAAAAATGAAAATTTCCCCTCCCCCCCAAAAAAAAATTCTGGAGAAACTTCTTCACATAAATTATTGGCAGCAGCACCAGAATTTTTGTAATTTTTTTAAATTACCTCACGAGGCAAAGCCCCTATTATCCTATATGATTGTCAAGATATAATCTTGTAAATTTAAGAAGTGTTTCTATTTATAGAAGTAACATTCTTGAATTTCTATGAAAACTTTTACTTTCATCAGTTCAAAAACTTAGTTTTTTCCTCTCTCCCTATACAACAAATGATGATTTAACACGTCCCAATTTGACCTGTCTTTTGGGACCAAAAAACAAAGAACTCTAAAGGGTATTTTTTAGAGAATCTTCAATTTTAACACCCCCAAATTAACCCCAATAGAAGTTTAAAATGAATAGGACTAAAACGCAGTATTTTTGGCTCACGTCTATATTCACACACACACACACTCACACACATATTTAGGAAAAGTAATCAGAAAAATAAATAAAGATAAGAATAAAGATAAAATCTATCTAAAATACAAAGTGAAGCTATGTCTCTCAGTCCATTTGTTTGTTTCATAAGATCTCACTAAGCGCTAAACCCATTAGGTTTTTAGTCCTGTAATAGTTTAAGGTTTTTTTTTATGAAATTTAGGACGACCCCCATACCTATGACTATGACTATCACTAACATAACCTTGTTAAAAATAGGGGCTTTTATCCTTTTGATTTCCTCGATATAAAGTAACACATTAAGAATATTTTACATTATATCATTCCCTATGGCTGCTTACATAGAAATATATTTCCACACCAAAAGCTTAAAATAGAATACGGATAAGGGATGGGTAATGCTTGGTATTAAATCAAGGAGTGCGATGTATTCGCTTTGAATCAAATGTCAGTCTATGCAGATTACTAGCAGTTGCGCCATAGAATCTAAGAGGCTTTTTTGATTTGAATGAAAAAATAGCGTAAAACCACCACAAGACTTTAATCTAAATAATAAAGTAGCCTAAAACCATCCCAGGGTGTATATGAAGCTTACCGAAAATAGATAATCCAATCGGTTCAGTATTCATAAAGATTTTAAGCTACAAACAAAAAAAACTTACTTCTGTATATAGATTACTAGGGGCTCTATATACAAAATGATATGTAAGGGCAGAAAAATAACCTAAAAACATCTCAAGACCTATAAGTAGCTTAGCTGTAAAAGATAACCTTATTGGTTCAGGGGTTAGCAAGATCTTTCGCTACTGAAAAAAAAAACCTTAAAACACTTTATCAGTGGCGTGCGAACCGAAGGGGGCATTTGGGGCAATCGCCCCCCCCCCTGCCCCCCCCTAGCCACCGCCCCCCCTGCCCCCCCCTAAATGTTGAAAAATGCCCCATTTTGCCCCCCCCCCTGGTCAACAAAAATGCCCCTTTTTGCCCCCTACCCTACAAAAAGCAAAACTATCCCAGTTTCCAAAAAAAGATCAAGAAATACTCAACAACAAAAATTTTGGCGCTTCGCGCCAAACAGACGGTTACTATTCATTTAACCTTACCAAATTTTTTAATTAGTGTAGAAATTAGGTTATAATCTTTTTTCACTGAACATAACAAACCAGGTAATAGGAAGTATTTTATTTTGTATAATATAAACTTTTTACCAAAGAAATTTTGTACATCCCCAATGATCCCCTTATATAGATTACAATTAGTGGATCAAATGTATGGAAACTCGACTTAATTAACCAACCAATCAAAATTCCATTAAAGTCCCCAAAGTTGTTGAGCCAACAAATAAGAAAATTTTATATGAAATATTGGGGACTAGTGTAATAAATAGCCCAAAACCCCTCCCTCCCTGCATATTTGAAGAAAAATTTTTTCGCTTCGCGCCCTTCCAAATGGTTTCTGCTTTTTATTACATTGTATATTTTGTTTTTATTTCTATGAAAACATGTGTAAACAACAAATATTTAATCAAAAAGTTATTTCATATAAAAAAGAAACAGCGTTTATATTTATCTAAGCCTTTTTCTCAACACTGTATGTCTGTCTAAATGAATAACTATATATGATGTCATATTATTTTCAGGATATGTTTATCATTTTTTTGTGTACATACCCTTACAAAAAGACATTTTTTTTATGGCAATTTTCATTAAGAACCCTTAAAACTAACTACACTCTATATTCCTAACTTGATAAAATACGCCACTCTTGTTGTCTTTAATTGATTTTAGTTCAAAGGGGGAGTAAATATTTTTAGGTGCGCTTCATGCACCGCCCTTATAAATCCTTGGAAACACCACTTAATCAAAAATTAACAGAGTTTTAAAGTGCCATTTAAAGAGGGTAGGATATGTTGATATAACTTTTTAGCTTCTCTATAATTCACTATGGCTGTCAGTACACAATGCTAAGGGGGAAATGTGATTTTTTCAACTGCAATTAAAGATAGAAGGCTAAAACTTAATGTTAACATTCCTGTCATTATGGAGTATAATTTCGTCGTATTTTCACATTAGCTTTTCACCTATTTATAGCTCCTGCGGGGCCAATTGCCTAACCCTGCGGGGAAATCACCTGACCTAACTTAACCTAGAATAACATTTTATCAATTTTTATATCTGTAGATGAAAGGACAAGTATTTTTTTCATTTTTTACTTGGTTCTTTATATCTTTGGTTTTTATGGTATGATAAATTTTTTTGTGGATTATAATATTTAAAAAAATAAAATTTCTCGCTGTTTCGAGCATCCAGTATGTAATTTACTTTGACTGTCATCACACAACATACAGGAAAAAGGATTTGTGACTTTTTCTACCTAAAATATATATTTATTTCAACAGATGCTCTTTAAATCTACTTGTCTGTATTCTTATTAATGGTTTTTTGTGCTTTGCTACTTAAAGATGTTGTCATCCTTGTTGTCATACAATAAAGAAATATTTAAAATCAGTTTTACATATTAGGTTAATTTTTGGTAAATTATTTCCAAAATGAGTGTTTTTATCTCCCCCCCCCCCCCCCAAATTTTTTTTAATGGGGTTATTCATCCTTCCTGCTGAGATTTTATAACATCCCCTTCCACCCATAAAAAATGTTTTGTGGGGGGGGGGGGAAAGGTTAAATTATCTTCTATACTTTTTTTTCAAAGATGCTTTCTAGCTCCCTTCCCTTCTGTCATTGCAGGGTGGGGAGAAGGGATGGGGGATAAGAGGTGGGGGGGGGGAAGATATGGGGGTTATAAATGGGAAATAGGGAGGGGGGAAGGGATGGGGAAGAAGGGATAAGGACTCAAAGGCCCATAATCAAATAATCCCACCCCTTAAAACGCCCTTATTTAAAATTAGTATATATAATCACTTTGATTTAGGGGGGGGCAAAATTTTACAAAATCTTCAAAATGCCCCCCCCTAGACAAAGTGCTTCACACGCCACTGCACTTTATATAATAGAATTGTGGACAAATAAATTTCTCGTATATTTTATATTATCTAACAATTAATGCTTTATTATTGTGCAATATAGATTTGGTGCCAATAAAGATCAATGTAAGTTGCAAAAAAAATTTCTTGCTCATTTGAAATTATATTCAACTACTTAATATTCCATAGAGTTATCTAATTGTTTTTTTTACTATTCATTTTTCATAGCTTATTGTTGCTTTACTGCTATTTGACATTATCGTCCTTGTTTGTGACTAGAATTGTTTAAATAATGCAATCATTACCAATCCCTTATCCCTGGGAATATATAATGGTAATGACCGATCTTTCCTAGGCATAACACTTGACCATTGACCCGCACAACATCTCACTGCATTGTTTGCCACTTTAGATTCAAACAACTTTTTGTTGTGTCCCTCAATACATTCTACGTTTCCTTATAGCTTGAGCTTCTATGGAATATTTAAGTATATAGATTTACAACATATAGCAATTGAAATTAAGTGTCTACGCAGTAATATCACTAAACTGTACTAGTTTAGTGTCTACATAGTCCTCCAGTTTAGTATCTATGTGGTAAATATGTTCAGTATTAGTGCATTGATACCATTTAGATCTATGCAGCTAAATTTTGTGTCATTTGATACATTCTACTTTCTCATTGCTCTATCTTCTAAGAATGAAGCATTTATGCAATTATATTATTGTAATAATATTGGAATCTATCTATATGACTGTTTTCTTTGCCAATATGTAATACATTTACATACATTTGAAAATCTCGACTGCATGCGCTTGTGATAAAAAAGATACCTATGTGGACAAGTATTTTGAAATCAATATTGATAAGAACAGTGCAGAACAGTTTTTCTGTAAAGGAACAAACAATAATTAAGGGAGACGCGTAAAGTTTCATGTGTGACGTCATTAAAATACTTCTAAATCAATCTCTTTTTAGGGGTTTTCTTTCCCAACTTCTCTTCTCATACATCCTTTTCAGACGTATTTTTATGATGTCATACAAGACACTTTTCGTATCTCCATAATTAAGTTGAAGGTAAAGTTAAAGCATCTATAAGCCGCTAGGAGGGGACAGTGGTTAGTAAATTATATTGGTCCAAAAAGTTTCACAAACACGTTGTCACATTCGTTGGATTCGTGTTCATCAATTTATTGTCTATTGTCTTATCCATATGGATCTCTGGATTAAAAAAAACGAGAATGTCATTAGATGAATAGTTTGAGATTTAAACAAGCAATTAGGGCAATTGAATCAACCGTTGGTCACTCCAAACCTCTACCTTACCTAACCTTATCTCTAATAATTAACAAAAAGTGGATGTTTGGGTATACTTAAGTTGCTTATAACTTACAAACTATATTACTCTAATCAATAAAAAACCCAAAAATGTTTATAATTAATTATTGCTTTCCACAACTTTGTGAAATATTTTCTAATTATAGGAAGGGTTAAGTATACATTTAAAGTTTGAATAGAATATTTGTGGTTTTTATTAAACTATACATAAATTGAAAGAATGAAAATGGTGGTTTCCCTCATATGGCATATGGATCACAAATATACTTTTAAAAAGGGTGTTTTTGATGAAATTTTTCACAGTAGATTTTCTCCTATTTCTAGGGGCTCCAACCCAGCGGGGCAATCACCTAACCTAACCTACCCCAAAATCACCTATCAAAAGGTGCTGTGAAAATACGACGAAACGCCTCTTAAGAGGCGTTGTCACAAAAGGGACTATACCGAAATGTTCTTTTCGAAGCAGCTCTATATAGTGCCAATAAAAATGACGTCATACAATATATATGACCAATTATAGTTCAGTATACAATTACATTGTAATTGACCAATTGTATAATCTATACTGGCCTATCATAGTCATTTCTTATTAGGCACAGAAAGCCTAATATATTACAACGATAAGCGAAGGCAAACTGTAACCCATTACATGTGGAAGAGTAGCTGCTCTGTAACTGTTAGGGAGAGGGATGTCCGTACGACCGATAGTCAGCTTGTTATAGTAAATACCCAAGTAAATACATACTACATATACCCTATTAAATACATAACTTCTTGAAGTCTTTCAACGCAACTTTCCTTATTACTATCTTACAGTTTACTGTATTTTCCAATAACAAAGACAACCTATAACTGAAGTCGGAACAAGTTGCTGTCGAAAATTTAGTTTTTGTTAATTGATGGAATTTAAAAATTGAGTATCTTCATATGTTTGCCTTATATCTATTGATTTGGAGTACAAACGTTGTATTATGTATTGTATATGCCTTATTTTTAAAACAGCTTTGCTTTATCAAAAAAGTTAATCAACTTTTGATAAAAAAGGTTATGATAGTAAAAAAAACCTTTCATATTAACGTTTTTCTCTTAGTTTACGGTCAATAAAATTCACCGAATCCATCACATAAAAATAACTCGACAAAAGAAAGCATTTTTTTCTTTCTTTTTTTATGACAAAGGGTCAATTTAAGCCTATACTTTATGCTCTTTTCAAGGAGAGAGAAAACTTTTCCTTGAAAAAAGTTTAATTCAATTAATGTAATAAGTTTAGATAATAATTTCCTTAATTTTTCCAATAGAAGGAAGGAACAATTTGACCATATTATTAAGCTTTAAATCTTTAATCAATTGCTCGATCTTTGTCTTTTATTACTGGCCATTTTTTAAACGTATGTATCTCATTACGGGCAAAGACATTCCTCCTCTTTCTTTATAAAGAATCAGCTAAAACAATTTTAACGTCTTTTTGTATGACACGGCTGTCAAATGCTGATTCCGCAATGCACTATGCTGTATAATTTTCTTTATGAATTTAAGTTCCCAATAGTTTATGCCTAAACACGATCTTTTACAACAAAAGGGACACTCTAATAACTCAATTAAGCTGTTGTGACTTCCCTCAAAAGGCGTAGCGAGCAAATACCCCCCTCCCCCATTATTAAAAAAACTGAGGATCGGGGAAGAAGTAGTTTATTTTATTTTGCCAATCACCAAAAAGCCATCTTTTAAATTTAAAACTTTAAAAGGGATAGTATTTTGTTCTTTTATTCAAGTAAGATGCTCAGAAATAGTCTATAGTCCCCCCCCGCCCCCATTGAAAGGAGTTTTATTCATCTAAATACACTCTAAAGATGCTCAGTTTTATAAACTCCCTGTAAAACTGCAGAGGGTCCTCTTAATAGAGTACCGTTTTTTAATGTTTAAAGACAATGTAGTCCTAGTATTTTCATATGATTTCATACACAACCCAAAAAGGTTGACCTACAAAATAACTCCAAAATTATGTAAATAGTAAAGAAGCATCGCTTTTATGTAGGTATGTTTGTCCACCTACTTGTTTGAATTTGTGAAAGTTAAATAAGGATAATTGTGCACATAAGTAGCGCAGCAATAACAAGCTAGCAATAACTATTTTTTTTAAAGAAAATTGAAATTTAAAATGATTATTATAGTAATTTATGCATGCATTCTTAATTACTACGAACTTTTTTTTAAAAAGCCCATTTTATTCAAAGAATATGTGTTAAAGATTTCAATTTCATGCTAGGTTATCTACAGAAGGACATGATAACGTACACACACAAAGTATAAAGCTGTTTTGCTTCCAACATGATGATAAAACTTTTGATATTAAAGTTTGTGTTAGTTTGTAGGCACACCCTTGCTGAAACACCTTGATTGATGCGACACAATCTATATTCAGTCTTTTATGCGGTTCCTATGCAGTTGTTTATCTTTGTTGTTACATAATGATTTTAGTTTCGCTTCTACATTTACTTCATGGTAATTTTAGAAACATAAGGACCTTTAAAACCCCCAATACACAGAGAGAATTTTTCATAGACTAAAAATAATCTATCAGTACAAAAATATCAGAAACCGACAAGGATAATACAATGGAGGATAAATTGTTTCATATAACCAGTTAGAATGAACAAAATTTCGTCGAAAAAGTTTCAACACTGCTAACTATGTAAGAGGGTTTCTTCAAATTTTCGAGACAATTGGCATCTGCAGCTGAATAACAGCCAGGTCTAGCAACCATTTTGGACCTCTTGCATAGAAAAAATGGTTGGCTCAGCTACGACTAAGGAATTAAAATTTTATAGCGAAAGTAGCTTTTTTTTCAATTGCAGCATTTCTGGTATTATTGAAGCTGTTTAAGAGATCTTATTATTAAATACACTTATACCAAGCTACCTTAGTATGAATGATGATATGTGTCATATATTTGAACAAACCCATATTCAGTACAATAATAGTTATTTCTCGCATCGTATTATAAACGGCTTTCCGCGGATATAGAATGTACAATTATAAGATTAAAACGAGTTTTTTAGCCCCTAGGTGCCGTAGGCACAGGCTAAAAAAAGCTGGTTTTAACCTTATGATTGTACATTTTTATATTCGTAGAAAGCTGGATATAATACGATGCTAGACATAGTTTTTTCGTATTTATGAGAACCGGTTCCTGTCCACCGGATTCGAATGAATACGAGAAACAAAATTACACAAACTTGTAAAAAAATAACCTATTATATAAAGCAATACGCTTTTTATGTCCGCAGTGAAGGATCTTACTAACTGCTGAGCCGATATGGTACTCCTTTTCAGCCAAGCTTCTTATAGGTCCTTATAGTTATTTTGGATGAGGGTATCTCCGCCCTCCCAAAATATCTCCCCTAGAAAAAAATGACCCTCTCCCCCCTCAAAATAAAACAATATTTTTCCTAATCCTTTTTAAAACTTAAATTGAAAAGGAAAGATGAACTTCTGTACCCCCCATTCCCATAATTGTCCTTAAGGGCCTCTCTGGGCATATCCGCTAGTGTGATATTAAGCTTGCTTTCAAAACGTCCAAACCATTTTTGTATTTTAAATTTCTGATTTATTTTCTTATTGGTCTATGGCTGTTACTTTTATACACTGTAATTCTTTCTTTTCATTTAAAAGCTGCTCTTTGACCCCTCACGAGTCAACACATTAAATTTACTCTCTTTTTGTCTTCACAATAAAACAATAACTTGATAAGATGTTCATACAAAACAGACAATTATTATGCAAAATAGCCAAAATAACACGAGAGCTAACAAGGCTACAACTCCCTCCTTGCAGGATTTAACATTAACTCTCTATCTTTTTCTTTCCTCATTTTGTATGTAATTAATGGATTAACTTGTGCCATAATTCAACTCTAATAAAATAAATTTTTTGGAAATATATTCACCCTTTAATTTTCGACACAGGTCTCCAGGAAATCCTGCAGTATAATTCAGGTATAGAACAAACATAACTATCGGAACATCAGAAGTGTAAGAAATTTCTAGTTAATAAATTATGTGTAAAGATTGAAAAGAAATCTTTGATTCTAGAAAACTATAAAATAGTTAAGATTTAAGAAAAGAAGAAAGAAAAATATTATGTTGATATTCAAATACTTTTTTTACATAATTATAGGAACTTCTTTCAGTTATAATAACCTTTTTGTGATTGTTTCTAGTTGATTAGCTAACAAAACATTGATTACAAATATAACATGATTGATATAACTTTTAAATTGAATCAAATAGCTAAACACATAAATTAACCATAAGTTTACTAACATTTAGGCACTTTAAATAAATAGTAATTCGTTTGTCCAGTAAAATTTTCCCTTCCCTTGGATTTTAAGAGATAAGAAAATGGACGAAAAATTGATGTTCACCTATTCTGTAATGAAGATATTCGGGAATAGTCCCTTTCGTAACATCGCCCCATAAGGGGCGATTCGTCGTATTTTTAAAATGGCTTAATATAGGTTATTTCAGGTTAGGTTAGGTTATATTGGGTTAGGTGATTGTCCTACAGGGTTAGGTAATTGGCCCCGCAGGGTTATAGCCTCCAGCAGGGGCTAGAAACAGGAGAAAAGCTACTGTGAAATATACGAAGAATCGCCCCATAAGGTGCGATGTTACGAAAGGGACTATACCCAGATATTCTAAATGGCAACAAAAGAAAGAATTTGCATTTTAACATGTATTACGTGTGTTCAGTTCATTCGCGGTATTAAATTGTTAACTATTAAGATAAAAAGGACAAAGCGAAAAATCAGAATAATGATATTTTATTGGTCGAGGTTATTTGTTTATTTTTACCTTTCTAACTATTTTTTGTTCTATTTATAGCCATAGTAAAATGTAGGTATTAGTTTTAAAATTTGATAAACCACAAATATTTCATAGAAATTTTAATTAGATTTTAACCATATATAATTTTACAAAAATGTTAGAAGTTTGTGATAAGAACGATTAAGTCCCTAAAATATAAAAATAAAGGATTTCTATGTCTCTACCAAAGGATCTCGCTAACCGTCAAACCGATATCGTTTTTTCTCTTCTCCTTCACAATAAATCTTCTCATAGGTTCTGAAAAGTTTATAACTATTTTGGGTCAGGGTACCAGCACCCTCCAAAAAAAATCGAACCTAAAAAGTATTCCCTCGCCCGCATATTTTTATACTTTTTCTTTAAAACTTAATTTGAAAATCCAAAAGGGCGTTGACCTCCCTTACTTCCACCTCAGTAGCCGCTAGTATTAATAAAAAATTCCTAATACTTTTCTTTTATCCTGCGGGGCTACCATTTACACAATATAACCTAACCTAAAGGTGAAACATAGACACACAAAAAACTACAGCCCCTCTTATTTTCAAAATAAGAATTGGGTGTTTTGGGGTTTGCTAGTCGCTTTAAAGGAAACCTAGATGCTTTCTATTCTAATTATATTTCCCTATTTAAAGGACACTCTAATATATAGAATGGTTTAATTTTAATTTCAAATCTCTTAAGTTTTAATATTCACTGGAGAGTGCATTAGATTTAATTCATATACTGTTACACAAAGTTTTATAAACATGTTTCCTCCAATCGTTGGCTTGAAACCTTTTCTAAACTTTATTTGCTTTTACAAACTGACAGTGTCCAAACTTTTCCATCAATAATTTTATCAACAGAAATTAAAATTTTGTTTGTTAAATTATCTTATTCCTTGAAATATCTGTCAAAAAGTATATCTGTGCTACTCAAAATTATAATTTTTTTAAAAATTAGAGAGCGTCTTTTTAAAAAGTCATAAACCAAAAGTATTTAGTATTTAGAAACTATTGTTTCACCTAATAAGAACGAAATTACAAAAGATTAAAACAATTTCAAAGAAGGTGTATCAACTTTTTTTTTATAGCTAGCCGGTTCTTTTAGTAAGTAGTAGATGTAAAATTTTTCATAGAATTCAGATATGCAATCGGTTTTTTTGTAGACCTCTTATTTTTTAAGTAATTTAAGTTTTTTAAAAAAATAATTAAGTCGGTTTTAAGGTACTAAAACGCAACAAAATAAAAGAAGAAAATGGCCAGTAAGAACAAAAATAGTAAGATCTTTAATTTGACACCTTACTTTTAAAATTCTGTTAAGTAATTATTGAAAAAATCTATTTTTTTAACCTCGGTTTAATAAAAACTTTAGACCTAAATATTTTCTCAAACAGACATAAAAAACATGGGTTCATATATACCTTTAGAATCAGAAAAATATTACGAATCCATTGTAAGCAAAATTGAAAAAAAGTAAAAAAATTAAAAATTAAACAAATGGCCTATTGTATTTTTTGTTCAGGCAACACTATCGTCTTCCCTTTTTTACCCCCTCTTTACCCTCTTCCCATTTTTATACTCAATTCAAGAATTAAGACGTTGCCTGTACAATATAATATGATATTTTCATATAATTCCTTTTATTGTAGTTTATATACTATATTGTAAACTTTTTTTTCAATTTTGCTTACAATGAATTCGTAATATTTTTCTGATTCTAAAGGTATATATGAACCCATATTTTTTTACCTGTGAAATAATAAAATTAATGTCAAAGTTTTTATTCTTGTGGGTTTAAAAAAATCGATTTTTTCAATAATTACCTGACAGAATTGAAAAAGTAAGGTGTCAAATTGAAGATCTTACTATTTTTGTTCATAATGGCCATTTTTTTCTTTTTTTTGTTGCATTTTAGTACCTTAAAATCGACTTAATTTTTTTTTTTTTTTAAACTTAAATTACTTATAAAATAAGAGGTCTACAAAAAAAACGATTGCATATCTGAATTCTATGAGAAATTTTACATCTACTACTTACTAAAAGAACCAGCTAGCTATAAAAAAAAAAAAGTTGATACACCTTCTTTTCTTATTTTTTAACACTAGAATTATTACAGAATCAGATAGAATTTGTTTTAAATTTAAAGAAATTTATATAAAAAATATAGATTTGTAAAATAAAAATGTACATTTATGTCATTAAATCTAACTATATCTTTAATGAAAACATAACAGTCAACTATAACACAGTATATTTTAGTTTATGAAAATATTACATATATTCAGAAAATTATCTAAGTATAATTATTTATTGCATCGTATCGAAGACAGCTCTCCGCGGGTATTAAAATGAAAAATATTAGATATAAATCGGTTTCGAAGCCATAGTGAAAATTTTATTCTACTGCTAAGTTTTCTCTTTCAACATGTTAAAATTGTTATGTTTTGACTCTAACTAACTCTAATATTGCTAGACGGAAAACAAATTTTGTCTAATTACCTAATACAAAGGAAAAAGCTTAACTGTATTTACTTTTTTAAGAGCGCATATACTCTATAACAAGAATATGTCCGCCCCCTCGACCATTAATTTTATATATTAAGTTATAATATTTTATCCAAGTAATATTGAAAAGAATGGACTACTAGGTAAATTAAACCCTAATTAAAACTACTTAAATAGAGAATACTGTTTGAAGACATACTTACATTTTTAGGGCTTGTTTATAGAAATGCTTCGCTTATAACACTGTACATTGTTGTAACTAATAGGAATCAGTATTTAAGATATCAGATGAATAGTATGATTATATTAAATAAAAAAAGTTTGTCAAAAAGGTTAAAAATCAACATGTTTTGAATGGACGTCAGGACTTTCTTTTAACAGTTATAAAGTTGCTGCGCTTTCTATATTGTACCTTACTGTTATAGGAATCATAATGCAAAGTTTGAAATCGATAACACAATTCTAGGATTCTAAATTAACGAAAAGAGTTTTTCGTTATGGATCGATCATGATTTTAGAAAAGCTTCGATTTAAAAAAAATATATTGCAAAGCTACTTATGGACAAAATTGTGCATGTTTAGGTTTGCATTGAATTGTTATGTCAGGTAGGTAATTACCCCGCAATTAGACTAAACATTTCATATTTTCTCTTAAATACTCTGTCTAAATACTGGGATCTAAAGGAATAAGACAATGACAAATAAATTGATGTTCATCCCCAAAATTATACCCTCCGTGGATTATGGGTTGAAACGGTTGGACACTCAACTTAATGATCTAACCATTCAAATTTTTAACACGTCCCAAAAGTTTTTTACTCAACGAATAATAAAATGTTCTTTTATAACTTTGGGATCTAGTGAAATAAACAGCCCATTATCCCCTCCCTTCCTGGTCTAAATAGCTAAACATTTTACCACCGGTAAAAAGGTATGCTTAATTAACAAGCATCATTTTGATTTCTTAAATCTTTGGTCTTTGTTTAAGACAGATTCTATACACTTGAAGGTAAATTGATGTATCATAGGTAGGTTTACAGACAACAACCCTTTGATTGATTTTTTTAGAGGCTTTCAAAGAGAAGGTTGGAGAAGACCTTACATTTACTTTTTAAATTTACTATCTCTAGGTTTGATTATATATCTAGCCGTTTTTGTAAATATTGCCGCAGAAATAATAAACCAATATAATTTAGGCCACAGAACTATGGATGAGAGAAAATTTTCTTAACATAGAATGGCTTCACTTTTTCATTTACTAAGTATATTTGCGATAACTTTTATTTAATGAAATCTTCCAATTTTTAACATGTACAAAACGGCCTGCTTAATTGCTTCAAGATCCATGTCAGATCTATATAGGAAATAAATGTCTATAAACGAGCTCAAGTTTTCCAAGGAATATTTGTTTAAAACTCATAGTGCTTCAATTATCCATAATAAACTCTCATTGCCCATAACGATAAGGCCCATTATTTTACTTTATTAAAATTAAATTCCTTTTTTTAATTTCATGTTGCTATTTACCTTATATCAATGTATTTAATTTCTAATCATAAAAGAGAAAATTTAAATTTATAATATAATAAATTTAAGAAAACTCTGTTTTAAAAGAATTCGATTGTGGCGACACTTTGTGTGTTTAAATATTAAACTAAAATTGTAATCATCATCATTAACCCTTTGGTGATGGTAATGTAAAGAAAAAAATATAATTTAAAAAATCTTTTTAAAATCATTTAGATTATTAAATATTTACTTTCTTTTAGATAGTAATGCCGGGTGAGGAAAATAGATTTATTGAGAAATAGATATGCATATAGAAAACTAGCCAATAGGGAGATAATTATATCGAGCCAACTCTAGTTTTTAATATATATATATATGGATAAGGGGGTTCAGTGATCCACAGACACATTGAGGAAAAGGAACTAAATGTTTCAATTCATTTTAACCTACCGGTAAAGATGAAATTACACCGTCAAAGCTTATATGTGAGGTTTCCGAAAGGGTTCGGCACCCCGCTAGGATTAGGATTAAATTAATAATTATTTCATTGCTTTCCACACAGTGATAATTTTTCTAACATATGAAGGTATGTACTTGTATGTTATAATTATGTATATTTCTAAATATTTTGATAATTAAATAATTTCATTTCAAATAACATTCATGAGAAAGGCAATACACATGAAGAGTGCAAAAATGTTTGAAGCAAAAGTGCAAAAATATGAAAATTGTTAGTGAGTTAACCTTTTATATATTAAGACATCTAGAACCAAATCATTAAAAAATTCTATGCAAGCCTTGGAGTAAGGGTTTCTATCATTGTAAAGCTAAGGAAACCCTAACCTAGGATAGCATAAATAATTTGGCCCATAGTTAATTATATACATAGAAAAACAGATAGATAGAACGATAGACAGATAGATAGATAGACAGACAGATAGATAGACAGATAGATAAACAGATTGACAGATGTATAGACAGATAGAAAGACAGATAGAAAGACAGATAGAAAGACAGATAGAAAGACCGATAGATAGACAGATAGATAAGATGTATAGACAGATAGATAGACAGTTATACATACTGATAGATAGACAGATAAAGACAGATAGGAAGACAGATAGATAGATAGGTATATATGAAAGCCCATAAATCACGAACAGGTGATCTATATAGTACTTGCTGAGAGAGATTTCAACAAAAATATGCAATTCCAGCGGTCCCACATAGATTTTATTTTTCCGTTCACTGCGGAGATTTCAGATATTGTGTGTTTAAGAATCTATAATCATATAAGCTTTTTATAAGATAATAATTCGCAATGTATAGAAATTTATTCTGCTATATAAAATAGTAAGACTTTTTTGTCTAAATCTTATGATTTTGTTGACTACTAAACTGATTAAGTTCTCCATCTTAGCGAAGCTTTACATAGGCACGAGAGTGGTATTAACCTTACACACCTAAATGCTAACGGCACAGACACTAGAAAGAAATAAAACAATAACCTTTATTCAGATTATTTAGCAAATATGATCATAATTATAATATCTTTCCTGAAAAAAGGGATTCACCATAAAAATGTTGACACCCTAATTTGCACTTGATTATTTGATTACAACATGCTTTGTATATTATCATATTAGTGTTCATAGAATACAACGATATAGTCAAATTTAGTTACCAGAAAGTTTAACGCAGAAAAAGCAGATATCGTATTTTTTTAACTTCAATTCTTAAACTTCATATATTTTTATAAAATGCGGGGCTTTTCTAGTTTTGTGGTAGATCCATCTGTCCGTTCACAATTATTTTTACCTATAAGTAGCAAAACTATTGAGAAAATATCCTCTTTCCGTACGTCAGTTTGCTTAAAGACTTTTTGATGGAAAAGAAAATTTCCCCCTTTGAATTATTTTTTTGCAACTATTCCTTCAAGATTTCCATGACTAATAAGAATTTATTGTTGAAACCTTGTGGTTGTGAAATTGAAGGCAGTCCTACGAAATTATTTTTACAGGGGGGTGTTGACACCTTTTTAAACCCACCTACAGCACGCTTATGGATTTATTTATACTTTTTTGTTTTATTGTTTAAATACCATAGAATATTATATGTTACCATAGATGTTTAAATTTGTTGTGATTTTAATAATTATTTAACTAGAGAACCCAGAATTCCAGATTCACACAGAGAAATCAAATTTTTAAATTCCTGCCGATATTAAAAACAACATTTTATGTTATTGTAATAAATTCCATAATTTATTTCTAATAAATATGTGGAATTTGAATAAATTATTTCAGTTCACCTGTTAACATTGGTGTTGGTGTTATATAATATCAACAAAATTAACACAAAGTAAGTATTATATCGATGAAACTTGCAACTGTTCAATAAGCATCTAGGGACAAAGAGAGGGAGTGGTCTAAAAATAGTTTAAAACCATCCAAAAATTCGTTTATAAATTGAAAAGCCTTAGATGGTAAGGACTAAAGTACAAAATCGGTTCAGAGATTAGCGAGATCTTAAAGGATAAACAAAAAGCTAGTCCTTATCCACTAAGTGCCTTTTAAATACTTATTTTTCAATAAATTGCAAATGTATTAGGAGAGAGGTTAGTTTTTCCCTATTTATTACCCAATATAACCTGACTTAACCTCACCTAAAGTAATAAAAAACAAAAACTTTTTTCCATTTAAAACAATTTATCGCTAAGTATTTATTATTTTTTATCCATTTTCTATACTAAAAATAACACACTTTTAACTTTTTATATTTTATCCAATGGGTGTGAAGTCAAATATGATGCACCCCCCCCCCCTTAAGAAAAAGCCCTCTAATTTTTCTAATCAGGGAGTTGTAAAAATATATCCCCTCTCCCAAACTGATTCATTTATCCTTTTGATGTATTACCTATCAAGCCTTTGAGAGAGCATGAATCATATTTAATTAAACCATTGTTAGGCATTAGTCTAAAGAAATAACAAAATAATTTTATGGTTTTTATATGCATAGCATCTTTGTAAGTTTTCTTATTTTTCCCATCACTCGCATATCCAATTAAAACTGTCGTTTTAACAACGTTCACCTGTAATAAATTTGGAATTAAAAAGAATATTTTGTTTTAAAGAATAACACATCACTTTTTTTATTTGTCGCATAAGATTTCGCTAACCAATGATCCTATTTACTTGTAAGATTTAGGGAATCATCAAATAAGTCTAAGGTTTTTGAAATATTGTCATGATCTAAATACTTAAGATAATTTCATATATAAATTAGGGATAAAAGATAGGCAAACGAACGAATCAGGAATATTATAATCATCATTGTCCTATCCCTCTCTACGTTCTATTTGCGCATTCTTATAAGGGAAGCTTTATATATGCCATGAGCTATTTTTCTGAAACAAAACATTTGCATGTATATACCTCAAGGCTGGGAGCGAGTCCACTACTACAATAAAATGAAATCCCTATAATTTCGAAGGTATTTAAACCCAAATCATATAATCATAAAACAAATATACAAACATATATATGCATTACGATACAAGAATTTAAAAGGACAGTCTTTATCATTTTTTGTGAACCAAAGCTACTCTGTAATAAAGTATGTACGTCCATCAGTAAAGATATCTATATATAGAAGTAACATTATCTGTGTGTACTGGAGGATCTCGCAAACGAGTTTTGGTCTCCTTGATAGTCGCTTCTTATATCTCCTTGCAAAACTATTTTGGGGTAGTTGATCTCACCTTCTTAAGAGAAATTGCCCCTGGAAAAAATGACCCTCAACCCCCATTTTTCATTTATTAAAATATCATATTTTAAAAGGGGTTTGTCAAGGCATCTGCGACCTCTTTTAATCCTTGGTTTTTTAAAACTAAATAATGTACTTTCCCTTTATAGTTATGTAAATTATTTAGAATAATGAAAGCTGTATAAAACCAATAATTTGCTCCATAAGGTATCCCGCAAGCTATAATGGTGTGTGTCCACTTCCGTAAATGAATCACATTTTATAATCATTAATATAGTATATTGTTTTACAGTATCGCTTTGAAACTGAATAATATCCGGTGTATTAGAACCGGTTCTCAGCCACACAGAAAAATTATGTATAGCATCGTATTATATCCATTATTTCTACGAATATAAAAATGTACCATCAAAAGATTAAAACCAGTTTTTTAGCCCGTGTCTTCGGCATCTCGGGGATATAAAACTGGTTTTAATCTGATAATTGTACATTTTTATATTCGAGGAAAGCTTTTTATAATACGACGCGATAAATAACTATTAACGATTCTCACAATTACTATTATTAATGAAATCTTGTAAATTTGATTTTGTGTTTTTTCTACGGTATGCGCAACTCATTGCTCTCCCATATGATATAGGATAACAATATATGTTTACAAAAAATAGGATATTTTACCTATTAGCTAAACTACTATTTTAGTATAGCTACTCTGCAACATGGTCAAACACACAATCTATATCCATATTAGTCTTTTTTACAGTTATGGCAGTTCCAATTTTAAGAGATGCTTTAGGTTGGCCCAATTTTTTTAATAAAGAACTTTGAAGCTAGGGGTAAAGTTTGAATTATAATAAACAGTAAGATTTGCAAAAAAAAAAGAAATTTTAACTCTGTAAATAATATATTCGCTGTTATGTAATATTGTTAACATTGTAAAAACCTACCAGGACAAGACATATATCCCCGTTTATTGGTCCAAATACCTTTATACAATAACATCAATTAGACAATTTGTCTGAAAGAAAAGTGTTATGAAGTAGGAATTTTTTTTTGTAGATCTTTGATTTTAATTTAAAATAACGAGAAAAAATTCCTATTTGAGGTTTTTTTTTTAAATGTAAAATTTCTTTTAGAAAAATTATCCGTGTAAATACAATTTTAATCCAAATACCCTTTCTCTTCATATTTCTAGCCCAATCATAATCAATAAATACTTTTACTTAAAGGAGATTTAATACAGAGAGAGAGAGAGAGAGAGGAAAGAGGGAACAATGGGCTGTTTGTTACACTAGTCCCCTATTTTTTTTATAAAAACCATTTTCTTATTCGTTGGCCTAATGACTTTGGGACTTTTACTGAATTTTGATTTGTTGGTTTTTGAAGTCTAGTGTTAACTAAATTTAATCTACACAAGAGGTAATTTTGTGTGTCATCATTGGAGATGTACATCAATTTATCAGCTATTGTCTAAGATTCCCTTAAGATCCCTAGATTTTTTGTTTATTCCTTCTAAAATTCCCTCTAAAACCAAAAATTAAACTTTGACTTTTTCATAATTTAGATTTTTTATTGTTATATGACATCATGTATAAGATTTTTCTCAGGTGTTATCAAAAAAGTCTCCCGGACTGTACGGTGTTCGTCGCTACGTTTTCATGTAACGGTTAGCTTATTCTTATTCATGAAATTGTACTAATGGATTTGATGTTCTAATGCTCTTGAACGTATAGAGTTGTTTTTTGGCAAGAAAGAGTTGTCTGATCCTTTTAAAACTTGTTTGAAAACGCGTTTGGGAGGGGTGGGGAAGAGAAAGGGAAAAAAGTAGAGGGCAGAGAAAAGACGAAGCTTAATCTGTACCACTTTTGATGTCATATTCTTCATCTCTATTTTAGGGGTTTTCTTTCCCACTTCTCCTCTCATCTCCCTCATTTTATTACGTCAAAGGAATTAAAAGTGGTGCAAAAGTGGTACAGATTGGGCTTCGTCAGAGAAAACATAAAGAGACAACCAAAAATCACACATATATTATAAAATGTATTTATGAGAATGAAAAAGGTTTTAAGCATGGACTAAACACACGGACAGACCTACCATAGTAATAGAGTTGCTGCGCTATATGAAATAGAAAATAATAGGGGTAGGGAAAGTTAGAATTTGATAGCCTGATATCTAGTTGCCGAAAGTGTACGCAGTTTCCTGGGTGTTTCCTCATCCTAGCTCAATATTTACTACTAGCTAAAAAAGCTTCAAACTTCAAAAAAAAAAATCAAAATTTAAAAAATTCAAATTTATAATGTATATTGTATAAATCGTTTACACATTCAAATTTTGATTTTTTTAAGGGAAGTTTGAAGATTTGTAGCTAGTAGTAAATATTGAGCGAGGATGAGGAAACACCCAGGAAACTGCGTACACTTTCGGCAACTAGATATCAGGCTATCTAGAATTTTGATATATGTACATATGTTTTTACAATAATGATTATATTATAATAATGGATATAACATTTACATGGATATTATGACAAAGGGGAAAAATGGCAATTTAGGTTGCTAACATAGAGATCCTTTATTGGTCAGTGGAGAGGATAGGGGTGAAGACCCTAGCATCTAAGGCATAAAAATCCTAAGCCTTTCCAAGGCTTAAATGTGAAGATAAAATTTCTCCAGGACCTATGTAAAGATTCTCTAAAAACGAGAACTCTATCATTTAACTTGTTATTGTGATAATTACATTCAACGAAAAAAAACCTTACTACTTTTAGGATTAGTGATTGTGACCCTAACATCTAGGGGCTTTGTATTCGAATAAGAGGAAGAAAAATGTCCTTGCCATTCCCAAGAACTAAATCTAAAAATCATAATACAAAACCTCTCTAAATTTAAAACTTAAATCGGTTCAGTGGCTGGCAAGATCTTAATGTAAAAACCAAAAAACCTTACTACTTTATGTAATATAAGAAAAAAAATTATTGGTAGGTTTAATTGAACATCTAATTTGAAACATCTACAATCTACATTTTATTACCCCTGGTTTTAAAACTTGGATTTCACAGGGTATAAAATAGGTACAAATATTCATAAAATATATTAAGAATATATTATATCAATGTAAATGATCTATCCCCCGAAACTTTTAATACTTCATTTGTTAGTATAAAATTGTACTGGGAATAGTTCAAAGCAGGAGTGTATTTATCTCATCAATCTACTTACAAACTTATTTACGTAAAGGAATCGGCGGTGAGAAATTTTTTTCGAGCATTTTACTATTTTGATTAATTCGTATCTTTTCCTGAAATAAACCTGGCTAAAAAATCGTCTGAATTCTTTGCATTTGCTTTCTCTTAATACGTTTACAAGATGTTCCCGCCATTCAACCAAATATATTATCTAAGAAATAGGATAACAAAGATGTCAACATCTATCAAATCGAAGCTCTAAAACAAACGCTAGAGAAATACGAACATTACCAATTGTAGAAAGTCAAACTTAATAGCAGGATGAGAAAATTAATTTATAAGTCTTAACAAAATTGTCAATAAATTTGCTTTAATACTGTTTAAGGACATACTTAAATTTTATGACTTGATTATAGAAATGTTCGCATTATTTAATACTTCTTGTTGTCATAGGAATCTAGGAATAAGAGTAGCATTATATGAGAATTAATGATTTTTAACATGCTTAAGTACCATTTTTTTGTATGATAGAATCATTGACTTTGTGAAGGTCTAAAGCTATTGGCTTTAACTGAAATAAAACTTTTTTCTGTTGTTCTGAAACTCTTCTTTATTTTACAATTCTCTTCCTCCTAACTGTTGATGAGTACTTAGCAGTTAAATGCCAAGGATGATAACATCCATGAATCAATTGAATAATAAGCATATTTTTATGACGTCGACAATTTAAGGCTTAATTTCAATAGTTGTTAAGTGACAAAAAAAACAAAAGCATATGTATATAAACTTTAGTCATTGAAATATACAATCTGTTACATTTTGAACTGATACTCCTCCCTATCCACTCCTTTTTATTGAAATTTAATTTAGAAGGAAAGAGGAGTCCGTAATAATAACCCCTGCGGGACCTGTATCTATACGAGTAACAAACAAATAAACGAAAAGGAACTGCCTCCCCTCTTTTTTTTTATTTTTAAAAAAGAGGGAGGGTCATTTTATAACTAGGCACTAAGAAGGAATAAACCAATTCTTTGCTAATCTTTTATTGGCAAGATTTCTAGAAAAATAATTAATATGTGAGGATGTATGTAACCCTTCAACTACTAGATAATTTTACAAAATTATCAGATATACAAACAGTGATATTTATAAAAGCTTTGCTTTGCTAAAAACGTTAATATTTGCAACTGTGCAAAAAAAAATTTGCTTTCCCGGCAAATTTTAAATTTATGGCAAAAATGTAAATTGTTTTTGCTTTTGCAAAATATGTGGCATTTTTTACTCGCAGGCAAATAAGAATATTTGGCTTGAAAAGGGTGAAAATTAGAGCATATTTATTTTTTTCCTCTACTTTTTTAATAGCTTAGATGCTCTATAATTTGTGTTTCCCGTACGCAACTCTGTCTTAGAAAAGAACCTGCAATTTTTATTGTTTTTATTGGCAAGTTGCAAAAAGGGATAGTTACATGAAGCGCATTCAACAAGTTTAATGGCAAGCATAATCTACAAGAATGTCATATAATATATATAATTTTGTATTACAATAAATAGGAATCAATTTGGCACCACCAAAATAGTAAACATGTGAAAACAGGACAGCCAATTATGTTTAATATATCCAAAAAATATGATTTTCAAGTCTTGATATTTATAAAACTACCTGGTGGAAAATAGAAATTCTTTCAAATATATATCCTATAGATTTAGTTTAAACTATTGAACAGAAACTAATATGCAGTTTACTAAATCTAAGTTTAAATGCACTTCGTGCAACTATCCCTTTAGAATATATTCACTAGATCTTTTCATGAAAATACACTTTTTCGAATTTTAGTCTTCTGCTAACCTAAAAAGTTACTTTAGGAGACTAGAAATACATGTACAAAATTTCAGCTCTCTATCTCTACTGGCGACCTAGCGCCAGGCATGTAAAATATCAACAGATAACGGTAGCACGGCGGTTTTAACAATATCTCAGCAATGTGCAGGTTTTAAGCTCTTCTGCATATTTCAATTTAAACACATAAGAGCAAAGATATATTATCCCAAAAATCTTTTGTCAAAGTCTACTCTACACCTAGCGCCAGTCAGTTGTCTAAAATCATGCATTTTATACCTGTGAAAATAGAAATCGCCAGCGCTAGGTGTAGAGTAGACTTTGACAAAAGATTTTTGGGATATTATATCTTTGGCCTTATGTGTTTAAGTTGAAATATGCAGAACACCTGAATTCATCTTCCAAGCCATTCTCTAGGCTTTTAATTTTTTTATGAAATAACGGGATTTCAAAACTGCCTATTGAAAAGGCCTAAAAAATATCTTTTTTTGTCACTTTTTTCACTGCTTATAGTTACAACTTATTAAGATATTATGCTCAGTAAAAAAAATCGGCGCCTCCAGCACCAAAACCGGCAAAAACTGGCAGTTAAACTTCTGTGCCCCTACTTGCCCCCCTCTTCGGTAAACAGTAGTTATCTCAAGAAGTAAAAGAGATATCAACACACAGAAAGAAAGCTTTTGAAATAAAACTGAACTAAGTAACTATTACACATTTAATTTTGGGACTTTCCTTCTAGGGGCTTGTGGAGCAAAAGACCCACCAAAACACTAATAAAATGAGTTCTGAGCTTATTTTTAAAGATATCAACCTGATTTTTTTTTTAAATCTTTTGTTACCATAATTGAACTCAGTAACATTTACAGATTTCATTTTGGGACTTTCCTTCTAGGGGCTTGTTTGGCAAAAGACCCCCAAAAACTAAAAATATGAGTTCTGGACTTATTTTTAAAGATATCAACCTAATTTTTTTTTAGAAAACTTTTTTCACATAACCAAACTCAGCAACCTATACAGATTTAATTTTGGGACTTTCCTTCCAGGTGCTAGTGGAGCAAAAGACCCCACAAAACACAAAAAAAATATGAGTTCTGAGCTTATTTTTTAAAGATATCAACCTGATTTTTTTAAAGAAAATTTTTTAAATAAAACTGAACTCAGTAATGATTATACATTTCATTTTGGGACTTTCCTTTGAAGGGCTTGTGGAGCAAAATACCCCCCAAAACACAAAAAATATGAGTTCTGAGCTGATATTTAAAGATATCAAACTGATTTTTTTAAAGAAAACTTTTTTAACATAACCAAACTCAGCAGGGGCGTCCAACCTTTTTTTTTTTGGGGGGGGGGGGGGTAAAATTTGCTAGGAGGGGGGGGGGGATAATTACCCCCCCTGAAATCTGTTTGTAAACAAAATTTGCCCCCAGGGTAAAACTTTTTTTTTTGGAGGGGGGGGGTAATTTAAATTTTAGGTATTAAATGTTTGGTATTTTTTTTGTTAGAGATTTTTTATTTTGGGGGGGTATTCAAAATTGTTTACCCCTCCTAAATGGTTGATATCCTTAAAAATAAGTCCAGAACTCATGTTTTTAGTTTTTGGGGGTCTTTTGCCAAACAAGCCTCTAGAAGGAAAGTCCCAAAATGAAATCTGTAAATGTTACTGAGTTTGGTTATGTTAACAAAGTTTTCAAAAAAAATCAGGTTGATATCTTTAAAAATAAGCTCAGAACTCATATTTTTAGTTTTGGGGGTCTTTTGCCCAACTAGCCCCTAGAAGGAAAGTCCTAAAATGAAATCTGTAAACATTACTGAGTTTCATAGACATCCAAGAGGGGGGGTAAAGTGGGGATTACCCCCCTCCCCCCAAACGAATTTGGGGGTGCCCCCCCCCCCAAAAAAAAAAGCTTGGACGCCCCTGCTGAGTTTGGTTATGTTAAAAAAGTTTCCTTTAAAAAATTAGGTTGATATCTATAAATATCAGATCAGAACTCATATTTTTTGTGTTTTGGGGGGTCTTTTGCTCCACAAGCCCCTCAAAGGAAAGTCCCAAAATGAAATGTGTAATCATTACTGAGTTCAGTTTTATTTAAAAAATTTTCTTTAAAAAAATCAGGTTGATATCTTTAAAAAATAAGCTCAGAACTCATATTTTTTTGTGTTTTGTGGGGCCTTTTGCTCCACTAGCACTTGGAAGGAAAGTCCCAAAATGAAATCTGTATAGGTTGCTGAGTTTGGTTATGTGAAAAAAGTTTTCTCAAAAAAAATTAGGTTGATATCTTTAAAAATAAGTCCAGAACTCATATTTTTAGTTTTTGGGGGTCTTTTGCCAAACAAGCCCCTAGAAGAGAAGTCCCAAAATGAAATCTGTAAATGTTACTGAGTTCAATTATGGTAACAAAAGATTTTTAAAAAAATCAGGTTGATATCTTTAAAAATAAGCTCAGAACTCATTTTATTAGTGTTTTGGTGGGTCTTTTGCTCCACAAGCCCCTAGAAGGAAAGTCCCAAAATTAAATGTGTAATAGTTACTTAGTTCAGTTTTATTTAAAAAGCCTTCTTTCTCTGTGTTGATATCTCTTTTACTTCTTGAGATAACTACTATTGGCCGAAGAGGGGGGCAAGTAGGGGCACAGAAGTTTAACTGCCAGTTTTTGCCGGTTTTGAAGCTGGAGGCGCCGATTTTTTTTAACTGAGCATAATATCTTAATAAGTTGTAACTATAAGCAGTGAAAAAAGTGACAAAAAAAGATATTTTTTAGGCCTTTTCAAAGGGCAGTTTTGAAATCCCGTTATTTCATAAAAAAAAATAAAATGCCTAGAGAATGGCTTGGAAGATGAATTTAGGTGTTCTGCATATTTCAATTTAAACACATAAGGCCAAAGATATAATATCCCAAAAATCTTTTGTCAAAGTCTACTCTACACCTAGCGCTGGCGATTTCTATTTTCACAGGTATAAATCAAAGTTTTCAAAAAAAATCAGGTTGATATCTTTAAAAATAAGCTCAGAACTCATATTTTTAGTTTTGGGGGTCTTTTGCCCAACTAGCCCCTAGAAGGAAAGTCCTAAAATGAAATCTGTAAACATTACTGAGTTTCATAGACATCCAAGAGGGGGGGTAAAGTGGGGATTACCCCCCTCCCCCCAAACGAATTTGGGGGTGCCCCCCCCCCAAAAAAAAAAGCTTGGACGCCCCTGCTGAGTTTGGTTATGTTAAAAAAGTTTCCCTTAAAAAATTAGGTTGATATCTATAAATATCAGATCAGAACTCATATTTTTTGTGTTTTGGGGGGTCTTTTGCTCCACAAGCCCCTCAAAGGAAAGTCCCAAAATGAAATGTGTAATCATTACCGAGTTCAGTTTTATTTAAAAAATTTTCTTTAAAAAAATCAGGTTGATATCTTTAAAAAATAAGCTCAGAACTCATATTTTTTTGTGTTTTGTGGGGCCTTTTGCTCCACTAGCACTTGGAAGGAAAGTCCCAAAATGAAATCTGTATAGGTTGCTGAGTTTGGTTATGTGAAAAAAGTTTTCTCAAAAAAAATTAGGTTGATATCTTTAAAAATAAGTCCAGAACTCATATTTTTAGTTTTTGGGGGTCTTTTGCCAAACAAGCCCCTAGAAGAGAAGTCCCAAAATGAAATCTGTAAATGTTACTGAGTTCAATTATGGTAACAAAAGATTTTTTAAAAAATCAGGTTGATATCTTTAAAAATAAGCTCAGAACTCATTTTATTAGTGTTTTGGTGGGTCTTTTGCTCCACAAGCCCCTAGAAGGAAAGTCCCAAAATTAAATGTGTAATAGTTACTTAGTTCAGTTTTATTTAAAAAGCCTTCTTTCTCTGTGTTGATATCTCTTTTACTTCTTGAGATAACTACTATTGGCCGAAGAGGGGGGCAAGTAGGGGCACAGAAGTTTAACTGCCAGTTTTTGCCGGTTTTGAAGCTGGAGGCGCCGATTTTTTTTAACTGAGCATAATATCTTAATAAGTTGTAACTATAAGCAGTGAAAAAAGTGACAAAAAAAGATATTTTTTAGGCCTTTTCAAAGGGCAGTTTTGAAATCCCGTTATTTCATAAAAAAAATAAAATGCCTAGAGAATGGCTTGGAAGATGAATTTAGGTGTTCTGCATATTTCAATTTAAACACATAAGGCCAAAGATATAATATCCCAAAAATCTTTTGTCAAAGTCTACTCTACACCTAGCGCTGGCGATTTCTATTTTCACAGGTATAAAATGCATGATTTTAGACAACTGACTGGCGCTAGGTGTAGAGTAGACTTTGACAAAAGATTTTTGGGATAATATATCTTTGCTCTTATGTGCTTAAATTGAAATATGCAGAAGAGCTTAAAACCTGCACATTGCTGAGATATTGTTAAAACCGCCGTGCTACCGTTATCTGTTGATATTTTACATGCCTGGCGCTAGGTCGCCAGTAGAGATAGAGAGCTGAAATTTTGTACATGTATTTCTAGGCTCCTAAAGTAACTTTTTAGGTTAGCAGAAGACTAAAATTCGAAAAAGAGTATTTTCATGAAAAGATCTAATATTCACTGATTCATTTACCATGCCCCAAACATTTAGAGCTTTATTATTACCTTTATTAGTATTCTTTCTCAGGAATAAGGTATAACCAACAAGCAAAATAAATCTAAAATAATATTTGGGGGGCAAATGGAAAGGTCGTCAGTTTTACGATGTGTTGCCCCCCAACGACAGCTGAAAAACACGTATAGGTTTCGTGATTTTTTCCGAATTAATTTCATTGTTGGTAGAAGCTGATTCTTTCTTTGCAATTTCAAAAAAAATCCTTTTTACTTGAACAGTGTAAAACTTTACAGTAAACTGTTTTTGGTGTGCTGATTTTAAACTTTATGTCGACTAAGGAAAATAATTAGAAAAATAGTTGATATGATAACAGTACAGTGTGAAATTAAGTTGGAAATTAGATCAAGATTTTAGGTCTTGAAGAAAGTTGTTGGTTAATTTTTCCCTCCTTTGTTTAACACCCCATTCATTAAAGGTAAAAGTATAGTTTTATTCTTCTTGTAAGTCAAGACGTCATACCATACAATTGACCAATGGTCGGCCAATATGACGTCATATTCATAGGCACTACAAAAAGCTTTATAAAGACTGCAAATTACCATGAATCTGGGGAAAAGAGAGATTTATAGAGTATGTATTGTGTTCTAAAATAAAAGGATTCTTAATTCATTATCTTATCTACTAGGTTTGGTGATTTTTTCAAAAACAAAATATAGAGGAAAAAGATTTTGATAGTATATTATTAACTTTTAACTAGCTTTTTAGTTCAAACCCTTAAATCCTCATCAACCAACAAATAACAGAAAAAAACATTTGTCATTTGGTAAAAAATACACAAACTTTATGATGTTTTAGCTTTGCTATATTTATTAATGTCTGTTGGAAGAACTGTACAATTGGTTTTAAACCACTTATTTTGTTGAACAGTGTTGATTGTGAAGGGATAAGACAATGGCCGATAAAGTGATATAAATCTTCGATTACCCCTTCTGTAGATTGCGCTTGGTAATTGAAACGTGTTATCACTCAGCCTAATGAACCAACCCATCAAAATTCAATTAAACTCCCCAAAGTTGTTAACAAATAAAAAAAACGTAATTATAAAACTTTGGGAACTAGAGAAACAACAGCCCTTTGTCCCCTTCCTCCCTGATGGTAAACGCTTATTGTAAGAAACGAAGAATATATTTAAAGACTCTTAATTATAAGAGACTAATAGACGTAATTTGCTCATAGTTAAGATTAATTATTTACCAGACCTTAGGGGTTTTTATAATGTAAAAGAACATTTTTAGAAGCAACGTCCGTTTGTTGGTCTAAAATAGTAGCTTTTCTCCTATTTATAGCCCCTGCGGTGGGCTCTTACACCGCGGGGACAATTGCCTAAGCTGGCGAGGAAATCATAACATTTACTTAACCTAACCTAAAATAACCTAACAAAAGCTACTGTGAAAATATGATGAGATCCGATTTCACAAAACCGACCATACCTGATAAGCTTCTTATTACATATTTTTTAGATGCATAACAAGTATATTATTGCCTACTTCCCTCACTCACTATCCTAAACATTAACTCATTCACTCCCTAAAAAAATCGCGTATATGCTTTTGATTTTTGTTTGATAACAAATGTACATAAGTGTACATAAAATTTTATCTTAGTTCGCAAAATTGCCAGTATCGTATAAACATTTACTTTTGCTAAGCTGAAGCATTTAAAAATTATTCATTTTAAGGTTGCCTCAGGTTCAACAGAAAAAACAGAGATAGGTATTCTGATAAAAAATATTTAGAGTAGCTGCGCTACTTACAAGGACATGTATGCTGATAAAGAGCATTTCATAACTAAGCTGAATACCTTAAATACTGATTTAATCTGGACAGTTTTATGACATGTTTAGGAAATGTAAAGCACATACAATTTAGGTGTATGTGTGTTTAACTTAAATTCATTTTTCATAAAAATCAAAACCTAAGGTTACTAAACTTCAAAAAAAACATACAATGAAATTCTTTTCTAGTATTTCTTTCTCCAGCCTATATTTTAAAAAACATATTCTGTGTTTGCTAATGAACAAGCTTAATGGAAATTTTTAGGTGTGCAAAGACAAATTTTTTTTATATACTCAAGAACTTTCAATCTTGATTTAACTTGCATTAGTTATTATTTTGTTTGGGTTCATGGAATCTGCCACCCCCCCCCCCCCTCCCAACATATTATTATTTTATTACTAAAAAGATTTTTGGTGGTGCTATGGGTAGGTTTTTATTTAAAATCTGCTTTTTTTATTTAAAATTAGCCTAAAACCTGTAATAAACCAATTCTATGTTACCCTAAAATCGTTGTTTTGATTTGTCCAGCCGTTTAAAACACATTACGTAACATTTATTTAAAGTTAAGATATTTTAAATTTAAAAACCCAACTTTATTAATTTTTAAAAACTGTGTGCCTGGCCTGAATGCAAAGTTTGGGCGTATGACAACCTCTTTAACCATTTCATACACAGGGTGGTCAACAAAGAATGCGTAATTAATTTATTTAGTATATTTTAATAAAAAAAAATACCATGAAATGTAACCTAATCGAAACTTTACAAAGTATCTAAAAAATAGCCATGTAACGTCACAAAAATGAGGGATTATCCATCTCTTTTTTTAGGGGGTTTATTTCCCACTTCTCCTTTCACCCATCATTTATATGACGTCACATGTCTGATTTTTGAGACACTTTCAATTTAATCAGATTATTTATCATGATTTTTAAAATGCTCCATAATAAAAGATGTATTTTATGGTATCTTTTAGATTTCAAAAACATTCATATAAATTTAAATTTTGGGGAGGAAGGGATGGAGGTCAAAACTTTAAACAAGGGCAAAATATAATATATTTACAAAAAGTTTGGGGACAATATACCCCCCTTGGACGTCTACATACTAAACCTTCTTATTAAGTGATAGTTTGTCGATTAACAAACTTTTTTATTTATTGATTCAGTAGACAAAAATATCAGCAATGAACTTTTTTAGGGGACATCTTGTAAAAAGCTTTTTACCATTCTCTCTTATATTAAAATCATTTGTCATCTAGGAGTTATATATTATTTATGGCAAAACTTTTATGCTGTTAACTTTGTATGTATGTCTTACCAACAGTAAATGAGTTTATAATTATTCTAATGAAATGAAAATTGTATAGAATTCAAAGATTTAACAAGGGACAATGCTTGCTTTTCGAAATTAATGAATTATTGAGACATAATGGGTTTAAGCATCTTGTTATAAAAATGCATGCTGTATTAAGTTATCAATAAAAAATTTAATGAAAAAAGTAGATATTTTTGCTTGGCGTCAAGTTGGATTATTGTTAGTTTGATTTGAATGCACTTAATAAAAAGATAAAATTTATGAATATATGTAAAATAAATTCATAATTTAATTTTGTATGCTTTTAATGAATGTTTTTATCCTTGTTACACGCAAACACACACCCGTACATGGCCTAAAACGCGCAATGTACTGTAGTCCTAATAGGTAATTTATGACAATTCAGCACCATTAGAAAATTTGATTTTATATCTTTTGTAGAACAACAATTTTAGACTTTAGTTGATCTAAATTATTTAGAATAAAAATAGTAATAAAGAAAAATGTACCAAATTAAAACAAATATATTTCCAGTACGGCTTCGAAACCGATTAATATACGCTGGATTAGAACTATTTCTCAGCCATATTGAAAAAACATGTATAGCATTGTTTTACAGACAGTTTTCCACGTATATTGAAATAAATTCATGAGATTAATACAAGTTTTGTTACCATGGACCTTTGGCCCCTCGAGGCTGACAAAACTAGTCTAAATTTCATAATTTTTCATTTTAATATTCGTGAAACATTGTCTGTAAAACAATGCTATTGGAAAGCTGTCTTTAATACGATGCGATAAATAACTATTTCCGCATTTTCTCCGATGAAGGGACAGTTTGATTTTCTTAATTCTGGGATACATTTGTATTTGTTAGATGAATACAGTTTTCTAGGGGGTTGTCACATAACCCTTAATATTGAAATTGAAAGCTTGGTAGGCCTGTCTTATCCTATCAAGGTTCTCAACCCCCAGCCAAAACACTGTGCACACCACTGAATTAGTGTTTTGAATTGTTCTAATATACCAACAGAATTGTTTAGAATTATGACTGAAAAGCAATAAGAACTCTATTAGCCATGTCTAGTTTGAGCTGGCTATTAGAGTTAACATTCTATAGACTTATCTTATGGGACTATATTAGCCATGTCTAGTTAAAGCTGGCTATTATAGTTAACATTCTATAGACTTATCTTATGGGACTATATTAGCCATGTCTAGTTAGAGCTGGCCATTAGAGTTAACATTCTATAGACTTATCTTATGGAACTATATTAGCCATGTCTAGTTAGAGCTGGCTATTAGAGTTAACATTCTATAGACTTATCTTATGGAATTATTAGCCATGTCTAGTTAGAGCTAGCTATTAGAGTTAACATTCTATAGACTTATCTTATGGAACTATTAGCTATGTCTAGTTAGAGCTGGCTATTAGAGTTAACATTCTATAGACTTATCTTATGGAACTATATTAGCCATGTCAAGTTAGAGTTAACATTCTATAGACTTATCTTATGGGACTATATTAGCCATGTCTAGTTAGAGCTGGCTATAAGAGTTAACATTCTATAGACTTATCTTATGGGACTATATTAGCCATGTCTAGTTAGAGCTGGTCATTAGAGTAAACATTCTATAGACTTATCTTATAGAACTATATTATCCATGTCTGGTTAGAGCTGGCCATTAGAGTTAACCTTCTTATGACAGCCATGAGATGATCCCTCTATTTTAAACTTAAAATTATTGTATCTACTTATGAATGAAGTAAAAAATCAGAATAGTGACTTGTCGATATTATGTTACCTATGGTTAACATAAACTTTAAAATTGCATATGGACGAACGAAATGCTACTTATTTTGACAGAAAAAATAGTAGTCTATAAATGTATAATGCTATTATATAATACTTTGTTGACATTAATATTTTTTAAAGCTTATTACATAAGCCTCAACTCAAATAATACAAATTATTGAAATCATTATTACTTGGATCTTACACCATATAAAAATGTACTCTAATAATGTGACGCTTTTATCGGGCTAAAATAACGTATATTCTATATCCATTTACAAATTAAACACAAATACCCGCATCTTTCAAAAAAGAAAAAAAACCTGTAGAATCTGTATTAAACTTCTCTGAAATAAAAATATTTATTTTAGTCCACTTTATTAGAGATCATGAAAATCTTGTGTAAGATCCAACTAATAGTATATCCATTCTTAAGACAATTGACCACAGCAAATAAACACAAAATATTTTCGTTTCTGATGTAAAGGGTAAATTGCAGGGGCTTTAGGACTGAGGTCGTACAATCAATGAATTGGTTGTCTGTTGGATGTTACTTAACCTATTCTTAATATTTTATAGTGGACTTATGGATGTCGCAGCCCATTACAATCGGATGATGCTCTGGCTTCTCTAGATTATAAATAAATCCCCCCTAACGAGGTATGGTGTTCAGGTGTACGGACGATCAAGTTTAATGGTGAGCAGTACTCTACTGTAGAAAAGCTTTGCTTTCAAAATCTAGAATACTTTTCACCTTCATCAACTTATATAGTACACACACGTTAAAGTAAATTGAATATCTTTTTATACATCTAAGTGTCTTTTTTTTTCAACCAAAATCAAAGTTAAAACAAGGACAACACTATCAGTTCAGGGTTAACATCAAATCTAAAAACGTTAAAACGAATAGAGTTATAACAATACATTACAAAATCCGTCCATCTTTAAAAAAAAGAATTTCCAGAAGACGAACATATTTGTTATGTTTAGTCACATATGATTCATTTCAAATATACGATAATATTTAGACGATGAAATACATTTTCTTGAAAGCTAGCTTTATCCTAAGAAATTTAACAATTTTTTCTCGTATTCATTCGAATCCGGTGGATAGGAACCGGTTCTCATCCATACGAAAAAACTATGTCTAGCATCGTATTATATCCAGTTTTCTACGAATATAGAAATGTACAATCATAAGATTAAAACCAGTTTTTTTAGCCGGTACCTTCGGCACCACGGGGCTAAAAAAACTAGTTTTAATCTTATAATTGTACATTCTATATCCGCGGAAAGCCGTTTATAATACGATACGAGAAATAACTATTAAGATTCAATGAACATTTATGGATGAAATTGAAAAATAATTGGTTTTAGTACTAAATTAAGTACAAATTCTAACCAATAATATGGCTGGCTTGTTACTGTACTATGAACTTATTGAAATAGTTTGTCAGAATCCTGTTCTCTTATCGCTGATGCCAGTAAAAGAATTGACAGCGAATACGTTGTTAGATGAGCCTATGATAAAACTTTAGGGGTAATTCTTGGGGTCAAGCCAGAGCTGTAAGAATAAGTATCAGGAGAAAAAAAGACTGAGTTTCATTTTAGGTGAATTTTAGCCCCAATTGGTACCTTTTGGGACACTGCCTACTACATGTAACCAAACTTATTATTCCTAATCTTTATTTACAATTAGTAGATAGATACGCCCCCTAGAAGCATCTAGGGGTATTAAAATGTTTTCTTTTCAATCTATTTTAGGATCAGCTGTTTACCCAGAAATATTTTTTCACCGCTAGATTGGGTTATTTTTTTGTGATTTCTCTTAGGAGAGTGGTAATGCCCTTCCCCAAAATATTTATACACCTTCACAAGACATATGAGAAGCATCCCTGTCAAGGAAATTCATATCTGTTCAGCGGTTATCGAGATCCTTCGGTACAAACAGACAGAAAGACATCCTTTAGTCACTTTAGTACAAGGATTTTCTTTTTAACTTGTTCCTATTGGATGCAATAGTCCTTTTTTCCTATTTCCCTATCCTTTTATCTTAGATCTTAACAGCAAAGGGTCATTGGATATATTTAGGACTCGGCAGCCGCGGCTGCATACAATCAAAATAACTTGCAGCTGATTGTTGCTTTATGCAGCAGTGGCTATGAATACTATTCCGCAACCGCAGTAATAAGACATATTTTACACCGCAGGTGAGCTGCACACAGAATTTGCGGCTGCCAAGCCCTGAATATATTCATAGGTTTTACCCAAATGTATAAACCTTTTAAAATCTTTACAATCATTTACAGTTTGAAAACCAATGTTCATTTTTATCAACCAATCTTTAATTACCATTATTTTGTTCCCATACCTAAACAAAAGTAACATTTTTGTATTTTTGTCTGTGTGTCTCCTTAGATCTCAAAAACGGCAAAAAGTTTTTAATCAACTTAAAGTAAAGCTATATGGTTTTACTCTATGATTCTATTTTAATTTAAAATACGATACTGTTCTATTATTCACCAAAGTCACTTTTAATATCATATGCAATTTATTTTAATTTAATATATGACAACTTTGCCTTATTAATAATGTAATATAAGTTTTATAGAAAGAATATGACAATCACGTTCTGACATTCGAGGTCTTAAAAACGTTGGAGACTTTGTTTGTAGAAACTAACTGTGTTCAAACTTGTACACAGATAAATTCAATCTACAGAATGGAAGATTTTTATTTTCTTATTAGAATAAAGTTAGGTGGAAGATCTCTTACTAGATGGCATAAATATCAATGAGCTAATTTGAAAAAGGGGTAATTTTGTTTATCATGATTCAGGGTGTATACCAATTTATCATCCATAGTCTTAACCCTTAAGATCCCTGCATATGACACAAGCTTCTACCATCCTATTAGGACAGATATCTTGTGGGCTATGTGCGCAGCCACTCCAAAAGAGGCGCCTGTCTATGGGTGGTCAGCATACCTTTCTACATAGTTTATCTAAATAATAAGTACTTTACAAGATCTAATTTATTTAATAAGCACTCTAGTAAACTTCAAGATCATATTCAATATATCTTATTATATTGACAAGAACGAATAGTATCTGAAAATTCTTTTAGCTTAGGCCCTTCATATCTATCTCTCTCTTTGTTTCTTATCTCTCTTTTTCTCTCCCACCTGTCTGTCTGTCTGTCTCTCTCTCTGTCTCTCTCTCTCTCCGCTCTTTTTCCCTTAAATTCTAAAACTTAATTGTCCGATGAACAAAACTAGTTTAAACTAGGGTTGGGCCGGATATCCGGTGTGGCCGGATATTCGGCCGGATATCCGGCCGGATACCGGATATTGAAACTATCCGGCCGGATATCCGGCTCTATAATTTTTTATACTTTACACCAAAAATCTCTGCTTTTTAAAATTTTAAATGGTTATAATTTTCTTATTATTGAAGCTAGAAGAACATTTTTTCTGAACAAGTTTAACTTTATGTAAATTTATGTAAGATTTCTGAAGTAATTTTTTTTTGCTACTTTAGTATCTGGTAATTTGGCCGGTTATCCGGCCGGATATCCGGTAATTTGGCCGGATAACCGGTTATTTGCCGGATATCCGGCGTTAGCCGGATATCCGGCCGGTTACCGGATATCCGGCGTTTGAAATCAGCCGGATATCCGGTATCCGGTATCCGGCCAAAAAAGTATCCGGCCCAACCCTAGTTTAAACACTAAAATTCTATCCCGTTATTACCGAGATTTAAAATAACCTACAATCTAACAACAGTAAACAAGTTGACCGTTTAACCGACTCATTCGTTTAGATTTTGACATTGAAGAATATTTGCTTTAAATTAATTAAGTACGTTGTACACCAAAAAAAATTTGATGGTTGAAAATTTGATTTACTGTTCTTTTCAATAAATATGTTAATAGGTTGTTATTGACATAATTACCCCACCCATCTCCTCACCCCCCCCCCCCTCCTATAAATTTTGCTACTTTGTTTGTGTGCTAGTTGTGTACCCCCCACAGTGTAGTGGTGACAAGTGGTGTCTCCTGTCAACAATGGGGTGCATTCACGCCCGCGTATTTTTCAGAGGGATAAGACAATGGCCGATAATTTGATGTCAATTGTTAAGCCAACAAGTAAGGAAACGTTATTAAAAAACTTTGGGGACTGGTTAATAAACAGACCATTGTTCCCTCTCTCTGTGCATATTTCCACATTCGCATAGAGTTTCATTTTGCAAGAAGACACAATAGTAAAACAATTTTGACAACATCCATAAAAGCGAAGCACTGAAAAGGTTGGACAAACGAACCAAGACACTTGTAGAGGGTCGGAACTAAATAAGCAGAATATAAATGTATAAAATATAAACAAAATTGCAAGAAAATTTGTTTAAAAACTGCCTTAATAGAGGATAATGTTTTGGGATATTCTTACATCTTTAGGACTTAATTATAGAGATTATAACATTGTACCTTGTTGTAATAGGATAATAAATAGGATAATTATATCACATAAAAATTATTGTCTAAAAGGTTAAAAATCAACAAGTTTGAAATAGATAGGACAATTCTATCATGTTCAAATTAACGAAGAGAGCTAACTGTTACGGACGGACAGATCGAACCTAATTATAGTAAAGCTTCACTTTTAAAAATGTATAAAGTTAATGGGCGGGGGTGCCGGTTTGTGCTGTTGTACTAAGTTAAGAATCCTGTTTTGATGATTTTATGTGGAACAAGTACGGATATGATTGCACACTGTTGTCAACAACATTGTTTTCTATATGTCTATTTCAGAGATATTACACTACAAATTCAGGATATCCATTTCATACTTTCAATTGTGATAATGATTTAGAAATTCACTAAAAAATATAAATTTTAATAACTCAATTTACAATATAGATTAAGTTTTAATTACTAGTGGCGAATCTTATTTACAATATATGTACTTCAAAGTTTAAATATTTCGATTTTAAATTTTGTTATTGAAACAGTATGAATTCTATTTAAAAGAAGCCTGCAGGAAATACGGTAAAAGTAAATGTTACTAATTCACTGCGAATAATCTAACTTTATTTGTTATATGCTTGTTTTAATAATGATACATCTTAATTCCTAACATGTTTGTTTTTCATATTAATATAATTTTATCTTGCTACTTATGAATATATTTTCCTTGTTTTCTTGTTTTGATGTTTTAAGCAATATTGAAATATTGTCAAATTAAACTTGTTTAGGTCTATAATGACCAGAGGCTACTCTATTTGTATTTAATATTGGTATGTTGGTCTTTCTTTCGTGCTGTCTGTTTGTCTGTTTGTATGTTTGTTTGTATGTTTGCCTGTCTGTTTGTCTTTCTGTTTGACTGACTGTTTGACTGACTGTCTGTTTGACTGTCTGTTTGACTGTCTGTTTGACTGTCTGTTTGACTGTCTGTTTGACTGTCTGTTTGACTGTCTGTTTGACTGTCTGTTTGACCGTCTGTTTGACTGTCTGTTTGACTGTCTGTTTGACTGTCTGTTTGACTGTCTGTTTGACTGTCTGTTTGACTGTCTGTTTGACTGTCTGTTTGACTGTCTGTTTGACTGTCTGTTTGACTGTCTATTTGACTGCCCTTGTGACTGTCTGTTTGACTATCTTTTTGGCTGTCTGTCTGATGTTCTGTCTGTTTTTTGTTTGTTGTCTGTTATAGTTTCTGTCGTTATGTCTGTTGTACACACATTCTTTTTTTTCAAGGGTCTCTATCAATATTTACCCTAAATTAATCAAAAAGGTGTTTTCTTTGATTTCACGAAAATAATGTAATACGTTTAGTTAAGCAAAGTTTTTCCATCAATTTTGTCTGTATGTCAGTAACTAAGGTACAGTTTAATGTTTTTGCTTTTTTTTCAGTCATGGTGCTTGAACTATAAAAACTAGCATCAGTTTCTAAAATTAATAAGGCTATTATTAATATTTGTATAGTATGATGTAAGTTACGCTGCATTGATGTTGTCATCCTTGTTATCGTATAACCTGGCTGCAAGTGGCACACGACAAAAGTATTTGACAGGTGAGTCATCACTTACGTAAAGTGTATCACATTATCAAGAAATCAAAATGCAAATCATTAATGTAACAACAAACTGCCTTTTGCTTTCTAACAACATCCCAGCTAATTTATTGAATACTGAGTTATTTTGCAATTATGAAATACTTCTCAAATAATGGAAATATGTGGAAGGTATTGCTCATAATTTGACATGTATGACCCAAGGCATAGGACTGATTTGTAAAATTTATTTGATTTTCATATCCGATAAATATAAACTAGCGGCTACGCCCCTAGAGGCCTCCAGGGGAAATAGGGTGTTACTTATAATAAAAATATATATTTGTTTAATTTTGTATAAAATCCTATAATTACATCTCCAAAAGTCTATATTCTTTTTGTTATATGTAGTCTACTTCTAATAAAAAGTAGAACAGTGATTGATCGTCTGTCTGTCCTGATACAGATTAAGATCTCGCTACCGCAGAAACTATTGGATTAAACTTTTTAGGAAATAAACCTGTTTGTCATTCTTTTATGACATGAGAAAAACCTAAAAGTATGGGAGGTCGCACCCCACCCTATGTAGCAGGCGCGAAGTGAGATTCTGACCAGTATTAGATACATAGTAGTATAATGTGGCAAGTAATGTTATACATTGACATATAATATTAGTATAGTTATATGGACAATTAGACTATATATATGCAGGGATCTTAAGGGACAAGGCAATGGTTATACATTCCCATTTCTCAATTAATAATAAACAAAATTTCCCCTTCTGTAGATTAAAATTATTAATTGAAAGATTTGAACACTGATATGTTGGAATCAATATTAATTAAAATTCAATAAAAGTTTTGAGCCTAAGAATAAGATAACGTGGTATGTGAGTAACATTGTAATTTATTTTCCAATGTCCCCTCCCTCCGTGATAAACATGAAAAAAAAATTAATGAAGTGAAAGATGTATATTTATAAAAACACCACTTGACGAACCAAAAGTTTAATTACAAAATCGTTGCCTTCAAATGGACATTAATTTAAATTTTAAAGTAAATTAGGTATTTTAATGATACTATAAAGTATTAAATTTTTATAATAATGCTTCTTGATACATTGCTATTATAAATCTATCTATAAAATTTAGTATTTATAAATTGTTGCAAAAAATCTAAAGAAAATAGCAACTAAAAAGTTTTTGAATTTAAGCTTTGTCCTTTTGATTTGCAGGAGAATCTCTTCCCAGAGCGTGTCATAAACAAAGACATTAAAACTTATCCCAGCTTATTCTAGGTTGGATGCATGACTCTAATAGTTGTCAAAAAACTATATGATAAAGATTGCACAATCATATGGTTAGTTCAGTTATCCTTTTTTAGACTATCCAAATCGGTCAAGTGGTTAGCTAGATCCGAAGGTACAATCACACATACAGACAAATAGAAAGACGTCCTGTTACTTTTATGTAAAGATGATGCTACTCAATTGAACACAGTAATAGTGTCTGACTGATTACGACGTAACAAAAAAAATTAGCCAATGAGAGGCCACTATAAATTTTACCATTGGTCAATATAACAGCCTCTCATTGGCTAATTTTTTTTTGTTACGTCATAATCAGTCAGACACTATTACTGTGTTCTACTCAATTATCTAGTCGATAACTATCTACATCCATTGACAACATCCATTGAAAAGTTCATCTAAAACAACATTCTAAATAATTTCAAATTATTTCAAGCATTAATTTAAAATCTTTTTTATGGGTAAATTTTATTTTGAGAAGGTTATCATATATTTGACATCTTTTTCTCATTATGTTTAAGCGAAAATTGACTGAAATTTATGTTAGCATTATAGCCAATGTCAAAGCCTGTATCACCAATTTTTCTATTACAAATTAAAATTATTTTTGGATCCATCAATCCTGGCGGCCACATGAGGCATCAAAATCCAAGTATATTTTTACAGGAGCCTGGAAAATAACATTCTTTATGTCTTTTTTTTTCTCCTTCAATACGCCAGAATAGTAATTATTTGGACGTCCCCTGCAATAACCAAAATTATATCTTATAGAGTATCTACGCTGTCCAACTGCGTGGGTGGGGGAGATACTCTTAAATTACACCTCGCCTGTAAGAGTATGCTTTCACTTACGCATAATATCGAAACAAAATAGTGTTTCAATATCGCAAAAGGACACTATAAAAAAATAACAGGATGATTTGCTGTCTGTCTTTAGTGTAGGATTTCACAAACTGATAAAAAAAACTAGGGTTCTCCTTTTTAGTGAAGCTTCTAATAGGTTATAATAACTGTTTTAGAAGAGCGTTCCTCTACTCTCCCATGAGAAATCACATCTAAACTAAACTTTTAGGTATGCAGTCGACTAGAGGCTAGTATCAAATAAATTAGAATAGGTATTTAGTATTGCGAATGAAGCTAAGGTGATAGTATGCGCTAATAATTTAGTTTTCTAAAGATTATATAATTTGATACATGTGCAGAAGTGAATACACACCACTAGCAACATTATAAGTAATTCACTATTAGGAACCCCATCATTAGAATTAAGGTAAACAATTCATAAAAACTGTTCATGATCATGACAATTTGATTCACCAGTTATTAGACCTGAACTTGTAACTTAGGGTCTAATTAAAAAGAACTCTTGTAATCCTTTGCTTTTATGCTGATTTTTATACTTGTTTGTATTACTTTCTTGGACAACTAGCAGCTATACCCCTAGCATCTAGGGGTTCAAAAATATCCTAAAAACATCCCAAGACATAAATCTTAAAACAAAATATTTTTAAAATATCCTTGGGCAATTACAAGGCTTCCTTGAATTTGAGAACTCATTCGGTTCAGTAGTTATCGAAATCTTTAACGACATACCAAAAAAACCTTTCTACGTTACATAAACACATTAAAATTTGTACTGTTCTAATGATTATTTTGAGATTATAAGTTCCTATCCTATTGTGTATCATTAGTTTTTATGTTATTAGGAGTAATTATACCAAATATATGGAGAGGAATGAATATTATAAGAAAATATGCCTAGTTTAAAAAGTAGCTTAAGACAATGGACAATAAATTTATATACATCACCAATGATGAGAAACATATTACCCCTTAAGCAGATCAAAATTATTGCTTAAAAAGTTTAAAAACTACAATTTTAAGACCAACTAATCAATATTTTATAAATGTACCGAAGCCAACTTAAAAGATAACGTAGTTTTAAAACTTTGAGAACCTGTGTAATTTACAGTCCAATATCCCCCCTTATACACATATGTTTTATGTTAGTTTTTTTATGTTCGCCTGTTTAAACTCAAATTATTGCCGTGTCTAAGTTAATCACTCGTTTCATGTTGATTTGAATACAAATACAAATAAATTGAAAGAATAATGTAAAAAAAAATAATCTACATCCCTATCAATTTAACAATATTTGAGGTTGAAAAAATAATCTAATGCTAAATATCCATATTGTACAAATGTGCCAAATATTTCAGAGAAAATTTATCTTTGTCTTTTATTAATAAATATAATTATGCATCTAAGCCAGCGAAAAAGGAATGATTAAAAAAGTGCTTAGTGAAGCATTTATAAAATACAATTTACTAATAAATGATTGATTGATGCTACTTAAAGAAAAACAGGGTTTTTTAGCCGAAGTGATATTTTAGGTTAGAATCAGGGAAAAGGGAATGTGATTTTGACAAACAATTCTAAGTAAAAATGTCCATTCAACCCCCTTACCTTTTTTCTCCACTTCTTACCCACTTCCCTTTCAGTTACACAAAAAAAACAAGTTTTACTCCAACTTTACCCCAACAAAACATTTAATTTTCGGCAATTTTAAATGGAATTAATTGGCTGAATAGCATCCCCTGGGTTAGAATAAGATGCTCACATCAATGGCGTCCTTAAGGGAGGTGAAGAGGAGTGTTAAAAACCCTCCGCCCTCTGAGACAATAAAAAAGAAGAAATGCCTTCTCCTTTTTCACTCCCACAAGGCTTTACATCCCCCTAGCAAATCGATGTGTACGAAACTACATTTTCATCAAACACAAATTTAAACTTTTATATTATAAGTTTTTTACTCTAGATATGGTTAGAATTAAGACTTTCATGTAACTAATTAGGTTCATCATTCATAAAGCTTTTTTTATTAGCGCAGCTATTCTATAATTAGGAAATAGCTTTTAGTCAATTCGTGTAGACAAATTTTTGATCCCGCCATTTAAGTGTCGGATTATCTACCTAGCCCTTTATCCATGCAAATAATAAATTCAAACACACCATTAAACCTTATTTGAACATATTTTATTGAACTAACTTCGTTTGTAATATCTGCCTAATTGTGAAGCTTCTCTATAAATCAGAAATTTAGTAGGCAAGTATTATATCTATTGCACAAAGTAGAATGATATCTGTCCATCTAAAGCTTAAAGGCGCGGTAACCGCTGAACCGATTGAACTCTACTATTCAGATAATATAAACTGGCGCTTTGGTGTTTTAAGTTAATTCAAGTGAGAGCCACAACCATTAAAAAGAATGACAACCTAACCCCAAATATAACAGCTAAAGGGTGTCATGAGGTGCAACTTTTTTTGAGTTATTCTCTCTTGGGGAGAAGCCACTTGTTTATGCATAAATTTATAGTAAAAAAACTTTATGTTTCTTAAATTTAAGATATTAAGTATAGACTTTGAAAAAAATTCTTGGCAACCCCAAAATAAATATTATTATGGTTTATTACATGAATTACATTTCAAGTTATGCTTGTGTCAAATTATAGGGGCGTTACAAATAATAAGAAATCTTTTATAGCCAGTTGTATAATAGTAGCAGCTTTGCCTCTAGTTTCCAGTGGCAAATCATAGCAGAATACCTTTTTTTAGGGGTTGGGGAGAGAAAAATAATTTTAAAAATACAATGCAAAGCAGCAAAACTTAAAAGAAATTAATTTTTCTATGGATTATTGAAATATTATTGTTTTCTATTTGTGCAGGCGATAACATACTTGTAATTTATGCTTAAAATAATTTTTCTGAAATGCACTTCATACAACTATCCATTTACAACTAACTTTTAATCAACCTTTTTATAATTTTGTATCACTATCATTAGAGACAAATTTTAGGTTTGTCGTGTATAGAAGTAGGCACTACCACAGTGTGCGGGTAATTATAGGGTGGGTACGTTCCGAGTTCTAGTTATTTTAGTATGTTCACATAAAAATAGGATTTTTTAGATTATTAAGGCGAAAAAATTAATCACTTTTATGGGGATACAATCAACACGTTCAAGGACGTCCTGGCTTTTTTTAAGAAGGAAGGTAAAATGAGTGATTTCATACGTTTGAGGGGGAGGGGGGTAATCTAATGTATTAATAATTAGAAAATTAGTATTAAGTACTCTAATGTGTTTCCACTTCTCTACCTAACCCCCCCCCCCCCCTCCCCCATTGACATCTATTTACATTTTGGCTCAAGTAAATTTATAAAACACCTAGGTTCTCGCTCCCCTAATTTTTTTTTTAAATTTTCATTGTAAATCCAAATTTCACAGCACAGTAATTTTAATAAAGCTATTGTAGTTTTTTATTTGTAGAAAGGCTACTCTACATATCCAGATGTACGGCTTTTCACAAAAGGGGAAAAAATCTGTAACTATCACTGTCTTACCGTTCGTCCATCCTTGCTTCAGCCGTTCAAATGAGATAAATCTATACAGTGCTACTTTTCTCGGTAACTCTTTAATTTAGAAATCTCAAATATTTTGCGAAGATTACCTGGTGAATTTTAACTAACAAAGCTTGCTATGTTTGTAGGCCTGTTTGACTGATTTGTTATGAGGAAAAATATACTTTTATTATCAGGATTGATATTTTTATTTAGAATGAACTGAAAACAATTCTTAAATAATTTTTTGTTGCTGTTAAGTTTTAACACTTAATATTTATGTATGTAGGTAGTATTCTTTTTTGATTACATTAAGCCTAAAAATAACAATCACATTCAAAAGTAGCGAAGCACTAACAAACAAACAAAGATCTTGGAAATTGCTAATTCAATTGTTTTGTACTTTTCAAGCTTTTAAAGATTTTTTTTGTGGTTTTAGGTTATTTTATAGTTCTCCCCCGCCCTCTCAGAAGTTACCATTGTTTAAATAAAGAAGATTGCTATAATATAATTTAATGTTCCAGAATTGTTTATAAAGACCAATTTAAATTTGCCATCATAAGTAGCGCAGTAATGTTAATTTGAAAAATATTTCGAAATGAAATAAGGAAATATCTATGGATGATCTAACGATGTAATTTTTCAAAACACATAATTTGCCTTAAATGAATTTAATTTCGTTTCATATTCAGTGATTTACTGATAACACCTGGTTAAAAAAGTTATGGTCATAACTTAAGATGGATGTAGAATATATGTGAATATTTTGATAGGGGAAATTTTTGTCTATTTAGGTTGCTTAAAGGCTCAACATGTCACATCAAGGCTCACTGTCTTTAACATAACTTATTAATCAATTCGTTTATCCAGTAGGAGGGGAAGGGATGTGGTAAAGGGGTAATGAGGGGAAATGGGTCGTTATTTTAGCCCGCTACAAATTTTACTTTATTAGAGTACACGATAATTTGCTGTAAGATCCAAGTAAAAATAAATCCATTTAAATAGTACACTTTAGTTTTTTGCTGAGCTACCTATGATTGTCTTACATGTTTATTGTTTTATCTGTCTTTGAAGTTGAAACCGCTTTGATCAGTAGCATATGATTTTGAGACAATCCTATTTCAGTATTTTTTTGTTTGCTACCATAAATATCGTGAAAGGGATTAGAAATAATACAATTAGACAAATAGACAAATCTGACAAATAGTCAGAAAATGTATAATTATGTGGGATAATGACCGATTTTACCTGCAGCTTTTTACAATTTGAAAAGATACCCAATTAAAGATATCTATGCAGCCAGATGTTTGGCTGGAGACGGACTTAAGGTTAAAGAAAAACTGTCTCTTCGTTTTATATCTGTCTAGATCCCATAAAAGTTATAGTGTTTTGACGAAGTTTAATAGAAAACAAGGATGACAACACCATGAAAGCATAATGGAACCAACTTTTCCTACAGTTAAGAATAATGGCGCCCAGGGGACCGGGGGGGGGGGGGAGATATTTATTCCACCCCAACCCCCAAAGCTAGTTTGGAAATGTATTAAATTTTAGCACCTCCTTCACAAAAAAAGATAAGACTCAAGCTTAGGGTGCTCCCGGCACCACTAAACAATTTTGGGTGGGATGTATGGAAATATTTAAAAGTCATTTAATTAGAAACAAAACATACAAGATGAAAGACAGACGGACGCAAAGTGATTATATAATTGCTGCAGCTCAAACAATGATTTGTTAAAAAGGGTTAAAAATGATTGTTGTCAAAGTTATATGGCCCGAAATTGAGCTTTTAAGATATCATACTGAAAAAGTGTTCTATCTGTTAAGATAAATTCTTAATGTAGTAAAAATAATGTTAAGCTTCAATGATAAGAAGAATTTTAGTAAAATCATGTTATGGAATTTCAATTATTAAGTAAAGATAAAAAAATATCTTAAGCATTTGGCATACTAGAGCATATCCTCATATCCGATTTATCTGAATTTTTTTAGTCCAATTATCCACTGTTTTGTAGTCTCACCTTCAGAGACATAAGATGTAAAAGTCATGCTTTAGAGTCCCTATTTGGATAAAACTATTTCAGAATAAAAATTTTAACTTAAAAAGTGTTGCTAAGAAAAAGAATATATATTTATAGCATAAGATCTCGCTAACAGCTTAATTATTTGAGTTCTCAATTTTAGTGTAAAGAACAATACAGTTACAATTATAACCTCCCCCCGCCCCCCGTCATTTACCGTCGCATAATAACCAAGAATCTCCCTCATACCATTTAGAAACTTCCGTGAAAATTGTGGAACAATCGATCCAGCCGTGAACGAGATCTTTCGGAATATACACAAACAAACATCTTACTACAGTATAGAATAGGATTAAAATAATGATGTAAACGCACAGCAAAGAGGTATCGTATTTATCTTTTCAATTATAAAAGTTGTAAATTTTTTGTTTAAAATTAAATAATCTAATAACGACTAAACAGATTTGCATAGGTCCAGGGAAGGCTTTAGGCTATTTTTAACCCCTACCCACTTCTTCAATACAAAGTCTTTATTATGTCTTTTAATATTACTTTCTATTATCCAGTGACAAAAGCTATTTAAATTGGGTGACAGATACCCAAAAGTCGAAAATATACGCATCTTTAAAAAGTACAAGAATAATTAACCACTCAAATACTGCTTCTAAATGTTGATTTGATATTATTATTTTTTTTTTAGAAGACATTTTTGGGAGGAAAATCCAGAAAAAAAATATATTCGCATAGTACGTCCTGTACAAATTCAGAAAATGAACTTTCCGTCATCTTTAACTTGTAATTCATATTCTTTAAACTATTTTTTTGGATCTTGGACAAAGTAGCCTTGGACAAAGTAGCCTCCAGACAAAGTAGCACACGGACAAAGTAGCCTCGGGACATTTACTTAAGAAAAGTAGCCTCCTAAGGAAAGTAGTCTCCACTGTTAAAAAGGTCATTGCCGAAGCGCCCGGCCCCCTGTTATCCTCAGGACATTTATTTAAGAAAAATATCTTCAACTGTTAATACATAGATGGTTTAGAATTTCGTGGATTTTACAAAAAGTGGTTGGTAGATTTGTACAAGTTTTAATATTGTTTTTACAATTTTTTAACATTGTTTTTGCAATTTTAGGTTTGGTTATGTTAGGTTATAGGCAAGGGGGCCGAGCGCCCGCGGCTAGGCAGGCCAGGGGGCTGAGCGCTACGGCCATGACCTTTATTAACAGTGGAGGCTATTTTCCTTAGGAGGCTACTTTGTCCGGGTGCTACTTTGTACGGAGCCTACTTTGTCCGAGGCTACTTTGTCCAAAATCCTTTTTTTAGATAACACATATTGAATTTTGTTTATTTCGTATCACTTCTTTATCTAACAGAAGTGGTTTAAACGTCTATTTTACATGATAATAGATACAAAAAGAATCAATTTACTTAGATTTTCGCAGATTCTTTTTTAAGTTAAAAATCATAACAAGGGCACTATTGTCCAAAAAGCTCAACAATAGTTTTGAGAAAAAAAAAGTAAATAAGTTATTTCTAATCTCTATGCACTATAGCCTTTTTGAGGCGTGGAAGGGGGGGGGGGAGATGTCGATTCCGAATCCCGAGGGGTCCTTTCCTACTGGGCATCTTCTAACCTTCTTTAATTTTCTAACTTAAAGCTTGATACAAGAAAGGACAATGAACTAAAAATTAATCTCTTAAATTGCCAAAAATAATTTTATAATTGTGAGTTGAAATTGGGATTTTGCTCCTTTTTTCTTTATCATTTAAGTTAAACATTTCTCCAAAACAATTTTCCAAAGACAGAAGCTAGTTTAAAATTGTTTTTATAGTTCATTGTTTCATCTTTTTCTGATAATATTATAGCTTTTTCAATATTCTCCTTGGTTATTTGATAAACATAGTGTTTTACACTTTTTGAAGGGGATATTTATAAAAATGTAAGTTTACTCCAAAAATGTAAAATATTTATTAGCAAAGCTACTCTACAAATGTAATATGCCAAACAGCAGAATTATTGATTCATTCGTCTTCTTACAAAAAAAAAAATTAATTTGCTTTTTTAATTTTGTTATTGTCAACAAATCGCATACTATGTTAATACATGTAAAAAGGCTATCGAATTCATAAAATTGATTATTCCAGAGATCTCTAGGAACAAGGGAAAATGAATTTACGCATCCCTCCAATTATGACATGTGACTAACAAGTTTACCCCTTCTCTATATTAAACAATGATAGCAACCAATAAAGCTTTAATATAGTTTTATGCAAACATGCTTTTCATACACATGTCCCGTACATAATTTATTCATATAATTTAAAGGTCACAGTCGTACAGTCGGACAGACGGAGGAACATGTCCTTATTAAAGAGTAGCGGCTCTTCTAAAAAGAATAATGATTCATTACAATGAAATAAAATAAAATAAAATGAATTATAAAATGTTATCTCAGAAAACAGACAAACCTTTTTATAACTTTTTACAATCTTGACGTTGTTATAATTCAACCAACTTATTTTTAGCCAGATTGAATAACTTATTTTTTTTTTTTCACTAAACATGACCAAAAAAACTTCACAAGTTGATTTCTTTCTGTCAAACATATCCAAAAAGAATATAAAAATTATTTAATGAATTTAAATTTTCTTTCCATTCGTAAATATTTGATGTATGTCAGAAAGGGAAGGAACATTGAACTGTAAATAATACTAGTACCCAATGTTTGATAGACACTTTCTCTTATTTTAATTGGTTGGTTTACAATAACAGGTTCCAAACTATTCATTAATCAATTTAGGTTATTTTGTTTATCTTAATTGGAGTTTTGTATCAATTTGCCTTTTAAACCAAATAACTTAACTTACTAATTAATCTTATTTATATCTTTAAAACCATTATGGCTATTATATAATATGTTTTACATTTTATAAACATATTTACTACCAACAATTTGAATTTTATGATCTTTTAGGTCTTTTGTAAATGGATGAAATGGCAAAAATATTTTAATTCAAATAATTCATAAAAATGTTACAGCTTTTTTTTATTCTTATTACAACCTTAATATTGCTGTACAGTTTTATAGGGGCTTTGCGCCAAGCCTTTAGGGAAACTATAAAAAGATCCTGAAAGTGTATATCCTATTATATAACATATGTAGCATGTGTTTTGTCTATAGCTTCAGATACAAGAAACTTGTTCTTGTTCATTACTGAACCTATTTAGTTCTCCATTTTAGAAAAGCTTAATATAGACCCAAGAATGGTTTTGGAATTTTTATAATTGGATTTAAGTCTAGTTTCTATAGTATTAACGTATTCTATTAAAATACTAAATACTAAATCAAACAGATATTTAAGTATTTATAGCTGCTGTGTATTTTTTTTATCCCCCCCCCCCCCTTACCATGAGCAAATGCGCATATATTGCCGCGTATAATGTTTGCAAGAACCTCCATTATTGGCACATGCTTAATTCTCGATTAAAATTAAGGTGTCCTAACGTTTAAACTAATAATCAAATATTGAATTATTATCAGTTACATGATTCTTAACTATATAATATTTTCTTGTAATCTAATTCTAATAAATCACTGAGTCCTCCATTTGTGTTAGATAGCTGATTTAATGTTAAACAATTTGTGTACCTAAATCTAAAAAATGTCCAAAAACAAGAAATTTTTTTTGTATGGGGCATTTAGATATTGGAACGTCGGACGTTTTGACGTTTCTTAAATTAGAAAATAAAATTAGCTAAATTATGAAAACACTCCAAAGTAAGAATTTAAGCCTCAGCTCTGGTTGAAACCCCATTTAAACATTGATCTTTCACCCTTTAAATAGCGTAGCTGCTCTTCAATTATGATATGTTGGTATGTCCGTCCGTCAGCTTGTCACAGAACCTTAGAAATATTTACTGTATCGTCCCTATATAATCACTTTAGCAGTTAAAAGTGTAAGAGACATATAAGGCCTTGTTCTGTAACCTGAATTATGTTAGTCCTTTGTTATATCCTAAAAATCATTATAACCTTGCTGCTTTTGACATAATCGTCCGTGTAAAGATTGAAATCAAGAATGTAATCAGCGCTAATGTTTGTTAAAACACTATCAATATATTTGTATACAGATTTTGCGTTTAGATAATAAAATGTAGGCATATTAGAGGTTTGGCCCCAGCCTCGATTTAGTGTCTTTGCTTTATGAGATGGATTCAGAAAATAGCTTAAAACTACCTCAATACATGCAAAGAAGACTTTGCTGAAAAGTATAAAAATAAATCGACTGCCAATTTTATGTTATCCCATCATAAAGTAGTAAGGTGATTTTGTTTGTAGCTTAAGACTTCAATAACTGCTGAAATAATTGAGTTTTCCATTTTAGGGAAGCTTCACACAGGTCCCGTGTTGAGTTTAGGCTATGTTACTTATAGATTTTAGTCTTAGATATGGTTTCAGGCTATTTTTCTGCCTTTTGAATACAGAGATCTAAATGATAGTGTTGCATCCGCTAGTTTACATAGTATATGGCATCAGAGATAAGACAATGAACAATAAATTAATATACACCCACAATTACATTAAACTCTTCTTGTAAGTTGAGTCATAGGCTACTTAGACGAGATATAGCGAGAATAATAACTAAAAAAAACATGTTTAATTTACTGACGTATTTTTGTTGGTCCGTATGTCGGTCAGGCCGACGTATCCTCAATATGGAGTAGTTGTGCCTCCTAAAAATGACAAGGGAACATAATGAGGTCTAAATACATTTGGTTTTCTTTCTTAGCATGTTTTTACAATATGAAAGTACATATTTTTCAAAGTTTTACTGAATAATCCCTAAGGTTTTAATCATTACTTTGGCATTACAATTTATTTAATCCAAAAAATGGCAACTATGTAATAGTTCCGCTTGCTATTGCAATATTTTTTTCTAGTGTTATGCTTGGTCCAGTTATTTTTTTCTTTTACAATATAAACCTATGACAAATGCTATTAATACTAAAATTAATTGTAGAGCCATCTGCAAGATCTTAATGGACCTACACACACACAGACGTTTAACCTCTTTTGTATATAAGATAGTTTAGCTATTTTTTTTACAAATTTTCTGTATTGAATAAACATTTTTGCTAAGCAATAACTCTACCAAATGTTGATCTTTGACACTCCAACTGTCAAGCACTTGAGCACATGGGAATGTATTTTGAAAGAGAATAGTTGGGCAAGGAAATCCTTATACTAAAGTAACAGGATGTTTGTCTGTCTGTGTGTCTGTCTGTCTGTGTGTACCGAAGGATCTCGCTAACCACTGAACCGATCGGGATCTCCTTAACAGGGTAGCTTCTCATAAGTCCCGGGAAGGTTTATAACTATTTTGGGGGAGGGTACCACCACCCTCCCAAGAGAAATGTCAAAAAAATCGAAATTTTTCAAAATTTAGGGGAGACTTCAACGTCAAATAAGGTGGTATCGTACATAAAAAATTAACTTTAACAAACAAAAACAAAACAAGTGCCACTAGAGGCCTCTAGGGGCGTAGCCGCTAGTCTTTATACTAAAGTAACAGGATGTCTGTGTTTTTGTACCGAAGGATCTCGTTAACCGCTGAACCGATCGGGTTCTCCTTAATAGGGTACCTTCTCATAGTTTCCGGGAAGGTTTATAACTATTTTGGGGGAGGGTACCACCACCCTCCCAAGATAAATCACAACAAATCGAAATTTTTTTCTCTCGAATAGAGACTCCTACGTAACATTGCAAAGTATCGTAGAATATTGATAGAGACTCCTTCGAAACATTGCAAGGTATCGTATTATTATTTTTTTAGACCAAACCTTTAAAGTGCCACTAGAGGCCTCTAGGGGCGTAGCCGCTAGTATAAAATAAAATAACATAATCAATTATTTTATTACGATTTATTCCTAACTGTTAGTCTGTTACAAAAGATTTTAATAACCTCTAAACAGATTATATCCTCCTTTGTCTTTAAAGAATAATTGTGAACTCCTATCTGTGATCCCTGGGTATAGGTTTTGCACAACTAATTTAGCAAAATTAAGTTTTGTTTTTTAGGAATAAGGAATTATATTCAGCTAAACAATATGTGAACCATTGCAAATTAAATAAATATTCCGAATTAGAATGCGTTTATCCGTCTGTCTCATAAGATCTCATCAACCGTTGGACTGATTAAGTGTTACTTTTCAGCAAAATTTCTTATATACCCCCCCCCCTAGATATTTTTAAAAAGTCTAAACCCTAAACGATCCTTTATATATCATGAGTATATAATTATGATTCTATTCTGTTGTCTATTTAAAAAATTAAGTAGTTTTGTTTTTAAGTAGATATTTCTCTGTTTTAATTTATAATTACAAAAACCTTTTAAGATTCCCCAAATCTTTTTACACCTTCCCATCACAGTTTTTTTCATGGTGCAAAGTATCTCTATAATTAATTCATAACCCTAGAAGATAAATCAATCAATTTTCAATATTTTTAGAACTGTTATTTAGGTAAATATTTTTTATCTTCATTTTGATTATGGGCATTTTTTACTTGTTAACATAAGCATGTGGAAGGGGGTGTCAATCCAACGCTCCCCTTAAGTGATGCTGTGAGTATTGGTGCAAAAAATATGACGTAACAAAAAAAATTAGCCAATGAGAGTCCACTATAAATTTTACCATTGGTCAATAACGGCCTCTCATTGGCTAATTTTTTTTGTTACGTCATATTTTTTGCACCAATACTCACAGCATCCCCTTAAGTTGACATTGGGAAAGGCTGCTTTCTACATGGGGTAAAGAATATTACTGAAACTTTCAAATTACTAAGAACTATCTTTTTAGCAATGTTATTTTAAAGAAACACTGTAGTACATCAAAAGCAAGTTGAAGAGAAGCCGAGCTTCAAAACAAGGATGGCATTATCCATAATTAGCAAATCACTGAAAATTGACCGAGAGACAGAAATTTCATATACTTCAGATTACTACAGCGAAGCTTTTGAATAATTAGTGTAAATCCTTTTGTACGTTCATACATAAAACATGTTGATTTTTATGTGATATAATTATACTATTTTTCAGATTTTTCCTAGGAAAACAAAGTTTAATTTTATAAGCGAAGCATCTCAATAAGCAAACCCTAAAAATGTGAGTAATGAAACAGTATCGTGTATTTCAGCAGTTTTAGAAAAAAATTAGTTACAACCAGTCATATCGTTAGTTTCAAAAACTAATTTACGGCTTCAAAATATTAAAATTGGTGCCAAATATTGCTAAATTCCCTAATTTTCATACTGGGGGTTAAACGTGTGAAAGAAAGGGGTTAAATAGGTATTTGATAAATATTGAAATAGCTATACATTTTCATACGGCCAGGATATCGTTGTAAATCACTAATTATCCCTTTCAAAAACTTAGCTAGACCGTTTAATTTTATTGGGCAATTTGAGTTTTTTAAAAAATAGTGGATTTCTCAAATAAAATAGCCTGTTCATATGATCACGGAACCTTCGCATATTTCTAGCAAAAGTTTTTTTTTGTTGGCTTTTGTCTGAAGCTTAACATTAATAAATACATAAATTTTTAAAAGCAAAAAAGAAAGATAAATATACGAATTAAACTATAAGAAGCTACCCTGTAAAGGTCAGCTAGATCAAAACAGACGCACACACGCACATTCAACATTTAAAATTTGTGCCGTGTTGTTATTTTTGTTTTTTTGGTCAGTAGCTTAAGATTAAGAAATATCTGAACTAGTATCCTATTAGTATTATATAGGTTATTTTTTTCTAAATACTTACTCTTCTTATATTTATTTAAGTCTCGTTGTAAAAGATCCCTCCCCTAATATATGATATGATATGTCATCAGTCAACTTTTGCTAAAAGAGGGGGGGGGGGGGAGTATAGGTCAAGTGAAAGTTAAATCCTAAAGGGTATTTATATTTCCATCCAAAGTTGCAAGTCAAATATGAATATGAAAGGGGGGGGGGGGGGGTTAAAATGTATATTGTCCTTGTTCACGTGACTAAGTTGACCCTTTTATCAATATACCTTGTATATTGGGGAATATTAACAAGGATTAAAACATCCATAAAAACTAGTACTGAAACTTTATGACAAACGGATACAGGAAGCAAATGCCTACATTACCAGAAATGAAAAAAGCTATCCGCTTTCTTACGGATTGACCAGCCCTAATTATAAAAAAGCTATTGTTCTGTAAGATTAAAACGATTTCTGAAACTGTATAACAAACGGATAATAACACTTAAATAGTTTCAGAATAGCCGATGGAATCAAATGCCTAAATTACCAAAAAAGCTATCCGTTTGTTACGGACGGACAAACTGACCCTAATTATAGAAAATTATTGTTCTGTATGAAGATCTCATATTTCTCATGTGAGTTCAGTTAAGTTGACCCTTCCAGTTTCCCTTCCTTAATCAGGTGACATAAATTTTTCCTCCCCGCCCCCCCCCCCCCAAAAAAAAAAATATTGTACAGCGATTAAGCGAAGATGTTGGCCCAAAAGCTTTAGGTACTTATATTAAAGATTTATTATCGCAGGTATCTAAAGGGATAAGACAATAGCCGTTAAATTATTATACATCCATATTGATGGTAAACATAATTACCCCTTCTGTAGATTTCAATTAGGGTTGGAAACGTTTGAACACTTAAGATAATAATGATAAATTATTGAATTTTGATTAGTTAAGTCCTCAAAGTTGTTTGTAAATAGGAAATTTTCATCAATTCATCGTCCATTGTCTTATTCTTTAAGATTCCTTGTAAAAACGAAAATTTAGTTTAAAGTAAAAACAAGAAAAATTAATCCATAAATGGGATGCTATAAAATAAAATATTTACACTTTCACTCGAAGTACCTTGATGAGCACTGAAACCTTTAATTTTGGGTCAGGTTGTCAGGATAGGTTGTATAAGGAGAAGGGGGGTGGCATTTTACTTAAAACGTTTTTTATTTGAGGCATATCTTTGAGCAAATAAAATGAAGTTTTTTTAATAATTATTTTTAAAATATTTTTACTCTTACAATGGTACATTTTAAAATCCACGGAAAGCTGTTTAATGTTTATAATACGATACTATAAATAACTGTTTTAGTGTGGCTACGAATCTAAGTTTTCCCTCTTGATAGGTTATGAGTCATACTGAAAAAACATGTATTATATTGTAGAAAAACATTGATTGCGCGATAACTGTTTACAATATGCACAGCACAATTACAATTATAAAAATGGGACCCCTTTTTTTAGATTAAAATAATCGGTGGAAAAGTTTGGACACTGTCTTTTTGTAGACACATCATACCCAGGGATATAGGGATCATTGAGCAGTAAATTACATTTTTACCTAAGGAGGGAGAGTACACTGGACTGTATTTACACAGGTATCCAAAGCTTCATTACTATCCTTGCTCTATGGTTAGCTTAAAAACTTTGGGTACTTTTCTCTAATTTTGATTGGTTGGTTCTGAACAAGTATTGCCCAATCAATAATTTTAATCTACAACAGGGGTAATTTTATTTTCAGTATGGCTTTGAAATTAATATACGCGGGATTAATACCGGTTCAAAGCCATACTGGAAAAATGTTAGACAATTTTATATGAATATTAAAATGAAAATAAAAACATAATATCAATGCCAGATTTGTAAGCCCAGGACTTCAGCCCCTCAGGGTTAACAAAACTGTAATTAATCTTTTAATTTTTAAATTTACTATCCGCGGAATGCTGTCTATAATACGATGCAATAGATAACTATTATCATCATTGGGGATGTATTTCAATTAAAAATTAATTTTTTTTATCCCAATTAAAATTGGCGCTTTCACTCAGGGTACCTTGTTAAGCACTAAAACTCTGAAACCTTTAAAAAATTTAAAGAACAACTCTAACATGCCTAAATTAACGAAAAGGTATTGACAGACAAACAGACATAAACAGATGGACAGTCACAGACCGACAAACTGACGGACAGACAGACGGACATATACATTAAAAAATATTTTGAGTGTTAATTTAAATATGCATTAAATTAAATTAAAATAGGCATGTCCGAATTTTTCTATCAATTTCAAAATTTGTATGGTGATTCTTGTGGTAGATAGGTAGACTTTAGAAATCATAAGAACTCTATGATTGTTACCTGAATGACCGTACGTCCATTTAAACAGCAAATTTTTGTGTTATATAATTATTTGATTGATCTGATTTTTGGAATACTGATTCCTAGGACAACAAAGTACAATTTTTTACTTTTACTTTTAAACATTTATATTCTGATTAATTAGTTCTGACACTCTAAAAGTGTTAATGTTCATTCATCACACCTTTTCAGAGCTTAGCTTTTATGGATGTTGTCATCCTTGTTTACCTATTTTGACCCCACCCTTTTTATTTTTTTTTATGAGCAAATCATTTTGTTATTCAAATTTACTTTTTTAAATTAGTCAATGGGTTAATGTTTGGCTTTATTTCTTGAAACGTTTTTATGATGCATTTGTTTGAGCAAACAAGGAGGGAAGTGCCATTGGACCGTAAATTACACTTGTACCCAAAGTTTTATAACCAGTTCAACTTGGTGAATTGGTATAGGGTAGGGCTTTACATTATATGATTCAATATTAATATTAATTTAGTTGGAACGCTGTTGATAATACGATGCAATAAATAACTATTCCATTATGGCATTGTATACTTTTAATTTCTGCTGGTTCTGAGCCATACTTAAAAATAATGTGTATTGTCGTTTTATAGACAACTTTCAAAAGATATTTAATTATAAAGTAAAACATTTTACTTGTTTTGATAGCCTAAGATTTCGGACCTTAAAGCCAACTATACTGGAATTAATCTCATAATAATTTTTTTATTTTAATATCCATAAAAAGATGGTATTAACACGATATGTTTTATTTTAACTGGATTAAAAGGATCATTTAGATATATACCCAGGGAAGGAGGGGACATTTTATAAAAAAAACTTTGGATAATTTTAGAGATTTTGAATTTTTGGTTTCTAACTAGTTGTGCCCAAACTTCAATCAATTAAATTAAAAATTTAAATCCACAATAGGGGTAACTTTATTTATCACCATTATCTAATCCCTTAGTTGTGCCTGATTATGGGTAAAAACATTCCCCATACTCAAACTTTTTTTGTCGCGCCACTGACCTAACCCAACTTAACCTAGCTAATGTAACCTATCAAAATCTAATATAACAAGAATGACAATATTCATAAAAGCAAAGCACTAAAATGGTAGGACAAACGGACATTAACACTTGTATATGGTCAAAACTGGATAATCAGAAAATATATGTATAAATTTGTTGAAAAAATGCTTGATACAGGATAATGTTTATAGACATACTTACGTTTTTAGGACTTCATTATAGTTACTTCGCTTATTATATTGTACTTTATTTTACTATTGTCCCAGGAATCAATATACAAAAACCAAATCAATCGGATAATTAGATCACATAAAAATTTGTTGTTAAAAAAGTAAAAAAATCAACATGTTTAAAATGAACGTACGGACGTTCTGGTAATGATTACAGAGTTGCTGCGCTTTCTAAATCGTACCTAACTATTACAGGAATCCCCATCTAATATTTGAAATCGATAGGACAATTCTCACATGCCCCAATTAACAAAAAAGCTATCCATATGGGACCATACCCAAATTTAATTATCGCAGAAATCTAAAGGGATAAGACAATGGGAGATTGATTGATGTACATACTCAATGATGGTAAACAAAATTACCCCTTCTATAGATTACGATTAGGGGTGAACGTTTGGACACTATCCATGCAACGTAGAACGATGTCTGTTTGTTTGTAACGAAGGATCTCGCTAACCGCTGAACCGATCGGGTTCTCCTTAACAGGGTAGCTTCTCATAGTTCCCGGGAAGGTTTATAACTATTTTCTTGAGGGGTGGGACACCTAGGGGATTGGGGCAAAGCCACTTGTAGTTAATAAACCAACCAATCAAAATTCAATAAAAGTCCTCAAAAAATATGAACGTTATCATAAAACTAGTAAGTAGTAAAGAGGAGGGAGGGGACTCGAGTATTATTATTATAAAGTCTCCTGTATTTATTTAAATGTATGATTTATGGGGATTAACCCTCGGAATATGGGGGGGGGGGGGGGTGGTGGTAAGTAACTGGTAACATGATATTACGGTCAGCCAAGGTGTTCGTACAGAAATGTTGTAAGAATTATTCTTTAGAAAATTCAAGCTATATTTTAAATTTGAGAACTTAAGAAACTGATATAGATATTATATTAATTATTATAAAAAAAAATTTTGTTTGGTATATTAGATAAATAAATAGCTATTTCTGATCATTGATACACCAAAGTCAAGCAATATTTTGAAAAATTAAGTATCACATATAGATATTATAAAAAAACCTTTGGTTGGTATATTAGCTACTTCTGAATCTGATGCATCATTGTAACCCCCCCCCCCCCCACGCCAGAATTCATTAACAATATATATGCACCTGTTTCTCTACTTTGTGTGTGACTCACGTATAAGATATTTTAAGAAATATGATTGGGGGGGGGGGGGGGGTTACATAACATTTTTAAAAAATAATACATAATTAATAAATCTACAAAATCCTATTTCTTTATTTGAACTGACAAACACAACAGAACATAAAGTAACTGGAAAAGTCAAAAGATAAATTAGCAATAACAACTTTGGAGACTTTTTTTCTTTAATTGTGATTGGTTGGTTTATTAAGCATGAAATGCTGCCAAAATGGAAATAAAAAAACAAGCGAAATTAGCAATAAGAACTAAGATTAACTATCTTGATAATCTGGCTACGAGATTGCGTGATGCTATAAAAAAAAACTATTCACCAAACCTCTATTATTCCAAGTCATAAAATTCTAGTGAGGTCATAAACCTTCTTCGTATGTTAATATTTTCCGGAATTTTTATGATTTTCTGACAATGTTTGACCGTAAAGATATGTGAACATATGTAGTATTTTACAAATACATCCCAAATCTAGCATAAGTTGACCCCTTCTCTCCGTATGAAAATGTTAACAGAGGTGTGAAGTCTCAATTTCCGGTCGTTTGAATATATCGGGGAATTTGTATATTTTTAGGGTTATTTTAGTATTTTGAAAATATTGAAAACAGTAACATTTCTCTACGAAATCACCCATCGTTTACGATTTTGAGTATGTTTTGAAAAATACTATAAACTAAAACTATCATTGGTTACAACTTTGTTCAGGCTTATTCATTAACCCTTAACGTTCGGGGGTATTAAAATTTCATAAATATACGCTGCCGTTTCCCGCCGACCGCTGACTGCGGCGGCTGGCAGCTGCCAAGTACAGCTGCAGCCACTGAAATTTATATTTTGATATTTCTAATATAGAATTTACAAAAAGATAAACATTTTTTGCAAAAAAATTGTTCTTCTAGCTTTAAAAAAAAGAAAATTACAGTCGTTTGAAATTCTTAAGTAAAAAAGGACCTAAAAACAAAGGTTGTTAAATAAAAGGGTGAAGGAAGCGAAAATTGACTTTGTACTTAAGGTCGGAAATTCATTATCAATCAGGGGACTTGCCCAAAAAAAATTGGCCCTCTAGCCCCCCCCCCCCCCCCCCCCAACCGATTAAGGTGCGGCAAGGGGCCCGACTGTTAAGGGTTAATTGAATTCTTCTTATTTAATTCTGACCCTCTACGAGTGTTAGTGTTTGTTTGTCCTACCGTTTCCGAGCTTTGCTTTTTATGGATGTTGACATCCTCATTGACATTAGGTATAATACTATTGTAACAGAGTATCTGTTGTTGTTTTAAAGATATGTATTTAATAAAGAAAAGACATATACATACAGAATTACAGATTATAGTACGAGACTTTTATTTACATCAACATAGCTTGGTAGCTAGAAATTAATCAGAAAAAAAAGATAATCAGAGATAAAATTAGTTTCTTGCCCTGCATTTTGTAACAGTTTGAAGGAATATTGGGTTAGGAGAATTGTATGGGCATGCAAGTTGTTTTTATAAATAATTGTTGAAATACAGTCTCCTTTGCTTAATTTGAGTGATTTGTCTTTTGCAGCTAAAATAAGATTGGATAGTTGAGTATATACATTTAACGAGAAATCATCATAATACATATTAAATAGGTAAAAGATTTCTATTAGAAAAATAAATTGAGGTTGTCCATTATTATACTTAATATCTAAAAAGACAAGCTAGTTTATGAATAAAATAAGAAGGGAATATACAAAAGAATAATGCATGGTCTGTATTGCTTTCTCTTTTACATTTGTTACAAATATTTGAATCGACTAATTTGAATTTAAATAGTTTATTTTTGCTTGGTAGTGTTCGATTCAATTGTTCTAGATAAAAGTTTTTGAAATGTAATATAATTGGTAAATTAAATAGTTTCTGAATAGTAATTTCAAAAAGTTCCTTGTCAGGAAAAACCACATTGTCTCTTTTTCTTGTCATTATAGAAGGTAATTCTATGTATCTGAAACTTTAATTCTATTGCTGTGTTAAGCATTTTGTAGTTATAAATTCAGGCTTTTGTTTATATTAACTTATGTCATGTTTTTACCATCTACTAGGATTATTACTCACAAGAATAACATTCTACATAGAAACACAAAAAATGCACTATACAAGTAGATGGATGTGTGTTTGTAAGCTAATATTGTTTCGAAAATGGGTAAACCGACTACTAGACCAAAAAGTCTAAAGTATGGGAAAACATATTTTAGGTTATTTCAGAAGTTAGATCAACCAAGATAGCCTTAGTTAAAAATATTCCACACCGTTCACCCGCCAAAAAAAACTTTTATATTCCAACAAAATTAAAGAGAAGAGTAGATACCACCTACTTATTTCCATGGGCGAAGCCCTTAGAGGAACTAGATAATTTTATACCAACAAAAAATAAAAATCAACTTAAACTAAAAAAAACTATAGTTTTAAAATAAATAAGTTAGATTTTTTTTATTTATTCTTCATAAATTTTTTTGATATAACAAACTAGACTAAAACCATTCGTTACATGAACAATTCCCCTCCCTCTTCCCAAACAAATAAAATAAAAACATTTAGTCCAATTTAAAGATGACAGATGGAAAACATTCAATTTATAGGATTTCAAGAATGAATAAAATAGTTTATTGTAAAAACTTTTAAATGTGTAGATTTAATGTGCAATTTAAGAGTAGCTATGCTCCCTAAAAGTTACACCTTTTTTCTGACATCTCTAATTGTTAACATGAGCGGAAATTATGTGGCTTAGTTGTTTTTGTTAAATATAATTGCTCATAGTCTCTTTCAACATTTACAAAACAAGTAACAGTTTCTTCATAGTTCTTGCAAATACTAAGATTTTATTTTTTTGTTTTGATTGTTAATATTCAACTTACATATTTTTTTTGAAGTCAGCATAGCATTTATGTGTTGAAGAAACTATGGGGTCTTCAATAAATAAAAATAAAAAGGAAATTTCATTCTACTCTTTTTTTCAATTCTAACCAAATAATTGAAGCTTTCTACAGTAACTATACTGGCCAAACATTGGTCAATAAAATGCATACTGGCCTTCCATTGGTAATTTTTTTAGTCTGTGCATCGGCCTATCATTGTCAATGTATTGTATGACGTCATTAAAGAGCTTCCTACCGTCTACCAAGCACTGATCATTGGACGAAATTTCTCCTTTTTTTATAAAACCTACATTCTAAAAAGACTTATAGAGTTGCTCTGCCACTTAGAATTGCTTTTAAATTGTGAGACAAACATTGAACCCTCAATATTCAAATGTTTTTGTCAAAATATTTTAGAAACTAATTTTTATTGTTAACTTTGAAAACAGAGAACACTTTAGGAGATGTATTTTTCTTTTGTAAATATAATTACTTTTCTTATTTTTATTCAGAACAGAAAGAGCTATTAATACTTATTACTTTAAATAAGGAATATTCCAAGGAACAGAAGGCCCATTTATGTGGAGGAAAGGATACTCCCCCAACCCTTGCCATCCTAGAAATTTTGTTTTAAAAATTGGATAACATGAAAAGCTTTTGCTGGCTGTTTTTGTTAATACTAATAAAATAAATAAATTTCTAATTTCTAATTGGCTTATTCTTAACTAGCGGCTACGCCCCTAGAGGCCTCTAGGGGTACTTGAGGAGGGGAGAGTCAAATTGATAACCCAATTTCTTATTTTAGATTTTAAAAGAAAAAGAAAAGAAAAAACTTTTTTGGATGGGAGGGGGGTTTTTTTGGGGGGGTTGGGGGGTTGCCCCCCCCCCCATAATTTTAGTTAATAAATTATTTTTTTTTTGGGGGGGGTGGGTACTTTTTTTCTATGGGTGGTTTTTCTTGGGAGGGTGGTGGTACCCTCCCCGAAAATAGTTATAAACCTTCCAGGGACCTATGAGAAGATACCCTGTTAAGGAGAACCTGATCAGTTCGGCGGTTAGAGAGATCCTTCGGTACAAACATACAAACACACAGACAAACATCCTGTTAATTTATTATAAGGATAACAGGATTACTATCTGTCTTGTGCTCTCTTGGCAATGTAGCTCATCATAGGTCCTGGAAAGGTTATTAACTTTTTGAGGGAGGGAACTACCACCCTTCATAAGAGGAATCATCCATAGAAAAAAAATCTCTTTTATAAACTAAAATTGAAAATAAGGGGATGGTCGACTTTGACCCCCCCCCCCCACTCCTCATCCTTAAGTGTTCCTAGAGGCATCTAGAGACATAGCTGCACTAGTCATTAAAAAAGAATCAAGTAAATTTTAGCTTTGCCTTAAGTTAATAAATCTAATACTTTTTTAATCTCTCTTTTGCAACTTATGGATCTTTTGATTTTTATGCATTTTCTTAAAAAAGTTGTTGCGAAATAAATGCTTGCATTTTTCACAGGGAAATAGTAATAGGAAAATTGAAAAAATCAAAACTATCTTCATTTAAAAAAAACTAAAAGGAGTTTTTGGTCTGTGCATATATGTATAAGTCACAGTGGAACTTCCCAGAATTTTGGTTATTTCTGAACTAAATATAAAAATTTAAATTAAATCCAATTCTAGGCAAGTTATGTTTCGTAAAAGGGACGTAAAGATATAACCATAAAATGTTATAGCTGTGCTTATTTAAATTTAGAAACTGAAGAGCATTACCGAATGATTGACTAATTGACATATTTACCTTTCCTCTCAGTTCATGTTGTGATTTATTTGTTCTTTCTCTTGTTATTTTTGCATGCAAACAATTGGCAAAGAATTACTGTTATTAAACACAATTTCTTGCCATTTCAAAATAATTTTAATAAACTTACAAGATTTGGACAGTCGTGAAATTTTGAAACATATTTTGTAAGAAACGCTAATCTTTTATAAAGTTTACTTTACGTCCAAACGTACATACCTTTGATTGAATGACTCTTAACTGATAGTTCTTACTTTACTATACAAAGTATAGAACTTAAAAGAACAGTTGCCTCCATTAGTATAGTATAGTCTTACCAGGTAATAAAACTAAAAGTTGGTTAAGAACACAAAGTTATAATAGAATTGATTTTAATCAACAGACACAACATTACCAGGTACAATTTTAACGTCTTTGAATTTGAATTTGTTTTGAGCGTAAAAGCCAACCCATTATCTCCATATCGACTAGTACAATTGCAAGTTCAGAAAATTTTCATATGAACTTAATATTCCTTACTGTTTTTTACAGATTACCTCAGCCTCCAAAAATGAATGAATGAGCCTTAGACAAGACAAAAAAAAATAATTATCCCATGTTAAGTACCCTATTAACACCTATTTATTATTCATTGATAGATAGCTGTATATATGTATACAAATGTATATAATTTATAGGTTGATAACTAATTTATTAAAAACAATTTATTGATAAAATCTTTTTTATATGACATAATAAAAGAGCTTTTTGCAATAATTATTTCTATTGTTCAATTTTAGTTATCAATTTACTAATTTTTCATATTAACAAGAACAAAATCTCCATGAGTAGAGTTTATGAAAACCACAATAATTAAAATGTCTTTCTATCTTTAGAGATCTTTATAAGAAGTTTAATATTTGTCCAATGTCATTTTTTACTCCAGATAACACGTATGAAAACCCCAACAAAAATTATTTCCAAAAATAGCAAAATTAAACCCAAAAGTTGTGGGCGTATCAGCTCGTGTATTCTATACTGGAATTTTTTTCCTTGAGTAAATAATGTATGTAGTAGCTTCAAAATTTTAAAAGAAGTGTATTTATGAGTTAAACTAAAGCCAATTATCATTTTTCATGAAGACACATCTTTTTAGTGGTAATTTATACACTTTAGCTAATATTTTAAGTCAATATTAGAGTAAAATAATAATTATTTGAAAATCAATCAGTAGCGTCGGGAATATTTTTATAGATTTATTAAGTCAATAATTAAGAGGCCTAATAATGGTCAGAAATTTCAGAATACTATCTCAAATAGCAGCCTAGAAAATCCAGTTCTTAATTTGCATATTGGACGTACTAACGGACAAAGTGAATTTAATGGTGATAAAACATGCAGACCTGATCTTTGAAAATATGGAGAAAAAAAAAAATTTTAGCGGTAGTAATTAAACAGTATTAATTTGGTGTCTTGAATGTCACAAAATATAGTTCTTAATATTGTCTTAATACACTAGGAAAAAATAGGCTTGTAACAGATTGATTTTTAGTTTAAATTATACAAATTATATACTTTCATTATTCAATGCCTTTAAATTTGTTACTGCACTATTTTCTACATACATGACGGTGAAATAATCTATTCAACCAGACGGTCAAAACAATGTATAGAGTAGATTCGCAAATATAATGGGAATCTTTGCTAATTTGAGCTTTTTATCTTTAATGGAAGCTAAAAAAAATATTTTTTCTTATTCAAATTTATATGTCTCATATAGCATACGGACAGACTCGCGAAAGGTATTAAAGAGTAGCCTTGCTACTGACACAATTTCGACATTGGTGGTAATATATTATCTTGATCGATATAGTTAATTTATAAATATCCGTCACTATCTCATTATTAAAAGATTTCTATCAGTCCTCATTGTTAAATGTTTTCATAAAAACGCCAATAATATATATTTAAATAAATAGCTAAAAATTCTTTCCTTTTGTATTGTATGAGGCTTTATTTTATTATATTTAGTAGCGAATCTTCTTTTCAACGTTTATACAACCTTTTCTTTTTGTACGCTTTTCTCAATTTTTTCCTCTCTCTTTTCACCACTTTTCATGTATTGTTATCTATCTCTCTCATTCATTCATTTCATCAATTTTGTCTTTCTCTCTGTATCTCAATCTTTTTCTCTTTTCACTTTCTTCCTCTCTCTCTCTCCCTTTTTCCCTTTTCTTTTTAGTAGCGAAGCTACTCTATAATTAACTTTGTCTGTCCGTAAGTCAGTCCGTCAGTCCTATTATATACATTGTTTTTTCCGTCTATCTGTTATTTGGGGTGCTAGATTGATTCCTAGATTTTTACGTTTTCGTGATTTTCTCAAGTCCTTTTCAAGAAATAGGGCTGAAATTTTCAGGGAATAATTAATATTGAATTCTACATATTTTCCCAAAGTGTGATTAAGATTTTTCTAATAATTGGGGTTCTAGATCGATTACTAGATTATTAGGTTTTCGTGGTTTTCTCGATTCCTATTCAGGATTGACGGCTGAAATTATCAGGGATTGGATATGCTCATGTTCTACGTATCTCCACCAAGTTTCATATTAAGATTTGTCTATTAATTGTGGTGATAGATCGATTCCTAGATTTTTAAGTTTTTTATGATTATAAGGTTGCGTGATTTTAAAGGTTTGATAATTTCCCTATTTTACCAAGATTTATGTTTATTGTATGACACTACTTAATTGTAATTTTTTCCCGATATCCATTCATAATTTTTGAGCTTCGCTACTTATGGATGTTGTCATCCTTGTTTATTTTTTTCTATCTGTCTTTCTCTTGCTTTCTTCCTTCTTTCTATCTCTCTCTTTTCATTTATCTTTATCTCTCCACTCACTTTTTATCTCTTTCTCTCTCTCTCTCTCTCTCTCTCTCTCTCTCTCTCTCTCTCTCTCTCTCTCTCTCTCTCTATCTATCTATCTATTTATATATATCTCTCTCTCTCTTTTCATTTATTTCCCAATCTCCCTTTTTCACATTTTATTATTTTAGCTATACAGACTTTCTCCTTTTTACACAAAATGTAAAATAATTAAAATTGTTGCTGTGCTATTTTTTAGCATGTTTGTAAAAGAACCTATTGTCTCCCCAATTAATTGTTAACAAAGAGGCATTAAGATTAATTTCTGAACCAATTATCTCAAATTATTTAGAATTATTTCACACATACGAGATATATTTAACTAATAAAGGGATTTATTAATGCCAGAAAAATTTATTAAATAATAAAGTGGGATTTAGGGCACCAGAGGTGGGTTCTTAAAAAACCTTACCCCACTGAACTTTGGAACACTCGTTTGGAACACTCAATTGCTCCCTTGTTTTCCCATTTTTTTGGAACATCAAATGCGGTAAATGTGATTCTCATTCTTAAAAAAAATCAATTGAGAAAAAAAGTGGGGCAAAATAATGTTCCAAAGAGTGTTCCCTAGTTCAGAAGATTAAGTTGGGTAGCCATAATTAAATTTGTAATATTTTTTTTTAATTCAGAGATTTTTCAAATTTTCAAATATCTAAATTAAGCATAAAAAACATGTCTAAAAAAACAAATACCAACAAAGACAAAAAAATTTTAATTCAAATAAAACTTGGCACCCCATTTTGTCGCCATTTTGTATAGGCTTATATAAAATGAGAAGACAATTTTTCTCAGCAATTTGTCCCCTTTTTTAGGAGCGATTTTTTTTTGGAGTCAATTGTAAGCAGATAATTCCTTTTACTTTGATTTATTAGTTTTAATTTTAAAAAAAATTACAATGTGAAGCTGTGGGATTTTTTGTCAAGTAAAGTCAAAAAAGTGGTCCAATGAGGATAAATTATCCTCACTTAAAAAAGCATTTTGGAACATTATAACCAGTGGGTTAAAAGTTTTTTAAGAATTAATATTACCAAATTTTGTACTTTTCCCCTTGGTTATAATGTTCTAAACTGATTTTAGTGGGGTAAATGTTTTTTTAAGAACCCACCTCAGGGCTCGGCATCAGTGCGCTATTAAAGAAATTGTTGTTTCATACATATATTTAAAATTTAGATAGATGTATGTATGTTCTGAATGAAAATGATGCCTATTCGCAATTGATGCGCGGCTGCCAAGCCCTGGTAAAAAAAAGAAATAGAATTGATAGAGGAGTTCTCTATGATGATTATGAGTTATAATTAAAAGATGTTGCGATAAGACCTTTTGAAAAGATATCTTTGTCAAGCTATTTCAATTTAGATAAAGATAAGTTTTCATAAAAATTAACTTATAAGTACAGTCATAAAATAACAGTGTAAAACATAATGGAAAAAAATAATTCATATAAGACAACTAAATGGATGTCAGCGATTGAATAAAATGTAAACATGAGTTTTTTTCATTAGCCCCCAAAAGTGATTTTACCCTAAAATAAAGATATTTTGAGAGCGTTTGGAATGGTAGATTTTAATTTGTTTTTTTATAGCTTTAAGTCAGGTTAGGTTATGTTAGTGCTCAACAGGCAGTTTGTGTGAAATCACCAAACTTATTTATTTATTAACACCAAGTCCTATCCAAGTATAAGATAAAAATGCTACCGTTTTAATTATAGAAAGAAAGCTGTAAATCACTTATCATGACAATAAAAATATTTTTTTAACAAGAATGACAACATCCATAACATGAAGCTTAAGAAACGAGTAAGAATAGCAAACAAAGCGCTAAAAAACAACTATAGTGTCCTAAGAAATGAATAGAAAAAATGTAAAAAAAAAGAAGATTTACATGGTCCTCTTTATTTCTGGGTGGTAACTGTCCAAAATCCGACGCAACCTATTGCAACAATTAGGACATCCAGACAAAGGTTATGCAAAGGTTTGATCAAGTAGAACGCTTTTTAGTGAGGGATAGAGCACTCCAAAAAAGAAGACTCTAACCAAAGTTCTCCTTTTATATACAATTTTTACATGATTAAAAAAAATATTTGCATGACAGACTAACGAACCGACCAAGTATTACTCATACTTTTCTATCTCTATGATTAAACACTGCATAATCATATGTCAAACAATCATTTATGGAAATTTTAACTTTATTTTATAAAATGCATTTTTTGGATGGTCGTTTTATTCATAAAGTCGGAAAAATAATACAATACAGAAATGAAAAAATACAGAAAAAAAGTTGTACAAATTTGGTTTAAAACAATAATACCGTAATAATTATTTATCACATCGCATTTTAGACAGATTTCCCCGGAGAGTAAAATAAAATCTTCGGCCTTTAAAAAGATGTGTGGATTTTCAAATTAAGAATAACCTTTACAATCCGTGGGTTAAATATTTAACAAAAAATTACAGATTCCATATGCAGAGAGGGCACTAATTTATGGGCTATTATTCTAGTCATTTGTTTGGGGGAGGGGGGGGGGGGGTAAACGACCCTCTTACTCTCGTCTCTTAGTTTTTAAGGGGACATATTGACCTACACAATGAGAAAAAAAAATATGAAGATATTCATTTGTGTAATTGCGAATCTTTCTTAATTAGAGTTAGGTTAGGTATGTAAGTGATTAAGTCAATGAAAACAAAATAATTTTTTGTCAAAACAAGGAAAACAAAATGCATAAACTACAACACCCAACAAATCAGACAGACAAACGAACGAGAAATATAGTACTACCGCATTCAAAATTTAACAATAAATTTGTATATATATATTTTAACAAAATAAGTTAAATACATGACGATTAATGCGAATATAATTACATTTATAGAGATGCCTTGCTAATTGTCCTAAGATTAAAAATTATATAAATGGGATAATTGTATCATATAAAATTGTTGTCAAAAATTTAAGAAATCAATATGTTTGTAATGGACCTTAAAACTTTAGGGTAATAACTATAGAGTTGCTACTCTTTCCTAATATTGAATATTTACAGGAATCATCATGCAAAGTTTGAAATCGATAGGTCAATTCGAACATACCTAAATTTACAATAAGAGCTATCGGTTGCAAAAGTTTTAACTGATCGACTATTCTTATTATCATGATTGATGTTAAACATTTCATTTCTTAAGTTTTTTTTTCTAAATTACAGAAAAAGTCAATAGTATATTCAACCCATCTTTACTAACAACAAATCAAAGACAGATACAAATATTCTAAAACCAAAAATAATTCGATGGCTGATAAATAATGCTCAATAAAATTTGAAAGCATATTAATTTATATTAGTTTGTCTTTAATTTACCCAGGCATTCTAAGGGATAAGACAATGGACATTAAATTGATGTACATTATAATGATTATAATCAAAATTACCCCTTCTGAGATTAAGATAAACTAAGAAAGATTTATATGTCAACGAAGGAAAGAATGTATTAATAAAACTTTTTGTACTATAATATTTTTCA